>NW_027361866.1:10937500-12137500 GCF_039654945.1 Dendrobates tinctorius
ACTACTCGTTACTTGCCCAAATATCACTGTACTTGGTGAGCACCGAGCATTTACGGCATTACTCGGCGGGAATTCGGGTCCCACCCTGCATTTTTGGTGGTCTTTAGAGACCCAATCAACATGCAGGGATTGTCTGCCAGGCACTGTAACACCGCAACCATCTTTGTTGTGGTCTTGCAGTGATTGGCTGGCCGCACAGCATCATCAGGGGTATAAGAGACCATACGCCGCCCTGCTTGGCGCATTCAGCTCCGGATTAAGATAGTGTAGGGAGAGCTGCTGCTGAAATACGGTCAGATTTGAGGATTTCTTAGTCAGTGTGGGGTCTACCATCCTAAACTACTCAAATCCAGCTAAACCAACAGTCCTTCTAAGGACTAATTCTCGAGTATATAGGTTGCAGTGTTAGCTAGGCAGGGGAGTGTACATCGCTGTATACACATCAATGCAAGGCCTGCAGGCACTGTATGTGGGTATATAGATATCATTGCATACATCAAGAGGGTCCATTCCATTACTGTCTGCTGCTGCTGCAACCTATAGCATATATTAACCGTATATACCTAGCCCCAGGTATAATTGGCTAGGAAAAAAAGTTTGGCCAGGTTAATAGAGCTTATTTTATTGCAAATCAATCCAGAGCCCTTTTTTTTCTCCCTTTGCTTTTTGACACTGCACAATACAACCAAATGCTTTTCCTAGTACAGTGTGAAAATCCAGCAATTTTAAATGGTTCCCAAAAATCACTTTTGAGTGCGCAGTAAAATCTTTCATTTTTTTGTGGTACGGTAGAGTAGAATTCTTTTAGAGTGTCTTACACAATTTCTTGACATCATTTTGCTGAACCATATAAAAAATACATACAGACCACATATTTTACAGTGTGGTATATCTGTGACATGCCTCATACATCTTTGTGCTAAAAATTTGGCCATTTTTTGCCGGTATTCCAGTGTTTTTCCTGTCTGTCACTCTAGTTATATACAGCACTATTTTGCATTAAAAAAAAACAGGCCACATATTTGGCAGTATGGTATCTCCGTGCCAGGCCTCATCTATCTGTGGTAAAGCTTGGCCATTTTACATATTCTAGTGTTTTTGCAGTCTGTTACCATACTTATTGACACCAATTTGATAACCAAAAAAACATTTTTAACTACAGTCCAGATAGTTTAAAGTGTGGTTTTCCCGCACACGTATCACATACAAGTTTGCTCCCAATTCAGCCTTTTTAGTGAACGTGTAAAATATTCTAGTCCATTTACAATGGTCAAGGCGCGTGGCAAGGGACGGGGAAGTGGACTTGATGGTGATGGTGCATGCCGAGGCCGTGGGCAAGCTGAAATTGGACCACCAAAAACACCCCCTTTTTCTCTCTGGACCTGAATCCAGAGCAGCGTGAAAAGGTTGTTGGTTGAATAGTGGATAATACTTCCAGTTACATGGCCACCACCTCCAGCACCCTGTCTTACACACGGTCAAGTCTGAGTAGCTGTGAATCTGGGCTGCATATTCCTCACCCTGATCCTCCTTCCTCCCACCATAATGAGTGCCCTGAGATAACTGATTCCACACTCGGACACTCCAAGAGCTGTTCACTTTTCCATTTATAGATTCGGGCCTCTCGCTCAGTCCACTTGAAGCGGGGCAAGATGAGATTCCATGTAGCGATGCCTAAATATTTGAGCAGCCACGGTCCCAAGAGGTGGTCGATGATGGGACACATTTACCGGAAAGTCAGGAGGAGGACCAGGGTGCGGAAGTGGAAGATGAGGTGGTGGATGATATAGTAACTGACCCAATATGGCAGGAGGACATGCAGAGTGAGGACAGCAGCACACAGGGGGAGGGAGGCGTAGCACCCCTTCAGGCAGGAAGAAGCCATGTGGTGGTTTCAGACAGAAGGCGGGCAACAGTTCCCCGTAACACTAACATGATGGATGTTGCCAGTCCAACTGTTAGGACTTCAAGAGTCTGGTTATTTTTTAGAGACTTTTTTTTTTTAAATAAAAAATACAGGCCATATATTGAACAGTCTGGTATCACTATTAGATGTCAGGTGTATTTGTGGCCTACAAATTGTGGCAATTCAGGCCTACATTCCACTGTATTTGCTGTCAATTACCCTTGTTCTCTATACTATTTTGGGGTAAAAAAATACAGACCACATATTGAACAGTATGGTATTACTGTCAGATGTCTGATGCATTTGTGGCCTACAAATTTTGGCAATTCAGGCCTACATTGCACTGTACTTGCTGTCAGTTACCCTAGTTCTCTACACTATTTTGGGGTAAAAAAAATACAGGCCATATATTGAACAGTCTGGTATCGCTGTCAGACGTTTGATGTATTTGTGGCCTACAAATTGTGGCAATTCAGGCCTACAATCCATTGTATTTGCTGTCAGTTACCCTAGTTCTCTACACTATTTTGGGGTAAAAATACAGGCCACATATTGAACAGTGTGGTATCTCGGTAAAAATACTTCTGTTTCAAGTTGTTATGGCTGCTTCATGAGTGTCTTAAATGCTCCAACTACAGTACTACCACCATCATCATCTTCTGCCTAGAGGCAGTCACTGCGTAGATAGAAAGTCTGAGGAGCAGAGGGTGAATGCTTGGGCGATGTTGTACTCTGTCTCTGGATTACGAAGGTGAAATCTTCTAGATTAAATCATGACTGGAAGAGCAAGAGCATGTGGAAGAGCACAGGGCCAGGACTCGCAACTACTGAAGCATGGTTTTCCTTGGCCGGATTCTGACAATTCATCACCTACTAATACTGAACTGGTTGAACGATGACATCAAAAAAGAGCCCCTGCATTTTCTATAACAGAAGCTAGAGATTTTGACATTTCGGCTGCATTTCAAGAGGTGTCAACCGGAGAGCGTGGTGGTCGTAAATGTGACTTCTACACCACCACCCGAGGTGCACCACCCCGACCTTCTGTCTCTTCCGCATTATCCCGTAGAATGTAAGTCCGCAAGGACAAGGTCCTCTCCCCTCTGTACCAGTCTGTCATTGTAAATTTGTTTACTGTAAACAATATCTATTACTTTGTATGTAATCCCTTCTCATGTACAGCACCATGGAATTAATGGCACTATATAAATAAATAATAATAATACTTTATGGGTGCTTCCACTAGACAATCCATTCAACATGTTATTGAATCAAAATCTTGTTTTTCTGACAACGCTGTTCAGCTGTGCACAAACTATGTCAAATTGGTAGCTTGACCCCAGTGGGTCTTGTCACAGTGTCATGTTGACTACAGTCCACAGATGTTATCTAGATCCCTAATCTCACCTCCACTTAACCAGCATGATGAATTAATAGGAAAAACACGTGGTATTGATGGAGCTGTTGTTTTCTTGCCAAAGAAACTCAATAAGATCAATGAGGTGGTTAGCCACACACGGAATGGAGAAATAGTAAAGATGACAATTAGTTTCACATTTGAGTTAAAACACACTTCACCTACTTGCTTTCAATTTTACAACATTATATTCTAAAGTCTTGAAGAAAAACATGAATATACTGTGAAGCAAATAGGTATGAATAATAATTATCACCCAAATGATGTTACATAAGTCAGACCATACACAACCTATCAGTGGGGAAATGATTTACTACCGAAATTTTGAAGTATGAGACTAATATCATCTTGTGGATTGATATGAACCACAAAGTCCTTCAAAGTGAAACTGTTCTGGATGTAATGTACAATTTTCTCTTGAAAATTGGAAGAACATGCCTTCTATGATGCTTACATTAGAGAACTGATTGGCCAGATGTGTACGGAGTCAGGATGACCAGGCTGCAGGGAGCTGTGCTGCACTGGGTCCAAAACTGTCAAGGCTGCGTCCCCTATTTTCCAGGGGAAGGAATAGGGGATCGGACAGGCCCCATTACCCAGGAAGAGGGGACGTGTTTAGACAGGAAACCAGTCCGGAAGCTGAGGGAAAAAAACTCAATGCAGGAGTGAGTCCCCAGCTGTGAGCAGCAAGGGGAGAGGGCACTACGTACCTGAAGCACCGACGCTGCGATGAACTGCAGCAGACATACAGACCCGGTGACCTAGAGGCAGGGGGCCAACTTAAGAGAAAGCGGGCACGACAGCAGAGATTTTTGGTGTGGACAAGCAGCGCATAGGAGGCTGAGCAGCGTGCTCTGTCCTTAGAGCACTGGCGCTGCAAAGGACTGTTCCCGTTGGCTCCCGCCACTAAAAGCGGTACTACCAGAGAGCAAGGCACCATGTGCTCAGTGACCGCCAGAGAGCAAGGTGCCGTGCGCTCCTTGACCATGAGTGTGTCAAGAGTGGTAGAAGAGGGTTGCATTGACAATCCACCACAATGGGCAGCACTTTGAACACATTTTATAAGTGGTCATAAACTTGTAAATAACTCATGAAAGAATAAACATACATTAAAACCAAGCATACCATTGTTTTTCTTGTGAAATTCTCAATAAGTTTGAAGTGTCACATGACCCACTTCCCATTGAAAAAAATAAAGTTGGATCCAAAATGGCAACTTCAAAATGGCCACCATGGTCACCACCCATCTTGAAAAGTTTCCCCCCTCCCATATACTAATATTCCACATATAGGAAGTTGATATCACCAACCATTCCCATTTTATTTAGGTGTATCCATAAAAAATGGCCCACCCTGTACATACATCACACCACATTTTACGTATGCTGCTTAGGGTCATATCTACAATTTTTTTTTACCCACACAAAAACAGCACTCAGTCCAACCTCACTGAGAGGGAAACAGGCTCTGGTTCCGAGGCCCCTATCGACCCAGTCGGGGGAGGTGACGAGGTGGCTTGCCCATCTTCTGCACCTTCCAGCTGCGTCCTACCACCACCAGCACCAGCAGTGGCATCAGGAAACCAGGAGGAACAGCAACAAGAGGACCAGGGAAACAGCAGCAGTTCTACTGTGCCTCTTGAGACCTCACCTCAGTCTGTCATCATCCCCCGCCATGGCCAACGCAGGAGAGACATTCTAGCCTTTGACACCAGGAGGCATGTAGATACAAGGGTGTTAAATTATTTGTCCAGGGCTGCCCACGATGATGGTGAGGAAGCCTGGCCCAGTACCTCTGTCCACTACCCCAGAAGGTCAGACTGCATGTGCGAGGATCGATTCTCATACTGATTCATGCCTGCACACTCCCAATTACCCATATCAGGTTTTTGAGTATTTGGAACGCTGGCAGCTGTCCCCCAATAACCAGCTCAGAATGGCCCTAATAACAGGAGTGCAGGCACAATCAGTATCTGAGCAACCTCCTCCCCGGGTGCTTACACCACAGCCAAACCCCCCACCAACCCAACATTGGCCTACACAGGCACAAATGCTAGCCTACAATCCACCGGCTCAATATGGCCACTTGATCAGACCTACTGTTGGAGGCAGGTCCCACCATGGGTTTGGTCAACATGGCCATATTGGGGGGTATGAAACACGTGGATATCCCAATACCCAGGAGTATCCACTACAATATCCCTCATCCCACTTCTTTCCTCACCAACAGGAACAGTTTGCTTTATTATCATTACAAGATTTAAGCACGACTCATCATGATTCTGATACCTTGAACAATCAATCATCTAAATTAAATGTAAAGAATTCTTTTTTTTACCCTTTCCAGTCCAGGGTGGAGTGCATGGACAAGTTCCAAGAATTGGTGGAGCGTGAGCTAAAACACCTGAAGGGCAAGTGTGTTTTTGATGGTAATAAATCAAATTTTTCTAAGGTAAAGCTCAAAGCTCTGTTTGAGATTAAATATCTACAATTATAAACCTGTAGGGACTGTCGACCAGGGCAAACTACACTACAGAAAAATATTGTTTATAATTATAGTATTGGGGCCCTGAGTTTGGTGGCTTATGCACACGGATGTGCTTCCCATCCAGTGCTCCAATACTATTTGGAAACTGGCAGGTCTCCTCAAACCATGGGCTATCCGCAATCAGTCTTCCATTTTTGGCTCAGGCATGACCACTTGATGAAGTTGTGACCATATTTCGGAACAGGTAGAGCAGACAATGCCTGATATTGTGGATTTCCCGATTAAAAATTCATGATGTGTGTAGTGCCGCATATGAAAAACCAGTTGTGAGGAAGCTAAAAGTAAAATGAAAAAGAAAACAATTAGATACCATTTTCCAGGTAAAAACAATTTCACATTACTCAAAGTTACAGTCTCTATCTAACAAGCCATGTCATGACAAAATTAAAATATTTCCAATGGCTATGTGATTTGTAAAAGAGCTAAATATTATGTTTAATGACTGGTTTGAATTTTGAATTTAAAATAAATAAAAAAAAGTAAGTAAAAATATAATAACAGAGAAAAAAAAGGCAATGTTCCAGATCCTTTTAAAAAACTAGAAAATTCTTTATTGAAAAATTACTTCTATTGAAACATCATTGCTCTGGGACACATCAAAAAGCCAAGATAAGATGACAAAGTGACACTTTTCGATCACATGCGTGATCTTTATGGGAGCCAAGTTCTCACCTTCCCTAGTGAATCAGGTCATGTTGTTTTGGGAATATAATCATCTCAATTCTGTTTCCAATTGTTATATGTCGCACACTGTTTGGTATGGCAGATACATCGACGAAACAGTCTTCATTTGGAGGGTTGATGTGTCTGCCATACCGGACTTTGTGCGGCATCTCACTGATAATGAAAATAATTTAAAGTGCACTTATAATAGTAATTCTACAATAATTTCATTTTTGTATTTGACCTTACAGGGCACTCATGGTGAAATTATTTCCACCAGAACCTTTTCAAAGCCTTTTGATGGCAATACTATACTGCATGCAAAGAGCAGTCACCCCAGACACACCATTAAATCATTACCAGTAGGGGAATTTACTAGGATTAAGCGCAATTGCAAGGATGCATGCAAGTTGGAATCTGAATTAGCGTTTTCAGCAGCAAAATTGAGAAAGAGGAAATACCCAGAATGGACTTTGATTAGAGCATATACCGTAATATTGTGCCCAACAAAAATCGTAGTGAATTAATTACACCTTTTGTTCCCAGAAATGAAGTTGTTGGTCAATTTAGGTGCAAACCTTTTATATGTTTTCAATTCAGTCCACAATTTTATGAAATAAGGAATGTCATTAACGAATTTTTACCTATTCTTCATGAAAATCCAATTTTGAATACGATTTTGAAATCTGGTTGCAATGTAGTAGCCAGAAGAGCGCCTACTACTGGCAATACCGTTTCACCAAGTATATTTATGTCAAAAAAGAAAGACAACATGTGGCTCAGATGTAAAGGTTTTTACAAATGTAATAAAAATAATTGTAGCACATGCAAACATTCAATTAACACCAAAGTTTTTAATAATCATAACAAACACGAAAGTTCAATATCAACAGTTTTATTAATTGTGACTCAAACCATGTTGTCTATAAAGTTGATTGTATTAAATGTAATATCTCCTATGTAGGTTGCACAATACGCAAATTAAAACAAAGAATTTCTGAACATATTCGCGACATTAAGGGTGATTCTGGCAATAAGAGAAATATTTCATCAGTGGCTAAAAATTTTATATCTTGTCATTCTAGAGATATTTTCTTTTTTGTGCTTATGGTATTGAAAAATTAATAATTTGCCACGTGGTGGAGATATGCGGCGTCATCTTCTAACCAGAGAGGCGTTCTGGATCTACAATTTGGGTACAAGATTTCCGGATGGCTTGAACCGACGAAATGAGATTATGTTTCATTATTAATTCATTTTTTATTTTTTCATGTTTTTGTATTTGTACACTTTGCTTTTTGTATTTAATCTGTTGTGATGTAATTCAATGGAATCATCAGGACCTGTCACATATCACATCATTTATTGTTGGATTTTGATTGGTCCTTTAATTATATAAAGCTGTGGAGTGTGTGATGTCTTATAAGCTTGGATAAAGATCATGCATGTGATCGAAATGCGTCGCTTTGTCATCTTATCTTGCTTTTTTGATCTGTCCCAGAGCAATGATGTTTTAATAGAAGTAATTTTTCAATTAAGAATTTTCATGTATTTTAAAAGGAGCTGGAACATTGCCTCTTTTTTCTTGGATTTGCACGTCTGACCAGGGCAGAGTTCCCTTCACCTGACTCCAATTTGTGGTAAGCTGGCTATTTTCTTTATTTATTTAAAAATATAATAAATGTAGAAACATCATCAACATAGTGGAGAAATAGGAATACATACCGTAACGTAATGATAAGGCAATCCTCAGCAGAAATACACTTGGGCATCCTGGTGGCCTTAAAGTGATCCCAGGGTGCACTGTCTCCAACAAAACAATAAAGGTGGCAAGTGTCATGATCCAGGACGGGATTTCGCTTTGACCCGTCCTGGTTAGACTATGGGTTAATTGTGCTGCCTCTCTCTGGCAGCAGGAGGCTATTTATTGCTCACTGGACCTGGGTCCGGTGTCAGTTATACTCCTGCCCTCGGCTGAGTTAAGTGACCTCTTGTATACGTGTGCCTTGTGCCTGATATCTTGCTTGCTTGTTCGGTTGTGATCTGGTTCTGTCCCTGTTACGAGTTCTGCCTGACCCTCTTGTACTGCGCTACCTCTCGTGTATGACTCTCTGCTTGTGACCCGACTTCTCTCTGCTCGTCCCCTTGGTACCACGTCGCCATCTTGTGTATGACCTTTGGCCCTGTCTGACTACCCGTCTGTTTGTCCCTCCTGTACCTCATTTGCCCGTACTGCTGTGACCTCTGTTTTGCCTGACTCTGAGTTGTTGTATGGTGTCCTGTCCTATCTGAATACAGGACGCTAAGCCCCGCCCCCTTGCAGTCACATGACCATAGGTCCCGTGCACATTATTCAGTTTCAGTGTCCGCAGGTCCTTTGCCTCTTTACCTTCCAGCGCTGACTGAACCCTAACACTATTAGCCTGAAGCACGCATGGTCATCTCTGCTGCCCACTCCACAGGTATCTTTTAGCACTGCTTCTGTTCTCAGGACACACGCACTGGCTCTATGAGCAAGTGTAGTGCGGTGTCTCTGACAGCAAGGCTCATGTGACAGTATTGGCAAAACTTGTTGGGATGGGTCCGCAGAGATGCATAGAGACAGTGGAAATGACCTTTAGTGAGGCTGTCATGATCCCAGTGCAGGTTTTGACCTTCACATTAGGGGTTAATGTCTTGAGTCGTGTGCAGGCTTTGATCTGCACGCCTGGGGTTAATTATTGTGGCCTCTCTTTGGTTCGGGGAGAGCTTCTTATAGCCCTGGGAAACTCCAATCCCCGTCAGTTATACTTTTGCCTTTGGCCGGCTCTGGGCTTCGGTCTACGCTCCGCTGCTAGACTCTGTCCTTGCTCTGTCCTGGCTCTGTCTCTGCCTATGTTCCGCTCTGGGTTCCGTACCTTGTCTTGACTTGTTTCTTGCCTAGTCTTGCCTTGTTCCTTGCCTTGTCCTTGTCTTGAACCCCGGCGTGGGTTCCCTTTGGCCGTCTCCTGTGCCGTGGTAAGTGCCTCGTGTTTGTGTACTGCCGTGTGCACTGGCCAGTGAGGCGTGCCTCCTGCATGGCTCCTATCACGCAGCCCTTACTTGAACCCTGGCGTGGCTCCTAGCATGCACCCTGCCTTGAACCCTGGCATGGCTCCTAGCACACACCCTGCCCTGAACCTGGTGTGGCTCCTAGCACGCACCCTGCCCTGAACCTGGCGTGGCTCCTAGCACGAAGGGTCCTTGCCCGCCTCCTGTGCTTTAGTTGTGCCTCAGTCGTGCCTCGTGCTGGCATTACAGCCGTGTGCACTGGCCAGTGAGGTGTGCATCCCGCGTGGCTCCTAGCACGCATTCTGCCCTGAACCTTGGAGTGGCTCCTAGCACGCACCCTGCCTTGAACCCTGACCCTGGCGTGTCTCTTTGCACGCACAGGACTCTGCTTTGTTACCTTGTGCCTTGGCGTGTCTCTATACACGCACCTTGTCTTGTTATCATTGAGTCACCGTGGGAGGCAGACCCAAAAATAGAAGCTACGTCCAGAAAACCAGAGAAGTTGGCAACTATCAGATTGCAGACCCCTGAACCTATCACCACAACTAGCAGTAGCCGTGGGGGGTTCCTACGATGCCCTAGACCCCTCAATCACAGCCAGAGCGCTAAATAGCCTAAAGACAGAAAAGGAAATCTAAACTGCCCCAGAGCAGACCCCAAAGTAAAAGGCAGCCCCCAACATATAATGACGGTGAAGCAAGATGAAAAAACACTCACACAGATAGAAAGATAGGCTGAGCAAACGATGGGGCCCAAGCTAGCTAAACAGAACAGGAAAGGAACGTTGCTGTCTGCAATCTGCCAAAACCCTATCAAAGACATAAGCCAACAAGCTGATATGAAAAAGACCCTGAAGCAGCTAGGCTTCAAAAACTAAATCAGCACTCAGGTATTTTCAGAAGACAGAGCTAAAGGAATTCAGCACACCCCAGCAGGGAATGGCAGAAATCCAGAAAAACAAAGCAAAACAAAGTCTAAGCACAAATGCAAAAAGCCGAGCAGAAAACTTAGCTTTAGAGGAGCAGGAATTCAGACTGGTCTCCAAGGATCCCACAGAGAAATCACCCGCAGGGCAGAAGGGCGTCGGCAGCCTTATATCCAGTCAGTAACTCCACTCAGCCAGTCATCATAATCAGACTCAGGTGTTTGATAATCAGGCTCACTACCTTTCTTCACCAGAAGAGGGAGTTCCTCGGGCCTCAGTAGTGAAGGGGAAAATGAACTCACAACAGTACCTCCCCCTTGAGGAGGGGTCACCGAACCCTCAACCACGCCACCAGGGCGATCAGGGTGAGTCCGATGAAAGGCACGCACCAATCTTTTGGCATGAATATCAGAGGCAGAGACCCAGGAATTATCCTCCTGACCATAACCCTTCCACTTAACCAAATACTGGAGTCTCCGTCTAGCCAGACAGGAATCCAGTACTTTCTCTACCTCATATTCCATGTTACCTTCAACCAATACAGGGTCTGGAGGTGCCACCCCCGGAACAACAGGTTCAACAAACCTCTTCAACAAAGATTTATGGAACACATTATGGATTTTAAATGTGACAGGAAGAGCCAAACGAAAAGAGACCGGATTAATAATCTCCAAAATCTTGTAAGGTCCAATAAATCTAGGCTTAAACTTAGGAGAAGCCACCTTCATAGCAATATTTTTTGATGATAACCACACCATATCACCCACCTTAAACTGGGGACCAATGGTCCTATGTCGGTTGGAAAACCGCTGGGCCTTTTCCTTGGAGAGAGATAACTTATCCACCACTTGGTCCCAGATCTGGTGCATTCTCTCCACCACAGTGTCAACACCTGGGCAGGCAGAGGGCTCCACCTGCCCTGAAGAAAATCGAGGATGAAACCCAAAGTTACAAAAAAAAGGTGACATCAAAGTGGCAGAACTAGCTCTATTATTTAAAGCAAATTTGGCCAAGGGCAAAAATGAAACCCAATCATCCTGATCAGCAGAAATAAAACATCTCAAATATGACTCCAAGGTCTGGTTTGTTCTCTCTGTTTGCCCATTGTTCTGAGGGTGAAAGGCAGAGGAGAAGGACAACTGAATTCCCAGCTTGGAACAGAAAGTTCTCCAAAATCTAGACACAAACTGGACTCCTCTGTCAGATACAATGTTCTCAGGAATCCCGTGCAAGCGAACCACCTGTTGTAAAAGCAGGGACACCAACTCAGAGGAAGACGGCAACTTAGGGAGTGGTACAAGATGAACCATCTTAGAGAACCTATCACAAATCACCCAAATAACAGTCATCCTCTGAGAGACAGGCATATCAGAGATGAAATCCATTGAAATATGGGTCCATGGCCTCTTGGGGACAGGCAAAGGCATCAACAACCCACTAGAGCGAGAACACGATTTAGACCGGGAGCACGTCCCACAGGACTGCACAAAATTCCTGACATCACGAGACAAGGAGGGCCACCAAAAAGACCGACTCACCAGATCTCTAGTACCAAAAATACCTGGATGACCAGCCAAAGCAGAGCAATGAACTTCAGACATCACTCTCTTCTTCCACTGGTCAGGAACATACAACTTTCCACGCTCAGGTTTGTCCTCCTGGAACTCTTCCAGAGCACGTCTCAAGTCGGGCAAGATGGCAGAAAGAACTACCCCTTCGCCTAAGATGGTAGCAGGCTTGGTCACCACAGGAGAATCAGCAAAGAAGCTCCTAGAGAGGGCGTCTGCCTTGACATTCTTAGCTCCAGGAAGAAAAGAAACCACAAAATCAAAACGTGTAAAAAACAAGGCCCACCTAGCCTGTCTAGGGTTCAAGCGCTTAGCCGACTCTAGGTAAATCAAATTCTTGTGGTCAGTGAGGACCACGACTTGATGCTTAGCTCCCTCCAACCAATGTCTCCACTCCTCAAATGCCCATTTCATTGCCAACAGTTCCCGATTCCCCACATCATAGTTACGTTCAGATGGAGAGAACTTTCGGGAAAAGAAAGCACAGGGATTCATTTTAGATGTTACAGGATCCTTTTGGGACAAAACAGCTCCTGCACCAATCTCAGAAGCATCCACCTCTACCTGGAACGGAAGTGAGACATCAGGTTGCCGCAAAACTGGGGTGGAGGTGAATCTTCGCTTCAGCTCCTGAAAGGAAGAAACAGCCTCCGGAGACCAATTTAACACATCAACACCCTTCTTAGTCAAATCAGTCAATGGCTTGGCAATACTAGAAAATTTTGCTATAAATTTCCGATAAAAATTAGCAAAACCCCAAAACTTCTGGAGGGCCTTCAAAGAAGTGGGCTGAACCCAATCGTAAATGGCCTGTACCTTGGCCGGGTCCATTTCAATAGTTGACGGGGACAAAATAAATCCCAAAAAAGAAATCCTCTGTACTCCAAAAAGGCATTTAGATCCTTTGACATACAGGGAATTCTCCCTCAAGATCCGGAACACAGTCCGAACATGTTCCACATGAGAATCCCAATCCTTGGAGAAGATCAAAATATCATCCAGATAGATAATCAAAAATTTATCGACAAAATCTCGGAAAATATCGTTCATGAAGCACTGGAAGACAGAAGGGGCATTAGTGAGCCCCAAAGGCATCACCAGGTACTCAAAATGTCCCTTCGGAGTATTAAACGCCGTCTTCCATTCATCCCCATGCTTAATGCGAATAAGATTATACGCCCCCCTGAGGTCAAGCTTGGTAAACCAGCAAGCACCTTTAACTCTGGAGAATAGATCAGAAATCAGGGGTAACGGATACTGATATTTAACAGTAATTTTGTTGAGGGCACGATAATCAATACAAGGTCTTAATGATCCATCCTTTTTGGCTACAAAAAAAAAACCGGCACCTAAGGGTGACGAGGATGGTCTAATATGACCGTTCTCCAACGCCTCCTTAATATACAGTCATGGCCAAAAGTATTGACACCCCTGCAATTCTGTCAGATAATACTCAGTTTCTTCCTGAAAATGATTGCAAACACAAATTCTTTGGTATTATTATCTTCATTTAATTTGTCTTAAATGAAAAAACACAAAAAGAATTGTCCTAAAGCCAAATTGGATATAATTCCACACCAAACATAACAAAGAGGGTGGACAAAAGTATTGGCACTGTTCAAAAAATCATGTGATGCTTCTCTAATTTGTGTAATTAACAGCACCTATAACTTACCTGTGGCACCTAACAGGTGTTGGCAATAACTAAATCACACTTGCAGCCAGTTGACATGGATTAAAGTTGACTCAACCTCTGTCCTGTGTCCTTGTGTGTACCACATTGAGCATGGAGAAAAGAAAGAAGACCAAAGAACTGTCTGAGGACTTGATATACCAAATTGTGAGGAAGCATGAGCAATCTTAAGGCTGCAAGTCCATCTCCAAAGACCTGAATGTTCCTGTGTCTACCGTGCGCAGCGTCATCAAGAAGTTTAAAGCCCATGGCACTGTGGCTAACCTCCCTAGATGTGGCCGGAAAAGAAAAATTGACAAGAGATTTCAACGCAAGATTGTGCGGATGTTGGATAAAGAACCTCCACTAACATCCAAACAAGTTCAAGCTGCCCTGCAGTCCGAGGGTACAACGGTGTCAACCCGTACTATCCGTCGGCATCTGAATGAAAAGGGACTGTATGGTAGGAGACCCAGGAAGACTCCACTTCTTACCCCGAGACATAAAAAAGCCAGGCTGGAGTTTGCCAAAACTTACCTGAAAAAGCCTAAAACATTTTGGAAGAATGTTCTTTGGTCAGATGAGACAAAAGTAGAGCTTTTAGGGCAAAAGCATCAACATAGAGTTTACAGGAGAAAAAAGAGGCATTCAAAGAAAAGTACATGGTCCCTACAGTCAAACATGGCGGAGGTTCCCTGATGTTTTGGGGTTGCTTTGCTGCCTCTGGCACTGGACTGCTTGACCATGTGCATGGCATTATGAAGTCAGAAGACTACCAACAAATTTTGCAGCATAATTTAGGGCCCAGTGTGAGAAAGCTGGGTCTACCTCAGAGGTCATGGGTCTTCCAGCAGGACAATAACCCAAAACACACTTCAAAAAGCACTAGAAAATGGTTTGAGAGAAAGCACTGGAGACTTCTAAGGTGGCCAGCAATGAGTCCAGACCTGAATCCCATAGAACACCTGTGGAGAGATCTAAAAATGGCAGTTTGGAGAAGGCACCCTTCAAATATCAGGGACCTGGAGTAGTTTGTCAAAGAAGAATAGTCTAAAATTCCAGCAGAGCATTGTAAGAAACTCATTGATGGTTACCGGAAGTGGTTGGTGGCAGTTATTTTGGCTAAAGGTTGTGCAACCAAGTATTAGGCTGAGGGTGCCAATACTTTTGTACGGCCCATTTTTTGAGTTTTGTGTGAAATGATCAATGTTTTGCTTTTTGCTTCATTTTCTTTTGCATTTTTTCATTTAAGACAAATTAAATGAAGATAATAATACCAAAGAATTTGTGTTTGCAATCATTTTCAGGAAGAAACTGAATATTATCTGACAGAATTGCAGGGGTGTCAATACTTTTGGCCATGACTGTAGGATCGCATGGCCTCGTGCTCGGGTACAGATAAATTGAAGAGCCGACCCTTGGGAAATTTACACCCCGGGCTCAGTTCAATTGCACAGTCATAACTCCTATGAGGAGGCAGAGACGCAGACTCATTCTCACTAAATACATCATAAAAGTCCGCCAAATAATCAGGAACATCATGCGACTGAGGAGAGGTGGAAAACACCGGAGCCTCACTAAAGGCACACCGACAACCCCAACTCACCACAGACACAGATTTCCAATCCAAAACTGGATTATGAATTTGTAACCAGGGAAACCCCAGAACAATAGTATCATGCAGATTATGCAACACCAAAAATCTGCAATTTTCTTGATGGTCTGGGGCGACCCGCATTACCACCTGGGTCCATAACTGAGGTTTATTTTTAGCCAAAGGAGTAGCATCAATCCCCCTCAAAGGGATAGGCGTCTGCAGAGGTGTCATCGGAAATCCACAACGTTTAGCAAAATCCAAGTCCATTAGGTTTAGGGCTGCTCCCGAATCCACAAAAGCCTTGGCGGAAAATGTGGACAGGGAGCAGATCAGAGTAATAGCCAGAAGAAACTTAGGTTGAACACCACCAACAGAAAATGTGTGTGCAAAGCGTTTCTCTCGTTTAGGACAGACAGAAATAATATGCGAGGCATCTCCACAGAAAATACACAACTTATTACACCTTCTGAACTCCTGACGCTGCTCTCTGGAAAAAACTCTATCACATTGCATAGGTTCAGACATTTGTTCAACAGGTGGCAACACCTCTCGTGCAGCTTTGCGTTCGCGCAAACGCCGATCAACCTGAATGGCTAATGACATAGAATCATCAAGACCAGAGGGAACAGGAAATCCCACCATTGTATCTTTTACGGTTTCTGACAACCCCTTCCGAAAGAGAGCAGCCAAGGCATTATCATTCCAGGTAGTAAGTACTGCCCACTTTCGGAATTTTTGACAGTACAATTCTGCAGAATCACGACCCTGGTTCAATGCCAACAGGGTCTTTTCAGCCTGATCAATGGCATTAGGTTCGTCATACAACAACCCCAAGGCCTAAAAAAATGCATTCACATTAGTCAGAATAGGATTATCTGGTTTCAAAGAAAACGCCCAATCCTGGGGATCGCCACGCAGCAAAGAGATGACAATTTTACCCTGCTGCGCGGAGCTCCCTGACGAGTTAGGCTTCAAGGCAAAAAATAATTTACAATTATTTTTGAAATTCAAAAATTTAGACCGATCCCCAAAAAATACATCAGGTGTAGGAATCTTTGGTTCAGCAGCATGTGAATGAGCAAGGTAGGCGGAAATTCCCCGCACTTCCGCAGCGAGCTGCTCCACACGATCAGACAATTGCTTTATCTCCGTTGAGAGAAAAAAAAAATTCCCCCTACGGCCTCAGAGATATAGAGGAAAAAATATACACTTTTTTTTTTATATAATATTCTTTCCTGCTATTGAGTACCCTAGGATCTGCGGTATGGCGGGTGATTCTGTTATGATTGAGTCACCGTAGGAGGCAGACCCAAAAATAGAAGCTACATCCAGAAAACCAGAGAAGTTGGCAACTATCAGATTGCAGACCCCTGAACCTATCAACACAACTAGCAGTAGCCGTGGGGGGTTCCTACGATTCCCTAGACCCCTCGATCACAGCCGGAGCGCTAAATAGCCTAAAGACAGAAAAGGAAATCTAAACTGCCCCAGAGCAGACCCCAAAGTAAAAGGCAGCCCCCAACATATAATGACGGTGAAGCAAGATGAAAAAACACTCACACAGATAGAAAGATAGGCTGAGCAAACGATGGGGCCCAAGCTAGCTAAACAGAACAGGAAAGGAACGTTGCTGTCTGCAATCTGCCAAAACCCTATCAAAGACATAAGCCAACAAGCTGATATGAAAAAGACCCTGAAGCAGCTAGGCTTCAAAAACTAAATCAGCACTCAGGTATTTTCAGAAGACAGAGCTAAAGGAATTCAGCACACCCCAGCAGGGAATGGCAGAAATCCAGAAAAACAAAGCAAAACAAAGTCTAAGCACAAATGCAAAAAGCCGAGCAGAAAACTTAGCTTTAGAGGAGCAGGAATTCAGACTGGTCTCCAAGGATCCCACAGAGAAATCACCCGCAGGGCAGAAGGGCGTCGGCAGCCTTATATCCAGTCAGTAACTCCACTCAGCCAGTCATCATAATCAGACTCAGGTGTTTGATAATCAGGCTCACTACCTTTCTTTACCAGAAGAGGGAGTTCCTCGGGCCTCAGTAGTGAAGGGGAAAATGAGCTCACAACACTGTCTTGTTTGTTAAGCCTTGAACCTTGGCGTGTCCCCTACACATGCACCTTGCCTTGCATCTTGCTTTGTACCTTGGTGTGTCCCCTACACACGCACCTAGCCTTGCACCTTACCCTGGACCCTGGTGTGCCCCTAGCACGCACCCTGTCTGGAATCCTGCCTTGGACCTCGGCGTGTTCTTTAACACGCACCATGCCTGGAGATCTGTCGTGTCTCCTTGCCTGAACCCTGGTTTGCCTGCCAGATGCCCGGAGCCTGCCGATCGCTGCCAGAGATTGTAAGCTTGATGACTGCGGCCTGATGCCCGGAACTGATGTTCGCAGTCTGATGCCTGATCATGTCGATCATTGCCAGCTGTCCGGAGTCCAATGCCATTGTGCCTTTGCCTGTACCCAGGCGTGCCTCCTGGCACGTACCATGCTATGGACCTTGGCATGCCCATGCATGCACTTTGCACGTTTTGCTTGTTCTCACGTTTTTACACTGAATGTGATTCTGAAGTTATCCTAATGACGATACCTTGCACCTACGTCTTGTCTTGTCTTGCTTCCTGCTCGTTCTTGTAGTCAGACACTTGCACTTAGTGTCCCCCTGAGCCGGCCGTCTGGTCCCAGCAGTCATGGTGGCTCACCCCCTTGGTCTTGCCCCTGTCACTCCCTGTATAGGGGGTGGATTCTCACAAGGTAAGCTCACCCTCGGTGGGTGGGTGCCATGACCCAGAGGGTCCACTCAAAAAATGGGCTCAGCAGAAGCTGAGTCCGTCACAGGGCGGCTCACCCTATCACTTATCACAAAAATTTGGCACATCTTGAATCTGCTAAGAGGCTTACGCTTAGACAAGCACGGTGGTAACTTTTTTTTCGCGATTTCAATTCTCCATTACTTTTCGACCGGGGTCTAAAAATGTTAAAGCAGATGCCCCGTCCAGAAGTTTTGACCAGGTGTCTCCCCCCCGAGCAGCCGTCCTCCATTCTTTGCCCGGGGGTGGTAGTGGCAGGGGTCTCTTCAGAGTTAGAACAAGAAATTTTGAGGGCTCAGTTCCTAGCTCCAGCAGCCAGGCCAGGGGATAAATTGTTTGTTCCAGATTTATTGCGGCCTAGACTTCTGCAGGAGTTTCATGAGTCTAGGCTGAGTGCTCATCCAGGTATCATGGCCACTAGAGGCAGT
Organism: Dendrobates tinctorius; assembly: GCF_039654945.1. NCBI lineage: Eukaryota > Metazoa > Chordata > Amphibia > Anura > Dendrobatidae > Dendrobates > Dendrobates tinctorius. Next base: position 10,956,070 of record NW_027361866.1, read on the forward strand.
AGCCAGGGTATTTTGGTGGCCTTCACTTGATGTCAAGAAATTCATTTCTGCTTGTGGAGTTTGTGCCCATTCCAAAAGCTCGCATAACCGGCCAGCTGGAGAACTCATACCTTTACCGGTTCCTGATAGGCCATGGAATCATCTCTCCATGGACTTTATTACCGGTCTTCCACCTTCCAGGGGCAATACCGTGATCTGGGTGGTGGTGGACAGGTTTTCAAAACAGGCCCATTTCATTCCCTTGGCAGCATTACCCTCAGCAGAAACATTGTCAAGGTTGTTTGTGCTGCATGTGGGCTGAATGCATGGGGCGCCCCTGATTGTTTTGTCTGACAGAGGTGTGCAGTTTGTGGCCACATTTTGGAGGGCATTCTGTAAGAAATTGGGCATCTCACTCTCCTTCTTGTCAGCATATCACCCAGAGTAATGGTCAGACGGAACGCACCAATCAATCCCTGGAACAGATTCTCAGGTGTCTGACCTCCACCAGACAGGAGGATTGGTGTGATGCGTTACCATTGGCGGAATTTGCTTTTAACAACCGGGTGAGTCAATCCACCAACATGTCCTCATTCCTGATCAATTATGGGTTTAATCCTCATTTTGAGGAGTTTTCACGGTTGGATTCCGGTTGTCCAGGGGCGGAGGGATCCGTTCAATGATTAAAAAACCTCTGGGCTGAAGTTCAGCGTAATATCTCTGGGACCCAGGGGAGGTATAAATATTTTGCTGACAAAAAGAGAGCCCTGGGACACATGTTTCAGGTGGGAGAGAAGGTTTGGCTTACCACACATAACATCAACTTGAAGGTACCATCAGCTAAATTGGGACCAAAGTTCATTGTTCTGTATGAGATTGTGGAGATAGTCAACCCAGTGGCATATAGGCTGCATCTCCCCGTCATCTTAAAAATATCCAATGTGTTACATAAATCTCTGTTAAAACCTGTGGGGTCTGTCAAGGAGGACTCCAAGCCTGTTGTTCCTTCAGTGTTGGTGGAGGGTCACTTTGAGTATGAGGTCGGACATATTGTGTACTCTCGGTGGGTGCGCCGCTCCTTGCAGTACCTGGCCCACTGGAAGGGATATGGACCGGAGGATCGCTCATGGGTCCCTGCTCACTCTGTACATTCAGATCGCCTGGTTTGGGCTTTCCATGCCAAAGACCTGGGGAAGCCTGGGGTCCAGAGGCCCCCTGTTGAAAGGGGGGTACTGTCATGATCCAAGTGCAGGTATTGACCTGCACATCAGGGGTTAATGTCTTGAGCCCAGTGAAGGCTTTGACCTGCACACCAGGGGTTAATTATTGTGGCCTCTCTTTGATTCGGGGAGAGCTCCTTAAAGCCCTGTGAAACTCCAATCCCCGTCAGTTATACTTTTGCCTTTGGCCAAGTGTGGTGACCCCTGTGTGCCTGTGCCTTGTAATTGTCTTCTAGCTTGCTTATATGGTTCTGATCCGGTTCTGTCCCCCTTTGTGAGTTTGCCTGTTGATTCTGTACTGTGTACCTGTTTCTCTGGTTTCTGACTCCTTTGCTACGTCCTGAATATCCGTTCTGTCTAATCCTTTTGTACTGTCGTGCTATCTCGTGCTTTGACCCCGGCCTGATCTGTTTACATCTCTGTCTATGCCCCTTGGTAACTTCGTCCTGTAGTTACCCTTCTAGGAGTTTTCCTGCAGCTCCTAGCTCTCTGGACTTTAGGCCATGCCCCCAGCAGTCACGTGCTTCAGGTTGTTGGTCTGGCACGCATCTTCACTGCTGCTGCCCTGCTCCACAGGTATCTTAGGGCACAGTTTCTCTTGCTCAGGACACGCGCACTGGCTCAGTGAGCAAGTGCAGTGCGGTGTTCCTGACAGAGGCGTTGCATCAAAAGCAGATGGACCGACATTCATCTCCTCCTCCTCGGATCCACTATCTCTGGATATGGCTGCCCAAAGTGGCGTGACAAAACCCAGTTGTAAAGCACCCGTCCATTTGTGTTGAAAGTAAGTCTGTCTGGCATGTTCACACAAAGCAGAAATACCCCAACACAAGCACAGCCAGAAACAGCCCAGATTGGAGGCTGCCACATGTTGTAGAGGCAATAAATAGGGTTGCTGATTATGATTAAAATTATTTTCAGGGCTCAAAACCGTTAAATGTCCATTTTGCAAGGTTGCAAGAAAAAAACGCCATACGGATGTCACACGGATGCTTACATGTGCAAAAATCGCATCCTCGCATTGCCAACGGATGACATATGGATCACTGTTCAGGGAACATTTCTGCATTTTTCGTCCATAAAAAATGGACCGCATTTTTATACGTTGTGTGTGACTCCGGCATAATTCAGCATCTCACGAACATGTTGCATTTTGCCCTTTATACAGACACGTGTGTCTTTGGCAACATATTTTAGACGGGCATTTTTTAGGCCGAGTCTCACACGCGCATCTGTTACACCGATCTTCTGATGGGCATGAAACCCATTCTGGTAATTGATGGTGGCTAAACGACGAATCATTGTAGGCTGTATCCTGGATCTAATACCTCCCATTGCCACTGCTGTTATTAATCATGTACGCTCCCATGCCTTTCATCACCATACCCCTTTTCCTGGTCACTTCATCCAATGATTCATCCGCCATATTTTTACTAAAAACCTGCACCTTCCCAGCAGCAACTGTGTAGGAAACCACGTTACAGTTTTGCAAGGTGTTCATGATGCCGCTAAAAAAAAAATTTACACACTATGTTGATATGTACCCCCAGGGGGAAATGTTTGTCAACCCATAAACTTAGTGTATGGGCATTCCAAGCTTAGATGAAACGCTCCTTTGTAATGTAAATTTTTTATGAAACCCTCCCCCACGTTTCTTCCAAGGGGGATTGTGGTGCATGCAAATTAGGACCAGGCCTTGCATTCACTTCATGGACAAACTTTACAGTAATAAAAAATAAAATAATAATGTAAACTTTTGTTTCATGTGGCCATCCAACACATGGTTTCAAAGGCTTATTGGGGTGCATATGACTTGGCAGCAGGACAGGCCTTGCTGTCAATGCATAAGAATAGAGTATGGGAGTACAAAATGAATAATGTGAAGTGGGTTTGTGGCGCCCCTGAAGGTTCAGTCACCACAGAGGTACTGCACCTCACCCAGAGGTGTGGTATCACACTTCCCAGGTAAGATGGAGGCACCTGACGGGACTCTAACACCTGCACCCAACACACACCCTATAGCAGCAGGGCATCTGGATGTACCCTACGGGAGGATGATCTCAACTCTGCCTGGGTGGTAAAGGGTGTTGGGAAGTGGGTGGAGCTAGTGGGATGAGAGCGTAAGAAGAGAGTTTAGTCAGGAGTCTGCCCTGAGGGGAGGAAGTGGAAGGACGTGTGTGAAGCAGCTTCTGGTCAGGAGGACCTGTTGGGAAGGGAAAGACAGAAGGAAGCTCCATGAAGAGGGAAGGGATCCTAGAGGCATGGTACAGTGACCATACTGTCCGTGGGGCTCGTTCCACACCGGCTGACATCGGGTGTAGTGATCAGGTCGCAGTATAGAGACTGGCCCTAAAACTAGTGGAGTGGACAACAGACTCAGCAAGATCAACCAGAGGCTCCAAGCATTGCAAGTGCTGCAGCAAAATCCACAATTATTTGCTGAAAAGACAGACACATAGGATCCAGAGACCTAGAGGTTATTCCAGCCAAGATCCGAGTCTGCTGGCTTGGGACACGGTCAGGAAAGGGACACACTAAAGTGAGTTCTGGAAAGGTGTTCTCCATCTGCCTGGGAGTTTGCTGGACCCCTGACCTGGAGGACGCAGCGCCAAGCGGGCATTTGTGCGCATAAGAACTGTGAGTAAAGCTTTGGAAATGCACCCAGCTGTGTCCTCTAATTCTTTCAGCAACACCTACTCAGCACTGCTACATCTACCACTACCAAATACAACATCTTTGCTATCACCACTGCCCTGGGACACAAGCTCTGCCTGTGGAGAGCTATTTCAACTCTGCTGCATCACACCATCAGTCCCAGAGGATCTGCACTGCAGCGCTGGTCACCTTTGACCAGCAATCATAAGTCTCGTCACGAACTTATCTACTTATAGACTTTATTCCTCATCAATTCTTAATTTTCATGGGCGCTCAGGGCCACGGACCGGGTCACTGCTGCCGTGACACATCTCCTTAAGACACCGGCCCGGTACCGAGTAAACCCCATAGCCCTGGGGACGCTCCAGATTTTCCTGTGCTCATCCAGTACCCAGCTTATTGGAGTGCATATGACTTGGCAGCAACAGGCCTTGCTGTCAATGCGTAAGAAAACAGTATGGGAGTACAAAATGAATAATGTGAAGTGGATTTTCCCGTGTCCATCCAGTACCTGGGTTCAAAGGCTTATTGGGGTGCATATGACTTTATAGCAGGGCAGGCCTTGCAGTCAATGCATAAGTAAAGAGTATGGAAGTACAAAATGAATAATGTAAAGTGGATTTTCCTGTGCCCATCCAGTACCCAACTTATTGAAGTGCATATGACTTGGCATCAGGGCAGGCCTTGCTGTCAATGCATAAGAAAACAGTATGGGAGTAAAAAATGAATACTGTGAAGCCGATTGGGGTGCATATGACTTGGCATCAGGGCAGGCCTTGCTGTCAATGCATAAGAAAACAGTATGTGAGTAAAAAATGAATACTGTGAAGCCGATTGGGGTGCATATGACTTGGTAGCAGGGCAGGCCTTGCTGTCAATGCATAAGAAAACAGTATGGGAATACAAAATGAATACTGTGAAGTGGATTTTCCTGTGCCCATCCAGTACCTGGGTTCAAAGGCTTATTGGGGTGCATATGACTTGATAGCAGGCCAGGCCTTGCAGTCAGTGCATAAGAAAAGAGTGTGGGAGTACAAAATGAATAATGTGAAGTGGATTTCCTGTGCCCATCCAGTGCATGGCTTCAAAAGCTTATTGAGGTGAATGTAACTTTGGGGCAGGCCAGGCCTTGCATTCAATACAACATTTTTTCAGGAAGCCCTCCTGTAACTCTCTTGAAAGGGGTATTGGGGTGCGACGTAATTCTTGGCAGTCCACCCACTCACTGCATAGGCAATAACAGCATAGAAGACCCACTGTTTAATAATGGCCCTTTAAGAAGATTAATGCCGCCTGATGGCCCTCTAAAAATAGGCTCTGTGACTTTAAGAGTCTCTCCTTCTTAAATGAAACAAGATGTGTCTGCTTATGTGTCACACACCACATGGCCAGCTAGGGTTGATAAATGTTACAATGACATTTCCCAGTGAATGCATTTGTATTGGTTGAAAGTAATGCTAAAGTTGCAAAACGTATCAAAAACGCTGCATGTGAACATAGCTCAAGTGGTGGAGGAGCATTTTTGTTTTGGGTTAATTATTTTGCCTTATATACAAGTTAATAACCTGGAAAGGATGTACCTTAACATATTTCCCAGCAAAATACATTGTGGTTTCGTTTTTGTATGTTTTTTGGTGCGCCTGTAAAAAGGGCGTGAAACTCTGACAACATTGTTTACAGCTGTGAACAAGGAGTGAGAAATGCTTTCCGGGGCAGTTGCCATGATGTTCCTGTGTCATTTGAGCAGTGTTCCCATCATTTTCAGATATTTTTAGACCTTGAAAGCACCCCCGGGGGGATTGCAGTAAAAATGCTCGGGTCTCCCATAGACTTACATTGGGCTCGTTGTTCTGTCCAAGTACCCGAGTATTCCAATTTGCTCAACCCGAGCAATGAGCACCCGAGCATTTTAGTGCTCGCTCATCACTATTTTTTAACCTATTTTTTCTCTCTACAGGATTAATCTCATATTTTAAATTTTGAGGTGTAGTTATATTCACAAGGGGTTAATTTAACGTGGGGGTTCATAATTAAGGGTTTATAAGGGGCAGCTGGTTGGGGATCAAGTCCTTTTGGAAGTGCATTGAGCTGCAGGGTGGTTTGCTGTGCTGCTGAGGGGAAAAAAATATCTTTAAATCTTCTGCTTAGCAAGTGTGACCAGAGTGTAAGTGCGATCGGTAGTAAGTGTGTGACTTGTGATTCAGTCACTTTGGATTCAGGGAGTTTCCAAGGGAGGTATTACTAAATTGCTGTTATATTTTATTAATACTTTTTATTTATTTTTACTTATCGTGCCTGTCGTGCAATCCCCATAAGGAATGTGCTCCACTATTGCCAATGCCATCCAGCGTACATCTTGCCACATGTATGCAATCTTTGAACAGCCGGTCGAGGATACATAGGCAATATGGAAAGGATAATATATTAATGTGTATGCAAAATGTAAATGCATATAAACACATGACCTTTACACAGAGAACCAAAAACAAAAAACAAATATCCTAAAATAAAAAAGTAAAAAATTAATTGCAAAAATTGCATGAAGGTAAAGGTAGTAATAATAAAAAGGGTATTTAGTAAGCATAATTTTGATCAAAAGAATGTACAAGCCATCCCGCCGCATCAAGGCAACCCTTGTGGGACAATCCTAACTCTTGTATTTAAAACCTTTCCACTTGTCAAGTGACATAAATGTGAACAAGGACTGAGGGACTGAACTACCAGTAATGGCATAGGTCAGACAGGATGGATTTAGTTCAATGTGCATTCTGTGCATATATAGGTGTGACCGCCCTGTTTCTGAGTTGGAAAATCCATCCTGTCTGGCCTATGCCATTACTGGTGGTTCAGTCCTTCGGTCCTTGTTCACATTTGCGTCACATGACAATTGGAAAGCTTTTAAATACAAGAGTTAGGACTGTCCCACAAGGGTGGCCTTGATGTGGTGGGATGGCTTGTACATTCTTTTGATCAAAATTATGTTTACTAGATACCCTTAGTAATATTACTACCTTCATGCAATTTTTGCAATTTAATATTTACTTTTTTATTTTAGGATATTTGAGGGTGAGCCGTCGTGGAGCGGGGGTGCCATTCCGCTGACCAGTAGGGTGCCAACCTCCGCTGACAGGAAGGCTTACAGATACAGGGAACAGTTAGTTAGGTACTCATCTGTTTTGCACACGTCACTTTATTGTCTTTGACATTTGCACTGTTTTTGCACTTTTTCTATTGTTGCCTACCCAGCTACTATCATTGTGGCAACCCCTATACACTCCTTTCCTGATTGAGTGTATAACCGGTTGTTGCACTTATTCAGGGTTATCTAGGAAATCTAGTGTATAGCCGACGTTGAGCGGGGGCGCCAATCACGATTATGTTTAGGGTGCCAACCTCTGCTGTTAGGCAGTTTTGATATCAGGACCCCTTTTTTTAGGGTTTTAGTAGGTGACACGGTTGTTTGTGTTTTTGTGTGGGTGTTTTGTTTTTTATCAAGACTTTAATAAAGGTTTGGTTTTTACATTCTATACCTACATTTTTGTAAGGCTCCTTGAAAATATAATTAATGCTTTTTGACCTTACTGGTTATATACTAAAAAAAATTTTCATGCTCCTCCCAGACCTGGGCTAAAGCATCCGTCAACTCCTGGACAGTCTGTGGTGCAACGTGACATTGGTGGATGGAGCCTAACATGCTGTCCCAGATGTGCTCAATCGGATTCAGGTCTGAGGAACGGGCAGGCCAGTCCATAGCTTCAATGCCTTCATCTTGCAGGCACTGCTGACACATTCCAGACACATGAGGTCTGGCATTATCCTGCATTAGGAGGGACCCAGGGCCAACCGCATCAGCATATGGTCTCACAAGGGGTCTGAGGATCTCATCTCGGTACCTAATGGCAGTCAGGCTACCTCTGATGAGCACATTTAGGGCTGTGCGGCCCTCCAAAGAAATGCCACGCCACACCATTACTGACCCACTGCCAAACCAGTCATGCTGAAGGATGATGCAGGCAGCAGATCAGTCTCCACAGAGTCTCCAGACTCTGTCACGTCTCTCACATGTGCTCAGTGTGAACCTGCTCTCATCTGTGAAGAGCACAGGGCACCAGTGGCGAATTTGCCAATCCTGGTGTTCTGTGGCAAATGCCAAGTGTTTTGCACGGTGTGGGGCTGTGAGCACAACCCCCATCTGTGGACATCGGGTGCTCAGGCCATCCTCATGGAGTCGGTTTATAACCGTTTGTGCAGATATATGCACATTTATGGCCTGCTGGAGGTCATTTTGCAGGGCTCTGGCAGTGCTCCTCCTGTTCCTCCATGCACAGAGGCGAAGGTAACGGTCCTGATACTGGGTTGTTGCCCTCCTATGGCCTCCTCCACATCTCCTGGTGTACTGGCCTGTCTCATGGTAGTGCCTTCATCCTCTAGACACTACGCTGACAGACACAGCTACCCTTCTTGCCACAGCTTGCATTAATGTGCCATCCTGGATAAGCTACACTACCTGAGCAACTTCTGTGGTTTGTAGACACTGCCTCATGCTACTGTACAGTACCTCTAAGGATGAGAGCAATGACAAAATGCAAAAGTGACCAAAGCAACAGCCAAAAAGGATGATAAAAGAGAAAGGGTCTGTGGTCCCCACCTGCAGAACCACTCCTTTATAGGAGGTGTCTTCCTAATTGCCGATCATTTCTACCTGTTGTCTGTTCCATTTGCACAACAGCAGGAAAAATTGATTCACAATCGATGTTGCTTCATAACTGGACAGGTTGATTTCACAGAAGTGTAATGGACTTGGAGTTATATCGTGTTGTTTAAGTGTTCCCTTTTTTTGAGCAGTGTATGTATATATATATATATATATATATATATATATACACACACACACACTACCGTTCTAAAGTTTGGGGTCACCCATACAATTTTGTGTTTTCCATGAAAAATCATACTTTTATTAATCAAATGAGTTGCCAAATGAATTTAAAATCTAGTCCAGACATTGACAAGGTGTGAAAAAAAGATTTTTATTTGAAATATAAATTTTCTCCTTCAAACTTTGCTTTCGTCAAAGAATGCTCCCTTTGCAGCAATTACAGCATTGCAGACCTTTGGCATTCTAGCAGTTAATTTGCTGAGGTAAACTGGAGAAATTTCACCTCATGCTTCCAGAAGACCCTCCCACAAGTTGGTTTGGCTTGATGGGCACTTTTTGGGTACCATACGGTCAAGCTACTCCCACAACAGCTGAATGGGGTTGAGATCTGGTGACTGCACTGGCCACTCCATTACAGATAGAATAACAGCTGCCTGCTTCTCCCCTAAATGGTTCTTGCATAATTTAGAGGTGTGCTTTGGGTCATTGTCCTTTTGTAGGATGAAATTGGCTCCAATCAAGCGCTGTCCACATAGCATGGCATGGTGTTGCAAAATGGAGTGATAACCTTCCTTATTCAAAATCCCTTTTACCTTGTACAAATCTCCCACTTTACCAGCACCAAAGCAACCCCAGACCATCACATTACCTCCATTATGCTTGACAGATGGCGTCAGGCACTCTTCCAGCATCTTTTCATAGAATCATAGAATCGTAGAGTTGGAAGGGACCTCCTGGGCCATCTGGTCCAACCCCCTGCTCAAAACAGGATTCGCTAAATCATCCCAGTCAGATGTTTGTCCAGCCTCTGTTTGAAGACTTCCATTGAAGGAGAACTCACCACTTCTCGTGGCAGCCTGTTCCACTCATTGATCACTCTAACTGTCAAAAAGTTTTTTCTAATATCTAATCTGTGTCTCCTCCCATTCAGTTTCATCCCATTGCTTCTAGTCTTTCCTTGTGCAAATGATAATAAAGATGATCCTTCTACAATGTGACAGCCCTTGAGATATTTGTAGACAGCTATTAAGTCTCCTCTCAGTCTTCTCTTTTGCAAACTAAACATTCCCAAATCCTGCAACCTTTCCTCATAAGACAGGGTTTGCAGACCGGTCACCATTCTGGTCGCTCTTTTATGAACTTGCTCCAGTTTGTTGATGTCTTTTTTAAAATGTGGTGCCCAAAACTGGACACAATATTCCAGATGAGGTCTGACCAAAGAGGAGTAGAGGGAAATAATGACTTCACGTGATCTAGACTGTATGCTTCTGCTAATACATCCTAGAGTTGCATTTGCCTTTTTTGCTGCTGCACCCTGTCGACTCATATTCAGTCTGTGATCTATTAGTATACCCAAGTCTTTTTCACATGTGCTGTTGCTTAGCCCTATTCCTCCCATTCTGTATATGCTTTTTTCATTTTTATTGCCCAGATGTAGTACTTTGCATTTTTCCCTGTTAAAAACCATTCTGTTAGTTGCTGCCCACTGCTCCAGTTTATTTATATCTTTTTGAATCCTCTCTCTTCTCTAGTATTAGCTATGCCTCCTAGCTTTGTGTCATCAGCAAATTTAATCAGCTTACCCTCAATTCCTTCATCTAAATCGTTGATAAAGATGTTGAACAATACAGGGCCCAGGACAGAGCCCTGTGGTACCCCACTTGAGACATTCTTCCAACTGGATGTGCAGCCATTTACGACCACTCTTTGGGTCCGATCACTAAGCCAGTTATGAATCCACCTAACAGTTGCCTTGTCCATTCCATACTTAGTCATTTTTTCAATAAGGATTGTATGAGATACTTTGTCAAATGCTTTTGCTGAAGTCAAGATATACTATATCTACAGCATTTCCTGGATCTACCCAGTCAGTGATTCTGTCATAGAAGGAAATTAAGTTAGTCTGACATGACTTATTAGTTACAAACCCATGCTGACTCTGTTTAATCACTTCATTCTTATCCAGGTACTGACATACATGTTGTTTAATAATTTGTTCATAGATCTTCCCTGGTATAGAAGTCAGACTCACCGGCCTATAGTTGCCTGGGTCCACTTTCTTCCCCTTTTTGAAGATAGGAACAACATTTGCTCTTCTCCAGTCTTCTGGGACTTCTCCTGTTCTCCAAGAATTTTCAAAGATTATGGAGAGGGGTTCAAAAATTTCTTCTGCTATCTCCTTCAGTACTCTGGGGTGTAATTCATCTGGACCTGGAGACTTGAATTCATTTAGGTTATCTAAGTGTTTCCTCACTATCTTTCTGTTTATAGATATCCTGGATTCTTCTATTCCCTTAATAGAACAGTGAAGAACAGTTGATGTTACATTTCCTTTCTGAGAGAAAACAGATGCAAAATAGGAATTTAAAAGTTTGGCCTTCTCAACATGCTGTCTTACCATTTCATCATTTTCATCCTGTAAAAATCCTATAACATCTTTGATTTTTCTTTTACTTTTGACATATCCCCCAAATCCTTTATTATTGCTTTTGACATCTCTTGCAAGCCTCAATTCATTGTCAGCTTTACATAATCTGATTTGTGCCCTGCAGGTTCTGCAGACAGCATTATATTCTTCTTTAGATATGCCTCCCTCTTTCCATTTTATAAATATTCTTTTCTTCCTTTTTAGCATGTGCTTAAGTTCTTTGTTCATCCATCCTGGTTTCTTTAAATGCTTCCTATTCTTCCCTCTTTTCGGAATTGTTAACAATTGTGCTTTGGGAATTTAATTTTTCAAGATTTCTCATCCTTCCTGGACATTTTTGTCTTTAAGGATATCCAGCCATTGGATCCCTCCAATTCTCTTTCTGAATCCCTTAAAGTCTGCCTTTCTGAAATCTAACCTTGACGTCTGAGTCTTCACAGGTCTTCCTCCTCTAGTTATCCAAAATTCTAAAATAGCATGGTCGCTACCTCCTAGGGTCCCAGCCACTTTTACCTCCTCAACCATTTCCTCCCTGTTTATAAGGATTAGATCCAAGGTAGCAGTTCCCCTTGTTTTCTCCCCTACATTTTGGAAGATAAAGTTGTCAGCAAGAGAGGATAAGAATTTCCTTGACCTGTTAGTTTTGCCTGACAGAGATTCCTAACAAATGTCTGGATAGTTGAAATTTCCCAAGACAACAATGTCATATTTTTTGGAGATCTTGGCCATTTGATGCATAAAGAGTTCATCCATATCTTCAGCTTGCACAGGCGGCCTGTAGTAAATGCCTACAATGGTGTCCTTTCCATTGTTCTGTCCTTGTATTCTTTCCCAAACAGTTCCACAGAACTCCAAGTCTCTGAAGCTTCAATCTCTGTGCAGATATACGCGTTTCTAACATACAATGCGACACCTCCTCCTCGTTTATCAAGTCTATTTCTTGCAAATAAGTTGCATCCTTCTAGTCTTGTATTCCAATCATGTGTATTGTCCCACCAAGTTTCAGTGATTCCAATGACATCATATTTCTTTTCCTGTGTTAGTAGTTCCAATTCTCCTTGTTTGTTGCCCATGCTTTGTGCATTAGTATAGAAACATTTTAGTTTGTGATTGGTTTCTCTTTCTCCAATATTTTTATTAATTAGATTCTTTTGTCTTTGTTCTTCCTTTCCACTTCTAATAGCAGAGTTCTCAATAGCATTTGTCAGGTGTATGGCTTTTTCTGGTCTTTTGCTTCCCTTCCCATGTTGTTCTGGTTTAAAGCTCTCCTTACAAGTGTAGCAAGGCGACTTCCAAATACATGTTTTCCAGTCTTCGTAAGGTGCACCCCATCTCTAGCAAGTAGTCCATCGTATAGGTAATTCACTCCGTGATCCAGAAATCCAAATCGTTGCTGACAGCACCATCGACGTAGCCAGTTGTTCACCTGCAGAATCTTATTCCACCTCCTTGTTCCATGGCCATCCACTGGGAGGATGGAAGAGAAGACCACCTGCGCTCCTAGTTCTTTCACTTTCTTGCCTAAGTTTTCAAAGTCTCTGCAGATGGTTTCCAGGTCGTTTCTTGTGGAGTCATTTGTCCCCACATGTAGTAGCAGGAATGGGTAGTCATCTGTTGGTCTGAAGAGTCCTGATATCCTGTCAGACACATCTTTAACCCCTTAGCGACAGAGCCAGTTTGCAGCTTAATGACCAGGCCAATTTTTACAATTCTGACCACTGTCCCTTTATGAGGTTATAACTCTGGAACGCTTTAATGGATCCCACTGATTCTAAGACTGTTTTTTCGTGACATATTGTACTTCATATTAGTGGTAAAATTTCTTCGATAAGTCTTGTGTTTATTTATCAAAAAAATGGAAATATGGCGAAAATGTTGAAAATTTTGCAATTTTAAAACTTTAAATTTTTATGCCCTCAAATCAGAGAGATGTGTCACACAAATTTCTTAATAAATAGCATTTCCCACATGTCTACTTTACATCAGCACAATTTTGGAAGCAAAATTTTTTTTTGTTAGGAAGTTATAAGGGTTAAAATTTGATCAGCAATTTCTCATTTTTACAACAAAATTTACAAAACCATTTTTTTTAGGGACCACATCATATTTAAAGTCATTTTGAGGGGTGTACATGACAGAAAATACCCAAAAGTAGCACCATTCTAAACACTAGACCCCTCAAGGTGCTCAAAACCACATTCAAGAAGTTTATTAACCCTTTAAGTGCTTCACAGGAACTAAAGCAATGTGGAAGGAAAAAATTAATATTTAACTTTTTTTTTGCAAAAAATTTACTTCAGAACCAATTTTTTTTATTTTCACAAGTGTTAAAAGAGAAAATCAACCACAAAATTTGTTGTACAATTTCTCCTGAATACCCCGATACCCTATATGTGGGGGTAAACCACTATTTCAGCACACGGCAGAGCTCGCAAGGGATGGAACGCCGTTTGACTTTTTCAACGCAGAAATGGCTGGAATTGAGATCGGATGCCATGTTGCGTTCGGAGAGCCCTTAATGTGCCTAAACAGTGGAAACCTCCAACAAGTGACCCCATTTTGGAAACTAGACCCATTAAGGAACTTATCTAGATGTGTGGTGAGCGCTTTGAACCCCCAAGGGCTTCACAGAAGTTTATAACGTAGAGCCGTGAAAATAAGAAATCTATTTTTTTCCACAAAGATGATCTTTTCGCCCCAAAATTTTTATTTTTTACAAGGGTAACAGGAGAAATCATACCCGCACAGTTGTTATGCGATTTGTCCTGAGTACGCTGATACCCCATATGTGGGGGGGAACCACTGTTTGGGCACATGGGAGAGCTCGGAAGGGAAGGAGTGCCATTTTGGAATGCAGACTTTGATGGAATGGTCTGCGGGCATCATGTTGCGCTTGCAGAGCCCCTGATGGGCCTAAACAGTGGAAACCCCCCACAAGTGACCCCATTTTGGAAATTAGACCCCCTAAGGAACTTATCTAGATGTGTGGTGAGCACTTTGAACCCCCAAGCGCTTCACAAAAGTTTATAAACGCAGAGCCGTGAAAATAAAAAGTCTTTTTTTATTTCCACAAAAGTGATTTTTTAGACCCCAATTTTTAGACCCCCAAAGTTGGCAAATAGTGGAAACCCCTCAATTCTTGCTCCAACCCTAACCCCAACACACCCCTAACCCTAATCCCAACCCTAACCCTAATCCCAACCCTAATCCCTAATCCTAATTCTAACCCTAATTCTAGTTCGCCCTAACCCTAATTCTAACCCTAGTCGTGACCCGAGCCCTAACCCTAGCCCTAGCACAACCCTAACCCTAACCCTAGCCTAACCCTAGCCCTAACCCTAGCCCAACCCTAACCCTAGCCCAACCCTAACCCTAGCCCAACCCTAACCCTAACCCTAACCCTAGCCCAACCCTAACCCTAACCCTAACCCTACCCTAGCCCTAACTCTACCCTAACCCTAGCCCTAACCCTACCCTAACCCTAACCCTACCCTAACCCTAGCCTAACCCTAACCCTAGCCCAACCCTAACCCTAACCCTAATGGAAAACTGAAAAAAAAATATTTTCTTTATTTCATTATATTGGCCTATATAAGGGAGTGATAAACGGGGGGGTTATGTACTATTTTTTTTATTTTGATCACTATGATCGTTTATCATAGTGATCAAAATAATGAATGGAATCTGCTAGCCGGAGCCGGCAGATTCCCGGCGGGCGCACTGCGCATGCGCCCGCCATTTTCAAGATGGCGGTGCCCATCGGAGGATGCCGGCGGGACGTGGGACCACAGGGAGGGGACGGAGGGCCACGGAGAGGTACCGGGGTGGGATCAGGGACCCTATTTCTCTCTCCTCTGATGTGCGATCACATCAGAGGAGAGAGAAATTAAATGTAAAATCGCGGCTTTTTTTTTTTTGCGGTCGCCGTTATAGGGTTAATAACGGCGATCGCAAAAGCGGGGGTCGGTAAAAACTGACCGATTCATGTTCTCTGGGATCTCGGCTACCCCTGGCAGCCGAGACCCCGGAGAAAATCCGACACTGGGGGGCGCTATTCACTTAAATCACAGCGCCGTGAATTAACGGCGCTGTGGTTTTAGTACCCTTAATTACCGCCGTTAAAAGGCGTATCGGCGGTCGTTAAGGGGTTAATTCACTTGTTCTGCGTCTCACAAATGTTCTTCTTTGTGATCCAAACACCTCAAACTTGGATCCGTCTGTCCATAACATTTTTTTTCAATCTTACTCTGTCCAATGTCTGTGTTCTTTTGCTCATATTAATCTTTTCCTTTTATTAGCCAGTCTCAGATATGGCTTTTTCTTTGCCACTCTGCCCTGAAGGCCAGAATCCCAGAGTCGTCTCTTCACTGTAGACATTGACAATGGCGTTTTGCGTGTTCTATTTATTGAAGCTGCCAGTTGAGGACCTGTGAGGCGTCGATTTCTCAAACTACAAACTCTAATGAAAAAGAAAAAAGGTCCAGCTTTGCAAATTCAAGTCCAATTTATTGTTAAAAACAAGTCCAAAACAGAGCAAAAAATATTGTGTTCACATGAGTAACAAGTAGTAGATTACATGTTTCGAACAATAGCTTGTTCTTTCTCAAAACTACTTCCCCTGGGTGTTACTGCAATATATACTCTTTCCACCCAGTAAATTACAAACACATGGTGTGAAGGGAGAGAAAAAAAAGAAAGGGAGAGGGAAACATGTGTGAAATATGAAATATAAAAAATAATGTGACAAAGAAAAACACAATTTTTATGAAGAGAGGGGGGAGCCAAAAAAGAAATAAAAAAAAATTGTTTTTTTTTTTAAAGTTTTTTGCGCATATATATATAAATACTAGTGTTGAGCGACTTTTGGTTTTTAAGGGTCGAGTTTCGTTTCATGAAACCCGACTTTTCCAAAAGTCGGGTCGAGCAAAATCGGCCGACTATAGGGAAAAGTCGGGGTCGTCCCGAAACACGAAACCCAATGTAAGTCAATGGAGAATTAAAGTCGGCAGTGAGAGGAGGACAGGAAACACACCAACAGTGCCCATTTGAATGCCAAAAGCATAAATTCTTGTTACTGAAGCTTGTCAACCTTAATTAACTTCATAATACTAGCTGCACACAGAAAAATGGGGGTTATTTGGCTACAGTTGTGGGGGGGAGGGCTGGCTCCAGGTTTTCGTGGGCCCAGGGCCAAAGAGCGCCCCTTTAACACATACCACAACTCATGATGCTCCGATACGGCAGAGAAATAGCAGTATAGTACAATGAAAAATACTTCACTTCTTACATCTCATGACTGATATCAATTTTAAATTCTCCAGTACATCCAAAAACGGACAGTATATAACTCCATACAGTATTATGGCCAGCGCTTAGTGCGCTATTCAGAGTAATGAGGCCCATATATTTCTCCATACGGAATCATTATTCCCATATAATGTTTCAAACCGTATATGATGAGCTCCACATAATGCTGCAGTATATGTTGGTCCCAATGGATGAAGCTCCACTGTCTTATGGGCCCAAATAATGCTCCATATATAGTGGGCCCCATTTCTACTGCTCTAGTGTATAATGGGCCCTGTAAATCCTGCTCCAGTGTCTGATGTCCACCTTTGGAATGCTCCAGTGTATGGTGGGCCCCATATATCATTCACCAGAGTATAGTGCTCCCCAAAAATTGCTGTCCCAACATTGAAAACAATTACATAAGTCTCCTTGCTAGGGAATCCCTGCACTACTCTGAAGTCCTTGTCGTCCCCATCTTCCATCTCACTGCACTTGGCTGTTTAGGCCCTCCCACCGGCAGAGACACTTTTGCATACTATGCGGTGCCCTGTGCCAGTGCCATCACCCATGAGTATGCCCCCCCACCTGCTCAAGGAACCTGCACTTTCATCTGCACCTTCCTCTTTGTCACCATGTAAGGTGGTATAGTATGCGGGAAGGGGAACCTGAGTTTCCTCTGGGTCAGATTCTGGCTGTGTAGAGTGCGAGGGGAATGTAGTGGTCTGGGTCAATGTACCAGCAGCATCATCCAGCAGTGGCTGGGCCTCAATGCACTTGTGGCGTCCCCAAGAGTACAGTCGCCACTGTGGCATTGCCTTCCTCCTAGGGAGTGTGTTGTCAAGCTTGGGAGCAACGAAGGATCTCTCTAGCAGTGAAACCAACACACAACACATTTCCCACTCCAGGCCAGCAGGGAGACCTCTGAACCTGACTGCTGAGGAGCTGCTCTCTGTGGTCGGGAGGAGGTAAGTTAGGGCACTCTGTGCAGGGAAGGGGAAGTGTGTGGACGTGAGAAGGGGAGCTGGAGGATGAGCAGAGTTAAGGCTCACTCCTAGCTGGAGCGCATGGTCCGGATTCCGGTCTCCGAGTTTGTAGGGACACTGACGTTCCTGCAGCAGAAACCGGCGGAAGTAGCAGCTATAAATGCTCTGTACCCAACTAAGGCTCGGAGGCCCCAGCATCGACGTGTGCGAGGCAGAAGGAAAAGGCTACAGCTGTCTGCCATACAAGTAAAGTCTGAGGAACATCTGTTAGACAGGAGGCGTTTCAGTGAACCACGGTCCTGTGAGTGGTTCCCCCACAAGCACTAGAAAGGAGACGTTCAGGAAGGTACATGTTGGTGGAGTGTTGGAAGGGAGCTTTCCATTCTGGTCCCAGAGGTTGGCAGAGGTCCTGACCTGGAGGACACAGCACGGAGGCAGGCATCTGTGTAACCTGCAGACTGTGAGTAAAGCTTTGGAACTGCACGCTCTGGTGTCCTACAGTTATTCCAGCACCGCTACATCTGGGTACCATCACCTACACTGCCTGTGCCTTTCCCCATCACTACATCTACACTTCCCTGGGACTCCAGCTCCACCTGTGGGGAGCTTCACCATCTTTGCTGCACAACACCATCAGTCCCAGAGGATCTGCATGCAGCGTCGGCCTAACATCTATGTTGCCGAACACCACAGGTGGCGTCAAACTATCTATATAAACTCTTTACCATTATACCACGCCATTTACATGGGCGCCCAGGGCCACCGTCCGGGTCACCGCTGCTGTGACACATCCCACTGACACTGGCCCGATACCGAGTACCCCACAGCCCTGGGAGGGCGACCCATATGCCGACTGCTGATCGGGCGGCGTTATTCCCATGAACCTCCAAACAGCGTCCATGAAGGCAAAGTTTTTGGTTTCCGGGGGCAGTATGATTGCAAAGCTGAACCTTAAATGAATGTTAAAAAAGGGAACCACCAGGAGTGGAGCCTGTGGCTTAATTGGACTGCACCCGGGAAACCACTACCATACAAGCTACAGAAAAGATGGACAAATTGCAAGCTTTGTCGATTCTGTGTGTGGTGTGGTATGTCCGTTTGTAGTTGTGCTAGCGATTTCTCAGCTTTATTCCGTTAACGACCAAGACTCCGGCATGGCCCCGCGGTACGCATCAAGCTTACTAGAGGGATACGCGAGGCTGTGGCACGTGAGATCGAGCAATAACAGGTCTAGCATTCCAGTACATGTCCGGGGCTGCATGAACGCTACACTGAAAGGACCAGCTTTTGTCGCTTACAGGTGCAGATAACCTGCTGAACTCCGTTAGTGATGGGGATCTGGGATTCAGATTATTCCCCGCGAACGATGATTTCCCAGTAAGTTCAGGTCAACCGCAATTCCGGAGTTAGGCCTAACCGTCATTCCTGAAAAAATTACGTGTCCAAACCACAGGTGCTGTAGCTTGCTTAACAGCTCGGCAGCCATTCTCAGACCCAGTATGGATTCAACAACATTGTAGAAAGTTGATAAAGGGTACAGTTTCACCGGATAACACGTATATATGTAGCCTAGTTTACACATTAAAAATATATGTCTATAGATCAGGAGGCAGACTCAGATGTTCTCAGGCCCAGTATGGATTTGACGAGATTGTACAAAGTTGAGAAAGGGTACTTTATCACTGGATAGCAGGTATATATAGCATAGTTTAAACATGTAAAATCTCCGTGTTCTCAGTATGGATTACACAGCAATCTAAAAAGTGGAAAAAAGGAAATGCATTTGAGGCATACACAACTATATACTTTTGGTATTATTTTTAAATCTTCATATATATTTCTGTCTCAGTAATACAGTCCAGCCTCTCCGCAATAGGAAATGAGATGCATACAATTAGTGACATAAAGGCTATTGTTTTCAGAAATCTAGGAATTATTATTCACGGGAAAAACTTCCGTCACAATTCTCATAGGCGATGCTGACCCTCAATTAATTTGTGTGTTGAGACAGTGAAAACATTTTTTTGTGAATAAAGTCTTGCTGTATCGCACTTCCGTGGATTCCATCACTGTTACTCATCTCAATCCAATTTTTATCACAGGGAGCGATGTAAACATGGTGCTCACTGGCTATCATGATCTGTCACGTAACTTTGGAGTGCAAAAGACAGAAGCCACAGGCCGTAGGCGATTCTATTTGATTGGCATGAGAGGGCACATTTTGAAATGTGCGCCGGAATGTCACACGTTTGTGAGTAGGAAAACTGTGAAAGCTGATGATAAACCACCACTGCATGTAATTGTGAGTCGACGTCCATAAGAAATGGAAGCACTGATCATCTAGATCTAGAGCCCGGCCAGCAGGACAGGGCATAGCTACATCTTAACCATCATCTTTCAGTTCAATCAATTTGTAGTGGCAGTCCCAGTGAAGGATTTGACAGCCCAGACTACACAGCGGAGGAGCAGGGAGAGGTAAACATTGCAAATGCTGGGGCCCTGCCCAAGCAAGGGGGGCACACTCGTGGGCGTCGGTACTGACACTGGGCCCCTCATAGTACGGCGGTGTGTCTGACGGTGGGTGTGCACCACCACTGTCAGAGACACTTGATTGCACTATGAGGGACCCTATGCCAGTGCCCGCACCCAAGAGTCGGCCTACCCACCTGTCCAGGGCAACGGCACTCGCACGGTTTTGTGCGCTAGGTGGTGACCCCGCCATGGGGGGCCGCCCATTTAGGGAGGTTTACAAAGTGGCATATGTAGATGTGGGTCATTCAGCTGCTGCAAAAGGTGACATAGGTCAAGTTCGCGGAATAGGAGGAGGACCAAAGCAAGCCATTTTTCTGGCAACCTATGTGTCATCAAGGGAAGGCGGGACAAAATCCTTGGAAACCCCTGCATGGTTCATTTTAATGAAGGTTAGATTATCCACATTTTGGGTTGACAGACGGGTCCTTATTTCTGTCAGGATTGATCCAGCTGCACTGAAGACTCTTTCCGATAGCACACTTGCAGCTGGGCAAGCGAGCTCCTGTAAGGCATATTGTGCCAATTCAGGCCAGGTGTCCAGTTTAGCGGCCCAATAGTCAAAGGGGAATGACCTGTGCGGGAGAACATCGATATGGGAGGAAAAGTAGTTGTTAACCATAGTTGACAACTGCTGTCTCTTGTCACTTTCCATCGATGCAGTATTACCAGTTGTGTGAGCGGTCCGTGAAAAATCAGTCCACAACATTGTCATGAAACCCCTGTCTCCAACGCCACTTCTGCTGTGTGCACCATGAACACCTCTGCCAAGCTGCCCCCGGCCCGTACAGCTCGTGTGAGAACCATCACCGCTGCTGTGTGCTGGGAATGCCTCAACCAACCGGTTAACCAGAGTTGCTTGTTTAGTAGCCAATATTAGGTCAAGGTTCTCCTGTGGCATGATGTTTTGTAATTTGCCTTTATAGCATGGATCCAGGATGCTGGCCAACCAGTAGTCGTCATTGTTCATCATTTTGGCAATACGTGGGTCCCTTTTTAGGATCTGCAAGGCATAATCTGACATGTGGGCCAATGTTCCCGGTGTCAATGATGCACTGCGAGTGCTGGTTGGAGGAGCACTTTCTGGCAAATCCACATCCCTCCAGTCACGCACAAACCCTGTACCAGACCTTGCCACGCCAACATTTTCACTTGCCCCACGAGATGCATCCTCCTCCCCTAAGTAATCATCCCCATCATCATCCTCTTCCTCCTCTTCTTCCTCCACCTCGTCCAGGAGAGGTCCCTGAGCAGACAATGGCTGAATGTCATCAAGGATTCCCTCCACCTCTTCCTCCTCGTCAACATTGGCTGCAGACGCCTGCTCCTTAAGGTGCGTCAAAGTTTGCATGAGCAGACGCATAAGTGGGATGCTCATGCTTAGGATGGCGTCATCTGCACTTACCAGCCGTGTGCATTCCTCAAAACACTGAAGGACTTTACAGAGGTCTTTCAGCTTCGACCACTGCACAACTGTCAACTCCATGTCTGCTCTCAAAGTGCCAGGCCGTGTATCCTCCCACAAATGCATTATGGCCTGCCTCTGCTCGCACAGCCGCTCAACCATGTGCAGGGTGGAGTTCCACCTTGTTGCAATGTCGATAATGAGGCGGTGGTTGGGAAGGTGGAGCAATCGCTGCACCTTCTGCATACGAATGGAGTGTACAGGCGACCGGCGAATGTGCATGCACAGTCTTCGCACCTTCTGGAGCACGGCTGTTAACTCCGGATAATTGTTGAGGAAGCACTGCACCACCAGGTTCAAGGTGTGAGCCAAGCAAGGTATGTGGCTGAGTTTTGAAAGGGCTATGGCTGCCACAAAATTACGGCCGTTATCACTAACTACCTTGTCTGCCTCAAGATGTACACTGCCCAGCCATGACTCAGTTTGTCGCTTCAAGTACTCGGCCAGCACCTTGGCGGTGTGTCTGTCGCCCAAACACATCATCTGCAACACAGCCTGCTGACGCTTTCCACTAGCTGCTCGATAGGGGGACACCTCGTGTGCAACAGTGGCAGCTGCAGATGGAGTGCTCGTATGACTGCGCTCTTTGGACGAGCTTTCGCTTCTGGAGGAGGAGGAGGGTCGAACGCCTACAGCCAACTGTCTCGTATACCGTGGGCTAGGCAGCACTGTCCCACCACCGCTGTCCCCTGTGGACCCTGCATCCACCACATTAACCCAGTGCGCAGTGATGGACACGTAACGGCCCTGGCCATGCCGACTGGACCATGCATCAGTTGTGAGGTGCACCTTTCCACTCACTGACTGCTTGAGTGCATGGACAATGCGGTCTTTCACATGATGGTGGAGGGCTGGGATGGCTT
This sequence comes from Dendrobates tinctorius, assembly GCF_039654945.1. Taxonomy (NCBI): domain Eukaryota; kingdom Metazoa; phylum Chordata; class Amphibia; order Anura; family Dendrobatidae; genus Dendrobates; species Dendrobates tinctorius. The sequence goes on from NW_027361866.1 coordinate 10,978,360, forward strand.
TGTGAGAGAAGAAGTGGCGACTGGGTAGGTCATAGCGTGGTACTGCATAGGCCATGAGTTCGCGGAAAGCTGCGCTTTCCACCAACCGATAGGGCATCATCTCTAACGAGATTAGTTTGGCAATGTGGGCGTTCAAACCCAGTGTACGCGGATGAGAGACTGAGTACTTTCTTGACCTACTCATAGTGTCTGGGAGGGTGAGCTGGACTTGAGAGCTGCATATGGTGGAAGTAGCGGTGGACAGGGCGGACTGAGAGAGGGTTGATGATGGTGATGGAGTTGCTGTTATTTCTGATGGCCTAGATTCAGTCTTTCGTTGATATAACAGTGGGATTCCCTGACTGCTGTGGCCTTACAACGACACCTCAACATTTGCTGCTGTGCTAACCGGTGGGCTTACAGTGGGGGAAACATTGTAGCATTGCTGACTACCTTCTTTGTGATCAGTTGCACATGTGGTACTTGAGGTTTGGTGTTGTGTCCACGCTTGCAAGTGCATGCTGGTTAAATGTCTAAGCATGCAACTGGTATTCAAATTTTTCAGATTTTTTCCTCGGCTAAAGGTCTTTGCGCACTTCTTACAGATAACCTTGGCCTGATCATGAGGATTTTGTTCAAAAAAGTGCCACACTGCACTCTTCCTACTTTGGCAGACATTTTGCGGCCTAGCACGCTGTGATATTTTGACCCTCTGGACAAGCTGTCCAGCAACTCTTTTGATTTTTGGAACCTGTCTTTGGAGTGCTCCGGGCCTGCCAGATAACAGCTGTTGCGATGTCGATGTCTGCTGTGGATGCTCCTCCTCCTCATCTGAGCTATTGGAAGCAGCACCCTCTTCCCCCAATGGATGCCAATCTGGGTCAACAACTGGGTCATCCATCACCTCCTCTTCAATGTCATGTGCACCTTCCTCTGTGTCACCGTGTATGGTGGTATAGTGTGTGGGAAGGGGCACCTGGGTCTCATCAGGGTCAGAGTCTGGCTCTGTACACTGCGAGGACAATGTAGTGCTCTGAGTGAATGTACCAGCAGAATCATCTATCAGTGGCTGTGCATCAGTGCACTCCATGTCAGATTCATCTTGGCCTGGGTAATTCACCATTTCACTTGATAATCCAGGCATGGTATGTGAAAACAGCTCCATGGAGTAATCATTAGTATGGCCTGCGTCATCCTTCAATCTTGGTTGGGGTGAAGGACACAAGGAAAGGTGTGGTTCATGAACATGAGCCTCCAATGACGACTCAGTGCTTTTATTTTTTACAACTTCAGAAGAGGAGGCGATAGAGCTGGAGGCTGAGTCAGCAATGTAAGACAAAACTTTTTCCTGAAGCTCTGGCTTTAAAAGCGGTTTGCCAACTCCTAGAAAACTAAGCCTTCAAGACCTTGTGGAGCCAGATGATGACGCAGGCTCAACACCTCCTGCATTCGGTCCTATTTTGCTTTTGCCACTACCATCAGATCCACCACCAACACCATCATTACCAGTTGCCAACCCCCCACCCAATTCCACGGCCTCTTCCACCAGCCTTCCTCATTTTTGGTAGAAATGTAGGCAAAATCCAACAAACTATATAGTAATGTAAAACAAGGTACAAGGTGTCTATAGGACAGGGGAGATTTTGAATTTCTGCACACACTTGTGGACACTGGACACTTTTGGATTGTGTGAGGCCCACTGAATATCACAGCGCTATGTCACAGGCTCGATGTCGCAGGTGTGAAAAATGTCACAAGAGGATAACGGAGATTTTGAATTTCTGCACACACTTGTGGACACTGGACACTTTGGATTGTGTGAGGCCCACTGAATATCACAGCGCTATGTCACAGGCTCGATGTCGCAGGTGTGAAAAATGTCACTAGAGGATAACGGAGATTTTGAATTTCTGTACACACTTGTGGACAATGGACACTTTTGGATTGTGTGAGGCCCACTGAATATCACAGCGCTATGTCACAGGCTCGATGTCGCAGGTGAAAAATGTCGCTAGAGGATAATTGAGATTTTGAATTTCTGCACACACTTGTGGACAATGGACACTTTTGGATTGTGTGAGGCCCACTGAATATCACAGCGCTATGTCACAGGCTCAATGTCGCAGGTGTGAAAAATGTCACTAGAGGATAACGGAGATTTTGAATTTCTGCACACACTTGTGGACACTGGACACTTTTGGATTGTGTGAGGCCCACTGAATATCATAGCGCTATGTCACAGGCTTGATGTCGCAGGTGTGAAAAATGTGACTAGAGGATAACGGAGATTTTGAATTTCAGCACACACTTGTGGACACTGGACACTTTTGGATTGTGTGAGGCCCAGTGAATATCACAGCGCTATGTCACAGGCAGAAATTGGCTAGTGTATGACAAACTACAAGGTGTATATAGAATTGGGCAGAATAGAAATCTCCCTAGAGTGTAGGTCTGTAAGAACGGAACAAGTCCTCGACTTATCCTTACAGAGTGACACACAGATAGCTTCACTGTGGCCGTGATAACAGCCGTTATACGGTACTGAGAGAGGAGCGTGCACGTACACGGCTGTCCGGTGTACGTAAAATTGTCAAGCTCCGTGTTTTTTAAGTATACGGACTGACACACGCTGTCTCTCTATAGTTTTGAATGTGATCAAACAGCAAATATATTTAACTGTTTGAAAGCTAGACAAAACTAGAAGGTGCAGGTCTGTAAGAACGGAACATGTCCTCGACTTATCCTTACAGAGTGACACACAGATAGCTTCACTGTGGCTGTGATAACAGCCGTTACACGGTACTGTGTGAGGAGTGTGCACCGCTGTATGGTGTGAAAAAATGCATGCTCAGTACCTCACCAGGACAAAAAAAAAAATTGGGATTGCTTTTAAAAAAGCAGTTTGCAGAGCAGTGAGTAAACAGCAATGCAGCCGTCAGGAAGCCTTAGAAGGCAGCCTAACAACCAACACCGCTGATCCAGCAAAATATAGCCTCCACTTGCACTGCACACACAGTGACTGGTGTGTTGTACAGGCAAAATCGTTAGCAGCAGAAGCAGTTTTTGGTGTCTTCTTCCCTGCCTAACGCTCTCCCTACAAAATCAGCAGCAGCAGCAGCTCTCCCTATTCTGAGTAACATGGCGGTCGGCGTGCACGCCCTTTTATACCCCCTGTGACGCCCACCAAAGCAAGCCAATCACTTGCATGCCCTTCTGAAACATGGTGGTGACCCCTGCTTATGTCATCACGTTGCCCACAGTGTCCGTGGATCCTGATTGGCTGAAAAAGAGCGCAAAACAAACTTTTGAAACGCAACTTTGGCGCTTAAGTCGCCGACCTCGTGGCCGACCTCATCCTAGGGTCGGGTTTCGTTTCATGAAACCCGACTTTGCCAAAAGTCGGCGACTTTTGAAATTTTTCGACCCGTTTCGCTCAACTCTAATAAATACAATTATAATAATAACATCAATAATGAAACATAATTTCTTTTCTGGCATTCAATCCATTGGGAAAGCATGTATTTAGATAGAAAATCCAATATGCTTCGCGTGTTAGAAGACGTTTTTTCAGATCTCCACCTCTTATATGTGGTGTTATTCTCTCAATGCCCATGACATGAAAAAATTCAGTACTTCTTTGGTGTTCATTAATGAAATGTCTGGATGCAGATGAGATGGAGCGATTAATACTGGAAGGAGATAAGATATCAGTTATATGTTCAGATATGCGAGTCTTGAGCATGCGAGATGTGCAGCCCACATATCTCAAATTGCATTTGGAACAGGCAATCACATATACTACATTTTTACTATTGCAATTAATATATTGTTTTATTTTATGTTCATTACACTTAGTACCATCAAAAAAGGAATGAACATTATTAGAATGTGCACATGTTCTGCATCTGGATGTACCGCAGCGGTAAAAACCGCAGCAGTGTAGCCATGTCCGAGATCCAGTTTTAGAGCTAAAAAAAACTAGGAGACACTATATCTGATAAGGTGTTGGCTTTTTTAGCAACCACTCTGCAGCTGTTAGATAAAATGCTAGACAAGACCTCATCTTCAAATAGAATAGGTAGATGTTTTAAGATGAGTGCTTTAATGGTGTTAAACTGAGAACTATATTGGATAGAGCAAACCATCTTATCTGGATTTTTATCATTATTATATACCTTTGGTAATAACAAATCATGTCTTTTTTTCTTTTGTACAATTTTCTTTGCTCAATCAAGACACCAATTAGAATAACCCCTCTTGCTCAGCTTGTTGCAGCATGACTCAATTTCTCCTTTCAGGGCATTGTCATCACTGCAATTTCTAGTGATTCTAGTGAGCTTCTCCACTGGTATAGATTTAATAGTGTGCCCGGGGTGGCTACTAGATGCATTTAAGATGGTATTACCAGAAAGTGGCTTGCAGAATGTAGCAGTGCTGATGACAGCACCTGCAATACCTTTTAGTTTAAGATCCAGAAACGAAATTACATGTGGATCCGTCATGAATGTAAATTTGAGATTGAAATCATTAAAGTTGAAATATTCTATTAGTTCTGGTATGGCAGATACATCACCACTCCAAATAAGGAGTGTATCATCAATGAATCTGCCATTCCAAAAAATGCTAGACAAAAATGGATTATTATCAGAATACAAAATTACCTCCTCCCAGTGCGACATAACAAGATTAGCCACCGATGGTGAATGTTTTCCGCCCATTGATACTCCTCTGCATTGTAGAAAAAATCTCCATCAAAAAAGAAATAATTGTGAAGCATTAGGAAATAAATAACCTGCATGATATAATTACACAATTCATTAGTGTAGTTACTATATTTATGCAGGTGAAATTCCAATGCTCTGATTGCAACATCTTGAGGAACAGAGGTGTAAAGAGCAGTAACGTCACAGCTAATCCACTGAAAGTCACTATTCCAAGCTACATTAGAAAATTGATGAAATACGTCTTTTGAGTCTCTCAGAAACCCCAGCACTCGTGTAACCAGACGCTGTAGCAAAGAATCTACCCACTGGCTGAGGTGTTCCGTGAGAGACCCAATGCCTGAAACAATTGGGCGCATAGGGGGTGGTGATATATTTTTAGGAAGCCCATAGATTGTAGGAATAGTTGGAGAATCAATTTTTAAAAAATCTACCTGAGCCTTTGTCAGAACACCCAATGCTGCCCCCTCTTCAATTAGTTTGAAAATTTTTCTTTGAAAATCCTTTGTAGGATCATGAGGCAATTTTCTATATGTAGAACTGTCACTCAGTAGAACATTCATTTGATCTCTATATTGTGCAGTGTCCATGATCACAATCAAGCCACCCTTATCTGCACTTTTGACTGTTATTTCAGTAGTTTTCTTAATTTCATCAATAGCTTTTCATTGTTTGTAGCTCAAGTTGTTATTTTGTTGTTGAGTTTTGATTGAAGCATCCAATTTTCTAAGTTCACGCTCCATAACGCTCTGAAACTTGTCCATGCATTCTAGACTGGATTGGATAGGATAAAAACTCGGATTTTTTATACATAAATTTTCTGCTTGAAAAACATCCTTAGACACAATAATATTAGTAGAGTCTAGTTCATTCAAATTTTTCAATGCCATTTGCTCAGAAAAATTAAGACCATTGTATTAATTTTGTGCAGGGATTTTCATAGCAATAGAGTCAGATTCGTGTGCAAAAAATGCTTTTTAACAGTTAGACTTCGTACAAATTTATTTATGTCCAAAAGTGTATTAAAAAGGTTGAAATGTTGATCTGGTGCAAAACTTAATCCCAATGTCAATACCTGAAGTTGTTCCGTTGTAAGATTGTAGCCAGAGATGTAGAAAATATTAGAAAAATCATTTTGAGAGGTTGAAGCTATTTTTTGTTGTTGCGGGTTGTCATCCGTTTTTTGAAAAATACCTTTTAGGTTTTCTATAGTAAGAATTGGTGTTACTCATGCCATTCATGCTGGTGTCACTCTGAATATCATTTGAGCTAATATCAGTGGATTCCTTATCTGAGGAGTTAAAGGAAACCCGTCGTTCAGGTGTGTTAGAAAAAACATAGCTGCGTTTTAAAATTGACCTGGGAGTTTTTTGAGGTTTCTGCCATCTTCCCCATTCATAAACTTGATTCATCTGATAATCATCCAAGTCACGCTGGAACTTATTCCGCTTACGTTTTATAATAATTTCTTCCAACTTGGAGATAGATTTTTTTATGCTGGCAATTTCTTCCTCAAACTTAGCATTATTATTCGACTCCAGCTTTGACTTAATTTGGTCAATTTCAGTTTGAAAATCCTTTAGCTTGGTGGACTCATATTTCATGATTAATTGCATGAGCTGTATAGCGCAATTGCTGAGAATCAGATTCCATTCTTTGACAAAGTCTTGGGAGTACACAGTAGTTGGAATCTTTTTTATGCGTAAACCCCTTGGAATCATGTTTTTATGGACATAGTTCTCAAGGGTTGTATAGTCCCACCATACTTTGGTTTCATTAATCATTGTTTTCTCTAACTTGCTAATATCTGTTACAAATGAATCAGATTCCAAGCAACCTGCAAATGTGGATCTATCTGAAGTAAATAATTGAGCCGCTTTGCGCACTCTTTCTGGACTTGTATTCATTATGATTTATTCAAAAAATAGGACTTTAACACATACACAATGCCATATAGCTATTAATTATTATAGAGCATTCCTTAAAAATATAGCTATTGGTGTGCACGGCCAAAAAACTGTAAACATTCAAAAAGAGAAAAAGAAGCCAGCTCACCTGAAGGCATGTGTAGTGGATAGCCCGGACCACGTGCAGTCTTCACGCAGTAACCAAGGAAAAAGAAAAAAGGTCCAGCTTTGCAAATTCAAGTCCAATTTATTGTTAAAAACAAGTCCAAAACAGAGCAAAAAATATTGTGTTCACATGAGTAACAAGTAGTAGATTACGCGTTTCGAACAATAGCTTGTTCTTTCTCAAAACTACTTCCCCTGGGTGTTACTGCAATATATACTCTTTCCACCCAGTAAATTACAAACACATGGTGTGAAGGGAGAGAAAAAAAAAAGGGGGAGAGGGAAACATGTGTGAAATATGAAATATAAAAAATAATGTGACAAAGAAAAACACAATTTTTATGAAGAGATAGTCCATGCGGTTTATTAGGCATCATAAACCCACAGCAGTAACATAAACTTCATAACATCAGCATAGCGTCCATGACAGAGTTCAGCTCTGTAATCCCTGTGGTCACACAGGTTATGCATACACAGGCTCTTCAGCCTCAGTTATCTCACCCGTCAGGGTTCACTCATGGTTCCTTCATCACGCTGCAGATGTCCATTCCCTCCATGGAATTACAAGGCACGTGCAGCCATTACACACAGCGTTCACTTGCTGTCCGAAGGCAGCCCCATCTCTCTCAGACGGGACCTTCCAAAATGGACCAACCAGGTCCCTGCATTCACTCCATGTGACCTACCCTGGCCACCTTATATGGTCCGTAGCCATGCCCACCGGGTCACATGGCTATGACCTCATCACAGGTCCTTTAACCACTCATACACACTTTACAATAGCGTTCTTAAACACACCCCCTGGGTGGTTTTGTAGGTAACTGGGAGCGCCCGTCTCCCCAGCTACCTGGAGACATCTCCCTGACACATTGAAACAGCACCTCAGCAGTATCACTGCTGATCAACACACACATAAGTCTCCATCTCAAGGCCACCCACCTTGAGATACATAACGGTCATTCAGGATTCTGCCATTCATCCTCTCTCCTAGGACATCCACACAGTGCCCCCTAGCGGACACGGTGGTCACTACACCACTATATATATATATATATACAGTATATAAAAAAAGAGAAGAGCCAGCACTGCCAGTGACATGGATGCATAAATAAATAAAGCCTGGGGCAGGGCGGGGCTGCCGTGAGTGTGCACAGCAGCCTAGATCAATCACAATAAACACAGAAAAGATGGCGAACATGACCCAGCGTGCACGGCAACAGTGGTGGTCAGCCACAAAACCAATTTGCAATAAAAAAAGAGAAGAGCCAGCACTGCCAGTGGTCAGAACGCATAACATGAGGAGCATATGCACATATCTTACTGCATTCAAAATGCTGGCTCTTCTCTCTTTTTATTGTAAATTGGTTTTGTGGCTGACCACCACTGTTGCCGTGCATGCTGGGTCATATTCGCCATCTTTTCTGTGTTTATTGTGATTGATCTAGGCTGCTGTGCACATTCACGGCAGCCCCGCCCCAGGCTTTATTTATTTTTGCATCCATGTCTGAGCCTGCATTGCCCTTCATCTGTGTTTGCTGGTCAGGCAGTGTGTGGAGGTCAAACCTGAGATGTCTGTGTTCAGACCTGGTTGGCCTTCATCTGCACCTGCTCCATCTGGCTGCACGGGAGTGATGCAGATATGCTTCAGGTATGAATTGCATTTGATATGGTCTTGCTTTTAAAACATTTAGGAGGCCGCAATGGCACAGTGAATAAATAAAAATGTAGAGTAGGACCCCCCATATGAGATTGCCTTGGCATGGCGGGGTGGCTCAATATATTGATCAATATTTTGCTAAATGTCTCATTTTGAATGCAGTAAGATATGTGCATATGCACCTCATGTTATGCGTTCTGACCACTGGCAGTGCTGGCTCTTCTCTCTTTTTATTGTAAATTGGTTTTGTGGCTGACCACCACTGTTGCCGTGCACGCTGGGTCATGTTCGCCATCTTTTCTGTGTTTATTGTGATTGATCTAGGCTGCTGTGCACATTCACGGCAGCCCCGCCCTGCCCCAGGCTTTATTTATTTTTGCATCCATGTCTGAGCCTGCATTGCCCTTCATCTGTGTTTGCTGGTCAGGCAGTGTGTGGAGGTCAAACCTGAGATGTCTGTGTTCAGACCTGGTTGGCCTTCATCTGCACCTGCTCCATCTGGCTGCACGGGAGTGATGCAGATATGCTTCAGGTATGGATTGCATTTGATATGGTCTTGCTTTTAAAACATTTAGGAGGCCGCAATGGCACAGTGAATAAATAAAAATGTAGAGTAGGACCCCCCATATGAGATTGCCTTGGCATGGCGGGGTGGCTCAATATATTGATCAATATTTTGCTAAATGTCTCATTTTGAATGCAGTAAGATATGTGCATATGCACCTCATGTTATGCGTTCTGACCACTGGCAGTGCTGGCTCTTCTCTCTTTTAATATATACAGTATATATAGATAGATAGATAATTGCATTGCAGTCTGATAGCACTGCATTTGGATGTAAATCGGATGCTATGTGTGAAAAATCTGAGTGTACTCGCACAAAAAACGCATGACACTCACATAACAATTGCATTACACTTGCCTGACTCTCCTGCATCAAAATAGGACCGTTTTTTTAATCGCTAGTGTGTCTCTGCCCTTAATGGGAATCTGTCAGTAGGATTGGCCCTGCTTAGCCATCTAAATCGGCAAGTAGTTAATATAATTATGAATAAAATGATAACTGATGTTGAATCATAGAAAAATAAAAAAAAATGTAACCCCTTTACCCCCAAGGGTGGTTTGCATGTTAATGACCAGACCTATTTTTACAATTCTGACCACTGTCCCTTTATGAGGTAATAACTCTGGAACGCTTCCATGGATCCCGATGATTCTGACATTGTTTTCTCGTGACATATTGTACTTCATGATAGTGGTAAAATTTCTTTGATATGACTTGCGGTTTTTGTGAAAAAAAAATGGGAATTTGGCAAAAATTTCACAACTTTCCAAATTTGAATTTTCATGCCCTTAAAACAGAGAAATATGTCACACAAGATAGTTAATAAATAACATTTCCCACATGTCTACTTTACATCAGCACAATTTTTGAACCAAAATTTATTTTGGAAGGAAGTTATAAGGTTAAAAGTTGACCAGCAATTTCTCATTTTTACAACACCATTTTTTTTTTTTTAGGGACCACATCACATTTGAAGTCACTTTGAGGGGTCTATATGAAAGAAAATACCCAAAAGTGACAACATTCTAAAAACTCCACCCCTGAAGGTGCTCAAACCACATTCAAGAAGATTATTAGCCCTTCAGATTCTTCACAGGAATTTTTCGATTGTTTAAAAAAAATTAATATTTAACTTTTTTTAACAAAAAATTTACTTCAGACCAATTTGCTTTATTTTACCAAGGGCAACAGGAGAAATTGGACCCCAAAAGTTGTTGTACAATTTGTCCTGAGTATGCTGATACCCAAAATATGTGCAGGTAAACGACTGTTTGGGTAGAGCTCGGAAGGGAAGGAGCGCCGTTTGACTTTTCAGTGCAAAATTGGCTGGAATTGATATCGGACGCCATGTTTCTTTTGGAGAGCCCCTGATGCTTCAAAAAAGTTTATAATGTAGAGCCATAAAAATAAAAAATCTTCTTTTTTTCACAAAAATGATCTTTTTGCCCCTAATTTTTTATTTTCCCAAGGGTAACAGGAAAAATTGGGCCCCAAAGTTGTTTTGCAATTTGTCCTGAGTATGCTGATACCCCATATGTGGAGGTAAACCACTGTTTGGGTGCATGGCAGAGCTTGGAAGAGAAGGAGCACCATTTGACTTTTTAATTCAGAATTTGCTGGAATTGAGATCAGATGCTTGTCGCGCTTGGAGAGCCCCTGATGTGCCTAAACAGTGGAAACCCCCCAATTCTAACTTCAACCCTAACCTCAACACACCCCTAACACTAATCCCAACCCTAACACACTGTTAGGGCCTGCGGAATGCACCAAATAATATAAAAGGAGATATGAGGTGCATTTGCAGCCCGGGGTACACCGTGCCGAGATGGAACCTGCTGCTGAGTAATGGCGGAACTAGATGGTGGATGAACGTTTGCTTACACGTGGGTTAACTTCACCCAGTGTGCATGGAAGCGAACTTTGTTGCTCTACAGGGCTGCTAAAATAAATGCCGGAGCCTGTGGAACTCACAGAGCTCGGCTGAGTGATTGCTAATTAGAGGTCACAGAACTCTGCCCCAGAGGCACAGGACTAGAGTTCCTCTAGACCATCAGGGCTCGGCACCGCGGCTGCAGTGCCAGCAAAAGGATGGAATATACCGTATTTTTCGCTTTATAAGACGCACCTGATTATAAGACGCACCCCCAAATGTGGTGAAGGAATAGAGAATTTTTTAATAAATGGGGTCCGTCTTATAATGCCAGTGTCCGTCTAACAAATCATATAGGGTATATGTCCCTCATAGCCCCCCCACCCTAAAATTAGCCCCCTTAATCTGGATATGGCCACCTTATATTGAATATAGCCCCCTTGTGCTGGCACACGGGCCCCCTGTGGCTGGCACACATCACCCTGTGGCTGGCACACTGGCCCCTGTGGCTGGCACACATCACCCTGTGGCTGGCACACTGGCCCCCTGTGGCTGGCACACTGGCCCCTGTGGCTGGCACACTGGCCCCCCTGTGGCTGGCACACTGGCCCCTGTGGCTGGCACACTGGCCCCTGTGGCTGGCACACATCACCCTGTGGCTGGCACACTGGCCCCCCTGTGGCTGGCACACTGGCCCCCCTGTGGCTGGCACACTGGCCCCCCTGTGGCTGGCACACTGGCCCCCCTGTGGCTGGCACACATCACCCTGTTAGATATCGCCTCCATGCTGCTGCTTTTAGTAAAATAAACTCTTTCCTTACCTTCTCAGCGCTGTCCCTCCTCGTCTCCCTCAGTGTGGTTGAGCTCCTCCTCCACTTCCTGGTTCTCAGAGCCGGTCATGTGATCAGCACAGCAGAGTGCTGATGACAGCAGCAGCAGAGACACCGGGAGATCAGCGCTGGAGGAGGTAAGGAAAGAGTTTTTTATTTTACTATGGGCAGCAGCATGGGGGCGATATCTAACACAGGGGATCATGTGCGATCAAAGGAGGGCGCAGGCAGCTATAATATGCACCGCTCCCCCAGCCAGTCACCGTGGTGCGGTTTCAGCACCATGGTGATGGACAGCGGCAGTGCATATTATATGAGCGGGAGCAGGAGATCAAAGGCTCCCTTCGGCAGCTTTTACCAGCTCACAGCACCGCTCCAAAGCTGCCCCCACCTCCCCTGGACCCTGCAGTACATATATATATATATATATATACACCCCCTCCCCCGCATATTCGGATTATAAGACGCACCCCCTACTTTCCCCCAAAATTTGGGGGAACAAAAGTGCGTCTTATAAAGCGAAAAATACGGTATACAAATCGCACCAAGTGCGCAGAGTACTGCTTCGGCGGACGCCACTAACCACCTAGGGTGGGGAGGAAAGGGCTAGAGTTGCGCACGGCGTTGCACTGGCAGTTACTGCTACCTGGCGTGGTACAACAGTGCCATGAGCAGGGAGGCACAGTCAGATGCTAGAAAGTGCAGAGGACTGGGATGCACTGTGGCGTATAGCTTAGCCACTGACAGGCACTGACGGTGATGGCGTTAAGACCCCTGTAATCGATGCAGGGATGCAGTTCTCCATTCTTCTTCTAGACGAAGAAGAATCCCGCCCCCGCTGGTGATACTGACTTCCTAATTTATCTTCTTACCAGATTCTCCCTGATGTATTGAGACATGGCCTCTGTCTCCGGGAAAGACAAGGGGTAGATTTGCTGGGACCTCAGTGGAGGCAACCTGAACGCACTCCCTCATACATCTACCCTCACATGATTTACTCCAACCAAGAATCCTCCCCGAGGACCACTCTATATGGGAAGAGTTATACCGCAACCAGGGGACCCCTAGAAGAACCTGGTCAATACCCTCGGACATGATGAGGAAGGATATCGTTTCCTGATGAGATGGAGACACTGAGAGTAACAAGGGGGAGGTCTGGTGGGTAATCTGTGAGGGTAGAGTTGCACTGTTCACCACTCTGACGGTGACTGGTTTAGATATCATAACCAGGGGTATTGCGTGCCATTTGACTTTTATGGCTGGAATTGTACAATTAAAAAATCATATTTTTTCCACAAAAATGATCTTTTCACCCTCAATTTTTATTTTTCCAAGGGTAACAGGACCAAAAAAGCTATTGTGCAATTTGTCCTGAGTACGCTGATACCCCATATGTGGGGGTAAACCACTATTTGGGTGCATGGCAGAGCTCGGAAGGGATGCAGCGCCATTTGACTTTTATGGCTGGAATTGAGATTGGACGCCATGTCGCGTTTGGAAAGCCCCTGATGTGCCAAAACAGTAGAAACCCCCCACAATTTACACCATTTTGGAAACTAGACCTCTCAAGGAACTTATCTAGATGTGTGGTGAGAACTTTAAACCTCCAAGGGCTTCACAGAAGTTTATAACGTACAGCCGTAAATTTAAAAAATCACATTTTTTCCACAAAAATGTTCTTTTCACCCCCAATTTTTATTTTCCCAAGGGTAACAGGACCCCAAAAATTATTGTGCAATTTGTCCTGAGTACGCTGATACCTCACATGTGGAGGTAAACCACTATTTGGGCGCATGGCTGAGCTCGGAAGGGAAGCAGCGCCATTTGACTTTTTTGGCTGGAATTGGGATCGGACGCCATGCCGCGTTTGGAAAGCCCCTGATGTGCCTAAACAGTGAAACCCCCAACAAATGACACCATTTTGGAAACTAGACCCCCTTTCATGCCAGATCCGCCTGTCAGGCCGGTAACGGCGCCGCCTGTCATGCTGGGTCCCGCTTCCCCTGCTGCTGCTCCGAGGGTTTTCCCCCGGCCCCCCGATCACCACTCCTGCTGCCACGCGGTGCCCTCAGCCTCCCATCCTGCAGCCCAGGGGATCCAGCATGATGGTTCTCCTTCCTGTCCTGCTCCTGTTCCAGGCATGTGCCTTAGGCCGTGGGCGCACGCTCTTCTCTTCACTTAACCCCTTCTGCACCATCCCTGTGGAGCGATCTCCAATCAAGCTCCAGCACAGGGTATATCAGGCGGCTCCTCCCTCATCGAGGCGCCTGATTATCGTGTGCCTTCCTGTACGGTACTCTGGCCCCGTCCTGTCGCTCCTGACTCCAGTCATTCCTGACTCCAGTCAGTCCTGACTCCGGTCGCTTCTGACTCCAGTTACTCCTGACTCCAGTCACCTCCATCTCCGGTCGCTCCTGACTCCAGTCACTCCTGACTCCCGCCACTCCTGACTCCAGTTACTCCTGACTCCAGTTACTCCTGACTCCAGTCACCCCTGACTCTGGTCGCTCCTGCCTCCAGTCGCTCCTGTCTCCAGTCGCCCCTGACTCCGGTCATTCCTGACCCTCTGCCTTGTTGTCTCATGCTCTCTTGAGCCGCCCCTCTTGGTATCAGCTGTCGCGGTATTCGACTCCGTCGGGCCTGCTCCTAAAGGTCCCTGTATAGGGGTCGACACCACCTGGCCAGCTCGCTCCAGGGACCTCGGTACCGCAACCCAGAGGGTCCACTATTGCTACACCTCACACCCCCCAAGGAACTTAACTAGATGTGTGGTGAGCACTTTGAACCCCCAAGGACTTCACAGAAGTTTATAACGCCCGGGCGTGAAAATAAAAAAAATCATATTTTTTCCACAAACATGATCTTTTAGTCCCCAATTTTTTTATTTTGCCAAGGGTAACAGGAGAAATTGGACCCCAAAAGTTGTTGTCCAATTTGCCCTGAGTACGATGATTCCCCATATGTGGGAGAAAACTACTGTTTGGGCATACGTCAGGGCTCGGAAGGGAATTAGTGACGTTTTGGAATGCAGACTTTGATGGAATGGTCTGCAGGTGTCATGTTGCCTTTGGAGAGCCCCTGATGTACCTAAACTGTGGAAACCGCCCACAAGTGACCCCATTTTTTATTATTTTTACGCTTTTTTTTACTTTATTACATTGTCCCAGGGGGGACATCACTGTCATGTGTCAGATTGCTGATCTGACACGTCACACAGTGCTGTGACAGATCAGCGATCTGACAGGCGCTGCACAAGGCTTCCTCATGCCTGCACTCTGCATGCACTGAGGAAGCCGCCTTCCTGCAGGCCCCCGAATGCCCCCGCAGCCATATTGGATCCGGGGACCTGCAGGGAAGGAGCCCCCCGCAGCAGCGCAGCACATTGCCCTGCGCTGGGGGTCTCAGGGAACCACGGAGGGAGCCCCATCCCTGCCGATGCTTCTCTAAACCTTCAGTACACTGCGATCGTGTTTGATCGCAGTGTGCCAGGGGTTAACATGCCGGGGGCGGTCCGTGACCACCCCTGACACATAGTGCCGGGTGTCAGCTGTGATAATCAGCTGACACCAGTCCGAGATCAGCGGCGCCCCCCGGGAGCGCCGCTGATCGCGATGACGTACTATCCCGTCCCCGGTCATAGGGGCCCGGGTCCCATGGATGGGATAGTACGTCAATTGTCAGAAAGGGGTTAAAGCTGTGAAATATGAGTTAGAAATGCTTCCAGGGGCGATCCCCATGTCATTTGAGCAGTGTTTCCATCAATTTCAGATGTTTTTAGACCTTAAAAGGACCCCCGGGGGATCGCGGTAAAAATGCTCGGGTCTCCCATAGACTTACATTGGGATCTGTCCGAGTACCCGAGTATTACAATTTGCTCGATCCGAGCAACGAGCACCTGAGCATTTACGTGCTCGCTCAGCACTACGTGCAAGGTCTCCTCACCTGGCACACACACAAGAGACCAAGTGGGAAAGCACTAGCTGACTTAAATAAGACAAACCAAGACCCGGACTGGAGGTACGTGAGCAGCTAATCCCAGCCAGCTCTCTTAGCTGCTTGCAAAACCCGGACCCATAAAAATACCTCTCAGCACTATGTGTGGTGGAGCCTGCTTCTCCATGTCCTACATCACCGAGTGTTGACACCTTAGGGACACATAGCCCCCAACCACAACCTGTTCAGTTGCCACGTTAGGCCTCTTTCACACATCAGGTTTTCGCCGTCAGGCGCGATCCGGCGCTTTTGACAAAAACCGGATCCGGCGAAATGCAATGCCGGATCCGGTTTCCCCCCATTGACTTGCATTAGAGCCGGATCGAGCCGGATGGCCATGCGTTTCATCCGATTTTCGCCGGATCCGGCAATGTGACGCGATCCGGCGTCTGGAAAAAACGGCTACTGTAATGTTTTTTGTCTCCGGCGAAAAAGCCGGACACGCCGTAACCGGCGTGTCCGGCTTTTTCATACAATGAAAGCCTATGAGCGCCGCAATGCGCCTGATCCGGCGACAGCCGGATCCGGTGGCCGGATCCGTTTTTTTTGGTCTGAGCATGCTCAGTAGCTCTGCCCACAAGACATATATAAAAGCAAGACAGTGGAACCCTCAGCCACACCCAACATGCCACCCAAGCCAAGAACCAGGAGCAGGAGAAGGCAGCAGACATCTGCAGCAGCACCATCAGCACCACCCCAAATGGAGCAGCATGCTGAACAACGGGAGGGGAGTCCAGCAGCAGATGAGAGACGGTAATTATCAAATCCCCCATTCCTCCAAACTAGGGCTATGGAATATCAAGATATTCATTGGCCCTTTGTTTCTCTTTATTCAACAGCCACCCAATAGATGCAGCAGCAGCAGCAATGGCAGCAGCAGGAACACCACCCACAGCCATGGAGTCTGGCCATGAGGAAGACAGCACATCTTCTTCTGGGAGCCCTCCCTCGCATCGTCAGCGTTTGACGGTAAGTTTTTATTTCCAAAATCCATCATCTCTGTAATATATGTCTATTCATTGTCTTTTATTTCAAAACAGGAATCACAAGATGAAGAGGAGCTCCCAGAAGAAGAAGGAAGGGGTGGACACACACTTGGAGTGGGCTCACAATTGGTAAGTTTTTTGCATCAAACGCAGAAACACAACATCACACTACACACAACACATAGAAAACAATGTTCTGCAGACCACACACAGCAAACAAATGCCTACATCCAAAGACATAACATTTTTTGTTTTCTTCTCTAGTCTTCCCAATCTGGTGCTCGGCCAAGAGGTCCTCGCAGTGCCTCCCAGGGTCGTCGGCGACAGCAACGCGGCGGTCACCAGCGTGTAAGTATAAATATTTTTGCTTTGTTTTTTTGCACTTTTTATTTCATTTCTTTTGTGGAGGCTAATTATGTTATTTTTGTCTTTTTCTTTAACAGCCTTCACAGCGTGCTCCCGACTCTGACGGTGAGGATGGAGGGATTGATGTGGACCACCTCATCGATCTCGTCAGAGAAAGGGAGCCGCTCTGGAATATGGCTGACCGCCGCCACGCTGACCTTATCGTTACCCGACGACTCTGGGAGGAAATCTGTTCGCTCCTTGTGGACCGCTGGGAGGACCTCTAAGCTCGGGCCCAGATTAAAGAGCGTAAGTATATACAGTACCGGTTGCTTGATTTAAACCAGTGTTTCCCGAACTCCAGTCCTCGTGGTCCCCACGGATCATGTGTTCAGGATTTCTATTTACTTTGGAAATCCTGAAAACATGACCCCTGGGGACCATGAGGACTGGAGTTTGGGAAACACTGATGTTGAATACTAACCACTTTGTCCTTTCTCGTTTCAGGGGAGAGAATTGTGAAGCGGTGGCGGTCTGTGAGGGATCGTTTCAAGAAGGAGTTCAATAAAGAGATGCGGGCCCCGAGTGGATCTGGAGGACGCAGGAGCAAGTACAAGTACGCACGAGACCTGTCGTTCCTCCGGGAGACAATGCTCACCAGAAGGTAAATATTACACACCACATGTGACAAAAAAATGTTTAGATGTAACTTTTTTTTTTCAGCCAGGGCCATACCATGTCACTATTTTAATTGTTTTTTTTCTCTTTATTCCACAGCACGGTGAGCAGCACTCGGGAGCCTGCACGATTGGACCCTTCTGAGGCGATCCCTGAGGAGACCGGCACCGAGGGACACTTCGACCGCCCCGGTACATCTGCACCTTCCCAGCCTTCCCACACATTCGACCCATCTGTCCCATCCACCAGCACAGGAGCATCGTGGCCGCCTACATTACATGAAGCTGCTGGTGAGGAGATCGCTTTCCCTTTACCCCACCCTTCTGCCCCTGCCACCTCTAGTACACCTGTGGGTACTGGGCGGCAGCGGCAGAGGGGTCAGGAAAAGAGTTATGCACCAGAGTTCTTGCATCTGAATGCATCTTTCCAGAACTGTCTAAAAGTCTTGTCAGAGCAAATCTCCGCAGGCTTTCAGCAGATCAACTCCAGCATTCTGGAGGTGAAGACACTTCTGCAAACCATGCATTCAGAAGCAAGATCTTCGCCAAACCACACCTTTTTCAGGTCTGTTGTGGAGCGCATGGCAACACTATCTCCTACACAGCAAATGCATGTAATGCATTCGTGCCACGGTGCTCTACAGCAGGTTACCTCCCAACCTCCACCTCCCACCACTGTAGTTCCTCCACCTGCACCCCCTCCAGCCACTTTCCATCCTCCCCCTCCTATTACATCTGCACCCCCTCCAGCCACTTTCCATCCTCCCCCTCCTATTACATACCAGCAACCTCCCCAGTACCAGCAACCTCCCCAGTACCAGACATCTCCCCACTTCCAGCAACCTGCCCCGTACCAAACTCCTTCCCCGTACCAAACTCCTTCCCCGTACCAAACTCCTTCCCCATACAACTTTCCATCAACATCATCTGCTCCTACAGTCCCTGCCCAACCCTCCACTCCACCGCCCACCACCTCTTCTGCCTCCCACATGTCCACCCATTCTGTAGCTTTTTCCACACCATCACCTCTAACTGTTCCTTCCCCACCACGATCCCAGTCCTCTCTCCACACTCCCATTGTCGAAGTGTCCCGCAGCCCCTCCAGCAGTATTTCCACCCCACACTACACAGATTTATGATGTGTTTTGTAATAAAAATGCCCAGTTGGTTTCAAACCTTTATTAAAAAAGTTTTTTTAACTTTAAAAACAGTTTACAAAAAAAAAATATTTTAAATAAAAGTTAAATTATTGTTTACACTGGTTGTCTGTCATTTCTTTCTGCGGCGAAATATGTTTAAAAAAAAGGTTAAATACAGGGTATTTAAAAGGTAAATAGGTATTCAAAACCAGGTATATAACTGTGGGTAAATTTTAGCTTTTTGCCACAGTTGTGTTCCTGGTTGTGTTTGAAGCAAAGTATTTCACCTAAAAAGTTGTGTTTATTGTTGGTGATTTCCTAACAATGTACACAACTTTTGTTAAAAGGTGAAATACTTTGTATCAAACACAACCAGGTACACACCTGTGGCCTAAAGCTAAAAATAGAGACCATGACAAGATAGCCAACTTTGGTTGGCAAAGGTATATACAGTACTGTTGGTACAGAAGGTACACAAGTTTGGTTAGGGCACAAATCTTTCACACTCTGTCATCCTGCCAGTGTACTCTGCCTTGAGGTGACATAAAGTATAGTGCAAAATTGTCCCTCATTACTGAAACCGTCACAGAACTTCTAGTGGTAATGTCATGGTAATCTTGCAAGGTGGTTTCTTCAGAGGTGTCCTCAATGGAAATGGGTTCCTTGCAGATAACAAAATTGTGGAGTACCACGCAAGCTTTGATCACCTCGTCCACAGTTTCTGTCTTGAGGTTGATCGCAGTCAATAGGACCCGCCATTTGGCTGTCAGAATACCAAAGGTACATTCAACCATTCTTCTTGCTCTTGTGAGGCGGTAATTAAAAATGCATTTTGGTCTTGTCAATCCTCTGCTAGAGTACGGTTTCAAAAGGTGTTCTGACAGCTGGAAGGCTTCATCCCCTACACAGACAAATGGCATAGGTGGACCAGATTTTTGCAGCAGCGGTCTAGGTGGTGGGAACTGGAAGGTGTTTCCATACAGTTTACGCCCCATGGCAGACAGTTTGAAAACTTGAGAGTCATTGGAGCGGCCATAGGCCCCAATATCAACAGCAATAAATTTGTATTCCGCGTCAGCGATGGCCATGAGGACAATTGAAAAATATTTCTTGTAATTGAAATATTCCGATTCCGATCCGGCTGGCTTTACAATGCGGATATGTTTCCCATCCACAGCGCCCAAGCAGTTGGGAAACTGACATATCTGTTGAAACTTGTCAGCAATTTCAATCCACCTCTCTGTTGTGGGCTCTGGTAAAAACTCTTTAGCTAAGGAGTCCCACAGTGCACGGCATGTGTACTTCACTATTCCAGATATGGTGGAAATCCCGAGTCTGTACTGGAAATGCAGTGACGAAAGGGATTCTCCAGTTGCAAGAAATCTGTGGGGAATTAAAAAACAATCAATTAGTTTTAAATCACAGCATTACATACCAAAACTCAGCTATAACACTTGGAGATACAAACTACCACCAACAAGATTGCAGTGAAAGTGTGCTCTGATGCGATCACATCCAATAAATGTGGCTTACCTTAAAGTCACCATCAGATGCTCTGCGGGTGAAACAGAGAAGCGGCAATAGGTGTCCGCTTTTCTTATGAGGTGTGCAATGCGCTCCACCAAGTAATCAAAATTCTCCATTTTCATCCGAACATATCCAAAAAATGTATCCGGGTTTCGTCGAAGGTCCATGCAGAGTGTAGAATAGACCCCACGCGTCATTCTCTTGGCTGTGATGGGGTGGATCCACAAACGTCGTCTACGATGCCTGATGCGCTGCTGTCTCGCTCTCTCCTTCTCCAGAACAATCACCCTCAAACGATTCGCCTCCGCTATAAAATCCGCCAAATTCTTCAAAATATTTCCAATCACAACATCCATCTTCGCCAGTAACTTGCTCTTCTCTCCAACCTGCACTTTCTCCTCTACAACCTGTCAAAGAAGGGCTGTAGGAACACGCTATATATAGTTTTCCAGTAGCCAATCCCGTTTGGAAGGCCACAAGGGTCAATTTTAAAAACCGGATCCGGCGTAATCCATCGAAAAACGGATAGAAAAACGGATGAACCGGATGAGACGGATCCGGTTTTGTCTGTCAAGAGCAAGACGGATCCGGCAGAAAACCCGATCCGGCACATCAGGTTTTACAAAACATTTGCCGGATCCGGCGTTCCGGCACGACGCCGGATCGCGCCTGACGCCGAAAACCTGATGTGTGAAAGTAGCCTTACAGGGGTTAAAAAAAAATTGAGCCACTCATACAGTCGTATAGACTTTTTCTTAATTAGCTACCCTGTCTTGTCTTGGGGACCTCGGTCCACCATTGGCAATTCTATCTCGTCAGACCACACGCCAATTTTCTTAACTATTGCTCCCCCTGATTGCCCAGTATGTTCATGGACATGGAAATTAAATGATAACTTACTTAAAGACCCCATCTGCTCCTCTGACATTAAAAATTCAATAGACTTTTTTTATCAAACCACTCCACAGACACAACACCTTTACCATTACAGTGGGAAAC
Source organism: Dendrobates tinctorius (assembly GCF_039654945.1). Lineage (NCBI taxonomy): Eukaryota > Metazoa > Chordata > Amphibia > Anura > Dendrobatidae > Dendrobates > Dendrobates tinctorius. The sequence continues at coordinate 10,999,720 of NW_027361866.1, forward strand.
ATTTAAATATGTTATTAGAGGCATATTAATGAATCACGGGTCACCCATTAAAAAAGAAAAAAATATTAAAATTTCAGAGCTCCTCAAGCAGCTTCCCTTGAAACACAACACATAAGAAAAACTTTCTTCCGCTGCGCTAGTGGAGTTAACAAAACTAAAATATTTAAAATATAGAAATCAATTAAAGAGAATCCTCTATAATTATTCTGATAAATGCGGTTGCCTTCTTTCACGACTTCTACATCGTGATAAGACGAGTCATGGCTTGGAGATGTCGACATGTAGGTCTGACCAGATGGAGAAGAAACAGGAGAAAGCTGCTCTAATCAGACGAGATGTCAGCGGTAAGTGCCTGGATGTAGATATTATTCTGTATCTGCACTGCGTGACGTGTAGTGATAATGCTTTTTGTAAAATCCCTTATTCTACATTCTCACATTTGTGTGAAATATGCGTGTTTCCAGGTTTTTTATCAGATAGCACACAGACTCATAGAATTTTATAGGTCCATTCACGCAAACATGAAAATCACAGATCTGAGAATGAGATCAGTGAGGGTCAGAGAATGATCTGCTCTCATCTAATTTTGAGGATCAGAATAGGACATGCTCAATGTGTCTGTAAAAGCAGTCAGCACCCCAATACTGCACATGGATAGTAGCCTTATTTTGTATAACACTGTCCCTTACTATATAGTGTAATCACTTATTATGTTTAGCGCCGTCCTTAGTTCCAAAGTTTCCTCTTTTATTATGCATAACACCGTCCCTTATTATGTACCATCCTCTCTAGTTATATATGGTGCTGTCCCTTATTATATAGCTTCCTCTGCTATTATGTACAGTGCTTTCTCTTACATAGAGTATAATTATATTTTTATTATTCACCGCACCTCTATTATTACATAGACCCATCTCTTGCTAGATATAAAATGATTGCTGATGGAAAAGTCAGTGACCTGACGAGAAGTCCATCAGCTCCTCCATTAGACAAGATGCTTCCCAAGCTCAGTCAGCCATCATTGCATTATATATCTAACAAGAGAGGATGGTATGTGTTCTGTCTCTGACATGAAATTTATAATTTCTGATTATCTGATTATTTGTTTGCAGTGGTTTGGCTCCCTCTAGTGGCCAGAGTCATATTTGCAGTCTTATCTTTCTGTTTTCCATTCCAATGTCTGAATCTCCTCCCTCCTTTTGCAAAGCATTATGGTAGCTTTCCCTCCACTTTCCTCCATTTTCTTTCAGCCTACATCCAGGAAGCATCTCATCTATTCCTCTCCCCTTGCGATTGCATCGCCGGTATGTACTCATGCTTTCTGTAGCTAACTCCTGTCCTGTATTAGTTTGGTTTTAGTTGCTCCCTGGTCAGCTATTAGTGTACAAATGTTCATTCACAGTGTACTATGTATAATATGTATTCTACTATAACCTGTACTGATTATTTGTATTGTTTGTTTATAGTTTCACCGCGCCAATATATGAAGTTCAATAAAAGCACAGATTCAATCACAATCTCCTTATTGGACCCCGGTATAGCGGTTTAGCTGTCTGTATAAGCTGCAATGACATCTGCCTTATTCAGCGAGGACAGAACAGTGAAACGGGCAGCCATCCATCTAGTTGGAATTCAGTGAAAAGACAGCCATCCATCTTGCAGGAACAAGTGAAACTGCAGCCATCCACCTAGTGAGATTCAAATCACAGGCTACACAGAGACTTAATACAGCTACAGCAATCTCTGCACAGCCAAGTATTCCCCCAAGTCACCATGTCCCACAAATCACACAGGACAAAATCTGTTACTTTTGTCTCCTCAAATACTATATCCATCAGCAGCACGGTCGCCATTGCTCGTGCAAATGCTGAAGCTGCCAAAATGCGAGCAAGCTTTGCTGTAGAAGAGATGGAACTGAAATTAGAGAAAGCACGCCTAGATGACCAAGAGAGAAGGTCACACTTAGAAAGAAGTGAGCAAGAGATTACGATTAGAAAGAGATGAGCAAGAAAGGCACACATAGATGCCGTCTTAGAGATCCTAGCAGCAAAAAGAGAATCTGCCGCAGCTCTCAGCGAAGCAGAATCGCTAGAAGATGGCAAAACCCTGAACCGCATAGCCAAAGAAGTACGTCAAGTCTGGAGTTTCCACTGCAAGATTCACCACAATGCATATCCTAGTACGTTAATGAACTTCCTGATCCAAACTATAACCCTGAATCGGCATCGGAACAAGAACATGACATCTCCGGTGAAGAGAGCGAGAGTCATCATGAGGCTCAGCTCCAGAAAAACGTGGAGCAAAACAACTCTGCTAATTACTTCCTTGCCCCTCACCAGGTAAACAACGTGAATCACCTTGCTGACACATCACACGTCAGACCGAACCAATATGACACTGGCTGGCGCCACCCAGAGGATGCTAACAGGTAAGAACGCACCTCACATCACTATCAGGGCAGCCCATCACCAGTATACTCTGCCGACAATCGATTCACAACAGAATTTGCTTAGTTCTTCACACGACGTGAATTGGTTGCCAAGGGAATCATGAAATTCATTGACCAAGCTGAAGGTTACAGAGCTTGGAAAGCTTCCTTCCAAAATGTCACTAGAGACTTGGGGTTACAACCCAGGGAAGAGATAGACCTCTTAGTCAAATACCTGGGAGAAGAGTCAGTCAAACACGCAGTAAAAATCAGAGATAATAATATAAACCGCCATGAGACTGGCATCAAAGAGATCTGGAAGAGGCTGGATGAGTGTTATGGCTCAGCAGAGGTAATAGAGAGAACCTTGTTCAAAAGAATTGATGACTTTCCTAAAATATCTAACAAAGGTCTCCAGAAACTTAGAGAACTAAGTGACCTGCTAAAGGAAGTCCAAGTTGAAAAATGCGAAGATGACCTACAAGGACTAGCATTCCTTGGCACAGCCAAAGGTGTTAACCCTATAGTTCAAAAGTTGCCCTAAAATCTACAGGAGAGGTGGCTCACACATGGTTCCACGTACAAATACAAACACAGCGTTCCATTCCCTCCTTTCTCCATTTTTGTTGACTTTGTACATCAACAAGCGAGAATCAGAAAGATCCCAGCTTTGGCTTGCAATGTCATATGCCACACCATCACCAGCTGCAAATCCACGCAGAACGTCTGTGGCAGTGCACAAGACTTATGTTTCTTCTCCAGGTTCCAATTACCGGTCTGCTGGCTGCTCCCAATCAGAGACAAAGGTGCAGGACCCTGACAAGCAGTGCCCGCTCCATCAGAAGCCTCATCCTCTCCTGAAATGCAGAGCCTTCAGAGTAAAATCTATGCAAGATTGCAGAAGCTTCCTGAAAGAGAATGGTATCTGCTGCAAGTGCTGCTCATCCACAACTCATCTCGCCAAGGATTGTAAGGTCAGTGTAAAATGCACAGAGTGTGGCACCACAGATCATAACACTGCTCTACACCCTGGCCCAGTTCCATGGAGTACACAAAACACGCCAGCTGACAGTGAGCATGGCAGGGAGGAAAGGAACACTGATGCAGCTACGCCAGAGATCACTTCACAATGTACTGAAGTCTGTAAAGGGACAATAGACAGTAGGTCCTGTTAAAAAATATGCCTCGTCAGAGTGTACCCAAAGGGTCATAGAGGCAAAGCTGTGAAGACTGTATGCTATCTTGGATGATCAAAGTAATTGATCCTTGGCTAGATCAACATTCTTTGACCTATTCAACATCAAAGGGCCAAGCACTCCCTACGCATTAAAGACATGTGCAGGTACTGTGACAAGAGCAGGCAGGAAAGCCACTGACTACCAAATTGAATCCATAGACGGACAATTCTGCCTACCACTACCTACGATCATCGAGTGTAATCATATCCCAGACAACAGATCTGAAATACCTACGCCAGAGGTGGCAATCCATCACGCTCGCTTGAAACGCATAGCACACCTTATACTGGAACTCGACCATCAGGCCCAGATAATACTGCTGTTGGGGAGAGATATCCTACAGGTTCACAAAGTGAGACGTCATATCAATGGACTCCACAATGCTCCCTTTGCCCAAAAGCTAGACCTAGGATGGGTCATAATAGTAAACGTATGCTTGGGACGCATGCACACCCCATCTTCTGTGACAAGCATACGATAAATACATTGGAGAAAGGACGCCCATCTCTGTTTCAACCTTGTAACAACGAGTTCCATCTCAGAGAACTACCACACAGCATCCAACTGCCCAATCATTTAATAGACTTTACTCACGACAGCAGTATAGTGTCAGGAAGCTATGAGGATCAGTTAGGGTGCACAGTCTTCCAGAGAACTAAGCAAGACAACCAAGTGGCAATGTCGGTAGAGGACAAATTGTTCTTAGAGGTAATGGACAAGGGACTTGTTAAAGATGAGACCAACAGCTGGGTTGCACCTCTTCCCTAAGAAGCAGGGTCAGATTAGAGTGGTGTTTGACTCAAGTGCTAAGTTTGATGATATCTCACTGAATGATGTTCTACTAACAGGACCAGACTTAAAAAAAAAACTGCTGGAAGTACTTATGTGTTTCCATAAGGATTCCATTGCCTTCATCGCTGACATCCAACAAAAGTTCCATTGTTTCCTTGTGAGAGAGAGAGACAGGAACTTCCTAAGAATCTTCTGGTACAGAGACAATGATCCTGCTAAAGAAGTCACAGAGTATCGCATGAGAGTGCACATCTTTGGCAACAGTCCTTCACCTGCAGTCGCCATTTACGGTCTCAAAAGGTCGGCTGAAGAAGGAGAAACAGAACAGGGATCAGATATCAGACAATTCATAGAAAAAGACTTTTATGTTGATGACTGTCTGAAAGGCATGCCTTCAAATGAGACTTCCATCAGTTTTCTCAGGAGAGCACAAGAGATGCTTGCTTGATCAAACCTCAGGCTTCACAAAATAGCCTCAAACAGCCAAGAACTCATGAAAGCATTCCCTTCACAATTCTTATGTAATGGTCTCAGAGACCTGGACTTGGAGTCAGACCCCACACCAATGCAACACAGCATCAGGCTTCTCTGGAATCTACAGTCAGACACTTTCACCTTTCAGCAAAAGACAGCCGACAGCACAGCAGAAATAATGTGGATGCAGGCTCCAAGTTCACGAACCCAGGTGAACACAAATATCCAGAAAAAAGAAAGAGAGCAGCATCCAATCCAGGTGAAAAATCATGTCAAAGTTTTATTCTGCCAGTGAAAAAATACAGCGTTTCGGCCATATTGTGTCCTAAAAGGCCACAATATGGCCGAAACGTTGTATTTTTTCACTGGCAGAATAAAACTTTGACACAATTTTTCACCTGGATTGGATACTTTCACCTTTCAGGTAAGTCAGGAAGAAAAGCCTTTCACATGTAGAGGTGTCCTGTCTATGTAGCATCAACAGTTTGTACAATCCCTTGGGTTTCGCAGCTTCTGTTACTATACAAGGCAAAGCCTTGCTAAGAGACTTAACTAAGGAAACATCTGACTGGGATGCACCTCTGCCACCTGATAAGAGAATTCAGTGGGAAGTATGGAAGAACTCTTTAGCAGCCCTCTCCAACCTGAACATGCCAAGACCATACACCCCTGTGCCGTCTACAGAAATACAAAGCCAAAATCTGTACGTATTTGCAGATGCTTCTGTCAAAGCAATCGCCGCTGTTGCCTATCTCAAAACTGTAGACTCCAAATGACAGAGCCTCAGTGGGTTCATTATGGGGAAGGCCAAACTTGCTCCACAACCAGAGCACACTATACCCAGGTTGGAGCTTTGTGCTGCAGTCTTAGCTGTTGAGTTAACAGAGTTCATCATGTCCGAGATGGCTCTCGACCTGACACAGGCCAAGTTCTACTCATACAGCAAAGTAGTCCTTGGATACATCCACATTGAAAACTAGACAATTCTATGTTTATGTCAATAACAGAGTGCTACGAATTAAGATATCAGTTCATCCAAAACAGTGGCATTACATTCCCATGGACTAAAATCCTGCAAATCACGCAACCAGAGCAGTTAACGCAAGTCGACTAGGAAGCACAACATGGCTCTCAGGACCAAAACTATTGTACACTGAAGAATGTTTTCCAAACACCTTTGAACTAGTAGGAGAGGACTCAGATGCTCAAATTCTGCCCTCAGGTATCTATACTTCATACAATGACCTCTGTTATCCAGCTTGGATCTCACAGATTCAACAAATTTTCAAGTTGGAAGTCACTTATTCGAGCCATTACCTGCCTATAAAGGAGCAGCGAGGCTTACCCACAAAAGCCTAATCACCTTCATGGCAGAACCACAGCTATAATCAATGCAAGACCCTTGGTTCCAGTCCCTAATGACCCTGAGGAACCCTTGTTATTGACTCCAGCTACTCTCCTCACCCAGAGAACAGGACTATCCAGTGCCCCTCCAGGAGGATTCGACTCTAAGGACCTCTACAAGCACCAATGGAGACAGGTACAAAGTTTTGCAAATACTTTCTGGGACAGGTGGCGCAAACAATATTTGTCTACCCTGCAGCCATGGACAAAGTGGCAATCTACTAGGCCTAATCTGGGCATTGGTGACCTCATCCTTGTGAAAGACTGCCAAGTTGACCGGAACCAGTGGCCACTTGGTCAAGTTACTGCAACATTCCCGAGCAAGAATGGTAATGTCCACAAAGTTCAACTAAGAATGACCAAAGGAAATGAGCCTAAGACATTTTTCAGACCGGTAATTGAACGGGTCCTATTGTTGCCTTCAGAAAAAAGGGATAGTGACATCGTTGATGCCAGACGGGGAGTGTTCGGTCTCTGACATCTAATTTATAATTTCTGATTATCTGATTATTTGTTTGTAGTGCCTTGGCTCCCTCTAATGGCCAGAGTCATATTCGCTGTCTTATCTTTCTGTTTTCCATTCCAATGTCTGAATCTTCTCCCTCCTTTTGCAAAGTATTATAGTAGCTTTCCCTCCTCTTTCCTCCATTTTCCTTCAGCCTGCATCCAGGAAACAGCTCATCTATTCCTCTCCCTTGCGATTGCATTGCCGGTATGTACTCATGCTTTCTGTAACTAACGCCTCTCCTGTATTAGTTTAGCTTTAGTCAGCCCTGCTCCCTGGTCAGCTATTAGTGCACAAATGTTCATTCACAGTATACTATGTATAATATGTATTCTACTATGCACTGTACTGATTATGTGTATTGTTTGTTTATAGTTTCACCGCGCCAATATATAAAGTTCAATAAAAGCACAGATTCAGTCACAATCTCCTTATTGAACCCCGGTATAGTGGTTTAGCTGTCTGTATAAGCTGCAATGACGTCTGCCTTATTCAGTGTGGACAGAACAGTATGTAATAAAGACAGGGCGCTATACAATCTGATATGTAAGGGACGGTGCTGTATATAACAAGAAAGGGCACTGTGTAATAAGAGATGGCAATATACATAATAAAGAAGTATATGTAATATGTATACAGTACATGTTTGTGGGTGTGTGTGGTTGTAATATATATTGCAGCTATATATATATATATAGATTTGTCGCCATAAACATAAAAGGAGGGCCAACACCCAATTAATGATTGTAACTAAATTTATGTTCAGTATTTGAATAAAGGAGCCACTCATCTTTAAAATGTCATTAGTAGTGTTGAGCATTCCGATACTGCAAATATCGGGTATCGGCCGATACTCGCTGTACCGGAATTCCGATACCGAGTACCGATATTTTTTCAATATCGGATACCGGAATCGGAAGTCCCCATAATGCAATGAGCCACTGTTGTGGCTGTGATTGGCTGCTCAAATGATGTCATCATGATGCGTGGTCTGTGCGCATCATGATGCGCGGTCTGGGCCGACTGCCGGGGGTCTGTACGGGCCTGCCGGGGGCCTGTGCCGGCTGCCGGAGGTCTGTACGGGCCTGCCGGGGGTCTGTGCCAGCTGCCGGGGGTCTGTGCCGACTGCCGGGGGTCTGTGCCGGCTGCCGGGGGGTCTGTACGGGCCTGCCGGGGGCCTGTGCCGGCTGCCGGGGGTCTCTACGGGCCTGCTGGGGGTCTGTGCCGGCTGCCAGGGGTCTGTGCGGGCATGCCGGGGGTCTTTTGTGTGTGCAGGCTTCGTCCGATGGGACTGCAAGTCCCATCGTGCGATGCCTGCTACAATGACAGTGATTGACACATTAGCCAATGATGGGACGGTAGTAGTCCCATCATCCGGCTAATGTGCTGAATGTAAAAAAATAAAACATACATACTACATATATACAACATACATACATACATACTACATACTACATACATACTTCATAAATACTACATTCATACAACATACATACATACTACATACATACTACATACATACTACATATATACTACATTCATACAGCATACATACATACATACATACTACATACATACTACATATATACTACATTCATATAACATACATATATATTACATACATACTACATATATACTACATTCATGCAACATACATACATACTACATATACAGTATACTACATTCATACAACATACATACATACATACTACATATATACTACATTCATGCAACATACATACATACTACATATATACTACATTCATACAACATACATACATACTACATATATACTACATTCATACAACATACATACATACATACTACATATATACTACATTCATACAGCATGCATACATACTACATACATACTACATATATACTACATTCATACAACATACATACATACATACTACATATATACTACATTCATACAACATACATACATAGTACATACATACTTCATATATACAACACTCATACAACATACATACATACTACATACATACTACATATATACAACATACATACATACTACATATATACTACATTCATACAGCATACATACATACTACATATATACAACATTCATACAACATACATACTACATACATACTACACATATACTACATTCATACAGCATAGCATACATACATACTACATATATACTACATTCATACAGCATACATACATACTACATACATACTAAATATATACTACATTCATACAACATACATACATACTACATACATACTGCATTCATACAACATACATACATACTACATACATACTACATTCATACAACATACATACATACTACATACTAAATACTTACTACATACATACTACATACATACTACATACATACAACATACATACTACATACAATACATTCATGCATTCATACAATACATACATATAGACATACAGTACATATAACATAGAGTACATACTCACCATCACTTGTCACTTTGTTCCCCGAAGCCAGTGTCATCTAATTTTAAAAATATGAAAAAAACAAACAACCGATATACTCCCTGATCCACAGAAATCCACGAGTGTCCCACGACGATCTCCTGCACTGCATCACTGGGAGGTTACTATAGTTCACTGGTCTCACTTTAAGGCAAAAGCTGCGTGGGAACTTTCTCACACAGCAATGCCAAAAGTGAGACTAGGGACTATTTTTTTACAGTGGCGGAAGAAAACAGTGCGGAAGGATACCTACCTCCCATCATTGTATTCCTGGGGCCCCTAGAGAGCAGTTGCATCAGCTGATGCTGCTGTTCTCCACGGGAGAACGTCGTGGAACACTCAAGGATTTCTGCGGATCAGGGAGTATATAGGTTGTTTGTTATTTTCATATTTTTCACAGATGACACTGGCTTCGGGGAGCAAAGTGACAAGTAATGGTGAGTATGTACTCTATGTTATATGTACTGTATGTCTATATGTATGTATTGTATGAATGTATGAATGTATTGTATGTAGTATGTGGTATGTATGTAGTATGTATGTAGTATGTATGTTGTATGTCTGTAGCATGTTGTACGTATGTTGTATGTATGTAGTATGTACTATGTATGTATGTTGTATGAATGTAGTATATATGTAGTATGTATGAAGTATGTAGTTTGCATGTATGTATGCTGTATGAATGTAGTATATATGTAGTATGTAGTAATGTAGTATGTATGTATGCTGTATCAATGTAGTATATATAGTATGTATGTAGTATGTATGTATGTATGCTGTATGAATGTAGTATATATGTAGTATGTATGTAGTATGTATGTATGTTGTATGAATGTAGTATATATGTAGTATGTATGTAGTAGGTATGTATGTTGTATGAATGTTGTATATATGTAGTATGTATGTAGTATGTATGCTTTTTTTTTAACATTCAACACATTAGCCGGATGATGGGACTACTACTGTCCCATCATTGGCTAATGTGTCAATCACTGTCATTGTAGCAGGCATAGCCCGAAGGGATTTGTAGTCCCATCGGATGATGCCTGCACACACAAAAGACCCCCGGCAGGCCCGCACAGACCCCCGGCAGTCGGCACAGACCCCCGGCAGGCCCGCACAGACCCCCGACAGCCGGCACAGACCCCCGGCAGTCGGCACAGACCCCCGGCAGCCGGCACAGGCCCCCGGCAGGCCCGTACAGACCCCCGGCAGTTGGCACAGACGCCCGGCAGGCCCTTACAGACCCCCGGCAGCCGGCACAGGCCCCCGGCAGGCCCGTACAGACCCCCGACAGCCAGCACAGACCCCCGGCAGCCGGCACAGGCCCCCGGCAGGCCCGTACAGACCCCCGGCAGCCGGCACAGACCCCCGGCAGGCCTGTACAGACCCCCGGCAGGCCCGCACAGACCCCGCCCGCACACACAGACACGCACAGTGTCCGCCCACTCACCGCCCACACTCTTCCCCGTTTTTTTAATTACGATATTTCTGTCCCATTGACTTGAATGGGACTTCCGGAATCAGAATCGGCGATACCCGATACTTTTTGGGTATCGATCCGATCCAATCCGATCCGATATTTCTCTATATCGGAAAGTATCGCTCAACACTAGTCATTATTATAAAGAATAAAGCTGCTGACTTTATGCTTTCTACTTTTTGTGCTGTTTTCTTCTTAGTTAAAAAAAAAAGGATTTTGAAATGGTTGAAAGCTATCCACTCCAACACTGCAATAATAATATTTCTATTTTTTTAACAGCTTTTACATCAGAACTTGGGCTAAAAGGTGGCAGATGCGGTTTAACAATGATAAATGTAAGGTTATACAGATGAGAAGAAGCAATCAATATCACCATTACACATGGAATGGGAAACCTTTGGATAAATCTGACATGGAGAAGGACTTGAGTATCCTAGTTAATGATAAACTTACCTGGAACAGCCAGTGTCAGGCAGCGGCTGCCAAGTCAAACAGGACCATGGGGTGCATTAAAAGAGGTCTGGATACACATGATGACAGCATTATTCTGCCTCTGTACAAATCGCTGGTTAGACCGCACATGAAGTACTGTGTACAGTTTTGGGCACCGGTGCTCAGGAAGGATATAATGGAACTAGAGCGAGTACAAAGGAGGGCAACAAAATTAATAAAGGGGATGGGGGAACTACAATACCCAGAGAGACTATCAAAATTAGGATTATTTAGTCTAGAAAAAACACGACTGAGGGCGATCTAATAACCATGTATAAGTACAGAAGGGGACAATACAAATATCTCTCCAAGGATCTGTTCATAAGAAGGAAGATGACATTCACAAGGGGGCATACTCTACGTCTGGAAGAGAGAAGTGTTGTGAACTCATTTTCTGGTCTGCCTCTGGTTCCTGGTGAGGGAGCTGGTTGTGCTGACAGAGGAGTTGTGAGTTCTCTTTCAGGGCTCCCTCTGGTGGTGGCAGGAGGTAGTGAAGCTGATCTAATTAACAGAGACCTGCCACCTGATAATGAGGAAGAGGATTGGACATCTGGAGTCTCAGACTGGATTTAAGACAGCTGACTCCCTATTCCCATGCTGGTGATTTTTTCCTGCCTCCTGAGGTCTTAGTTTCCAGCTCAGTTCCTGCCTTCTCAAGCTAAGTTGTCTTTGCTAATGTTCACATTTGATTTGGTTTGGTCTATTCAGATTTTTGTGTGGTCAGCCAGCCCCGGCCGGGGCTGTGCTGAATTTCCACCCTTATGTCACTGTATGTGCCAGTTTGCTTTTTGTCCCTTATTAGATTGGCCTCTTTTTGCTCTGTTCTCAGAATATGCCAGAGTGCTGATATAGTGGGAGAAGTTTAGTGACTTCAGGGTATTTTTTGCTATCAGAAGTGTTGGATATTTTTGCAGGCTTTTTTGGCGCGATTGCAGACAGTATCTTTCCTTTCCTGTCCTTTCTAGTTAGTGTGGGCCCCATCGTTTGCTCAGCCTATTTTCCTACCTGTATTCATGTTTTCATCTTGTCTCACCATCAATACATGTGAGGGGGCTGTCTATTCCTTTGGGGTCTGCTCTGAGGCAATTTCAGATTTCCCCTTTTCTTGCTTTAGGCTTATTTAGTCCTTCAGCTGTGACGAGGTGTCTAGAATCAATGTAGGTACGCTCCACGGCTGCTGTTAGTTGTGTGGTTAGGATCAGGGGTCTGCAATCTGCGTAGTTACCAACCTCTCTGGTTTTCTGTGCCTTGGCTTGGTCTTGTTTTCCTCCTCAGTGACCCATTCATAACAGAGAAGGTTTTTCCACCAACATAGACGAGGATTCTTCACTGTTAGGGCAGAGAGAATCTGGAATTCCTTGCCTGAGGAGGTGGTGATGGTGAACTCAGTCGTGGGGTTCGGGTTCAAAAGAGGCCTGGATGTATTCCTGGAGCGTAACAATATTGTATCTTACAGTGATTAGGTCCTTTAGAAGGACGTAGATCAGGGGATTTATTCTGATGGAATGTAGGCTGAACTGGATGAACAAATGTCTTTTTCCGGCCCTGCTTACTATGTTACTATGTAACTAATCAATCCAAGCACAGATCATCATTGCAGTCAACTTGTTCAAGAAGATGGAGTTTTCCTCAAAAAATCAAAAGTATATGGATTCCAGTCTCTGATGAAATTATTTACCTACTGTCTGCAGCCTTTAGATCCAATCCAACAAGAACAATGTTGCTCTCATTTGTCCATAGAATGTTGTGCCAATTCTCTTTAGGCCAGGAAATGTTTTCTTTGGTAAAAACTGTAACCTTATCACACATGTCATTTTTTAAGCAACAGTACTTTATGAGGATTTCTTGCAAATAGTTTGGCTTCGTGTAGGCATATTCTAATGGTTGCAGGACTCACCTGTTACTGAAGATCTTTTTAAACTGCCTGCGAGCCTTAGAAGGATATATAATGTTATGAGGCTTATAAACTAATCTTTCTGTTGAATGCCAATATTGGAATTCTTGCAAAGATGTTGGGTTTATTGAGGCAAGTGATGCCTGATACTTTGCATGATGATCAGAGGGTATTTATGGAGGTAATTTCAATGGTTGACAATGTCAGGCAACTTTACATAAATTTGACAGTCAAGGCAGTCAACATTGGAGGCAATGTCTTTCTATGCCTGGTTGCTATCTATGTTTTTGTCTGTCTTCAATGGTCAGTTATAAGGCTAGTATTGGAAATATTTCACTTTTGTTCCAATTACCTGAAATGGCTTTAGTTAATTTATGGAGAACTGAAGTCCACTATTTATGTGAATGAGGAACTATTCCCAATGTTCAAATTAACAAGGTTCTCGCTAGGGATGCCCTGTCTCGCCACTGTTGTTCGGTATTGCAATTGCAGATCTGGCAGATGCTATCCAAGAAAATGAAAAGATTGAAGACTTCAAACATGTTTCTCATTATGAGAAAGTGTCTAACTGGAAAAATTGGTAAAACTGACCAGGTTATATGACTCTCCAGGTCAGTACAAGTATGCAGATACCAATCATTCATAGGTTTTTTTTTTTATTTAAATGGTGAAAAGAATTTTGAAAATTTGCAAAAAAAATAAACAAAACACCTTTTCTAAGAATCGTAACACTTTACATTTCCAAGATATGAGGCTGCATGAGGGCTTATTTTTAGCACCGAAAGAAGAAGTTTTTACTGCTACCATTTTTGGGATGGATACCTGTTTTCATGCCTCTTATTGCATTTTATTAAAATCGTAATTGTGGCATATCAATTTTTTTTGTCATTAAGCCATTTATCGATTGGATTCTTTTTTTATACGAGTACGCAGATGCCAAACATTCATAGGTTTTTTTTTTCATTTAAATGGTGAAAAGAATTTTGAAAATTTGTAAAAAAAATAAACAAAACACCTTTTCTAAGAATCGTAACACTTTTAATTTCCAAGATATGAGGCTGCATGAGGGCTTATTTTTAGCACCCAAAGAAGAAGTTTTTACTGATACCATTCTTGGGATGGATACCTGTTTTCATGCCTCTTATTGTATTTTATTAAAATCGTAATTGTGGCATATTAATTTTTTTTGTCATTAAGCCATTTATCGATTGGATTCTTTTTTTATACGAGTACGCAGCTACCAAACATTCATAGGTTTTTTTTTTCATTTAAATGGTGAAAAGAATTTTGAAAATATGTTAAAAAAAAAAAAAAAACTTTTTTGAGAATCGTAACACTTTTAATTTCCAAGATGTGAGGCTGCATGAGGGCTTATTTTTAGCACCCAGAGAAGAAGTTTTTACTGATACCACTTTTGGGGTGGATACCTGTTTTCATGCCTCTTATTGCGTTTTATTAAAATTGTAATTGTGGCATATCGATTTTTTTTTCTCATTAAGCCATTTATCAATAGGATTCTTTTTTTAAAATTTTTTAACAGACTGGACTTTTATGAACACAGTGATACCTAATATGTGTATTTTTTTCATTGTTTTATTTTTATTGGGGCAAAAGGTGGTGATTTGAGTTTTTCTCCTTTTATTTTTTCATGTTTAAAACATTTGTTTACTTATTATCGTATTTAATAGTCCCTACTTGCTGCTATATTTGGGTTCATTATCTTGTTGAAACATCCATTTCAAGGTACCATATTTTTTGGATTATAAGACGCACTTTTGTTCCCCCAAATTTTGGGGGAAAGTGGGGGGTGTGTTTTATAATGTGAATCTGTGTGCTTCTGTGCTATGGAGTGAGGGGGTGTGGCTCTGGAGTGGTGTCAGGGGGCTGGGGTGGGCTGGCTGCAGAGACAGCGGGAGGTCCTGTGCTCCTGCTCCTTAGGGTCATGTAATATTCATTGCATCCGCTGTCCTGAAACTGCGCCGAGTTGGTGGACAGGGCAGCAGCGCATATTACATGTGCCTGCAGTCTCCCCCGTCACTATAGTCACCATCTGATGATGGCTCCTGCTCCCAGCTCCCCCCGTGGCTTTTTTGTGTCTGCTGACAACCTCCTCCTGCAGGACGCATGGCAGCAGCTGCTCATTCAGGCAGTTCATCGCTTCAGAACCTTCCATGATGTGACCAATAGGACCTGCGGTCACGTGTCTCCCAGTATGCACTGCGAGTCACATGATCACAGGTCCTATTGGTCACATCATGGAAGGTCCTGTAGCTACAATGAGCTGCCTGGAATGAGCAGCAGCTGCACACGTCCTGCAGTAGGAGTATCTAAGCAGACACAGGCAAGCCACAGGGTGAGCTGGGAGCAGGAGCCATCATCAGAAGGTGAGTTAACTGTTTATTATTTTATCATGTGCTTGCTAGCAGGGGGGAAATATAGGGATGGGGACAATGTGTGCCACCAGGGGGGAAGATAGGGACAGGGGAGCCATGTGAATGCTAGCAGGGGGGAATATAGGGATGAGGGTGCAGTGTGCGTACCAGCAGTGTTAGGCGTCGGATTCCTGACACTGCACAGCAGGAATCCAGAGCCAGACATCCAGCGGTCTCCCATTCCGCTCCGACCGCTCAGGATTCTGCTCAGCAATCACGGCGAGCCAGGCGTCCTGCTCACACTCGTTCTGTGAGCCTGGATGTTGCTGCCACCTCTGGTGCAGCAATGGTAGCGCAACCTGCTCTGCAGGGAACCGCTCCAGAGGCTAAGTCCTCATGCCGTGCTTCTGGGCATGCCCGCAAGGTGACCTTTCAGTGGAGAGCAGGGGTCACATGTTCAGGTCCTGCGTCGGATCTGATTGGTCCTTCCCAGGGTCCTGGAAGGTCCCGGAAGAGCATGGCTAAAAATAGCCTGCATGGCGGCTCGGCCATGCGCTAGTGTAGACTAATATGCTTTGTGTGAAAGGTGATGGATGCATGTGTCTGGTGATTGACTTATTTGAAACTCCCTTCCCTCTGATATTACGAACGGTGACAGAGTGTTGGTTTAGTCAGCTCCAGTTGTGGCAAGCTATGCGCCACTGTGCTTCCTGCACTGTACACTAGCGTCCGACAGTGTCCGGCTTCCCGGCGCTGTCGTTGAACGGCTGCAGTTACTGCCTCGCTGTGCTTAGCAGCACCTCTTGGCGTAAACGGCTGCGACGCCACACGCTGGCTGGCCCTGTGAGGTAACAGGCCCAGCGTTTATCCCTAATTTATTCTAGGGTGTCTCTGTGCCTTAAACAGAGCCGCTCTAGCACCTCGGGTGACTAACTCGAGTGCAGTACTCCGCCTCCTGGCGAGTCTGCCATTAACCAGCAGCGGTCTTGTCATCTACTGCACGGTGGACCCTGGGCGGTAAACGCACCTCCTATTATTTATATTTGGTGCGTTCCACCGTCTCTAACATTACACTAGCACAAGGGTCTGGCTGGTAATGGCAGACCTGCAGAAGCTGAAGCGCTACATTCGGCAGCTGGATAGCAGGTTGGCGGCTATTGAGAGCGCCAACTCAGCTGCGAATGCTGCGCTAGCTGCTGCCCAGACAGTCGCAGAGGCTGTCACACGTGTGCCCGCACTTTTTCCCATGCCGACAATCTCTCGCCTCCCGCTTCCCGACAAATTTTCGGGTGACAGCGCCACCTGTAGGGGATTCGTGAGCCAGTGCTCTATTCAGCTTGAGTTGCTGGCCGCAGGGTTCCCTACAGAGCGGGCTAAGGTGTGATTTATTGTCTCATTACTCTCTGGCAGGGCATTACAGTTGGCTACACCATTGTGGGAACGTGATGATCCCATAGTTCAGGGCGCTGCGCAGTTCTTTGCTGCCCTGAAGCAGGTCTTTTCGGGACCACAGATCACGCACGATACCTCACTCCAATTACTATCCCTAACACAGGGGTCGCTCTCGGTCAGCCATTATGCCATCCGGTTCCGGACATTGGCTTCCGATTTAGAGTGGCCGGACAAAGCATTAGTCCCGGGATTCTGGAGTGGGTTAGCTGAGCACGTCAAAGATGCTCTAGCTACCAGAGAGGTTACCACAAGTCTGGAGGAATTGATCACCGTCTCCACCCGCATTGATCTTCGGTTTACGGAGTGTGGGTTGGAACGGGCGCAATCCAGACGCAGGGTTAAATTGGCTCCAACCTTTACTGAGCCGCTGAGATATCCCGCACAGGAGCTCTCATCCTCCGAACCGATGGAGGTGTCTCGCACCGGCACCAAGCCACGTCCGATGCGAAGCTCCGTATGTTGCTATCAATGCCGTCAGTTTGGTCATTTGGCTAGCACGTGTCCACAGCGGTCGAAAAAATGACCACGTCCAGTGGCCTTAGGTGGTGGTCAGCCCAATATGAAACCCTTTTCCCCTAAACCTTTATTCCGGGGCACTTTAGATAGTGGGCCTTCCACCTGGGAGGCAGAGGTTTCTGTGGATTCTGGGGACGAAGGGAACTTTATGTCCTCGACCTTTGCCCGGAAACACGCTATTCCACTGGTGTTACTGCCTCAACCTCTGACCATCAGGGTGGTTAGCGGTGCACCTTTACCATCTCAGGTGACCCACCAGACAGCTCCACTCGGGCTCTCTATCTCACCCTGCCATTGTGAGATTCTGTCCCTGCTCATTTTGCCAGATGGCATCGACCAGGTGCTTCTTGGGGTTCCCTGGCTGCGTTGCCATTCCCCTCACATTGATTGGGCTTCGGGGAACATACTGGACTGGAGCAAGGACTGTGAGGGAAGGTGCCTGCGGGGCAGTGTTCAGGTGGCTTCCACTGAGGTGCCTGCGGATCTCCCCGCGCTACCCCTATCTCCAGTACGTGGACGTCTTTTCTAAGAAGTCTGCGGAGACCCTTCCGCTGCACCGTCCTAACGATTGCCCGATAGATCTCCTGCCAGGCACAGAACCTCCTAGAGGCTGTGTGCATCCACTATCTCTCCCGGAGACAGAGGCGATGTCTCAATATATCCGGGAGAACCAGGCTAGAGGTTTTTTTAGAAAATCGGTGTCGCCTGCTTTTGCAGGGTTCTTCTTCGTACAGAAGAAGAGCGGGGAGTTACGACCCTGCATTGATTACAGAGGTCTCAATGCTATTACGGTCAAAAACAAATATCCTCTCCCACTGACCTCTGATCTATTTGACAGGTTGCGAGGGGCCCGGATATTTACAAAATTAGATCTGCGGGGGGCATACAACCTGATCCGCATTCGCGAAGGAGATGAGTGGAAGACAGTTTTTAACACCAGGGATGGCCATTATGAATATCTGGTCATGCCCTTTGGCCTTTGTAATGCTCCTGCTGTCTTCCAGGACTTCGTTAACGACGTCTTCCGCGACATGCTCTCCACCTCGGTGGTGGTCTATCTGGATGACATACTCATCTTCTCGCCAGATTTAACCACCCACCAGAGAGATGTCTGCAGGGTCTTCGACCGTCTGTGGGCAAACTCCCTCTTTGCCAAGCTGGAAAAGTGCCAGTTTGAGCAGGAGTCCTTGCCATTCCTGGGCTATATCATCTCGGCCCAGGGGTTGGCTATGGATCCTGATAAACTGCAAGTGGTGATGGACTGGCAGGAACCCCATTCACTCAAAGCGGTGCAGCGCTTTCTGGGGTTCGTGAATTACTACCGCCAGTTTATACCGCACTTTTCCACACTGGTGGCTCCTTTGGTTGCTCTCACTAAGAAAGGAGCTAACCCTAATGCTTGGTCTGAACAAGTATCCAAGGCCTTCACGTCCATAAAATCTCATTTTGCTGGCGCTCCCATCTTACATCGTCCCGATGTGAATAAACCATTCATTCTGGAGGTAGATGCCTCTTCCGTCGGTGCAGGAGCAGTCCTTTTCCAGAAGGATGCTCAAGATCGGAAGCATCCCTGCTTCTTCTTCTCAAAGACCTTCTCACCGGTGGAGAATAATTACTCCATCGGTGACAGGGAGCTGCTAGCCATGAAGTTGGCCTTTTCCGAGTGGAGACATCTCCTGGAGGGAGCCCGGTTTCCCTTCCAGGTATATACAGACCATAAAAATCTGGTCTACTTACAGACAGCCCAACTCTTGAACTCTCGTCACGCGATGTGGTGGCTCTTCTTTCCCCGCTTCCGCTTCACCCTGCATTATCTCTCAGGGGAGAAGAATGTCTATGCGGATGCTCTATCCCGCTTGGTGGTATCTGCGGAAGAAGGGGAGGCTGAGCCTCGGCTAATTCTCCCGCCGGAGAGTTTTACTACCGTGGCTCCAGTTGCTCTCGAGTTAGTGCCACCGGGCAAGACCTTGGTGCCACCTCAGCTACAGCCGGAGGTTCTCGCCTGGGCACACGCCTCTAGAGTGGGTGCTCACTTTGGCAATAAGTGGACCACAGAGATCCTGGCTAGGTCGTACTGGTGGCCGCAAATGGCTCGAGATGTCAAGGAATACGTGCAGGCATGCGTCTCGTGTGCACGGAACAGACCCTCTAGACAGAGGTCGGCGGGGCTATTATATCCTCTGCCAGTGGTGGATAGACCTTGGGAGATGGTTGGCATGGACTTCGTGGTTGGCTTGCGCAAGTCAGGTGGCCGTACAGTCATCTGGGTGGTCACCGACCATTTTTCTAAAATGGTGCATTTGGTGCCACTTGCACGCTTGCCTTCCACTCGTGGTCTTGCCTCACTGTTCATAAACCACGTATTCCGCCTACATGGCATGCCGGACCAAATTGTTAGTGATCGAGGTCCCCAGTTCGCGTCTCGGTTCTGGAGGGAGCTCTGCAGTCTACTCAGCATCGAGCTCAATCTGTCCTCTGCTTACCATCCCGAGACGAACGGTTGGTTGAAAGAGCCAACCAAACCTTGGTCACGTACCTACGACATTTTGTTTCTGCCAGGCAGGATGACTGGGCATCATTGCTACCATGGGCTGAGTTTGCCCTGAACAATGCAGTGGCTGATTCCACTGGTCAGACGCCCTTTCTTCTGAACTACGGCCAACAGTCACGCGTCCCTGTCCCATTGCCAGTGTCCTCCGCTGACTCCAGGGTGGCAAACTGGGCAGTGGAGGCTCGTGACATTTGGGATCACACTCGGGATGCTATTCGGGCCTCTAAAGAAAGAATGAGGGCATCTGCTGATACACATCGGTGACCCGCTCCAAGCTTCTCCCCCCGGGGACATGGTGTGGCTCTCTACTCGAAATATCAAACTGCGAGTCGAGTCCCCCAAGTTCGCACCGCGATACATTGGACCTTTCAAGGTCCTCGAGCGAATTAGCTCGGTGGTCTACCGCCTGGCTCTTCCTCCACATTTAGCCATTTTGGACGTTTTCCATGTGTCCCTCCTCAAACCAGTTTATATGGCCCGGTTCTCCGAGTCATCTGCCAGGTCATCAGATATGTCATCTGACGAGTTCGAGTTTAACGCCATCGTGGGACGCAGGATTGTCCGTGGCAAAAAATGTTATTTAGTGGATTGGAAGGGTCATGGACCGGAGGCTCGGACCTGGGAACCGGTGGAGAATATCCATGCTCCACTGCTGATTGCGGCCTTTGAGCGCAGCGAGGCTCAGAGGGGGGGCTTAGGAGGGGGGTAATGTTAGGCGTCAGATTCCTGACACTGAACAGCAGGAATCCAGAGCCAGACATCCAGCGGTCTCCCATTCCGCTCCGACCGCTCAGGGACCTGCTCAGCAATCACGGCGAGCCAGGCGTCCTGCTCACACTCGTTCGGTGAGCCTGGATGTTGCTGCCACCTCTGGTGCAGCAAGGGTAGCGCAACCTGCTGTACAGGGAACCGCTCCAGAGGCTAAGTCCTCATGCCGTACTACTGGGCATGCCTGCAAGGTGATCTCTCAGTGGAGAGCAGGGGTCACATGTTCAGGTCCTGCGTCAGATCTGATTGGTCCTTCCCAGGGTACTGGAAGGTCCCAGAAGCACATGGCTATAAAAAACCCGCATGGTGGCACGGCAATGCACTAGTGTAGACTAATATGCTTTGTGTGAAAGGTGATGGATGCATGTGTCTGATGACTGACTTATTTGAAACCCCCTTTCCTCTGATATTACGAATGGTGACAGAGTGTTGGTTTAGTCAGCTCCAGTTGTGGCAAGCTATGCGCCACTGTGCTTCCTGCACTGTACACTAGCATCCGACAGTGTCTGGCTTCCCGGCGCTGTCATTAAGCGGCTGCAGTTACTGCCACGCTGTGCTTAGCAGCACCTCTTGGTGTTCGCGGCTGCGACGCCACACCCTGGCTGGCCCTGTGAGGTAACCGGCCCAGTGTATATCCCTAATTTTTTCTAGGGCGTCTCTGTGCCTTAAACAGAGCCGCTCTAGCACCTCGGGTGACTCTAACCCGAGTGCAGTACTCCGCCTCCTGGCGAGCCTGCCATTAACCACCAGCGGTCTTGTCATCTACCACACGGTGGACCCCGGCGGCGAGCGCACCTCCCATTATTTATATTTGGTGCATTCCGCCGTCCCTAACAAGCAGGGAGGCATATAGAGAGAGGGGGGCCATGTGCGTGCCAGCAGGGGGGCATATAGAGAGAGGGGGGCCATGTGAGTGTCAACAGTGAGGCATATAGTGACCGGGGGGGCATATCCAGGATGGGATGGGGGGGTTATGTGCCAGTTCAAGGGGCAATGTGCCAGGATGAGGGTTATATAGATACCAGGATGAGGGACATATATGGTATATGATTTGAAAGACGAACACTGGCATTATAAGACACGCCTCCATTTAACATAAAAAAAAAAATTTTCTTTTTCTTCACCAAATTTGGGGGTGTGTCCTATAATCAGGTGCATCTTATAAAGCGAAAAATAATTTCTTCTTCAGCATAAGACAAAATTTTTTCCTCCTGTATTGTGATTTATTCATATTGGTCCATTGTATCTGGTATGCGATAAATAGTCCCAACTCGACAGTATGAGAAACATCCCCATGCCATTATACCTTCACCTCGATGTTTTACAGTCTTCACAGTGTACTGCGGCTTGAATGCAGTGTTCATGGGTCATCTCACAAACTGTCTGCAGCCTTTAGATCCAATCCAAAAAGAACAATATTGCTCTCATTTGTCCATGGAATGTTATGCCAATTCTCTTTAGGCCAGGAAATGTTTTCTTTGGAAAACTGTATCATAGAATCATAGAATCATAGAATCATAGAATCGTAGAGTTGGAAGGGACCTCCTGGGCCATCTGGTCCAACCCCCTGCTCAAAGCAGGATTCGCTAAATCATCCCAGTATCCTTTTCACACATGTCATTTTTGAAGCAACAGTACTTTATGAGGATTTCTTGCAGATAGTTTGGCTTCACATAGGCATATTCTAATGGTTGCAGGACTCACCGGTTACAGAAGATCTTTTTAAACTGCCTGCGAGCCTTAGAAGGATATATAATCTTATGAGGCTTATAAACTAATCTCTCTGATGAATGCCAATATTGAAATTCTTGCAAAGATGTTGGGTATATTGAGACAAGTGATGCCTGACACTGTGCATGAGGATCAGATGGTATTTATGGAGGTAATTTCAATGGTTGACAATGTCAGGCGACTTTACATAAATTTGATAGTCAAGGCAGTCAACATTGGAGGCAAATTTGTTCTATGCCTGGTTGTTATCTATGTTTTTGTCTTTCTTCAATGGTCTGGTATAAGGCTAGTATTGGAAATATTTCACTTTTGTTCCAATTACCTGAAATGGCTTTAGTTAATTTATGGAGAACTGAAGTCCACTATTTATGTGAATGAGGAACTATTCCCAATGTTCAAATTAACAAGGTTCTCGCTAGGGATGCCCTGTCTCGCCGCTGTTGTTCGGTATTGCAATTGCAGATCTGGCAGATGCTATCCAAGAAAATGAAAAGATTGAAGACTTCAAATATGTTTCTCATTATGAGAAAGTGTCAAACTGGAAAAATTGGTAAAACTGACTGGGTAATATGATTCACCCGGTCAGTAGGAATATGCAGATACCAAACATTCATAGTTTATTTTTTTATTTAAATGATGAAAAGAATTTTGAAAATTTGTAAAAAGCAAAAAAAACACCTTTTCTGAGAATCGCAACACTTTTAATTTCCAAGATGTGAGGCTGCGTGAGGGCTTATTTTTAGCACACAGAGAAGAAGTTTTTACTGATACCATTTTTGGGATGGATACCTGTTTTCATGCCTCTTTTTGGATTTTATTAAGATTGTAATTGTGGCATATCGATTTTTTTTTTCTCATTAAGCCATTTATCGATTGGATTCTTTTTTTATATTTTAATAGACTGGACTTTTACGAACACAGTGATACCTAATATGTGTATTTTTTTAATTGTTTTATTTTTATTGGAGCAAAAGGGGGTGATTTGAGCTTTTCTCCTTTTATTTTTTCATGCTTAAAACATTTGCTTACTTATTATCATATTTGATAGTCCCTACATGCTGCTGTGTTTGGGTTCATTATCTTATTGAAACATCCATTTCAAGGTACCGTATTTTTCGGATTATAAGACGCACTTTTGTTCCCCCAAATTTTGGGGGAAAGTGGGGGGTGCGTCTCATAATACGAATCTGTGTGCTACTGAGCTATAGAGTGGGGGGGTGGCTCTGGAGTGGTGTCAGGGGGCTGGGGTGGTCTGGCTGCGGGCTGCAGAGACAGCGGGAGGTCCTTTGCTCCTGCTCATTAGGCTCATGTAATATTCACTGAACCTGCTGTCCATCACCTCAGTGCTGAAGTAGCGCCGGGTTGGTGGACAGGGGAGCAGCGCATATTACATGTGCCTGCACTCTCTCCCCACTGCCCCGTCACTGTAGTAACCTGCTGATGATGGCTCCAACTCCCAGCTTCCCCCCGTGGCTTTCTTGTGTCTGCTGACATCCTCCTCCTGCTGGGCGTGTGGCAGCAGCTGCTCATTCAGGCAGTTCATCGCTTCAGGACCTTCCATGATGTGACCAATAGGACCTACAGTAACGTGACTCATGTGACCGCAGGTCCTATTGGTCACATCATGGAAGATCCTGTATCTACAATGATCTGCCGGAATGAGCAGCAGCTGCGCGCGCCCTGCAGGAGGAGGATCTCAGCAGACCCAGGAAAGCCACGGGGTGAGCTGGGAGCAGGAGCCATCATCAGAAGGTGAGTTATCTGTTTATTATTTTATCATGTGCTTGCCAGCAGAGGGGAAATATAGGGATGGGGACAATGTGTGCCAGCTAGGGGGAATATAGGGATGGGGGGGACAATGTGTGCCAGCGGGGGGGTATATAGGGACAGCTCCCGTTTGCTTCCAAACTCCTTGAACAGCATGTCCATGCTCAACTTTCCTCCCACCTCTCATCTAACTCCCTCCTTGACTTCCTGCAATCTGGCTTCCGCCCCCACCACTCCACTGAAACTGCCCTGACCAAAATTACTAATGACTTACTCACAGCCAAAGCTAACAGACAGTTCTCCATCCTCCTCCTTTTTGACCTGTCCTCTGCCTTTGACACAATTTTACCACTGCCTACTGCTACAGACTCTTTCTTCTCTTGGCATCAAAGACCTTGCCCTGTCCTGGATTTCCTCATACCTTTCTGACCGCACATTCAGCGTTTCCCACTCCCACACTGCCTCCTCATCCCGCCCCCTCTCTGTTGGAGTCCCCCAAGGCTCTGTCCTGGGGCCCCTACTTTTTTCCATCTATACTCTTGGCCTAGGATAACTCATAAAGTCCCATGGCTTCCAGTACCACCTGTATGCAGATGACACTCAGATCTACCTCTCTGGTCCAGATGTCACCTATCTTCTGTCCAGAATCCCGGAGTGTCTTTCAGGCATATCCTCCTTTTTCACCTCTCGCTTCCTAAAACTCAATGTAGACAAAACTGAACTAATTATCTTTCCTCCATCTCACATATCTTCCCTACCCGATCTATCTATTATGGTAAACAGCATCAGCTCTCTCCCGCATCTGAAATCTGCTGCCTCGGAGTAACTCTCGACTCTGTCCTGTCCTTCAAACCACACGTCCAATCTCTTGCCACCTCCTGTTGCCTCCAACTCAAAAATATTTCCAAAATCCGTCCCTTCCTCAGTCCTCAATCTAATAAAACTCTTGTACAAGCCCTCATCATCTCCCGCCTTGACTACTGCAACACTCCAGTGGCCACTTGGTCTAGTTACTGCAACATTCCCGAGCACGGATGGTAATGTCTGCAAAGTTGAACTAAGAATGACCAAAGGAAACAAGCCTAAGACATTTTTCTGACTGGTAATTGAACTGGTCCTATTGTTGCCTTCAGAAAAAAGGGATAGTGACATCGTTGATGCCAGACAGGGAGTGTTCTGTCTCTGATATCTAATTTATAATTTCTGATTATCTGATTATTTGTTTATAGTGTTTTGGCTCCCTCTAGTGGCCAGAGTCATATTCACAGTCTTATCTTTCTGTTTTTCATTCCAATGTCTGAATCTTCTCCCTCCTTTTGCAAAGCATTATAGTAGCTTTCCCTCCTCTTTCCTCCATTTTCCTTCAGCCTGCTTCCAGGAAACATCTCATCTATTCCTCCCCCTTGCGATTGCATTGCCGGTATGTACTCATGCTTTCTGTAACTAACGCCTGTCCTGTATTAGTTTAGTTTTAGTCGGCCCTGCTCCCTGGTCAGCTATTAGTGTACAAATGTTCATTCACAGTATACTATGTATAATATGTATTCTACTATGCACTCTACTGATTATATGTATTGTTTGTTTATAGTTTCACCACGCCAATATATGAAGTTCAGCACAGATTCAGTCACAATCTCCTTATTGGACCCCAGTATAGTGGTTTAGCTGTCTGTATAAGCTGCAATGACGTCTGCCTTATTCAGTGAGGACAGAACAGTATGTAATAAAGACAGGGCGCTATACAATCTGATGTGTAAGGGACGGTGCTGTATATAACAAGAAAGGGCACTGTGTAATAAGAGATGGCAATATACATAATAAAGAAGTATATGTAATATGTATACAGTACATGTTTGTGTGTGTGTGGTTGTAATATATATTGCAGCTATATATATATAAATTTGTCGCCATAAACATGAAAGGAGGGCCAACACCCAATTAATGATTGTAACAAAATTTATGTTCAGTATTTGAATAAAGGAGCCACTCATCTTTAAAGCGGCATTATTAGTGTTGAGCATTCCGATACTGCAGATATCGGGTATCGGCCAATATTCGCTGTATCGGAATTCCGATACCGAGTAC
This sequence comes from Dendrobates tinctorius, assembly GCF_039654945.1. Classification (NCBI taxonomy): domain Eukaryota; kingdom Metazoa; phylum Chordata; class Amphibia; order Anura; family Dendrobatidae; genus Dendrobates; species Dendrobates tinctorius. The sequence goes on from NW_027361866.1 coordinate 11,026,147, forward strand.
CGATATTTTTTCAATATCGGATACCAGAATCGGAAGTCCACATAATGCAATGAGCCACTGTTGTGGCTGTGATTGGTTGCTGAAATGATGTCATCATGATGCGCGGTCTGTGCGCATCATGATGCGCGGTCTGTGCCGACTGCCGGGGGTCTGTACGGGCCTGCCGGGGGCCTGTGCCAGCTGCCGGCGGTCTGTGCCAGCTGCCGGGGGTCTGTGACATCTGCCGGGGGTCTGGGCCGGCTGCCAGGGGTCTGTACGGGCCTGCTGGGGGCCTGTGCCGGCTGCCAGGGGTCTGTCCGGGCCTGACGGGGGTCTGTGCCGGCTGCCAGGGTTCTGTGCCGCCTGCCGGGGTCTGTGCGGGCCTGCCGGGGGTCTGTGCGGGCCTGCCGGGGGTCTTGTGTGTGTGCAGGAATCGTCCGATGGGACTGCAAATCTCATCGGGCGATGCCTGCTACAATGACAGTGATTGACACATTAGCCAATGATGGGTCAGTAGTAGTCCCATCATCCGGCTAATGTGTTGAATGCAAAAAAACATACATAATACATAAATACTACATATATACAACATACATACATACTACATACATACTTCATATATACTACATTCATACAACATACATACATACTACATACATACTACATATATACTACATTCATACAGCATACATGCATACTACATACATACTACATATATACTACATTCATACAATATACATACATACTACATATATACTACATTCATACAACATACATACATACTACATATATACCACATTCATACAACATACATACATACTACATATATACTACATTAATACAGCATACATACATACTACATACATACTACATGTATACAACATTCATACAACATACATACATACTACATACATACTACATATATACAACATACATACAACATACATACATACATACTACATTTATACAACATACATACATACTACATATATACAACATTCATACAGCATACATACATACTACATATATACAACATTCATACAACATACATGCATACTACATGCTACATACATACTACATATATACTACATTCATACAGCATTCATACATACTACATACATACTACATATATACTACATTCATACAGCATACATACATACTACATACATACTGCATATATACTACATTCATACAACATACATACATACTACATACATACTACATATATACTACATTGATACAACATACATACTACATACATATATACTACATTCATACAACATACATACTACATACTACATACATACTGCATTCATACAACATACATACATACTACATACTTACTACATACATACAACATGATACATACATACTACATACATACTACATACATACTTCATACAATACATTCATGCATTCATACAATACATACATATAGACATACAGTACATATAACATAGAGTACATACTCACCATCACTTGACACTTTGTTCCCTGAAGCCAGTGTCATCTAATTTTAAAAAATATGAAAAAAACAAACAATCGATATACTCCCTGATCCGCAGAAATCGTCATTATTAGTGTTGAGCATTCCGATACTGCAAATATCATACAGACCGCCGACAGCCAGCACAGACCCCCGGCAGCCAGCACAGGCCCCCGGCAGGCCTGTACAGACCCCCGGCAGACCCGCACAGACCCCGCCCGTGCACACAGACACGCACAGTGTCCGCCCACAAACTGCCCACACACTGCCCACACTCTTCCCCCCTCCTGAATTGGATGTGCAAGTAAAGAAAGGTTTTTTTTTAATTACGATATTTCTGTCCCATTGACTTGAATGGGACTTCCGGTATCGGAATCGGCGATACCCGATACTTTTTGGGTATCGGTCCGATCCAATCCGATCCGATATTTCTCTATATCGGAAAGTATCGCTCAACACTAGTCATTATTATAAAGAATAAAACTACTGACTTTATGTTTTCTACTTTTTGTGCTTTTTTTCTATCTTAGTTTAAAAAAAAGTATTTTGAAATGGTTGAAAGCTATCCACTCCAACACTGCAATAATAATATTTCTATTTTTTTAACAGCTTTTACATCAGAACTTGGGCTAAAAGGTGGCAGATGCGGTTTAACAATGATAAATGTAAGGTTATACAGATGGGAAGAAGCAATCAATATCACCATTACACACGGAATGGGAAACCTTTGGATAAATCTGACATGGAGAAGGACTTGAGTATCCTAGTTAATGATAAACTTACCTGGAACAGCCAGTGTCAGGCAGCGGCTGCCAAGTCCAACAGGATCATGGGGTGCATTAAAAGAGGTCTGGATACACATGATGACAGCGTTATTCTGCCTCTGTACAAATCGCTGGTTAGACCGCACATGAAGTACTGTGTACAGTTTTGGGCACTGGTGCTCAGGAAGGATATAATGGAACTAGAGCGAGTACAAAGGAGGGCAACAAAATTAGTAAAGGGGATGGGGGAACTACAATACCCAGAGAGACTATCAAAATTAGGATTATTTAGTCTAGAAAAAAGACGACTGAGGGCGATCTAATAACCATGTATAAGTATATAAGGGGACAATACAAATATCTCTCCGAGGATCTGTTCATAAGAAGGACGATGACATTCACAAGGGGGCATACTCTGCGTCTGGAAGAGAGAAGTGTTATGAACTCATTTTCTGGTCTGCCTCTGGTTTCTGGTGAGGGAGCTGGTTGTGCTGACAGAGGAGTTGTGAGTTCTCTTTCCGGGCTCCCTCTGGTGGTGTCAGGAGGTAGTGAAGCTGATCTATTTAACAGAGATATGCCACCTGATAATGAGGAAGAGGATTGGACATCTGGAGTCTCGACTGGATTTAAGACAGCTGTCTCCCTATTCCCATGCTGGTGATTTTTTTCCGGCCTCCTGAGGTCTTAGTTTCCAGCTCAGTTCCTGCCTTCTCAAGCTAAGTTGTCTTTGCTAATGCTCACATTTGATTTGGGTTGGTCTATTCAGTTTTTTGTGTGGTCAGCCAGCCCCGGAATTTCCCACGCAGCAATGGCATAAAGTGAGACTAGGGACTTTTTTTTTTTAAGTAGCGGAGGAATACAATGCGGAAGGATACCTAACTTCCGTCATTGGATTCCTGCAGCCCGTAGAGAGCGGCAGCATCAGCTGATGCTGCAGTTCTCTACCCAAGATCGTCGTGGGACACACTCGTGGACTGCTTCGGATCATGGGTGAGTATTTTTGTGGTTTGTTATGTTAATATTTATTCTGTACACGACAATGGCTTCGGGGAACAATGTGACAAGTATTGGTAAGTATGTTACTCTATGTTATATGTACTGTATGTCTATGTATGTATTGTATGAATGTATTGTATGTAGCATGCATGTAGTATATATGTAGTATGTATGTAGTATGTATGTAGCATGTAGTATGTATGTAGCATGCAGTTAGTATGTATGTAGCATGCATGTAGTATGTATGTAGTATATATGTAGTATGTATGTAGCATGCATGTAGTATATATGTAGTATGTATGTAGTATGTATGTAGCATGTAGTATGTATGTAGCATGCATGTAGTATGTATGTAGCATGCATGTAGTATGTATGTAGTATATATGTAGTATGTATGTAGCATGCATGTAGTATATATGTAGTATGTATGTAGCATGTAGTATGTATGTAGTATATATGTAGTATGTATGTAGCATGCATGTAGTATATATGTAGTATGTATGTAGCATGTAGTATGTATGTAGCATGCATGTAGTATATATGTAGTATGTATGTAGTATGTATGTAGCATGTAGTATGTATGTAGCATGCATGTAGTATGTATGTAGCATGCATGTAGTATGTATGTAGTATGTATGTAGTATGTATGTAGTATGTATGTAGCATGTAGTATGTATGTAGCATGTAGTATGTATGTAGCATGCATGTAGTATGTATGTAGCATGCATGTAGCATGCATGTAGTATGTAGCATGTATGTAGTATGCATGTAGTATATATGTAGTATGTATGTTACATGTAGTATATATGTAGTATGCATGTTGCATGCATGTAGTATATATGTAGTATGTATGTTGCATGCATGTAGTATATATGTAGTATGAATGTAGCATGTATGTAGCATGTAGCATGTATATAGCATGCATGTAGTATGCATGTTGCATGTAGTATATATGTAGTATGTATTTTACATGTAGTATACATGTAGTATGCATGTTGTATGTATGTAGCATGTAATTTTTTTTTTTTTTTTTTTTTTTTTACATTCAACACATTAGCCGGATGATGGGACTACTACTGTCCCATCATTGGCTAATGTGTCAATCACTGTCATGGTAGCAGGCATCGCCCGATGGGACTTGTAGTCCCATCGGACGATGCCTGCACAGACCCCCGAAGCCTGCACAGACCACCGGCAGGCCGGCACAGCCCTCTGGCAGGCCGGCACAGCCCCCCGGAGCCTGCACAGACCACCGGCAGGCCGGCACAGCCCCCCGGAGCCTGCACAGACCACCGGCAGGCCGGCACCGCTCCCCGGCAGGCCGGCACAGACAACCGGAGCCTGCACAGCCCCCCAGCAGGCCGGCAGAGACCCCCGGAAGGCCCAAAATGACGGCGCATCATGATGCGCACACACCGCGCATCATGATGACGTCAGGCTGTCAATCAACTTTGAACTTCCGATTCCGATACCGACATCCGATATTGAAAAAATATCGGATGTCGGTATCGGAATTCCGATACAGCAAGTATCGGCGATACCCGATACTTGCGGTATCGGAATGCTCAACACTACTTATCACACATGTCATTTTTTAAGCAACAGTACTTTATGAGGATTTCTTGCAAATAGTTTCGCTTCGTGTAGGCATATTCTAATGGTTAATAAACACACTACCCAGACCCATTTCCCTTACCAAGGGATTGGCCACACTTTAAATATCAATGAAACATACTGATCTTGTAGACAATACGCTACAACTAGACCAAAAAAGTGTGATAGAAACATACATGAGATAAAATTTCAATTTTTATTTCAACATATAAAATGAATAAAGTGCCTCATACCATACAAAAAGATCAAAATTAGCGAATACAAAAGTTCAAGGGACATAATAGAGACATATATTGAAAGCTGTATCAAAGTTGTGCATAAATATTTTCTGCAATTTTTTGTGCAAATATCTTGAAAAATATAAAGCAGAGATTTCTAATATAAAGATTTCTAATGAATATATAAATTAAAAAGAAGGTTGATAAATTTTGGCGGCACTCTCTTTAGAATGTTATTTTTTGTGGAGCACACAATGTATAAACTGATGCAGTTTTCCATTATTCTATTTTGTCAGTTTTGTAATGTCAATTTGAATCTATCTTATGTGAATTATCACTAATCAGGCCATGTGGTTTTTTGCAATATTTGTGTGATAAAAAAGATTTTATTGAGAAATATAAGAATAAAATTTAAAGATGATAATTATATGATGTGCTTTCAAAGATATTTTCTGCTTTATATTTTTCAAGATATTTGCACAAAAAATTGCAGAAAATATTTATGCACAACTTTGATATAGCTTTCAATATATGTCTCTATTATGTCCCTTGAACTTTTGAATTCGCTAATTTTGATCTTTTTGTATGGTATGAGGCACTTTATTCATTTTATATGTTAAAATAAAAATTGGAATTTTATCTCATGTATGTTTCTATCACACTTTTTTAGTCTAGTTGTAGCGTATTGTCTACAAGATCAGTATGTTTCATATTCTAATAGTTGCAGGACTCACCGGTTACAGAAGATCTTTTTAAACTGCCTGCGAGCCTTAGAAGGATATATAATGTTATGAGGCTTATAAACTAATCTCTCTGTTGAATGCCAATATTGGAATTCTTGCAAAGATGTTGGGTATATTGAGGCAAGTGATGCCTGATACTTTGCATGAGGATCAGAGGGTATTTATGGAGGTAATTTCAATAGTTGACAATGTCAGGCGACTACATAAATTTGATAGTCAAGGCAGTCAACATTGGATGCAAAGTCTTTCTATGCCTGGTTGCTATCTATGTTTTTGTCTTTCTTCAATGGTCAGTTATAAGGCTAGTATTGGAAATATTTCACTTTTGTTCCAATTACCTGAAATGGCTTAAGTTAATTTATGGAGAACTGAAGTCCACTATTTATGTGAATGAGGAACTATTCCCAATGTTCAAAATAACAAGGTTCTCGCTAGGGATGCCCTGTCTCGCCGCTGTTGTTCGGTATTGCAATTGCACATCTAGCAGATGCTTTCCAAGAAAATGAAAAGATTGAAGACTTCAAACATGTTTCTCATTATGAGAAAGTGTCTAACTGGAAAAATTGGTAAAACTGACCGGGTAATATGATTCTCCAGGTCAGTACAAGTATGCAGATACCAAACATTCATAGGTTTTTTTTTATTTAAATGGTGAAAAGAATTTTGAAAATTTGTAAAAAAAAAATAAACAAAACACCTTTTCTAAGAATCGTAACACTTTTAATTTCCAAGATGTGAGGCTGCGTGAGGGCTTATTTTTAGCACCCAAAGAAGAAGTTTTTACTGATATCATTTTTGGGATGGATACCTGTTTTTATGCCTCTTACTGCATTTTATTAAAATCGTAATTGTGGCATATCAATTTTTTTTGTCAATAAGCCATTTATCAATTGGATTCTTTTTTTATTCGAGTACGCAGATACCAAACATTCATAGGTTTTTTTTTTCATTTAAATGGTGAAAAGAATTTTGAAAATATGTAAAAAAAAATAAACAAAACACCTTTTCTAAGAATCGTAACACTTTTAATTTCCAAGATGTGAGGCTGCATGAGGGCTTATTTTTAGCACCCAAAGAAGAAGTTTTTATTGATACCGTTTTTGGGATGGATACCTGTTTTCATGCTTCTTATTGCATTTTATTAAAATCGTAGCCGTGGAATATCAATTTTTTTTGTCATTAAGCCATTTATCGATTGGATTCTTTTTTTATTCGAGTACGCAGATACCAAACATTCATAGGTTTTTTTTCATTTAAATGGTGAAAAGAATTTTGAAAATATGTAAAAAAAAAAAGAAAAAAAAACTTTTCTGAGAATCGTAACACTTTTAATTTCCAAGATGTGAGGCTGCGTGAGGGCTTATTTTTAGCACCCAGAGAAAAAGTTTTTACTGATACCACTTTTGGGGTGGATACCTGTTTTCAAGCCTCTTATTGCGTTTTATTAAAATTGTAATTGTGGCATATCGATTTTTTTTTTTCTCATAAAGCCATTTATCAATAGGATTCTTTTTTTATATTTTAACAGACTGGACTTTTATGAACACAGTGATACCTAATATGTGTAATTTTTTAACTGTTTTATTTTTATTGGGGCAAAAGGTGGTGATTTGAGTTTTTCTCCTTTTATTTTTTCATGTTTAAAACATTTGTTTACTTATTATCGCATTTAATAGTCCCTACTTGCTGCTATATTTGGGTTCATTATCTTGTTGAAACATCCATTTCAAGGTACCATATTTTTCAGATTATAAGACGCAGTTTTGTTCCCCCAAATTTTGGGGGAAAGTGGGGGTGTGTGTTTTATAATGTGAATCTGTGTGCTTCTGTGCTATAGAGTGGGGGGGGGCGGACCTGGAGTGGTGCCAGGGGGTTGGGGTGGGCTGGCTGCGGGCTGCAGAGACAGCGGGAGGTCCTGTGCTCCTGCTCATTAGGCTCATGTAATATTCACTGCATCCGCTGTCCATCACCTCGGTGCTGAAACTGCGCCAAGTTGGTGGACAGGGCAGCAGCACATATTACATGTGCCTGCACTCTCCCCCCACTGCCCCGTCACTATAGTCACCTTCTGATGATGGCTCCTGCTCCCAGCTCCCCTTGTGGCTTTTTTGTGTCTGCTGACAACCTCCTCCTGCAGGGCGTGGGGCAGCAGCTGCTCATTCAGGCAGTTCATCTCTTCAGGACCTTCCATGATGAGACCAATAGGACCTGCGGTCACGTGTCTCCCAGTATGCACTGCGAGTCACATGACCACAGGTCCTATTGGTCACATCATGGAAGGTCCTGTAGCTACAATGAGCTGCCGGAATGAGCAGCAGCTGCGTGCACCCTGCAGGAGGAGTATCTCAGCAGACACAGGAAAGCCACGGGGTGAGCTGGGAGCAGGAGCCATCATCAGAAGGTGAGTTAAAAGTTTATTATTTTATCATGTGCTTGCCAGCAGGGGGGAAATATAGGGATGGGGACAATGTGTGCCACCAGGGGGGAATATAGAGACAGGGGGACAATGTGTGCCAACAGGGGGGAATATAGGGACAGGGGAGCAGCAGCTGCACACACCCTGCAGGAGGAGTATCTCAGCAGACACAGGAAAGCCATGGGGTGAGCTGGGAGCAGGAGCCATCATCAGAAGGTGAGTTATCTGTTTATTATTTTATCATGTGCTTGCCAGCAGGGGGGAAATATAGGGATGGGGACAATGTGTGCCACCAGGGGGGAAGATAGGGACAGGGGGGCCATGTGAATGCCAGCAGGGGGGAATATAGGGATGAGGGTGCAGTGTGCGTACCAGCAGTGTTAGGCGTCAGATTCCTGACACTGCACAGCAGGAATCCAGAGCCAGACATCCAGCGGTCTCCCATTCCGCTCCGACCTCTCAGTGACCTGCTCAGCAATCACGGTGAGCCAGGCGTCCTGCTCACACTCGTTCGGTGAGCCTGGATGTTGTTGCCACCTCTGGTGCAGCAATGGTAGCGCAACCTGCTCTGCAGGGAACTGCTCCAGAGGCTAAGTACTCATGCCGTGCTACTGGGCATGCCCGCAAGGTGACCTCTCAGTGGAGAGCAGGGGTCACATGTTCAGGTCCTGTGTCAGATCTGATTGGTCCTTCCCAGGGTACTGGAAGGTCCCGGAAGCGCATGGCTATAAAAAGCCCGTATGGCGGCTCGGCCATGCGCTAGTGTAGACTAATATGCTTTGTGTGAAAGGTGATGGATGCATGTGTCTGGTGACTGACTTATTTGAAACCCCCTTCCCTCTGATATTACGAATGGTGACAGAGTGTTGGTTTAGTCAGCTCCAGTTGTGGCAAGCTATGCGCCACTGTGCTTCCTGCACTGTACACTAGCGTCCGACAGTGTCCGGCTTCCCGGCGCTGTCGTTAAGCGGCTGCAGTTACTGTCGCGCTGTGCTTAGCAGCACCTCTTGGCGTTCACGGCTGCGACGCCACATGCTGGATGGCCCTGTGAGGTAACAGGCCCAGCGTTTATCCCTAATTTATTCTAGGGCGTCTCTGTGCCTTAAACAGAGCCGCTCTAGCACCCCGGGTGACTCTAACCCAAGTGCAGTACTCCGGCTACTGGCGAGTCTGCCAATAACCATCAGCGGTCTTTTTCATCTACCGCACGGTGGACCCTGGGCGGCGAACGCACCTCCTATTATTTATATTTGGTGCATTCCACCATTCCAAACATTACACTAGCGCCAGGGTTTGGCTGGTAAAGGCAGACCTGCAGCAGCTGCAGCACTACATTCGGCAGCTGGAGAGCAGGTTGGCGGCTCTTGAGAGCGCCAACTCAGCTGCGAATGCTGCGCTAGCTGCTGCCCAGACAGTCGCAGAGGCTGTCACACGTGTGCCCGCACTTTTTCCCATGCCGACAATCTCTCGCCTCCCGCTCCCCGACAAGTTTTCGGGTGACAGCGCCACCTGTAGGGGATTCGTGAGCCAGTGCTCTATTCAGCTTGAGTTGCTGGCCGCACGGTTCCCTACGGAGCAGGCTAAGGTGGGATTTATTGTCTCATTACTATCTGGCAGGGCATTACAGTGGACTACACCATTGTGGGAACGTGATGATCCCGTGGTTCAGGGTGCTGCGCAGTTCCTCGCGGCCCTGAAGCAGGTCTTTTTGGGACCACGGATCACGCACGATACCTCACTCCAATTACTATCCCTAACACAGGGGTTGCTCTCGGTCAGCCATTATGCCGTCCGGTTTCGGACATTGGCTTCCGAATTAGAGTGGCCGGACAAAGCATTAGTCCCGGTGTTCTGGAGTGGGTTAGCTGAGCACGTCAAAGATGCTCTAGCTACCAGAGAGGTTCCTACAAGTCTGGAGGAATTGATCGCCGTCTCCACCCGCATTGACCTCCGGTTTATGGAGCGCGGGTTGGAACAGGTGCAATCCAAACGCAAGGTAAAATTGGCTCCCACCTTTACTGAGCCGCTGAGATATCCCACACAGGAGCGCTCATCCTCCGAACTGATGGAGGTGTCTCGCACCGGCACCAAGCCATGTCCGATGCGAAGCTCTGTACGTTGCTATCAATGCCGTCAGTTTGGTCATTTGGCTAGCACGTGTCCACAGCGGTCGAAAAAATGACCACATCCAGTGGCCGTAGGTAGTGGTCAGTCCAATATGAAACCCTTTTCCCCTTAACCGGTATTCCGGGGCACTTTAGATAGTGGGCCTTCCACCTGGGAGGCAGAGGTTACCGTGGATTCCGGGGCCGAAGGGAACTTTATGTCCTCTACCTTTGCCCGGAAACACGCTATTCCACTGGTGTTGCTGCCTCAACCTCTGACCATCAGGGTGGTTAACGGTGCACCTTTACCAGCTCAGGTGACCCACCAGACAGCTCCACTCGGGCTCTCTATCTCACCCTGCCATTGTGAGATTCTGTCCCTGCTCATTTTGCCAGATGGCATCGACCAGGTGCTTCTCGGGGTTCCCTGGCTGCGTTGCCATTCCCCTCACATTGATTGGGCTTCGGGGAACATACTGGGCTGGAGCAAGGACTGTGAGGGAAAGTGCCTGTGGGGCAGTGTTCCGGTGGCTTCCACTGAGGTGCCTGCGGATCTCTCCGCGCTACCCCTATCACCAGTATGCGGACGTCTTTTCTGAGAAGTCTGCGGAGACCCTTCCGCCGCACCATCCTAGCGATTGGCCGATAGATCTCCTGCCAGTCACAAAACCTCCTAGAGGCTGTGTGCATCCATTATCTCTCCCGGAGACAGAGGCAATGTCTCAATATATCCGGGAGAACCTGGCTAGAGGTTTTTTTTAGAAAATCAATGTCACCTGCTGGTGCAGGGTTCTTCTTCGTACAGAAGAAGAGCGGGGAGTTACGACCCTGCATTGATTACAGAGGTCTCAATGCTATTACGGTCAAAAACAAATATCCTCTCCCACTGACCTCTGAACTATTTGACAGGTTGCGAGGGGCCCGGATCTTTACAAAATTAGGTCTGCGGGGGGCATACAACCTGATCCGCATTCGCGAAGGAGACGAGTGGAAGACAGCTTTTAACACCAGGGATGGCCATTACGAATATCTGGTCATGCCCTTTGGCCTTTGTAATGCGCCTGCTGTCTTCCAGGACTTCGTTAACGATGTCTTCCGCGACATGCTCTCCACCTCGGTGGTGGTCTATCTGGATGACATACTCATCTTCTCACCAGATTTGACCACCCACCGGAGAGACGTCTGCAGGGTCTTCGACCGTCTGCGGGCGAACTCACTCTTTGCCAAGCTGGAAAAGTGCCAGTTTGAGCAGGAGTCCTTGCCATTCCTGGGCTATATCATCTCGGCCCAGGGATTGGCTATGGATCCTGATAAACTGCAAACGGTGATGGACTGGCAGGAACCCCATTCACTCAAAGCGGTGCAGCGCTTTCTGGGGTTCGTGAATTACTACCTCCAGTTTATACCGCACTTTTCCACACTGGTGGCTCCTTTGGTTGCTCTCACTAAGAAAGGAGCTAACCCTAATGCTTGGTCTGAACAAGTCTCCAAGGCCTTCACGTTGATAAAATCTCATTTTGCTGGCGCTCCCATCTTTCATCATCCCAATGTGAATAAACCATTTTCTTCTGGAGATAGATGCCTCTTCCGTCGGTGCAGGAGCAGTCCTTTTCCAGAATGATGCTCAAGGTCGGAAGCATCCCTGCTTCTTCTGCTCAAAGACCTTCTCACCGGCGGAGAAGAATTACTCCATCAGTGACAGGGAGCTGCTAGCCATGAAGTTGGCCTTTTCCGAGTGGAGACATCTCCTGGAGGGAGCCCGGTTTCCCTTCCAGGTATATACAGACCATAAAAATCTGGTCTACTTACAGACAGCGCAACGCTTGAACTCTCGTCAGGCGAGGTGGTCGCTCTTCTTTTCCCGCTTCCGCTTCACCCTACATTATCTCTCAGGGGAGAAGAATGTCTGTGCGGATGCTCTCTCCCGCTCGGTGGTTTCTGTGGAAGAAGGGGAGGCTGAGCCTCGGCTAATTCTCCCGCCGGAGAGTTTTACTACCGTGGCTCCAGTTGCTCTCGAGTTAGTGCCACCGGGCAAGACCTTGGTGCCACCTCAGCTATGGCCGGAGGTTCTCGCCTGGGCACACGCCTCTTGAGTGGGTGGTCACTTTGGCAATAAGCGGACCACAGAGATCCTGGCTAGGTTGTACTGGTGGCCGCATATGGCTCGAGATATCAAGGAATACATACAGGCATGCGTCTCGTGTGCACAGAACAGACCCTCTAGACAGAGGCCGGCGGGGCTATTATATCCTCTGCCAGTGGCGGATAGACCTTGGGAGATGGTTGACATGGACTTCGTGGTTGGCTTGCCCAAATCCGGTGACAGTACAGTCATCTGGGTGGTCACCGACCATTTTTCTAAAATGGTGAATTTGGTGCCACTTGCACGCTTGCCTTCCGCTCGTGGTCTTGCCACACTGTTCATAAAGCACGTATTCCACCTACATGGCATGCCGGACCAAATTGTTAGTGATCGAGGTCCCCAGTTCGTGTCTCAGTTCTGAGGGAGCTCTGCAGTCTACTCAGCATCGAGCTCAATCTGTCCTCTGCTTACCATCCCGAGACGAACAGTTTGGTTGAAAGAGCCAACCAAACCTTGGTCATGTACCTACGGCATTTTGTCTCTGCCAGGCAGGATGACTGGGCATCCTTGCTACCATGGGCTGAGTTTGCCCTGAACAATGCAGTGGCTGATTCCACTGGTCAAACGCCCTTTCTTCTGAACTACGGCCAACATCCACGCATCCCTGTCCCGATGCCAGTGTCCTCCGCTGACTCCAGGGTGGCAGACTGGGCAGTGGAGGATCGTGACATTTGGGATCGCACTCATGATGCTATTCTGGCCTCTAAAGAAAGAATGAGGGCGTCTGCCGATACACATCGGTGACCCGCTCCAAGGTCATCAGATATGTCATCTGACGAGTTCGAGGTTAACGCCTTCGTGGGATGCAGGATTGTCCGTGGCAAAAAATTAAAATTAAGTGGATTGGAAGGGTCATGGACTGGAGGCTCAGACCTGGGAACCGGTGGAGAATATCCATGCTCCACTCCTGATTGCGGCCTTTGAGCGCAGCGAGGGGGGGTAATGTTAGGTGTCAGATTCCTGACACTGCACAGCAGAAATCCAGAGCCAGACATCCAGCGGTCTCCCATTCCGCTCCGACCACTCAGGGACTGCTCAGCAATCACGGCGAGCCAGGCGTCCTGCTCACACTCATTCTGTGAGCCTGGATGTTGCTGCCACCTCTGGTGCAGCAATTGTAGCACAACCTGCTCTGCAGGGAACCGCTCCAGAGGCTAAGTCCTCATGCCGTGCTACTTGGCATGCCCGCAAGGTGACCTCTCAGTGGAGAGCAGGGGTCACATGTTCAGGTCCTGCGTCGGATCTGATTGGTCTTTCCCAGGGTACTGGAAGGTCCCGGAAGCGCATGGCTGTAAAAAAACCCGCATGGCGGCTCGGCCATGCGCTAGTGTAGACTAATATGCTTTGTGTGAAAGGTGATGGATGCATGTGTCTGATGACTGACTTATTTGAAACTCCCTTCCCTCTGATATTACGAATGGTGACAGAGTGTTGGTTTAGTCAGCTCCAGTTGTGGCAAGCTATGCGCCACTGTGCTTCCTGCACTGTACACTAGCGTCCGACAGTGTCTGGCTTCCATGCACTGTCATTAAGCGGCTGCAGTTATTGCCACGCTGTGCTTAGCAGCACCTCTTGGCGTTCGCGGCTGCGACGCCACACGCTGGCTGGCCCTGTGAGGTAACAGGCCCAGTGTTTATCCCTAATTTATTCTAGGGCGTCTCTGTGCCTTAAACAGAGCCGCTCTAGCACCTCGGGTGTCTCTAACCCGAGTGCAGTACTCCGCCTCCTGGCGAGTCTGCCATTAACCAGCAGCGGTCTTGTCATCTACCGAACAGTGGACCCTGGCCGGCGAGCGCACCTCCTATTATTTATATTTGGTGTGTTCCGCCGTCCCTAACAAGCAGGGAGGCATATAGAGAGAGGGGGGCCATGTGCGTGTCAGCAGGGGGGCATATAGAGAGAGGGGGGCCATGTGAGTGCCAACAGTGGGGCATATAGTGACGGGGGGGCCATATCCAGGATGAGATGGGAGGCTATGTACCAGTACAAGGGGGCAATGTGCCAGGATGGGGGTTGTATAGATACCAGGATGAGGGACATATACGGTATAAGATTTGAAAGACGGACACTGGCATTAAAAGACACGCCTCCATTTAACATAAAAAAATTTTTTTCTCTTTTTCTTCACCAAATTTGGGGGTGTGTCCTATAATCAGGTGCGTTGTATAAAGCGAAAAATAATTTCTTCTGCAGCATAAGACAAAATTTTTTCCTCCTGTATTGTGATTTATTCATATTGGTCCATTGTATCTGGTATGCGATAAATAGGCCCAACTCCACAGTATGAGAAACATCCCCATGCCATTATACCTTCACCTCGATGTTTTACAGTCTTCACAGTGTACTACGGCTTGAATGCAGTGTTCATGGGTCATCTCACAAACTGTCTGCAGCCTTTAGATCCAATCGAAAAAGAACAATATTGCTCTCATTTGTCCATAGAATGTTATGCCAATTCTCTTTAGGCCAGGAAATGTTTTCTTTGGAAAACTGTAACCTTTTCACACATGTCATTTTTGAAGCAACAGTACTTTATGAGGATTTCTTGCAGATAGTTTGGCTTCACATAGGCATATTCTAATGGTTGCAGGACTCACCGGTTACAGAAGATCTTTTTAAACTGCCTGCGAGCCTTAGAAGGATATATAATCTTATGAGGCTTATAAACTAATCTCTCTGATGAATGCCAATATTGAAATTCTTGCAAAAATGTTGGGTATATTGAGGCAAGTGATGCCTGACATTGTGCATGAGGATCAGATGGTATTTATGGAGGTAATTTCAATGGTTGACAATGTCAGGCGACTTTACATAAATTTGATAGTCATGGCAGTCAACATTGGAGGCAAAGTTGTTCTATGCCTGGTTGTTATCTATGTTTTTGTCTTTCTTCAATGGTCTGGTATAAGGCTAGTATTGGAAATATTTCACTTTTGTTCCAATTACCTGAAATGGCTTAAGTTAATTTATGGAGAACTGAAGTCCACTATTTATGTGAATGAGGAACTATTCCCAATGTTCAAATTAACAAGGTTCTCGCTAGGGATGCCCTGTCTCGCCGCTGTTGTTCGGTATTGCAATTGCAGATCTGGCAGATGCTATCCAAGAAAATGAAAAGATTGAAGACTTCAAATATGTTTCTCATTATGTTAAAGTGTCAAACTGGAAAAATTGGTAAAACTGACCGGGTAATATGATTCACCAGGTCAGTACGAATATGCAGATACCAAACATTCATAGTTTTTTTTTTTTATTTATTTAAATGGTGAAAAGAATTTTGAAAATTTGTAAAAAGAAAAAAAAACACCTTTTCTGAGAATCGCAACAATTTTAATTTCCAAGATGTGAGGCTGGGTGAGGGCTTATTTTTAGCACCCAGAGAATAAGTTTTTACTGATACCATTTTTGGGATGGATACCTGTTTTCATGCCTCTTATTGCATTTTATTAAAATTGTAATTGTGGCATATCGATTTTTTTTTTCTCATTAAGCCATTTATCGATTGGATTCTTTTTTTATACTTAATACGAATCTGTGTGCTACTGAGCTATAGAGTGAGGGGGGGTGGCTCTGGAGTGGTGTCAGGGTGCTGGGGTGGTCTGGCTGCGGGCTGCAGAGACAGTGGGAGGTCCTTTGCTCCTGCTCCTTAGGCTCATGTAATATTCACTGCACCTGCTGTCCATCACCTCAGTGCTGAAGCAGCGCCGGGTTGGTGGACAGGGGAGCAGCGCATATTACATGTGCCTGCACTCTCTCCCCACTGCCCCGTCACTATAGTAACCTGCTGATGATGGCTCCTACTCCCAGCTTCCCCCCGTGGCTTTCTTGTGTCTGCTAACATCCTCCTCCTGCTGGGCGTGTGGCAGCAGCTGCTCATTCAGGCAGTTCATCGCTTCAGAACCTTCCATGATGTGACCAATAGGACCTGCAGTCACGTGACTCGCAGTGTGCACTGCGAGTCATGTGACCGCAGGTCCTATTAGTTACATCATGGAAGATCCTGTATCTACAATGATCTGCCGGAATGAGCAGCAGCTGCTCGCGCCCTGCAGGAGGAGGATATCAGCAGACACAGGAAAGTCACGGGGTGAGCTGGGAGCAGGAGCCATCATCAGAAGGTGAGTTAACTGTTTATTATTTTATCATGTGCTTGCCAGCAGGGGGGAAATGTAGGGATGGGGACAATGTGTGCCAGCTAGGGGGAATATAGGGATGGGGGGGACAATGTGTGCCAGCGGGGGGTATATAGGGACAGCTCCCGTTTGCTTCCAAACTCCTTGAACAGCATGTCCATGCTCAATTTTCCTCCCACCTCTCATCTAACTCCCTCCTTGACTTCCTGCAATCTGGCTTCCGCCCCCACCACTCCACTGAAACTGCCCTGACCAAAATTACTAATGACTTACTCACAGCCAAAGCTAACAGACAGTTCTCCATCCTCCTCCTTCTTGACCTGTCCTCTGCCTTTGACACAGTTGACCACTGCCTACTGCTACAGACTCTTTCTTCTCTTGGCATCAAAGACCTTGCCCTGTCCTGGATTTCCTCATACAGTGGCATGCAAAAGTTTATGCACCCCTGGTCAAAATTACTGTTATTGTGAACATTTAAGCAAGTTGAAGATAAAATGATCTCTAAAAGGCCTAAAGTTAAAGATGACACATTTGTTTTGTATTTTAGGCTAAAAGGTAATACACATTGTAATTTTTTCACATTTTAAAAATTACAAAAAGAAAAATGGTCCGATGCTAAAGTTTGGGCACCTTTGGAGATTTGTGTGCTCAGATAAGTTTGACCAAGGTTTCAGACCTTAATTAGCCTGTAAGGGTTATGGCTTGTTCACCCTCAATGTTAGGAAAGGCCAGCTGATGCAGATTCCACAGGTTTAGAAACACATAGCCTCCTCCAACCTTGTGCAAAAAAACAGCCACCATGGATTCTTTTAAACAGCTGCCTAGCACTCTGAAAATGAAAATGGTGGAGGCCCACAAAGCAGGAGAAGGCTATAAGAAGATAGCAAAGAGTTTTCAAGTTGTCCTTTCCTCAGTTCAATATGTAATTCAGAAATAGCAGTTTACAGGAACAGTGGAGGTCAAGATAAGGTCTGGAAGGCCAAGCAAAATTTCAGAGAGAGCGGCTTGTAGGATTGCTAGAAAGGCATATCAGAACCCCTACTTGACTGCAAAAGACCTTCAGAAAGATTTAGCAGATTCTGGAGTTGTGGTAATTGTTCTACTGTTCAGAGACACCTTATCAAATATGGCCTTCATGGAAGAGTCATCAGATGAAAACCTCTCCTGCACCCTCACCATAAAATTCAGCATCAGAGGTATGCAAAAGAACATCTAAACAAGCCCAATGCATTTTAGAAACAAGTTCTGTGAATCGTTGAAGTTAAAATAAAACTCTTTGGTCGCAGTGATCAAAGGTATGTGCAGAGAAAAAGTTGCATAGAATTTCAGGAAAAGAACATCTCTCCAACCATTAAGCATGGGGATGGATCAATCATGTTTTCGGGTTGTGTTGCAGACAATGGCACAGGGAAGATTTCACAGGTAGAGGGAAGAATGGATTCAATTATATTTCAACAAATTCTTGATGCAAACATAACACCATGTGTAAAAAAGCTGAATTTGAAAACAGGATGGCTTCTACAAATGGATAATGATCACACACATCAAAATCCACAATAGACTACCTCAAAAGGCGATAGCTAAAGGTTTTTCAATGGCCCTCACAGTCCCCCGATTCGATCATCATTGAAAATCTGTGGCTAGTCCTCAAAAGAGCAGTGCATGCAAGAAGACCCAGGAATCTCACAGAAATGGAAGAATTTTCCAAGGAAGAATGGATGAAAATCCATCAAACAAGAATTGAAAGACTCTTGGCTGGCTACTAAAAGCGTTTACAAGCTGTGATATTTTAAAAAGGGAGTGCTACCAGGTACTAACTATGCAGGGTGCCCAAACTTTTGCATTGGCCTATTTTCCTTATTGCATTTTTTAAAATGTAAAAAATGACAATATATAATTTTTTTGGCCTAAAATACAGAGAAAATGTGTCATCTTTAACTTTAGCCCTTTTAGAGATCATTCCGTCTTCAACTTGCTTAAATGGTCACAATAACAGTAATTTTGACCAGGGGTGCCCAAACTTTTACATGCCACTGTACCTTTCTGAACGCACATTCAGTGTTTCCCACTCCTACACTACCTCCTCATCCCGCCCCCTCTCTGTTGGAGTCCCCCAAGGCTCTGTCCAGGGGCCCCTACTTTTTTCCATCTATACTCTTGGCCGAGTCATGTGACCGCAGGTCTTATTGGTCACATCATGGAAGATCCTGTATCTACAATGACCTGCCGGAATGAGCAGCAGCTGTGCGCGCCCTGCAGGAGGAGGATATCAGCAGACACAGGAAAGTCACGGGGTGAGCTGGGAGCAGGAGCCATCATCAGAAGGTGAGTTAACTGTTTATTATTTTATCATGTGCTTGCCAGCAGGGTGGAAATATAGGGATGGGGACAATGTGTGCCAGCTAGGGGGAATATAGGGGTGGGGGGACAATGTGTGCCAGCGGGGGGTATATAGGGACAGCTCCCGTTTGCTTCCAAACTCCTTGAACAGCATGTCCATGCTTAACTTTCCTCCCACCTCTCATCTAACTCCCTCCTTGACTTCCTGCAATCTGGCTTCCGCCCCCACCACTCCACTGAAACTGCCCTGACCAAAATTACTAATGACTTACTCACAGCCAAAGCTAACAGACAGTTCTCCATCCTCCTCCTTCTTGACCTGTCCTCTGCCTTTGACACAGTTGACCACTGCCTACTGCTACAGACTCTTTCTTCTCTTGGCATCAAAGACCTTGCCCTGTCCTGGATTTCCTCATACCTTTCTGAACGCACATTCAGCGTTTCCCACTCCCACACTACCTCCTCATCCCACCCCCTCTCTGTTGGAGTCCCCCAAGGCTCTGTCCTGGGGCCCCTACTTTTTTCCATCTATACTCTTGGCCTAGGACAACTCATAAAGTCCCATGGCTTCCAGTACCACCTGTATGCAGATGACACTCAGATCTACCTCTCTGGTCCAGATGTCACCTATCTTCTGTCCAGAATCCCAGTGTCTATCAGCCATATCCTCCTTTTTCATCTCTCGCTTCCTAAAACTCAATGTAGACAAAACTGAACTCATTATCTTTCCTCCATCTCACATATCTTCCCTACCCGATCTATCTATTATGGTAAACAGCATCAGCTCTCTCCCGTACCTGAAATCCGCTGCCTCGGAGTAACTCTCGACTCTGTCCTGTCCTTCAAACCACACGTCCAATCTCTTGCCACCTCCTGTTGCCTCCAACTCAAAAATATTTCCAGAATCCGTCCCTTCCTCAGTCCTCAATCTACTAAAACTCTTGTACAAGCCCTCATCATCTCCCGCCTTGACTACTGCAACACTCTCCTCTGTGGCCTCCCTGCTAACTCTCTTGCACCACTCCAGTCTGTCCTCAATTCTGCTGCCCGACTAATCCACCTCTCTCCTAGCTACTCCCCTGTCTCCCCCCTCTACAAATCCCTCCATTGGCTCCATTTCCCCAACGAATCCAGTTCAAACTACTAACACTGACCTACAAAGCCATCCACAACCTTTCCCCTCCCTATAGCTCTGAACTAATCTCCCAATATCTTCCCTCAAGTAATCTTCGATCCTCCTAAGACCTCCTACTCTCCTCCACACATATTCGTTCCTCACACTACCGCCTCCAAGATTTCTCCCAAATATCCCCTATGCTCTGAAATGCCATGCCTCAACACATCCGACTATCCACCACCCTCAGATCCTTCAAATGGAACCTGAAAACCCATCTTTTCAGGAAAGCTTAAAGCCTGCAATGACCATTCTGCCGCCTCACCACCGCCTGAGTTGCCGTCTCATCACCACCAGAGCTACTGCACCCCCGACCTTCTGTCTCTTCCCCACTATCCCGTAGAATGTAAGTCTGCAAGAACAGGGTCCCCTCCCCTCTGTACCAGTCTGTCATGGTAAATTTGTTTACTGTTAACGATATCTATAACTTTGTATGTA
Source organism: Dendrobates tinctorius (assembly GCF_039654945.1). Taxonomy (NCBI): domain Eukaryota; kingdom Metazoa; phylum Chordata; class Amphibia; order Anura; family Dendrobatidae; genus Dendrobates; species Dendrobates tinctorius. The sequence continues at coordinate 11,046,696 of NW_027361866.1, forward strand.
ACCCCCCTTCTCATGTACAGCACCATGGAATTAATGGCGCTATATAAATAAATAATAATAATAAAGGAGGGCCGTGTGCATGCCAGCAGGGGAGAATATAGGGACGCAGGTGCCATGTGCGTACCAGAAGGGAGGCATATAGAGAGAGGGGGGCCATGTGCGTGCCAGCAGGTGGGCATATAGAGAGAGGGGGAGCCATGTGAGCGCCAACAGCATATAGTGACCGTGGGGCCATATCCAGGATGGGATGGGTGCTATGTGCCAGTACAAGGGGGCAATGTGCCAGGATGGGGGGTTATATAGATACCTGGATGAGGGACATATACGGTATATGATTTGAAAGACGGACACTGGCATTATAAGACACACCTCCATTTAACATAAAAAAAATTTCTCTTTTTCTTCACCAAATTTGGGGGTGCGTCTTATAATCAGGTGCGTCTTATAAAGCGAAAAATACAGTAATTTCTTTTTCAGCATAACATTTTTTCCTCCAGTATTGTGATTTATTCATATTGGTCCATTGTATCTGGTGTGCGATAAATGGGCCTAACTCCAAAGTATGCGAAACATCCCCATGCCATTATACCTTCACCTCAATGTTTTACAGTCTTCACAGTGTACTACGGCTTGAATGCAGTGTTCATGGGTCATCTCACAAACTGTCTGCAGCCTTTAGATCCATTCCAACAAGAACAATGTTGCTCTCATTTGTCCATAGAATGTTGCGCCAATTCTCTTTAGGCCAGGAAATGTTTTCTTTGAAAAACTGTAACCTTTTCACACATGTCATTTTGAAGCAACAGTACTTTATGAGCATTTCTGGAAAATAGTTTGGCTTCGTTTAGGCATATTCTAATGGTTGCAGGACTCACTATCCTTAGAAGGATATATAATGTTATGAGGCTTATAAACTAATCTCTCTGTTGAATGCCAATATTGAAATTCTTGCAAAGATGTTGGGTATATTGAGGCAAGTGATGCCTGACATTGTGCATGAGGATCAGAGGGTATTTATGGAGGTAATCTCAATGGTTGACAATGTCAGGCGACTTTACATAAATTTGATAATCAAGGCAGTCAACAAGGCAAAGTTGTTCTATGCCTGGTTGCTATTTATATTTTTGTCTGTCTTCAATGGTCAGTTATAAGGCTAGTATTGGAAATATTTCACTTTTGTTCCAATTACCTGAAATGGCTTAAATTAATTTATGGAGAACTGAAGTCCACTATTTATGTAAATGAGGAACTATTCCCAATGTTCAAATTAACAAGGTTCTCGCTAGGGATTCCCTGCTTCGCCGGTGTTGTTCGGTATTGCAATTGCACATCTGGCAGATGCTATCCAAGAAAATGAAAAGATTGAAGACTTTAAATATGTTTTTAATTATGAGAAAGTTTCAAACTGGAAAAATTGGTAAAACTGACCAGGTTATATGACTCTCCAGGTCAGTACAAGTATGCAGATACCAAACATTCATAGGTTTTTTTTATTTAAATGGTGAAAAGAATTTTGAAAATTTGTAAAAAAAAACACCTTTTCTGAGAATCGTAACACTTTTAATTTCCAAGATGTGAGGCTGCGTGAGGGCTTATTTTTAGCACCCAAAGAAGAAGTTTTTACTGATACCATTTTTGGGGTGGATACCTGTTTTCATGCCTCTTATTGCATTTTATTAAAATTGTAATTGTGGCATATCGATTTTTTTTCTCATTAAGCCATTTTTCAATTGGATTCTTTTTTTATATTTTAACAGACTGGACTTTTACAAACACAGTGATACCTAATATGTGTATTTTTTTAATTGTTTTATTTTTATTGGGGTAAAAGGGGGTGATTTGAGTTTTTCTCCTTTCATTTTTTCATGTTTAAAACATTTTTTTACTTATTATCGTATTTAATAGTCCCTACTTGAAGCTGTGATCATCTGATCGCTTGTCCTATACATAGACGTGCATCAGCAATCACGATCTCCTAAGAACACCAGCCATGGGTTGACTTTCTTAGGAGAATTGTAATGACAGTCATCAGCAGACTCCCAGCTGTCATGATAATTCATCGTCACCCTGCGATTGTAGGGGATTGAAGTAGAATATCCCTTTAATGGCACCACCCCTTTAAGGAGTTCTAATATTAATATATTGTAAATGTTGTGTAGATATAATTATGCTCGGAACTGCTACACTATTGTGTATTACCGCCGTTCTCATTGGCACTGCCACATTATATATGTGTTACCATGCTGTATAGATTGTATTATATTATGTTTTGCATATTGATGTATAAGTTTAGAGTAAGCCAATGCATCCTGCTGTATGACATACCAGTATGTCATAGATCGGTAAGTGGTGTAAGGGACTGGCTCTGTGGTAGGCGTGGGTTCACACACAGGATTCAGACAGATGCAAAAATAAACAGATGTTTTTTGAAAGTATATAAACTGTCAGGTTTAACAAAGTAAAGCAGCTTCTTCCAGGTACGAAAAAGTATAACAGAACAGAAAATAACTAGTCCATACAATACACAGGTTCACTCATTTAATTGTCAGTCCTTTTCTCTCACACTCTAGCAGGGTCTGAGCAGAACATACAAGGGCTCCTCGCCTTGCACACATACACAGAGACCAAGTGAGACAGCACCAGCCGTCTTAACTAAGACACTCGAAGACCCTGACTGGAGGTGATTGAGCAGATGATCCCACCCAGCTCTTTAAACTGCTCATTAAACCCAGACCCATAATCCAGGCCCATTAAAACCCCTATGTGTGCTGAAGCCAGCTACGTCACAGAAGCTTAGCACCTCAGGGACACGTACCTCCCGTCCACGACCTGTCCAGCTGCCACCTTAAATACCCCCCCGTGCCCAAAGCCATGAAGCTTGGCACCTTTCACTATCAGACAATTGATCCTCGACAGAAAGTCAGCATTGCCATGCAGTTTCCAGTGCCTATGCTCTATATGGATACTAAAATTCTCAAGTGCTATTAGCCACCTGGTTACTTGGGTATTATTCCACTTCTTCTCCTTCATCCACCTCAGCAGGGCATGGACTGATACTAGCCTGAATTTTCTGCCTAAGCGGTAGTACCCTAGAGTGTCCAATGCCCACTTGGTGGCCAAACATTCTGTCACGCTCATGCCTTGACTGGAGGGCGTGAGCCAGGGGGTTGTGACCCCACTGTGCCACAAACCAGACTATCCTGGAAGGGGCATGACTAGCACAGCTGCCTTGGTTTTCACTGGAGCCTCTGATGGTCAGGCTTGTGGTCAGGCTTGTGCGGCAGGCAGCTGCCAGATGCCACTCCAGGGTAGTGTCTGGCTGTGGCTGCTGATCCCACTTTGGGAGACGGTGGCACGGCTGAGACTCTGGCAGACAGGCATGGTGTTAGGGCCTGCAGAACGCAATAAGAAAGGAGATATGAGGTGCGTTCGCAGCCCGGGGTCCACCGTGCAGAGATGGAACCTGCTGCTGAGTAATGGCGGAGGATAGGAGGATATGCGGCAACAAATAAATGAACACATGCGGGTTAATGTCACCCGGTGTGCACTGAAGCGAGTCCTGTTGCTCCACAGAGCCGCGTAGCCGCACATTGTAAACAGCGAAGCCTGTTAAACTCACATGTCTCAGCTGTATGAGCGCTAGTATGCAGACACAGGATTCTGCCCCAAGGACACGGGGTTAGAGTCCCTCTAGTCCACTAGCACTCAGCGCCGCAGCTGCGGTGCCAGCAAGGAAGCAACTGAAATAGTAACGCACCTGGTGTGCACTGCACCGCTCAGGTGGACGCCACTAACCACCCTTACTAGGGAAAGGAAAGCGCTAGACAAGCGGATGCAGTCACTCAGGTACAGTCATGATCCAGGATGGGGTTTCGCTTTGGCCCGTCCTGGTCTGATTGGGGGTTAATTATTCCGCCTCTCCCTGGCAGAGGGCGGCTATTTAATGCTCACTGAACCTAGGTCCGGTGTCAGTTATACTCCTCCCCTCGGCTGAGTTAGTTGACCTTGTGCGTACGTGTGCCTTGTGCCTGATATCTTGCTTGCTTGTTTGGTTTTGATTCGGTTCTGTCCCTGTTACGAGTTCTGCCTGTCCCTCTTGTACTGCGCTACCTCTCGTGTATGACTCTCTGCTTGTGACCTGACTTCTCTCTGCTCGTCCCCTTGGTACCGTGTCGCCCTCTTGTGTATGACCTTTGGCTTTGTCTGACCTCCCGTCTGCTTATCCCTCCTGTACCTCACTGTCCGTACTGTGAACGACCTCTGTTTTGCCTGACTCTGAGTTTGCTGTCTTCTCTGAAAGCAGGACGCTAAGCCCCGCCCCCTTGCAGTCACATGACCGTAGGTCCCGTGCCGGCTTGCTAAGCTTCATCACTAAGGTCCTGTGCACCTATACTTTCTGGCTATTCTGGTCCCCAGGGGTCCCTACAGTGCGGGTGAGTCCCTGCTCAGTGGAGCCTGTACGCCGGCGCTGTCAGGATCCTGATAGGTGCCTTGTGCTGAATGGCACAATATGAGAGATCGTCCCATGGTCATGCTCAGTGGACCGAAAGGACTTAGTCCCTGGAGTAGCTTGCTTCTGACCAACATGCATTGCTATAGCTGGACCAGAGGTGGCAGCAGCAACCGAACCTACAGAACTGGTTTGACCAGAGCGCCTGGATCGACGAGTCTGCTGAGCAGCCTCCTATGCGGCCGGAGAGTAATGGGAGACCGCCGAATGCAAGGCTGTGACCGGAACCCGATGCCTAACATTACCCCCCCTCCTAGCTCCTCCTTTCTGAGCCTCGCTATGCTCAAATGCCTCAATAAGGAGCAGAGCGTGGATGTTCTCGACTGGCACCCAGGTCTGAGCCTCTGGACCATGACCCTTCCAATCCACCAAATAAAACTTTTTGCCCCGCATAACCTTGCATCCCACGATGGCATTGACCTCAAACTCATCCGAAGACAGGTCTGATGTCCTGGCAGATGACTCGGAGAACCGGGACATGTGAACAGGCTTAAGGAGGGACACGTGGAACATGTCAGAGATAGCCAAGTGTGCTGGAAGGGCAGATGGTAGACCACAGGGTTGATCTGCTCAAGGACCTTGAAGGGGCCAATGTAGCGAGGTGCGAACTTAGTGGACTCAACCCGCAGACTGATGTTTCGGGCGGAGAGCCACACTAAGTTGCCAGGGGCAAAGGTCGGAGCAGGGCGCTGGTGTGGATCAGCGGAGGTCCTCATTCTCTCCATGGAGGCCCGGATAGTATTCTGAGTGCGATCTCAAATGTCACGCGCCTCCACCGCCCAGTCTGCCACCCTAGAGATGGTGGATGACATGGGCATGGACACAGGGACACGCAGATGCTGACTGTAATTTAGGAGGAATGGGGTCTGGCCTGTGGAGTCGGCCACAGCGTTGTTCAAAGCAAACTCTGCCCACGGCAGCAAGGATGCCCAGTCATCCTGCCTGGCCGAGACAAAATGACATAGATATGTGACCAGGGTCTGGTTGGCTCTCTCTACCAACCCGTTCGTCTCAGGATGATAGGCCGAGGAGAGGTATAGCTCAATGCTGAGCAGGGAACATAGCTCTCTCCAGAATCGAGACACAAACTGAGGACCCCGGTCGCTGACAATCTTATCCGGCATGCCGTGCAGGCAGAAAACGTGCTTAATAAACAACGCTGCCAGGCCCCGTGCAGAAGGTAGCCACGAGAGTGGTACCAGATGCACCATCTTGGAGAAATGGTCGGTGACAACCCAAATGATGGTGCTGCCACTGGACTTGGGCAGTCCCACCACAAAGTCCATACCCACCATCTCCCAGGGCCTGTCTGCTACCGGCAGGGGGTAGAGTAGCCCAGCGGGCTGCTGCTTAAAGGACCGATTCTGGGCGCAAGAGATGCATGCCAGAATATAGTCCCTGATGTCACGGGCCATATGCGGCCACCAGTACGTCCTCGCCAGAAGCTCAGCGGTCAGTTTGGTTCCAAAATGTCCACCTACCCTGGACGAATGAGCCCTAGAGAGGAGCTCCGGTCGCAGACGGGCAGGGACAAAAGTCTTGCCTGGAGGAACAGACTCAAGAGCGACCGGAGCCACGGTCCTCAGGCTCCCAGATGGGACTATCAGCCGAGGCTCCTCCTCCGATGACATCAGGGAGCTGGAGAAAGTATCGGCCCGGACGTTCTCCCCAGAGAGAAAATGCAGGGTTAAGTGGAATTGGGAGAAGAACAAGGACCATCTGGCCTGGTGAGAATTCAGCCGCTGGGCTGTTTGTAGATAGACCAAGTTCTTGTGGTCGGTGAACACCTGGAAAGGGTGACGAGCCCCCTCCAGGAGGTGTCTCCACTCTGAAAAGGCCAACTTCATTGCTAGCAACTCCCTGTCCCCGATGGAATAATTCCTCTCGCCGGTGTGAAGGTCTTGGAGAAGAAGAAGCATGGGTGCTTCCAACCTTGCGAGTCCTTGTGAAACAGGACCACTCTAGCACCGACGGAAGAAGCATCTACCTCCAGAATGAAGGGTTTATCCACATCAGGGCGATGTAGGATTTGAGCGCTAGCGAAATGGGATTTAAAAGAGGAGAAGGCCTTGGAGACAGGTTCTGACCATAAATTGGGGTTTGCACTCTTCTTGGTGAGGGCTACCAAGGGCGCTACCAAAGTCGAGAAGTGGGGGATGAATTGGCGATAGTAATTTATGAACCCCATAAAGCGCTGCACCGCTTTGAGAGAATGGGGTTCCTGCCATTCCATCACCGCCTGTAGCTTGGCAGGATCCATGGCCAAACCCTGGGCGGAGATGATATAGCCCAGGAAAGGCAAGGACTCCTGCTCAAACACACACTTCTCCAACTTGGCATAAAGGGAGTTTGCCCGCAGGAGGTTGAAAACTTTGCAAACATCTCTCCGGTGGGAGTCAATATCTGGAGAATAGATAAGGATATCATCCAGAGAGACTACCACTGAGGTGGCAAGCATATCCCGTCAGATATTGTTCACAAAGTCCTGGAAGAAGGCCGGGCGGGGCATTACAGAGCCCGAAAGGCATCACCAGGTATTCATAGTGCCCGTCCCTGGTGTTAAATGCCGTCTTCCATTCGTCCCCATCACGGATGCAAATCAGGTTGTAAGCCCCGCGCAGATCACGTTTGGCAAACACTCTCGCTCCCCGTAACCTATCAAATAGCTCCAATATCAGGGGCAGGGGATACTTATTCTTAACGGTGATGGCGTTAAGACCCCTGTAATCGATGCAAGGACGTAGTTCCCCACTCTTCTTCTGGACAAAGAAGAATCCCGCCCCCGCTGGTGACACTGACTTTCTAATGAACCCTCTTGCCAGATTCTCCCTGATGTATTGAGACATGGCCTCTGTCTCTGGGAGAGACAGGGGATAGACTCGACCCCGGGGAGGCTCAGCACCAGACAAGAGGTCAATAGGACAGTCATAGGGGCGATGCGGTGGAAGGGTCTCCGCCGCCTTTTTGGAGAACACGTCCGCATACTGTCGATAGTGTTTGGGGAGCAAGGAAAGATCTGCGGGGACCTCGGTGGAGGCAACCTGGATGCACTCCCTCAGATATCTACCCTCACATGACTTACTCCAACCAAGAATTCTCCCCGAGGACCATGCTATATGGGGAGAGTGATACCGCAATCGGGGAACCCCGAGAAGGACCTGGTCGATACCCTCGGGCATGACGAGGAGGGATATCGTCTCCTGATGAGATGGAGACACCAAGAGTATCATTGGAGCGGTTTGGTGGGTAATCTGTGAGGGCAGAGTCACGCCGTTCACTACTCTGACGGTGACTGGCTTGGACATCATAACCAGTGGTATTGCGTGCCGTTGAGCGAAGGCAGATGACATAAAATTGCCCGCCACTCCAGAATCCACGCAAACCTCCACCGCCAGAGTGGAAGAACCAAACTCAAGTATCCCCTTAAAGGACAACTTGGAGGTAAACGCCACGGATTCTAGTGAGCCTCCTCCTACGGCCACTAGGGGCGAGCATTTTCCCGGCCGCTGTGGGCACCGGTTGGCAAAATGACCGGACTGCCAGCAACCATGACAGATCACAGGAGCTCGAGCGGACCGGGGCCTGGATCCCTCACAGGAAGCCCCCTGACTCTCGGACGCCCAATTGGGAGATTCCAGAGGTTTAGCAAAACTGGGTGCCAACCTAAACCTCTGCCTACACTGGGACCGCTCCAACCTTCGCTCTGCAAAGCGAAGTTCTATACGGGTGGAGACGGTGATAAGCTCCTCCAGTGTAGCGGGAATCTCCCTGGTGGCCAGAGCATCCTTCACATGGTCAGCCAAACCTCTCTAGAACACCGGTATGAGGACCTTATCTGGCCACTCTAACTCCGAGACCAGCATCCGGAACTGGATGGCAAAGTGACTGACCATGGATGACCCCTGTGACAATGCCAGCAGCCGGAGCGCGGCGTCATGGGTGACTCGCCGTCCCAGGAAGACCTGCCTCAGAGTGCCCAAGAACTGCGAGGCACTCTGCACCACATGAACACCCCGCTCCCACAGCGGTGTGGCCCACTCCAAAGCCCTGCCCGACAAGAGGGAAATAATAAATCCCACCTTAGCCCGCTCGGAGGGGAATCGTGCTGCCAGCAGCTCCAGCTGTATAGAGCACTGGCTCACAAAACCCCTACAAGAAGCACTGTCGCCCGAGAACTTCTCAGGCAGTGGGAGGCGGGACAAAGTCGGGGCAGGGATGGCAGTGGTCACACGAGAGGCAGCCTGCATGGTTGCCTGAACAGCGACCGCAGTAACATCCGCAGCTGAGGCTGAACGCTCGAGAGCCGCCAACCTGCCCTGCAGCTGCCGGATGTACTGCAGCAGTCGCTGTTCGTCCGCCATTGCTAGCCAGAACCTGGCGCTAGTATAATGTTAGGGCCTGCAGAACGCACCAAATAATAAGAAAGGAGATATGAGGTGCGTTCGCAGCCCAGGGTCCACCATGCAGAGATGGAACCTGCTGCTGAGTAATGGCAGAGGATATGCGGCAACAAATAAATGAACACACGCGGGTTAATGTCACCCGGTGTGCACTGAAGCGAGTCCTGATGCTCCACAGAACCATGTAGCCGCACAGTGTAAACAGCGGAGCCTGTTAAACTCACAGGTCTCAGCTGTATGAGCACACAAGACTCTGCCCCCAGGACAGTTAGAGTCCCTCTAGTCCACTAGCACTCGGCGCTGCAGCTGCGGTGCCAGCAAGGAAGCAACTGAAATAGTAACGCACCTAGTGCACACTGTGCCGCTCAGGTGGATGCCACTAACCACCCTGACTAGGGTAAGGAAAGCGCTAGAGTGTGCACGGCATCACGCAGGTGGATGCAGTCACTCAGGTGCCTTGTGCTGAATGGCACAATATGGCACTTAGAAAGGTGCTGTGACTTGGAAGCAATGTGGCTCTAGACTTAGCCACTACAAGGCGCTGATTCTGACTCTAATAGCCCTATAACATGCATATCCAAGGGAGGGGAGTCATAATGAGTCAGTCACCAGAAGCATACATCCATCATCACTCACACAAAACATAATAAGAGTCTATATTCGTGCGTGGCCGTGCAGCCATGCGGCTCTTTTATAGCAGCGTCCTTCTGGGACCTTCATGACCCTCCTGATGGTCCAATCTGAGCTGGAGAAGGACCTGAGCATGTGACCTCCGATCTCCAATGAGAGATCGTCTCACGGGCATGCTCAGTGGACCGAAAGGAGGACTTAGTCCCTGGAGTAGCTTGCTGCTGACCAGCATGCGTTGGTAGATCTGGACCAGAGGTGGCAGCAGCAACCGAACCTACTGAGCTGGTTTGACCAGAGCGCCTGTATCGACGAGTCAGCTGAGCAGCCTCCTGTGCGGCCGGAGAGGAATGGGAGACCGCCGAATGCAAGGCTCGGGATCCCTGCTGTGCAGCGATCTGAACCCGACGCCTAACACATGGCAGAGACACAAGCAGGCAGGTACGGCTGAGACACTGGCAGGCGGGTACGGCTGAGACACTGGCAGGTGGGCACGGCTGAGACACGGGGCAGACAGGCACAGCTGAGACATGGGGCAGGCAGGCACAGCTGAGACATTGGGCAGGCAGGCAGGGCTGAGACAGGGCAGGTAGGCACGGCTGAGACACAGGGCAAGTAGGCACGGCTGAGGCACGGGGCAGGCAGGTATGGTGTATGAAGGAACAGGTAGAGACTTGTTCACACAGCGGGTGCTAGTAGTGGTACAGACAGGAAAGAGTGGAGTATGACGAACAGGTTTGGACCTGTTCACACAGGAGCAGGTATGGGTACTGACAGGAAAGAATGGATTATGACGGAACAGTTTTGGGCCTGTTCACACAGGAGGAGCAGGTACGGGTACTGACAGGAAAGAGTGGAGTATGACGGAACAGGTTTGGACCTGTTCACACAGGAGGAGAACCGCAAGGCTGCGGAGAAGAATAGTAGAGCAGCAAGAGGTTCTGCAGCAGCAGAAGCAGAACCGCAAGAGTACGGAGCACAGGCAGAGCCTGAAGAGTACAGAGCAGGCAGAGTCGCAAGAGAGCGGAGCACAAGCAGAGCTGCAAGACTGCAGAGAATAGTAGTAGAGCAGCAAGAGGTTCTGCAGCAGCAGAACCAGAACCAAGCAGAACCGCAAGAGCATGGAGCACAGGCAAAGCCTGAAGAGTACAGAGCAGTCAGAGTCGCAAGAGAGCGGAGCAAGACTGCGGAGAAAAGTAGTAGAGCAGCAAGAGTACGGAGCACAGGCAGAGCCTAAAGAGTACTGAGCAGGCAGAGTTGCAACAGAGCAGAACACAAACAGACAGGGATGTCACGAGGAAAGACACAGCAGGGAAAGAAGCCAATGACAGACAGACAGAGGTAGGACAGAGTTCAGACAAGGTAACAGTGCAAGACAAGGTACAGGACCAAGGACACAGGTACAAAGCAAGGCAAGAACAAAGACACGGAGACCAGGATATTCTGCCTCCTGGAGGGCAGACAGACAAGTACCAAGCAATGCAAGGAGTAAAGCCTCCAAAGAAGGAGGAACACAGAACAAGACCTGGCAGCTCAGTAGCAAGACAATAACTGAGTAAACACATTGCACAGGCCAGATCCACAGGGTGGAGCTGCCCTAGGCACTAGAGGACTCTTAGTAATTGGTAAGGGACACATTAGACAGGTTCACTCTGATTCCATAAGAACCAGAGAGTCCTGGCACCACCCCCCTATGCAGACAGTCAGGAAACATGCACAGAGCAGACAGGAGACAAGAGGCACAGAGCATGGAGCTGGCAGCAGACAGAAGTCACAGCATGGCATGGAGCAGTGAGTAAGTTGGTGTGTGGGGGATGGGAGGCCATGCAGCGATGCCAGCTGTGTTGTTACACATTCCTTTTCCACTATGAAGTAATTCTTCTTGCAGGATGACAGCTTCCGACTTGGATACAATATTGGGTGCTCTTTCCCATTACCTCTTGTCATAAGACAGCACCCAGCCCAACATCTGATGCTTTCTTCTGAACCACAAACTCCTTAGAAAAATCTGGTGCCACCAGCACTGGCTGTTTACACAGATGGAAAACCATCTCAGCTTCTGGAGAACATTTAACCATAGCTTTAAGGAAATCCATCAGAGGGGCGGCTATCACGGCAATGTTATGGATGAACTGGCAGTAGTAGCCCACAATATCCAGGAACGCCCTGACCTGCTTCTTTGAAAAAGAATGTGGCCAACTCTGGATCATATCAACTTCATTGATTTAGGCTTTTATTTCGCCCCTGCCTACAACATAACCAAAGTATTTAACTTCCTCCATGCACAAGGCACATTTCTTTGGACTATGGAAAACCCAGCCTTGCATAGAGCATCAATTATCACTTGGAGTTTGTTCAGATGGCTTCCCCAATTCTGGCCAAAGAGCTCATTGTCATCAAGGTAAGACACTGCGTTCTTCTTGTGGGGAGCTAGGATCTGGTCCATGGCTCTCTTGAAGGTAGCCAGAGCTCCTTGCCAACCAAAAGGCATCCTTGTGTACTCTATACAAACATCTGACATTGAGAAGGCCATCTTCTCCTTGGCATCTTGGGACATGTGAATTTGCCAATAGCCTTTCAATCAGTTCATCGACGCTGGGCACTGAATAGGAGTCAAACTTCGAGACTTCATAGAGCTTCCTGTATTCATTACAGAACCGCCTCTTGAACTCTTAAAAGACTTCTAAATTTAGCACCCGCTTCACCCCTTTCGAGATCACCCCTCGGTTGGCCTCTGGTATTTGGTATGGTTTAGGTTTGTGTGAGGAAGGGCCAGGGCCATAGTCATGGCTGAGAATTGCGGTATATCTGTGCCCTGGCCTCCCATCACATAAAAACAGTGTCCATTACTCTGCATACCTGTGACTTCACTTCTGCGCCGTCAGAGTCCTCTCTGCATTGCTGATGGCTCCCTATAGACGGTTCCGCATAAATCGAGACACAGTCCATTTCAACTTTCAAATGAACAACTTTACTGGTTTCTTTACGCAGTACATCCATATTCTTCACAGCATTAACAACAGGTTCCACATTGCAGATTTCTTCCTCTTTCCCTGCACTTCTCTCTGTCACACAGCATGTACCCAGGTCAGACCATATCATACGGTTCCTCAGGGTCCTCCCTGTTCAGCATTGCTATGGTTAGACTTTCCTTCGTCTGTTTCCCCCCAGACATGAGTATCAGCCTCCGAAGTCAGCTGCCATACAGTGAGCAACCTGCCCTGTTGTTCTGTCTCCTGCAGTAGCGCAGTATCCTCTTGGTACAAACTCACTGCATCTGGGGGTTCCCTCAGCCATTTCACCCCAGATCTGAGGGCATCAGCCCATGCGATAAGTTGCCACATTATGGCGCCACCTGCGTCCCCGTGCTGCCACTGTTTCTGTGTTAAGCTTCTGTTCCAAGACTGCTGTGGCCTCCTGCTGTTCTGGCCTGGTACTGCAGATGGCAGGGCTTTTCCCTTAACAAACATTGTGTGGTCACTGCTATCATTCCGGGCTCTATAGCCTGTGCAGGCGGTTTGGGCACCCTGGCCTGACTGACTACTTTGAGGAAGTCCTCCCTCTCTTAGCTTCAGCTGACCCCTCCTGTTGTGAATACTCTTGCTCGGAGTTCTGAGCCGAAGCTCCCTCTGGTGGTTGCTGAGAGTAGTGGAGCTGGCCAGGTGGATGGAAGTTCCCCACCTGATGACGATAATTGGAAACCTGGGATTACTGGCTGGGAGCATATAATTGAGCTGGCTGTTCTTTTGTCCCCTGCCTGATCTGTATGGTTCAGCTAAGTGATTTTTTTGCTAATCCTTTGCATCTAATCTGGTTGTGTCTTTTTTTTTATTTCTGTTTTGCTGCTAGGGTTCAGCGTGCTCCCTGCTGGGGGCAGCGCTATGCCCTGCTTCATATGGTGCAGCTTGTTCAGTCCCCTGTTATGTTAGTATCTTTTTGCTTTGTTGCCAGTTTATACCAGAGTGCTGATCTAGCGGGGGTGAGATCGTGTGATCTCAGGTTTTTTGTATATCAGAAGTGTTGGACTTTTTCAGGGTTTTATGCGTGATTGCAGACAGTATCTTTTCTGTCCTGTCCTGTCTAGACAGCTTGGGCCCCACCATTTGCTCAGTCTGTTCTCTGTCTGTGTTTGTGTCTCATCTTGTCTCACCGACAATATATGTTTGGGGGCTGTCTATTCCTTTGGGAATCTGCTCCGGGGCAGTTTAGATTTCATCTTTCTGTCTTTAGGCTTAGTTAGTCCTCCGGCTGTGACAAAGCATCTAAGTCATCGTAGGAACGCTCCACGGCTACTGCTAGTTGTGCGGATAGGATCAGGGGTCTGCAATCCACTTAGTTACCAACCTCTCTGATCTTCTGGTGGCTTAGTCTGTTCCTGCCATCCTCCTCGGTGACCCGGCCATAACACCCTCCTATGTTTAACTGCTTTCTAACTGGTTTCATTATACTATATTACATCTACTACACTGCCCCATCTAGTCACCAAAAATGGGTACTACACTTTCCCTAATAACAGGTACACGAAATAACAAATATATACATTATGTACATAGCAGCATTGTTATAACACTAAGGAAGGGAGTGAGGTATTACACGGTCCCGGTACACCCCTTACATTTGATGTGAACATGAGGCTCTGTGAGTACCTCATGCTCTATGACCTGAGTGACACCTATCAACTCAGAATACTGGTCTTTTTTCTGCTGCAACTTCTCCCGACATTGCTGTTTCTGTGGGTGTAACAAGGTGTCCACCACATTATCATCTTCCATACTGACTTTGGACTTAGCCACCAGACAAGGAGCTTTCAGAGGTTCTCTGTCCTGCCATGGTTTAATCAGGTTGACATGGTAAATATGGTAGGGCTTAATCTTCCCTGGTTGGCAGATTTTATACTTGACTTCAATTATTTTGTGTACCACCTCATAGGGGACCTGCCACTTGGCCATGAACTTGCTCTCCACAGTGGGCACAAGCACAAGTACTTGAACCCATGGGTTGAACTGTCTCACCCTGGCTGAACCCATTATACACTCTTGATGGTGCTTCCTGTGCCTTGAGGAGTTGCTCCTTCACAATGGGCATCACGTTGGCAAACCTCACATGATGTCTCAGCTTCCTAGGACTCTTTTGCCTCATTCAGAAGTCAAACAGGGTGTGGGCTATAGAGTAGTTCAAATGGAGAGAAGCCTGTAGAAGCTTGGGGAACTTCCCTTAAGGAGAATTAGCTGATAGGAAAGCACACACAGTCCCAGTCTCGACTGTCCTTCTCCACCGCTTTCTTCAACATAGCCTTCAAGGTTCTGTCAAACCTCCCTACCAGTCTGTCCATTTGATGATGGTACACAGAGGTTCTGAGTTGTGAAATATGCAGTATCTTGCACAACTCCCTCATGACTTTCGATCCTTGGTCCACTAGTATCTCCTCCGGCAGACCTGTTTGAGGAAAGATATAAAGAAGCTCCTGAGTGATACACTTTGAGGAGGAATTTCTTAATTGTACTGCCATGGGGTACTGTAGATAACCAGCAGGAAATAGGGAACTTAAAACTTAACATTTAATTTATAAGTTTAAAATAGTGCTACACAACAATTAGAATCAAATCCCCACAAATAAATGTCATAATTAGATTAAACAGTGAACTGATTATAGATAAAGGGACTACCAGTAACACTGGCAAAAAATTTTGCAATAGTAATGCAAGTTAGACATAACATATATTCATAGATAGATCAGTACCTGTTGTGAATTCTCTTTCTGGCCTCCCTCTGGTTATTACTGAAGGTAGTGGAGCTGGTCAGATTGACATAGGGGTTGCGAGTTCTCTTTCTGAGCTCCCTTTGGTGGTTACTGGAGGTAGTGGAGCTGATCTGATTGACAGAGGCTGGCCACCTGATAATGAGGATGACGATTGGAGATCTGGGGTTTCAGATTGGGATTTAAGACAGCCGACGCCCTCTATCCCTGCTGTTGATTTTCTTCCTGTGCCTCCTGAGGTCTGATATCTCCTGCTCTGTCCCTGCATGGTTCAGCTAAGTGGTTCATTTGTTATTCTGTTTGCATTTGATCTGGTTTTACCTATCTCTGCTTTGTGCGGGTCAGCCAGCTCCGGCTGGGGCTGTGCTGAATCACCGCCCATATGTTACTGCTTGTGCCAGTTTGTTTTGTCCCCTGTTATATTGGTCTCTTTTTGCTTTGTTTTCAGAATATACCAGAGTGCTGATATAGTCGGGGCGAAGTCGTGCGACTTCAGTGTTTTTTGTGCATCAGACGTGTTGGACTTTTTGCAGGGTTTCTTGCGTGATTGCAGACTGTCTTTCCTTTCCTGTACTGTCTAGTCATTGTGGGCCCCATCATTTGCTCAGTCTATTTTCCTGCCTGCGTTTGTGTTTTCATCTTGTCTCACCGACAATATATGTTTGGGGGCTATCTATTCCTTTGGGGTCTGCTCTGGGGCAGTTTAGATTTCCCCTTTCTTGCTTTAGGCTTAAGTTAGCTCTCCGGCTGTGCCGAGGTATCTAGGATCATCGTAAGTACGCTCCACGTCTACTGCTAGTTGTGTGGATAGGATCAGGGGTCTGCAATCCGCTTAGTTACCAACCTCTCTGGTTTTCTGTGGCTTAGCCTGGGCCTGCTATCCTCCTCGGTGACCCATTCATAACAGTACCACTGATGATCTTATTATAAATGTTTAAACATATAGGGGATGTATATTTTATAATCAGAACAGTCTCCCCAATCTGGTAAGAGGTTCAACTTCCAGATAGCCGAAATAACCCTCCTATAAATCAATGTAAAAGAATCCATAAAGGCACTGCTACGCCATTCCTTAATAGGACCGCCTCCCTACGCGTTTCTTCCTTAATGAGCCCAAGCTCTTTTTTACTACACTGAATAACTGTGTTGTTTGGTGAATATCCCATTTTTGTGGTCATACTTGGTGTTTTAGATGATCCAGAATGTGATTTATCTCTATGGGACACAATTTATATATGCTCCCTATTATTAGCCAATGGGGATTGATTACTTTCTGCCTATATGATTTGATTACAAATCTCCTAAAATTTTTATTTTTTGTGGACATGTATATATGGACGGTTCGTTAATATTTAAGTACACAAAAATATACATAGTGTGCTCCTAATTATGAATAATTTGAGGCTCTCAATGGTGAATGTCTTTTGAAAACACTGTACTGCCAGACATATATTTGAAATGGTTATGTGATCTTATGAGGTTCACACACGTGCTCTGAGGGGAACATGTATTTGCAGCCTTCGCCGGTCGCACAATTTAAATGGTCATGTGATCCTATGCGTTCCACCACTGTGTGATTCACGCATGCGCTCTGGCGGGTCACGTACTGGAAGCAATTGGCAGCCGGAAACACATTTGCAGCGGTCATGTGTTCCTATGCGTTCCACTGCTGTGCGGTTCACGCATGTGCTCTGGGGGGACACATACTGGAAGCAATTGGCAGCCGGAAACACATTTGCAGAGGTCATGCGTTCCAAAGATCGGAAGTCCAATTAATGTAAGTATGGAGCATGGTTTCTATAAGGACGCATTTTTATCACGTAAGTGGTGTGCGTTCCAAAATGGTGGGGCATTCCATGTGAAGTGGAACATACTTTGTGCACCAATAAGGTGAGAGTTTTTGATCCTTATGATATCTTTATTGGCTCCCTGTTTGTTGCGCCATCTGATTGGTGTGCACAAACAGGAAATGGATATGGAAGCATTCTTTCCATTGAGTATATAAAGAGGCACTTTGGTGGAATCCTCCTTATGAGAGGCTGGTGGAGTGCGCCAGAGATGGGTAAGCACTTCATTTTTTGACTGTCATATCCCCTGATGACTCCATTAAGGAAGAAACGCGTTTTGGCTGCAATGCCTGGATGAGCACCTAATTTGGACTCATGAAATTCCCACAGGAGCTTGGACCGCAACTGTTCAGGAACAAACAGTTTACCTTCAGGTTTGGACATCGGAGCTAAAGACTGGGCTTCCACAATCTCCTGCTCCAGCTCCGAAGAAACACTTGCCACCACCACCCCAGGTTGAAGAATGGAGGATGGCAGCTCAGGGGCAGACACTAGCTTGAAACTACGTGACAAGGCATCCGCTTTAACATTTTTTGACCCAGGACGAAAAGTGATAGAAAATTGAAATCGCGAAAAAAAAGGGACCAATGAGCTTGCCTGGGAGTTAACCTTTCAGCGGATTCAATATATGCCAAATTCTTATGGTCTGTGATCACGGTGACTGGCTGAGATGCCCCCTCCATTAAAATGCCTCCATTCTTCGATTGCCAGCTTAACAGCCAGGAGTTTCCTATTGCCCACATCATAATTTCTCTCGGCTGAAGAGAACTTCCAGGAAAA
The DNA here is from genome assembly GCF_039654945.1 of Dendrobates tinctorius. NCBI lineage: Eukaryota > Metazoa > Chordata > Amphibia > Anura > Dendrobatidae > Dendrobates > Dendrobates tinctorius. Next base: position 11,064,618 of record NW_027361866.1, read on the forward strand.
GAAGGCACATTGCATCAAATTAGTTAAGGTAGCAGGTCCCTGAGATAATACTGCTCCCACCCCGACCTCAGAAGCATCCACTTCGACAACAAACAGCTTGGATGGATCTGGTTGAACCAGAATTGGGACAAACATGAAACACTTCTTCAAGTTAAGAAAAGATTGTTTAGCCAATGGGGACCAATTCTTGACATCCGCCCCCTTACATGTGAGGTCGGTGAGAGGTTTAACAATCTGCAAATACCATTTGATGAATTTACGGTAATAATTATCGAATCCCAAAAAGCGCTGCAGTCCCCTAAGGTCCTGGGGTTGAACCCATTCAACTATAGCCTGCACCTTCTTGGGATCCATACGAAACCCCTCCGCTGACAAAATAAACCCAAGAAAAGATAATTCCTGTACAAAGAATGAACATTTTTCAAGTTTGACAAACAATTGATTCTAATTGGGGGTAACCGCCTGTGATGAAGCATCTTGACGCACGTTTCACCGCCACAACATGCGGTTTCGTCAGGAGGTAGTGTAGTGCAGCGTCTGTGGTCTTATATAGTGGTCTCATAATTAGACATATGCGGCAGGGCGCAGCCGCCATGTTGCGACGTCACAGAGGGGATGGCGCTCAATGCGCGCGTCATCCGGTCACATGACCGGCCATGTTACAACGAGTCGCAATATCAGAGCACCTCCCCACCGCAACATCACAGTACATGTGCGTCGCGCGCTAGCTTATACTATATGTTGCAAAAGGGAAAGATATATACAGAGTGGATAACTACTCCCGTTATGCCATAATGATATACTATGTCAGCAGTCTAGATACTAAATAATAATGTAACATAAAAATAGCATAATTTATATATAGAAAATATATATATATAGTCCAATTTGAACATGGACAGAAGAAAAAAATAAAAAATAAAAAAATAGGCATAGAAAATGAACAATATCTAATAATCAGTGAAATAAATAATTTTAAATCAATTGAAAACAAAAATAATATGACAAAAAATAATAATTAGAAATAAAAAATAAAAAAATCAATAAAAATAAATAAGTGAATTATATATATCACAATTAAATATATAAATAAGGTGACTAGGTGCATATAAAGTGCAATTTATAAGTGACATAAAAAGTTGCCAGTGCGACAGTGAGAGTCCATAGGATATTTGTGTTAGGAACGGCGGAACGCACTAAATAAAATAATAATAAAGTGCGTTCGCTGCTCGGGGTCCACCATGCAGTAGGTGGTATAACTGCTGCTAAGTGGTGGCAGACAAGCAATATGGTGGTATGATGCACACGGGTTAAACTTCACCCGGAGTGCGCAGAGCGGCCTCTATTCACACACAGAGGTGCCGCAACAAAAAACATACAAAACGCTGAACCTGTTAGTGTCACAGGCTTCAGGTAGATGCACACACGGTATCTGGTCACAGGAGCAGGACCCAAGACAGAGGAGCTGCGTCCCTCTAGACCTACCTTGTGTGCGACGTCGCTGCTGCGAATGCCTAGAAGGGCCGCAACTGCAGCGCTGCGTAGGACACTGCCGCTTGACAACAAAGCCAGATAGCAAGCACGATGTCGGACACTAGCGCAGCGGTGCGGTGAGCACAGTGGCTTAAGGCTTGCCACTGACTGGCGCTGACTACTAAACTAATTCCCTATCACCATGCGTAATATCAGAGGGAAGGGGTTTCAAATGAGTCAGTCACCAGAGTCATACATCCGTCACCATTCACACATAGCAAGTATAGTCTATACTAGCGCATGGCGGAACAGCCATGCGCGCCTTTTATAGCAGCTGGGACCTTCTGCACGCTTCCAGATCTCAGAGATGGACCAATGAGAACTGGAGCGGGACCTGAGCACATGACTCCCGATCTCCAATGGGAGATCGTCCCCGGGACACTTGGAACGTAACAAATCAAGAATAAAATTAACTAAATCAGTGTCTAAGTTGGTCATTTGGAGGAAAAATTTCGATGCCGCGATCCCATGGTCATGCTGTATAGATGTATACAACGATTCGACGTCACTGGTAACTAAAAACATGTCATGTTCTAACTGGATGCTATTGACACGATTGAGGATATCTGTAGTATCCTTAATGTAGGAAGGTAGTGTTTCCACACTCTTTTGAAGATAAAAATCAATGAATCTACAGATACTCTCTGTTAAACTACCTATTCCTGAAACAATAGGGCGACCTGTCAGATTGCTGGCATTTTTATGTATTTTTGGTGTTAAATAAAATGTAGGGATCACCGGATATTCAGTAACAAAGCCCTCAAACATCTTATTAGATATAATACCTTGATGCCTGGCCAGATTTAACATATAATCCAACTCAGTTTTAAACCGATCTAGAGGATTGTTGTCCAATTTTTTATAACACTGTGTCATATTGAGTTGTCTAAACACTTTCCGTTCATACATATCTACAGACCATAAAACAACATTTCCCCCCTTATCAGCAGGTTTTATCACCACATTTTTCAAATTTATCAGCTCCTTAACTGCTTTATTTTGTGCTGCTGTCAAATTAAATTTTGAAATTCGTTCCGAGATCCCGGCCATGTCCTTTTTAACTAATTTGACAAAGATATCAACATTGGGACATAGGCCGACAGGAGAGAAATGTTGTGAACGGCCATGTAGATATGTACAGTTGTGGCCAAAAGTATTGACACCCCTGCAATTCTGTCAGATAATACTCAGTTTCTTCCTGAAAATGATTGCAAACACAAATTCTTTGGTATTATTATCTTCATTTAATTTGTCTTAAATGAAAAAACACAAAAAGAATTGTCCTAAAGCCAAATTGGATATAATTCCACACCAAACATAAAAAAGAGGGTGGACAAAAGTTTTGGCACTGTTCGAAAAATCATGTGATGCTTCTCTAATTTGTGTAATTAACAGCACCTGTAACTTACCTGTGGCACCTAACAGGTGTTGGCAATAACTAAATCACACTTGCAGCTAGTTGACATGGATTAAAGTTGACTCAACCTCTGTCCTGTGTCCTTGTGTGTACCACATTGAGCATGGAGAAAAGAAAGAAGACCAAAGAACTGTCTGAGGACTTGAGAAACCAAATTGTGAGGAAGCATGAGCAATCTCAAGGCTACAAGTCCATCTCCAAAGACCTGAATGTTCCTGCATCTACCGTGCGCAGTGTCATCAAGAAGTTTAAAGCCCATGGCACTGTGGCTAACCTCCCTAGATGTGGACGGAAAAGAAAAATTGACAAGAGATTTCAATGCAAGATTGTGCGGATGTTGGATAAAGAACCTCGACTAACATCCAAACAAGTTCAAGCTGCCCTGCAGTCTGAGGGTACAACAGTGTCAACCCGTACTATCCATCGGCGTCTGAATGAAAAGGGACTGTATGGTAGGAGACCCAGGAAGACCCCACTTCTTACCCCGAGACATAAAAAAGCCAGGCTGGAGTTTGCCAAAACTTACCTGAAAAAGCCTAAAACGTTTTGGAAGAATGTTCTCTGGTCAGATGAGACAAAAGTAGAGCTTTTTGGGCAAAGGCATCAACAAAAAAATCCTTCAAAAAGAGCCTGAAGACCCACCTCTTCCGACAAGCCTATAACCTGCAGTAACCACCGATCGACCAAACCGCTGCACGACCAGCTCTACCCTCGCCTACTGTATTATCACCCATCCCTTGAAGATTGTGAGCCCTCGCGGGCAGGGTCCTCTCTCCTCCTGTACCAGTTATGACTTGTATTGTTTAAGATTATTGTACTTGTTTTTATGTATACCCCTCCTCACATGTAAAGCGCCATGGAATAAATGGCGCTATAACAATAAATAATAATAATAACAAGGAGTTTACAGGAGAAAAAAAGAGGCATTCAAAGAAAAGAACACGGTCCCTACAGTCAAACATGGCGGAGGTTCCCTGATGTTTTGGGGTTGCTTTGCTGCCTCTGGCACTGGACTGCTTGACCATGTGCATGGCATTATGAAGTCTGAGGACTACCAACAAATTTTGCAGCATAATGTAGGGCCCAGTGTGAGAAAGCTGGGTCTCCCTCAGAGGTCATGGGTCTTCCAGCAGGACAATGACCCAAAACACACTTCAAAAAGCACTAGAAAATGGTTTGAGAGAAAGCACTGGAGACTTCTAAGGTGGCCAGCAATGAGTCCAGACCTGAATGCCATAGAACACCTGTGGAGAGATCTAAAAATGGCAGTTTGGAGAAGGCACCCTTCAAATATCAGGGACCTGGAGCAGTTTGCCAAAGAAGAATGGTCTAAAATTCCAGCAGAGCATTGTAAGAAACTCATTGATGGTTACCGGAAGCGGTTGGTTACAGTAATTTTGGCTAAAGGTTGTGCAACCAAGTATTAGGCTGAGGGTGCCAATACTTTTGTCTGGCCCATTTTTAGAGTTTTGTGTGAAATGATCAATGTTTTCCTTTTTGCTTCATTCTCTTTTGTGTTTTTTCATTTAAGACAAATTAAATGAAGATAATAATACCAAAGAATTTGTGTTTGCAATCATTTTCAGGAAGAAACTGAGTATTATCTGACAGAATTGCAGGGGTGTCAATACTTTTGGCCACAACTGTAGGTACCCCTACTTGTTCAGAGGCCCTCTGTTCGTCCAAAAGGTCTTCTAGATCTGCCAATGCTCTTTGTTCTACATCACTAGGAAATATATTTTTAGATTGGTTTGCAAAATATTTCTTAAAAGTCAATTTTCTAGCAAATAGTTCTAGATCTTTAATGAACGTGAAAGAGTCAAACGCAGCTGTTGGTGCAAAGGCTAGACCCTTTTCCAACCCCTGTATTTGTATTACTGTAAGGGATATATTGGAAAGGTTAATTACCTTTAAATCCGACGTTGTCATCTGTCTCTCTTGACAAAGTTTCGTGTACGCATGGGAGGAAATGGGGTGGCAGATTTGTAGGATTGATGATCTGACATTCTTTCCTCTCCTGGCCCACTCCGCTTTCCTAAAAAATTGTCTCCACATGATTCTTCAGATTGAGTGGAAGTAATAGATGATGATCGTGAGGTTGTCTTTCTATTGGTTTTATTGTGTTGCCACCTATAAACTTTCTTTTGTGCAAAATCTTGAACGTCACGTTGGAACTTACAAATTTTAAGACTTTGTACCTCTTGTTCCCACTTTTTTATCTCAATATCAACTTCTTTATCAAAATTATTGCACTCCTGTACAGTGAGAATTGACTGTATTTTGGTTCTCAAGAGATCAATTTGACTTTCAATAGTTTCAAGTCATTTTTTATCTGCACCAATTAATATTTCCTGCAATGTACGTGAACATTTAGTTAACGTCTCTTCCCACTTATTAGTTAAAAAAACAGCATCACAATCAATTGTAGGATAGATCTGTATACGTAGCCCCCTAGGTAAAATATCTTTCTGAAGATAATTCTCCAATGCTACCTTGTTCCACCAAAGTTTTGTGCGTTTTTTTTAAAAGGTCTTAAATGTTGAGTTTCAAATCCTTAATATTACCAGCTTCAGTGTCAGTCCCTGATTCGCACCAAAAAGGACCCCTAATTGGGTAATCCAAGTTTTGTCACGCTTACCGTAATCCATATATTCAGTATTAGAGGCATCTGCAAACATAGACAATCATATTAAAGCACGGAAAAAGATCCTCATAGATAGCCAAGATCCCTTCACATAATTCAACTATCAAAAGAAAGCGAAAATAAAGGACTAAGATCAATTGTGTAAAAATTCAAATTGGGCATTAGAGGAGGAAACTACAAAAAAGAACTGCTGAAACGTGAAACTAAATGGATGGTAGTTCTGGATATGGTTGCCCCCAATGGTTTAAATGAGTATGTGAGTTTCAAATGCTTTTTAGATTAGCGTAAATTTAATATATATATTTTTTTAGTTGTTTTTTCTGTGTTGTGGGTTTTTTTTGCTCCCGTTGTATTATGCTTAATTATTTCCATATTATTTACACCTGCTTTTTATTTACAGCTTATTTATTTGTGACCATTTTTCCCATGTGATATACTGTACATGCTCCATTATGCCGTCTATCAGTTGAATGATATTTTCGAGGATTATCAAGGCTTCTGTCTCCTCATGGATAGAGAAAAATTATGAAGATTATCTGCACCTTTTTCAACAAATATCCTATGGATTCTCACTGTCGCATTGGCGACTTTTTATGTCACTTATAAATTGCACTTTATATGCACCTAGTCACCTTATTTTTATATTTAATTGTGATATATATAATTCACTTATTTATTTTTATTGATTTTTCTATTTTTTACTTTTTATTTCTAATTATTATTTTTTGTCATATTGTTGTTTTCAATTGATTTATAATTATTTATTTCACTGATTATTAGATATTGTTCATGTTACGGTTGCAGATCGCACTAAATATAAAATATGAGAAAGTGCGATCGCAACCCGGGGTCCACCATGCAGAGGTGGTATGCTGCTGCTAGGTAATGGCGGACGCTATATGGCGGTATAAAGAAAGAACACACGCGGGTTAACATCACCTGGTGTGTACAGGGCGAACTCTGTTACCTCACAGAGCCGCACTACCGCAGAACATAAATGCCGGAGCCTGTTTCGCTCACAGAGCTCGGCAACGGAGCGCACAGAATGCAGTCACAGAACTCTGCCCCAAGCACACGGGGTCAGAGTCCCTCTAGACCTTCTGAGTGCGTGGCATCGCACCTGCGGACGCCAATATAGACGCTGACTATGTTGGAATGTCGAGCACATGCACCGTGGCGTGCAGAGCCACCGGTGGACACTGATGCCAGTCTTAGACTCTGCCTCTACCTACACCTAAGCCTGGGTGCTTAACAGACTAGGCTACACAACACATGCGTACCAAGGGTAGGGGTTTCTTAATGAGTCATTCACCAGAGACATTCATACATGCATACAACACTCAATCCTCATAGTCTGGTAATGCAGACTATACTAGCGCATGGCCGAGCGGCCATGCGAACCTTTTATAGCAGCGTCCTTCCGGGACCTTCCTGACCTTTCTGATGGTCCAATCCAAGCTGGAGAAGGACCTGAGCATGTGACCTCGGATCTCCAATGAGAGATCGTCCCACGGGCATGCTCAGTGGAGCGAAAGGAGGACTTAGTCCCTGGAGAAGCTCGCTGCTGACCAGCATGCATTGCTATAGCTGGACCAGAGGTGGCAGCAGTAACCAAACCTACAGAGCTGGTCGGAGCAGAGCGCCGGGATTGACGAGTCTGCTGAGCAGCCTCCTCTGCGGCTGGAGAGGAATGGGAGACTGCCGAATGCAAGGCTCGGGATTCCTGCTGTGCAGCGACAGGAACCCAACACCTAACATTACTCCCCCTCCTAGGGCCCCCTCCCTTCTGAGCCTCACTATGCTCAAATTCCGCAATGAGAAGCGGAGCACGGATGTTCTACACTGGCTCCCATGTCCGAGGCTCTGGACCATGACCCTTCCAGTCCACCAAATAAAACTTTTTACCACGCACCACCCTGCATCCCATGATGGCATTAACTTCAAACTCGTCCGAGGACAGGTCTGATGTCCCGGCAGATGACTCAGAGAACCGGGACATGAGGACAGGTTTAAGGAGCGACACGTGGAAGGTGTCAGAGATAGCGAAATGTGGTGGAAGGGCCAGACGGTAGACACAGAGTTGATCTGCTTAAGGACCTTGAAGGGGCCAATGTAGTGAGGTGCAAATTTTGTGGACTTGACCCGCAGCCTGATGTTACGGGCAGAGAGCCACACCAAGTCGCCAGGAGCAAAGGTCAGAGCGGGGCGCCGGTGCATGTCGGCGGAGGCCCTCATTCTTTCCTTGGAGGCCTGGAGTGCGACCCCAAATGTCACGTGCCTCCACCGCCCAGTCTGCCACCCTGGAATCGGTGGACGACACGGGCATGGGCACAGGGACGCGCGGATGCTGGCCGTAATTTAGGAGGAATGGGGTCTGGCCGGTGGAGTTGGCCACAGCATTGTTCAAAGCAAACTCCGCCCACGGCAGCAAGGATGCCCAGTCATCCTGCCTGGCCGAGACAAAATGTCGTAGATATGTGACCAGAGTCTGGTTGCTCTCTCTACCAACCCGTTCGTCTCAGGATGATAGGCCGAGGAGAAATTTAGCTCAATGCTGAGCAGGGAACATAGCTCTCTCCAGAACCGAGACGCAAACTGAGGACCCCGGTTGCTGACAATCTTGTCCGGCATGCTGTGCAGGCAGAAAAAGTGCTTAATAAACAACGCTGCCAGGCCCCGTGCAGAAGGTAACCGGGAGAGAGGTACCAGGTGCACCAGCTTGGAGAAATGGTCTGTGACAGCTCAAATGACCGTGCTGCCACTGGACTTGGGCAGCTCCACCACAAAGTCCATACCGACCATCTCCCACCGCCTGTCTGCTACCGGCAGGGGGTAAAGTAGCCCAGCGGGCCGCTGCCGAGAGGACCTATTCTGGGCGCAAGAGATGCACGCCTGAATATAGTCCCTAACATCACGGGCCACATGCGGCCGCCAGTTCATCCTCGCCAGAAGCTCAGAGGTCAGTTTGGTCCCAAAATATCCACTGTTATGACGATTATAATAAGATCATCAGTGGTACTGTTATGAATGGGTCACCGAGGAGGAGAGCAAGCCCAAGCTAAGCCACAGAAAACCAGAGAGGTTGGTAACTAAGCGGATTGCAGACCCCTGATCCAATCCACACAGCTAGCAGTAGCCATGGAGTGTGCCTACGTTGATACTAGATGCCTCCGCACAGTCGGAGAGCTAACTAAGCCTAAAGCAAGAAAGCGGAAATCTAAACTGCCCCAGAGCAGACCCCGAAGGAATAGATAGCCCCCAAACATATATTTTCGGTGAGACAAGATGAAAACACAAACACAGGCAGGAAAATAGACTGAGCAAGTAATGGGGCCCACACTGACTAGACAGGACAGGAAAGGAAAGACACTGTCTGCAATCACACAAAAAACCCTGCAAAAAGTCCAACACGTCTGATGCAAAAAAATACTGAAGTCGCACGGCTTCGCCCACTATATCAGCACTCTGGTATATTCTGAAAGCAGAGCAAAAAGAGGCCAATCTAATAAGGGACAAAAACAAACTGGCACAAGCAGTAACATATGGACGGTGATTCAGCAGAGCCCCAGCCGGAGCTTGCTGACCCACACAAAACTGAGATAGACAAAACCAGATCAAATGTAAACAGAATAGCAAATGAACACTTAGCTGAACATGCAGGGACTGAGCTGGAAACAAAGACCTCAGGAGGCAGGAAGAAAATCACCAGCAGGGATAGAGGGAGTCGGCTGTCTTAAATCCCAATCTGAAACCCCAGATCTCCAATCGTCGTCCTCATTATCAGGTGGCAAGCCTCTGTTAATCAGATCAGCTCCATTACCTCCAGTAGCCACCAGAGGGAACCCAGAAAGAGAACTCGCAACCCCTCTGTCAATTTGACCTGCTCCACTACCTTCAGTAATAAGCAGAGGGAGGCCAGAAATCGAATTCACAACAGTCCACCCACCCTGGACGAATGAGCCCAAGAGAGGACTGTGATGTCACGTGTGACTGGATACTCCGCCTCCAGCAGGGCGAATTTCTATGACACCCATGACCCTGGATACACCGCCTCCAGCAGGGCAAACTTAAACAATGAAATGTGCAGCCGGATACACCGCCTCAAGCAGGCGAATTTCAATAGTTACACGTGTATCTGGATACACCACCTCCAGCAGGGCAAATTTACAGAGATAAGTGAAACACCAGGGAAACCGATACAATGGAGGGCCCTGCAATAGGGAACGGGGACGTGGAGACCTCCTGCACTCCCCTGAGTCGGTGTCTCAACACTCCTGACGGTCCTTAGGCAGGTTCCGCACCTGGCGATGAGCAGGATACCTAAAAACCCTAGCTCACCCTGCACCTATCCTTTTCTAATTAATTGGACGGTGCAGAAACTAATCCCACTACTGCACTAAAACACACATAAGGAAAGTTACAAACAGGGAAAAACCACTTAGCTTTGCTCTGTTGCTCAGTTGCAACAACAGAGTCCAGCACCTGAGTGTAGCTTTCCTCCTGAATAGCTGCTATTTCACCAAAGCTCTGCCAGAGCTGCAAGGAACTCCTCACTGTGGCTCCTTCCACACCAGGACTCTGACTGAGCTGCAAGGAACTTTTCTCTAGCTGCTTCCTCCACCAAGGATGGTTGGAAATGACCAATATCTCCAACAGTGAGTGAGACCACCTGACTCTCCTTTATAGGCAAGAGCCAGAGCCATAACACCTGCTAGTGATTCCCGTGTAATAATACTAGCCACCACCGGGGGCAAAACTAGAACTAAAGACACCACTGTGTAATGACCCTAATGGCCACCGGGGGCAAAACTAACTTTAAGCAAACAGCTTAAAGGAAAAAAAAAAGGTTACATGTGCTTTTATCTGTCACAATCCAGCATGGATCGTGACAAGGACCTCCGGTCGCAGAGGGGCAGGGACAAATGTCTTGCCCGGAGGTACTAACTCAAGGGCGACCAGAGCCACAGTCCTCAGGCTCTCGGATGGGATGATCAGCCGAGGCTCCTCCACCTCTTCCTCCGATGACACCACGGAGCGGAAGAGAGCATCGGCCCGGACATTCTTCTCCCCGGAGAGAAAATGGAGGGTGAAGTGGAACCGGTAGAAGAACAAGGACCATCTGGCCTGGCGAGAATTTAGCCGCTGGGCTGTTTGCAAATACACCAAGTTCTTGTGGTCAGTGAACACCTGGAAAGGGTGGCGAGCCCCCTCCAGGAGGTGTCTCCACTCCGAGAAGGCCAACTTCTTCGCTAGAAACTCCCTGTCTCCGATGGAATAATTCCTCTCCGCCGGTGAGAAGGTCTTGGAGAAAAAGAAGCATTGGTGCTTCCGACCTTGCGTGTCCATCTGAAACAGGACCGCTCCAGCACCGACGGAAGAGGCGTTCATTTCCAGAATGAAGGGTTTATCTACATCGGGGCGATGTAGAATGGGAGCGCTAGCGAAATGGGACTTAATGGAGGAGAAGGCCTTGGAGACAGGTTCCTACCACAACTTGGGATTTGCACCCTTCTTGGTGAGGGCCACCAAGGGGGCTACCAACGTCGAGAAGTGGGGAATGAATTGGCGGTAATAATTTATGAACCCCATAAAGCGCTGCACCGCTTTGAGAGAATGGGGTTCCTGCCAATCCATCACCGCCTGTAGCTTGGCAGGATCCATGGCCAATCCCTGGGTGGAGATGATATAGCCCAGGAAAGGCAAGGACTCCTGCTCAAACACACACTTCTCCAACTTGGAGTAGAGGGAGTTTGCCCATAGGAGGTCGAAAACTTTGCAAACATCTCTGAGAGTCAATATCTGGAGAGTAGATGAGGATATCATCCAGATAGACTACAACTGAGGTGGTGAGCATACCCCGGAAGATGTCGTTTACAATGTCTTGGAAGACAGCTAGAGCATTACAGAGCCCGAAGGGCATCACCAGGTATTCATAGTGCCCATCCCTGGTGTTAAAAGCTGTCTTCCATTCGTCCCCCTCACGAATGCGAATCAGGTTGTAAGCCCCCCGCAGATCAAGCTTAGTAAACACTCTCGCTCCCCGTAGCCTATCGAACAGTTCCGATATCAGGGGCAGAGCATACTTATTCTTAACGGTGATGGCGTTAAGACCCCTGTAATCGATGCAGGGGCGTAATTCTCCATTCTTCTTCTTGAGGAAGAAAAATCCCGCCCCCGCTGGTGACACTAACTTTCTAATGAATCCTCTTGCCAGATTCTCCCTGATATACTGCGACATGGCCCCTGTCTCCAGGAGAGATAAGGGGTAGACTCGACCCCGGGGAGGCTCAGCACCAGGCAAGAGGTCAGTAGGACAGTCGTAGGGGCGGTGAGGTGGAAGAGTCTCCACCGCCTTCTTGGAGAATACGTCTGCGTACTGCTGATAGCATTTGGGGAGAGAGGAAAGATCTGCGGGGACTTCAGTGGAGGCAACCTGAATGCACTCCCTCTGACATCTACCCTCACAGGATTTACTCCACATGAGAATTCTCCCTGAGGACCACTCTATATGGGGAGAGTGATGACACAACCAGGGGACCCCTAAGAGGACCTGGTCGATACCCTCGGGCATGACAAGGAAAGATAGCATCTCCTGATGGGAAGGAGACAGCGAGAGGTGGTCTGGTAGGTGATCTGAGAGGGTAGTGTCGCTCCATTCACCACTCTGATGGTGACTGGCTGAGGTAGTAAAACCAGAGGAATTGCGTGCCATTGGGCGAAGGCAGACGACATGAAATTGCCCTCCGCCCCGGAAGGCACGCAATCCTCCACCGTCAGAGTGGAAGAGCCAAACTAAAGCTTCCCCTCAAAGGACAGCTTGGAGGAAAACGTTGCAGTATCTATTAGGCCTCATCCAACAGCCATTAGACGCGAGTGTTTTCCTGGCCGCTGTGGGCACCTGTTGGCAAGGTGACCAGATTGCCGGCAAATGTGACAGACCACAGGTGCTCACGCGGACCAGGACCTGGGTCCCGTGCAAGAATTCCCCATGGCCTCTTGGAGCTCGGACGCCCGATCGGGAGGTTCCGGAGGTTTAGTAAAACTAGGTGCCCACCTAAACCTCTGCCTACACTGGGACTGCTCCAACCTTCGCTCCGAAAAACGAAGGTCTATGCGGGTGGAGATGGTGATGAGCTCCTCCAGTGTTGCGGGAATCTCCCTGGTGGCCAGGGCGTCCTTTACATGGCCAGCCAGACCTCTTCAGAACACCAGAATGAGGGTCTTATCTGACCACTCCAGTTCTGAAGCCAGCGTCCGGAACTGGATGGTATAATGGCTGACCAGAAACGAGCCCTGGGATAACGCCAGCAGCTGGAGCACGGTATCATGGATGACTCGCGGACGGTCACAGATTGTTATACCATTGGGCAGTGAAGATAAAATAATCACATTTTTACCATAAAAAATTGCTTTAGCTCCAGGTTTTCACACTGAGAAATGGGTAAAAATGGTGCCAAAATGTGTCAAACAATTTCTGCTAAACTTGGCAATACCCCATATGTGGCTGTACAGTATTGCTTAGCCACACAGCGAGTCTTGGGATTGACGGAGCTCTATTTAACTCTTGGAGAACAAATTATTATAGAACAGTTTGCAGACTCCATATACAGAACCATTAAATACCAGAAAAGCAGAATCCCCAAATTAAGAAATTACACCACTTTGGGAATTTATCTACAGTTGTAGTGACAATTTTGACTCCATAAGTGTTTTTCAGAAACAAGTAGCAGTGGATGTTGCTGTGTGAAAATTGCTAACTGACCAGTATGTTATGCACAGCAAATGCTTCTGGAGACAGAATTTGATTAATTTCTTTTGGCGGGTGAGGAGCCATAGTGCTATTCCAGGGCCTTTGTACTGTCAGTAACATTGAAGACCCCTATATTTTTGGGGAGTTGGAAGTTTCACCCCCAGCATTTCGCCCCCAGCATTTCGCCCCCAGCAGTACGCCCCCAGGTACACACATTTTGCCCCCAGCATTTCGCCCCCAGGTTGTTTTGCCCTCGCACATTTCGCCCCCAGCAGTTCGTCCCCGGATGTTTCGCCCCCAGCAGTTCGCCCCCGGATGTTTTGCCCCCAGCAGTTCGCCCCCGGATGTTTCACCCCCGGATGTTTCACCCCCGGGTGTTTCGCCCCCGCACATTTCGCCCCCAGCAGTTCGCCCCCGGATGTTTCGCCCCCGAATGTTTCGCCCCCGGATGTTTCGCCCCCAGCAGTTCGCCCCCGGATGTTTTGCCCCCAGCAGTTCGCCCCCAGCAGTTCGCTCCGGATGTTTCGCCCCCAGCAGTTCGCCCCCAGCAGTTCGCCCCCGGATGTTTTGCCCCCAGCAGTTCACCCCCAGCAGTTCGCCGCCGGAGGTTTCGCCCCCAGCAGTTCTCCCCCAGATGTTTCGCCCCCAGCAGTTCACCCCCGGATGTTTCGCCCCCAGCAGTTCGCCCCCAGCAGTTCGCCCCCGGATGTTTCGCCCCCGGATGTTTTGCCCCCAGCAGTTCGCCCCCTGCTTTTTGCCCCCAGATGTTTCTGCCCCAAATTAGGCAGGGAATTTCGGCCTTGTGTTTTAGCCCTAAGACCGCTTTCACAGTAGCCACTTTCCCAAGTGCTAAGCACTGGAAAATCGCTAAGATTGCCAATTTTGAATATACTAGATGGTGGGCCGATTCTAACATATCGGGTATTCTAGAAGGCACAGCCACGTGGTATGTTGCACAGGTTATGTAGTATGTTGGACAGTCCACGTAGTACATTGCACAGGCCACGTAGTATATAGGACAGCCAACGTAGTATTTTGGACAGCGCACGTAGTAAATTGCACAGTCCACGTAGTAAATTGCACAGCGCACGTAGTAAATTGCACAGTTCACGTAGTAAATTGCACAGCGCACGTAGTATATTGGCCAGCCAACGTAGTATATTGCACTGGTCACGTAGTCTAGGAATGTGGGCACTATATTCGTGTTTAAAAAAAATAATAAAGATATACTCACCTCAGTCACGGGCCCTGAAGTCCTCACGCCTCTCTGCAGTGCTGGCGGTGGCTTCCGGTCTGAGCGTAGGACCTGCGATGATGTCGCGGTCACATGACCGTGACATCATCGCAGGTCCTGGACGCATAGCATCGTTCGGACCGGAAGGCACGGCGTGCATCGGAGAGAGGCGTGGAGGACAGCGCGACATTGGAGGGGGTGAGAATAACTGTTTTTTTATTATTATTATTTTTAACATTACATCTTTTCACTATTGATGCTGCATAGGCACCATCAATAGCGAAAAGTTGGTCACACAGGATTAATAGCAGCATTAATGGAGTGCGGTACACCGCGATCCGTTAACGCTGGCATTAACCCTGTGTGAGCGGTCAGCGGTGAGTGCAGGGCAGTGAAGCAGCGGCCATTTTTATGGCAGACTGTGACCGTCGCTGATTGGTCGTGGGCGTTTTGCCACGACCAATCAGCGACTTGGATTTACATGACAGACAGACGCCGCAACCAATGAATATACGAATAAAACGTTACAGACAGAAAGACGAAAGTGACCCTTAGACAATTATATAGTAGATAAGTCAATGGCTAGAAAAGCGAGGTGTTGTTTCCGCCAGCTCTTTTTATTTTATTACAGGAGCTATTTTTGAGCACTTAGCGTTCATCAATAGCCTGTATCTTATGGGTCATTACCGAGAGCGCTCACAAAAGCGCTCTGAAAAATGCCAGTAAAGCACATGCTTTGGAGTTCTAAAACAGTGGCAGCATAAGGGTGCTTTCACACTTCCGCTACATATGCACTACAGGCCGCCCGTTCGCTTCTGTAATGCCGCATTCCGCTAACCTGCAGCGGAACGAAAAGAAGAAAATGCTCTTCTTTTTGTTCTGACACTGATAGCGGAATGCGGCATTACGAAAGTGAACGGGCGGCTGCATATCGTGGAACCCAGCCGTTCACTTCTATGGGCAATGCAAGCGGAATGCCAGCATTCCGCCAGCATTGCCCCGGGGTCAGCTGGATGTCAGATCCAGAGCGGATCGACCTCTGGCGGCCACAAACACAAGTGTGAAACCACTCTAAAATTACAGTGTGCAAGAGGCCTAAAATCTAAACAATTTTGAACTTTTACCTGACCCAGCACTGACCTGCTTTGTTGCAAGTTTTGTTGCAGATGTAACAAGTAGCAGGTCACATGGAGTTACATTAGACTAGCTTTTATTCCATCTGTATATCAGAATATAGCAGTGTCTGAAATCTCCACAAAGAGAGAAGTGTACTGCCACAAAAAATCAGTCAGCTTCCACAGCAATTCACTTTCTACAACTATGAATTCAGTTCTGTCCAAACGTGGAAGGAGGAAGTTGGTCCATGAGAATCACATTTACTTATTTTCCAAACGAACAGCTGATGATGTCCATTCCATCTGGGTATGAGAAAAACGGTCGACTTGCAAGGGACGTGTTTGGACCAATGAAGAATCTGGCGAAGATGTGAAAGTAGTCAATCTTCCCAATCACGCAGCACAAGCTGCAAGACCTGAAGCAATCCGACTTGTTAATGAGGCTGTGACCAGGGCAAGGACAACACAGGAGACACCACAACAGATTCTCACAGACGTCGTTTCAGGAGCCCATTCTAATGTTGCAGCACTTCTCCCAAGGAAAGCATCACTGAAGAGGACAATACGATTAGCAAGGCAACTTGGCAATATCCCAAGGTTACCTCAAACCCTTGATTAACCTGTTATCCCCCTGGAGTTCCAGGAGATCAGTATTGATGGTGTCCAGCAGCAGATCCTTCTGCATGACTCTGGTTCACTACTTAACCATTTAACATTGTATTAAAACAATTCCATTATGCATAATTATTGCAAAGTTTATTTTGCACAAATGTGAAAAATGCTACACTATAAGGTGCTGATATAAAATACTGTGATTTTTGCCTTCAAGTGAGGCCGTACTGGGCCGCAGGCCATCAAAGGGAGGACGACATGACAGGGTTGAGGGGAACTATAGGAAGGTGACATGTAAAGAAAGGGTTAAATGTTTGAATAATAACAAGGGGACGAGGCTTTGGAGGGGTAGGAGGGGCACAGGAGGGAGGTGGGGGGGACTATAAGAGGGGGTCACCATCTTAGTGGGGCAACCATTTTAGGTGCCCCATTACAGTAGGAACAAGCTCAGATCCTACCTTAAATCATGGACGTTGAAGCGATCCTTCAGCAGCTGAGAACGGCTGCGAGCTCCAGGGGCGCAGGATGGCTGCAGGCATCACTACAGGGCCTGTTGCAGGAAGGGGGGACCACTCATCCACAAAGTCAGGGCGACGGGCGACGGCCTCTGAGAGCCAGGCCTCCGGAGCGCCTCAGCCCAGAGGTAACCCCCCGGGTCCGGCGCCATGTTAGGAGCCCCTCCGGGGACCCTCCAGCTGGTGCCTCGTGCCACAGGCCTAGGACACGGGGACTGAGAGCTGGGAGGAATCCTGTGTCGAGGCGGGACCTGCAGCAGGGGGAGGTGTCGGCTTCCCCCTCCACACATTCGTCTATGGCCACTGGGGAACCTGGAGATGGTGCGGCTGGTGCCCAGCAAGGAAAGGGTGCAGCTCGGCAGAATCGTCAGGGAGCACGGGGGCCGGGTTCCACGGTGCCTTCACCCAGGAGCAGGAGGGGAGGATCCACCCACACAGCAGCTGCGCGCGGGGACAGGAGAGCAGAGAGAGCAGGACCACCCAGTGTGCACCAGGCTGCACGGCTGAACGAGGGGACGGCTGCGCTGGGGGAAGGGAGCGCTGAGCAAGCAGGACAATCCAGCGTGCACCAGGCTGCACGGCTGACTGAGAGGACTGCAGCTTTACATGATCAACAACACAGAGCTGCTGGTGAGTGGCAGAGTGCTACACTCGCCCACCATATGGCTGCTGCTGCTACTGCTGCAGTGATTCTGGGAGATAGACAAAGCCTTATGCCTGAGTGGGATGGTGGAGAGGGTGGGGGTGCGGGGTATCAATCAAGGGGGTTTCCAGCATGAAGGGGGGGTGCTGCAGCTGGGAGGGGGGTGGTGGGTCCCATGGCCCATGGACAGCATACTAATTGCCCAGCACTGTCAGGAAGACAGGATGGGTCAAGTCAGTGTCTGACACCCAGGATGGACGCAGCGGTCACACCTGGCCGGCTGCATGGAGCTCCGCCGGAAGCTATTGCCATGGGCAGAAGATCGTCAGGCGTGGACCAAGGACATCAGGACCCCGGATCGACGGCCGCTGGGAACACAGCACCCAGGCAGCTAGGTGAGAGGAACTCCGTTAATTACTTGCAGCCGTCATTAGCCTCTGATGTGAATGCGCGTGGGGAGTTGTCTGCGGGGGGAGCTAGTGCTGGCATGGGGTTGTTTTTTCAAGGTCTGAGAGAATTGGTTAAATCATGGGATGCGGGGAGAGGTCTGGGGGAGCCGTCGCCGCTGTCAGCTTGGCTAGGGCCAACGAGGGATAGGGAGTTAATGGAGAGCAGAGTTTCCACGGGTCCATTATCAGGGAGTAACGGGCCGCCGGGCTCATTAGGGCCAATACCAGGCGCTGAGGTGCGGGAGGTACTGGTGGGGGTCGAGTCAGTGGGAAGAGGGGCGATAGGCGAGGGGGGTGAGAAGGAAAAAGATGACGCTGTGCGCTTAGATGACGCTGCGAAAGGGGAGATGTACATTTGTTTCGAAGGGCCTTTAGGGGCACACTTGAAGCAGGAGGTTAGGGAAAGGATTTGGAAGGGGGAGTACGTGGAAATTTTTTCGTTGCTCCTATTGGATCGCTTTAACTTGGACAGGGTTCGGAGGGATGATTCTAAAAAAGAGGATGAAGAAAAGAGGAGGTTTCGGCTCATCCCCCGAACATTCTCAAATTGGTTGCAGGCATTTGCTATACTAGCTAGTGTAATTGGGGAGAAGTCACCGGAAAATTGTTCATCCCTTTTTTGTTATATGGATGCCATTGGGGAGGCTTACAGAGTGTATGGGGGTCAAGGTTGGCTTAGGTATGATGAACAATTCCGCCAGCGGAAGGCAGTTAGACCTAGTATCCGCTGGGACCACAAGGATATAGCACTATGGATGAGAGTAACGGCTCCAGTCAAATCAGGACAGGGAACACAGCTTTTTTCTGGGGGCACCGGGAGTTCGGGGCAGTCAGGGCACTCGGTGGCATTGCAAAAGGGACTGTGCTTCTCCTTTAACGACGGCGTTTGTAAATTCGGGACAAAATGTAAGTTCAAACATGAGTGTTCTTCATGTGGAGGCAGCCACGGGGCGGCAAAGTGCTTTAGGGGTGGGAAACAAAGAGGGTCTGACGAATTTGAAAAAAGGGGTGACTCCAGTGCGCCTGTCAGAGATGGTGCAGTATCTAAATGAGTACCTGGATAAAGAGGCAGCGGTTTTGTTACGTGATGGTTTTCGGGACGGGTTTCGGATCCCCTTTGTTGATGTTGAGGTGAAGTTGTCAACCAAGAATTTGAAGTCGGCCAGAGAATTCCCTGAAGTGGTCACAGAAAAGTTGAATAAAGAGGTATCCTTGGGGAGGATGGCCGGGCCGTTTGGATCTCCGCCAGCGGTTAACTTGAGAGTTTCACCATTGGGGGTAGTGCCAAAAAAGGAGCCGAACAAGTTCAGGTTGATACATCATCTCTCATTCCCAAAGGGTTTGTCAGTTAATGATGGGATCGACCCGCTGATGTGTTCAGTTTCATACACATCATTTGATTTGGCATTGAATTGGGTCAGGGAATGCAGCCAGGGAGCCCAGTTGGCAAAGACGGATATTGAAGCGGCTTTTCGCTTGCTTCCGGTTCACCCGGACAGCATGCACTTGTTGGGGTGTTTTTGGAACGGGGGGTTTTATGTTGATCA
The DNA here is from genome assembly GCF_039654945.1 of Dendrobates tinctorius. Lineage (NCBI taxonomy): Eukaryota > Metazoa > Chordata > Amphibia > Anura > Dendrobatidae > Dendrobates > Dendrobates tinctorius. Next base: position 11,084,077 of record NW_027361866.1, read on the forward strand.
TTGTTTGCCGATGGGGTGTTCGTTGTCATGTGCGTATTTTGAAACATTTAGCACATTTTTGGAATGGGTGGTTAAGGAAGTGTCTGGCCTTGGCTCCTGTATTCATTACTTGGACGACTTTTTGTTTATGGGTTCGGTGCAGTCGAATGCGTGTTCTGTTTTGCTTCACACAATGGAGAGCGTGGCAAAAAAATTTGGAGTCCCATTGGCAGCGGAAAAAACCGTAGGCCCAGTCACATTACTGAGTTTCTTGGGTATCGAGATTGATTCCGTTGCTATGGAATGTAGGATCCCAGAGGATAAGGTTTTGGATATGAGGGCTGCGGTAAACCGGATGTGTGGTTTGAAGAAGGCAACGTTGAGAGAGGTTCAATCGCTGCTTGGCAAGCTTAACTTTGCTTGTCGGATTATGCCAATGGGGAGAGCCTTTTGCAGGAGGCTTTCTTTGGCTACGGTTGGGATTACATCGCCGTCGCATTTTATACGGCTGAGAAGGGAGTTGAAAGCTGACCTCAGAGTTTGGGCGCTTTTTTTGGAATCTTACAACGGGAAGTCGATTTAGATGGCACCAGTGGTGTCGGCTGACTCACTGGTATGCTAATTTCAACCGGTAATCAAGGTTTTTGCTTATTTTTTCGCGGTATGTGGTTGGTGGAACGATGGCCAACGGAGTTGATGGCCAATCAGGTCGTGTGTGAGATCTTCACGGTGGTGGTGGCTCTATCATTATGGGGAAAGTTGGTATGCAACAAATAAATTTGTTTCCATTGCGAGTCATTGGGAGCGGTAAAGGCCATAAATTCATTGTCATCCCCCGATCAGATCGTTGTCAAGATTTTGCAGCACTTGGTGTGGGTGGGTTTGAGTTGCAACCTCTGGGTTGTGGCCGAGTCCCAACCTACAGTAAGGTATCCTATTCTTGAAGCTCTTTTTTGCTCGCAGTGGGATCGATTTCGGGAACTGGCGCCTCAAGCGGAATCCACGGGGTTGGTCTGCCCGGAGGAATTATGGAGCCTTCTGTCAGGGCAGTAAGAGAATTGTTTTACAGGTCGTTGGCAGCGGGAACATGGTCTCATTATTCCAAAACTTGGCGGGTTTGGGAAGATTGGAAGCTAAAGTTAGGTGGGGGCTTGGAAGATGAGAGCAAATTACTGTTATTATTGGGTCATAGTTGGGAATCGGGTTGGTCGGTTCCGAAGCTTAATAATTTTTTGTCAGGATTGGCTTTTGGTTTTAAGTTTAGGGGGTTGCGGGACCTAACTAAGTCATTTTTGGTTTTGCAAGCAGTAAAGGGATGGAGGAGAAACTGGAGGGTTTCGGACAGGAGGCGTCCGGTATCTTATGAGGTACTGTTAGTATTAGGCGAGCATCTGAAAGATGTATGTGCCTCGCTGGAGGAGGCTGCCTTGTTTAAATTGGCATTTTCTTTGGCGTTCTTCGGGGCATTTCGGTTGGGGGAATTGGTGAGTCCTTCCCGTTTTAAAAAAGGGGGGCTGCTTAGACAAGATGTGGACGTGTTTGGGGATCGGTTGGAAATAACTCTGCGGTTTTCTAAGACGGATAGGGATGGTAAGGGTTGTAGGGTGGTACTTTTTGAGGTGAGCGGGTCTCCGTTATGCCCTGTGAGTTGCATGAGGATTTTCTGAACAGGAGGGAGATCGTTTACAGACCCGTTGTTGGTTCATGGAGATGGTTCATTCCTGTCTCGCTTTCAATTCGTAACGATATTCAGGCGGTGTTTGGAAAGAGGGGGCTTGCCAGCAAGGGAATACAGTGGTCACTCATTTCGGATTGGGGCAGCTACGGAGGCCGCAAGGAGGGGATTGGGTGAAGACATGGTAAGGAGGATTGGTCGGTGGGAATCGGTGAGGTTTCGTTCATATGTGCGCCCTAATTTGGTTTAGTGTTTGGCCACAAGGTCTACTTATTGTGGTTATGGTGTTTTGTTTTCTTATTTGTTTCAGAGTCGGGACAGCTGCTCGTGTGGATAAGGGGTCACTCTTTTGTATTCTGGGCAGCGTTGAGAGCTGACGTCCGTCCGGATGGGAGGCAGCTTGGTGTGCCAAGGGCTTTAGCAATCTTGAGATGGATCGGTAAACGGGGCATGGTGTGGAAGCAGCTATTACCTGAGTTTCATAGGTTCGTTCGCCTAGATCGAGTTCCAGAGGTGCTGCTAATCCATTTAGGGGGTAACGATTTGGGGAAGCGTCCATGCAGGGATCTAATAAGGGATATTGAGTTTGACATGTTGAGGCTGTGGTCCATGTTTCCCAAGCTTTTGGTGGTCTGGTCGGACATCGTCCCCAGGAAGGTGTGGCGCGGGGCGAGATCGGTCCGAGGGGTGAATAAGGCTAGGATAAAGGTTAATCGCACAGTGTCCCGTTTTATGGCAAGGAATGGGGCAATAGTGGTGCGCCACATGGATTTGGAATCGGGGGAAGGGGATTATTGGAGGAAGGATGGGATTCATCTGAATGCGATCGGATTGGACTTATGGAGTTTGGCAATCCAAGAGGGCATAGAGAAAGGCTTAAATGTGTGGCGGGACACAAATGTTTGAGGGGTCAGAACATTTGCGTTGGTGGCGTGGCGGGAGTGGTCCTCGAGGTTGGTGGTGCCAGGAAACGGCGGTTTGGAGGGGGGGATCTGTAAGGTCCTGGACTCCCCCTTGGGCGGATTAATGTGGAACAGAACATAATGGTCACACTGAGGAATGGAAGCGGAAATACGCGTGTATTTCGGGCGGATATTGTCCGGTTGAGTCTATTAGGGTCTCTGAGCTGTTGCTTCACGGCTAGAGGCAGGACTCGTACTGGGGACAAGGTTTATGGGGTCATTGACCTGTGGCAGTTACAATTTTAGGGCCTCGAGGACCGCCCCTCCTTTGGGAACATTGTTTTGTAAATGTTTTGTTAAAATGTTAATAAAAGGCTGTTGTGGCCAATTTATCCAATAAAGGTGTGCGAGTCATCATTTAATGGGTTCGGCAATCATAAAGCAGATGGGGGATTCTATAGGCATCGCGAATACCCATTGTCAAGTGAGGCCGTACTGGGCCGCAGACCATCAAAGGGAGGACGACTTGACAGGGTTGAGGGGAACTATAGGAAGGTGACATGTAAAGAAAGGGTTAAATGTTTGAATAATAACAAGGGGACGAGGCTTTGGAGGGGTAGGAGGGGTACAGGAGGGAGGTGGGGGGGACTATAAGAGGGGGTCACCATCTTAGTGGGGCAACCATTTTAGGTGCCCCATTACAGTAGGAACAAGCTCCCACCCACCCGCCCGTGTTTATGTGGTTATGGTGGAATTGTCTACAGGATCCATAGATATGGGGTGTATAGTGGGCTAAGAATTCTGATTTCCTAACAAATGTTTTGCATTTCTGTGTATTTGTCATGGCAGCTCGGCGTGGCGGGAGTTGTCCTCGAGGTTGGTGGTGTCAGGAAACGGCGGTTTGGAGGGGGGGGATCTGTAAGGTCCTGGACTCACCCTTGGGCGGATTAATGTGGAACAGAACATAATGGTCACACTGAGGAATGGAAGCGGAAATACGTGGGTATTTCGGGCGGATATTGTCCGGTTGAGTCTATTAGGGTCTCTGAGCTGGTGCTTCACGGCTAGAGGCAGGACTCATACTGGGGACAAGGTTTATGGGGTCATTGACCTGTGGCAGTTACAATTTGAGGGCCTCGAGGACCGCCCCTCCTTTGGAAACATTGTTTTGTAAATGTTTTGTTAAAATGTTAATAAAAGGCTGCTGTGGCCAATTTATCCAATAAAGGTGTGCGAGTCATCATTTAATGGGTTCGGCAATCATAAAGCAGATGGGGGATTCTATAGGCATCGCGAATACCCATTGTCAAGGGAAACTTTGAGGGTAATATAATGTAGTGAGGCCTACTGATTCCAACTAGTGTTGGCCGATCACTGGAAAGATAGGATCAGATCGGGCTGATCATACCGAAAGATTGGAATTAATTCAGATCCAATCTCCAGAGCTATATGCACACTGTACGCCCAAACAGTGTGTGTGTGTATATATATGTATATATGTGGGTGGGTGATGGTGGTCTGGCACTTTTGGAACTTTGAAATGCAATAAAAGATTTGTATAGGACTTCAGCAGCGCGGAGGTCTTCATGGATGCATGTTAAGTACGGGCGGAAGCCAACCCCTGCTCTAGCAGCACACTGAGTCCTCAGCAACATTCTCAGTTGAGCCACTCTTCTTCCAGCTTTCTTGCATATATATAATGGCCCCAAGCTGCGCTGTTAAAAAATAAACAAACCCAGTTATTCAACTCTCTCTCCGGTGTCCAGTGCTGTCTCTGGCGGGATTCCCTGCACTGCTGGGCTAGGAGCCGGAGCCAGTACTGGACACTGGAGAAAGAGGTGAGTAACTGGGTTTGTTTATTTTTTAACAGCGCAGCCTGGAGCCATTTACTAAAGCTAAATATGCACACACGCTGTACACCCGTATAGTGTGTGTGTGTGTGTGTGTGTATATATATATGCACACTGTTCGGGCGTGTATGCCCGGACAGTGTTTTCAGATTACGGAGGATTCCGATTTCTAATTCAGATCATCAACATGATCTGGCTACAAATCAGATCGTAATTTAAAATAACGATCAGCCTGAGAATCGTAATAAATTACAATCTTCAGTGATCGGACCGGCCAACACTAATTCCAAATATGCAGCATTGTACTGGCCATACCTGTCCTGGATGCTGCCCCGGAGTTCAGCCTCGCCTGTCTGCGGCATGCACGGGCTGAACTGCCATCGCCGGCTGATTCCTCGGCTCTCGTAGTTCAGTCCTGCAGATCCGTGGACAGGTCGGGCTGAACTCCGGAGCTCAGGTGAGATACACCAGGATTTGCAGATGCATTTTGCCTGCTGCTTCCAAGCACTTTTTAAGCACTTTGGCAAAACGCTTCTGCAAATAGGGGACGTGGCCAAGCTCTGCTATGGGCGTGGCCATGCCCTGCTATGGCGTAAACCGAGCGTATTTGGCGTGGTTTGCAGGCATTTTTAGGGAGGTTTCCCTCTTGCCCATTCCCATTCCTTCCGGGATCCGCCGGAAAATAGCTTTGAAGCTATTTTCCGGTGGGGCATTTTCCGGCCCCGGCCAGAATCCGCCTGTAACCCGCACCATTGACATGAAAGGGCGGGTTTCAGGCAGGAAACACAGCACGGAATACGCCTATAAATCCAGCTTGTCTGGATAAAGCCTGAGGCCTTGTGCCCACTGACGGAAGGGGATTGCGGAGCGGCATCTCCGCAGCGGCTGTAATTGCGGTAGCAATTGCAGATCCCACAGGAATCTATTTGTGCCTGCAATTGAGGCCACTATTGTGGTACCCTAATTCTGTATCAAAATCTTCACTTAACTCTATGGATTTAGGTGCAGGTTTTAGTGCAGGATTTCAGCCCCTTGTCTGAATGGCTGGAATTTTGGTTGTATAATGGCAGCATACATTGACATGCTGCACTGCATGTTTTTTTTTTGTAAACAACATTTTTTCATCAGCATGTGGATGGGATTTACACATTAATGCTGCATATGACCCCAGCCTAATGGACCATTCAGTTATGCCTTAGGCCAAAAGCACACTGGTGATTTTACTGGCGTTTTTTGCGTCCTGCACAATCCTCTCAATGAGACAGCATAGGCAGCGCGAACATCACGAACGTCCGCGCTGCCCACCCGACGACTAGCGCGCCCATCCGCCTGAATGGAATGCCCCATTCTGGCGGGCGGCCCGCCCAGTCGTCCATTCAGACATCCAGCCTCACGCCGCGTCTGGATGCGGCTGTCAACTAGACGGCCGTTCAGCATGGCGGCGATCTAGTTGAAGGGTCTAAAGGTACCCTAAAAATGTGACCTATTTCAAGTTTGGAAGTAATTTTAATTTTAAACAAAAATATATAATTTTCCACTGGGACAATATATGTTGTAAAAAACTATTGGTTGGCCCCTTCACACTAGATTTTGCTTCAGTTTTTTTATTATGAAATCAGAAAATCTGGAGCAAAATGTGAGTATTTAATGTGAGATATGAACAGAGGCTTCTGATTAGGATATTTTTTGTCCCAAAACTCTGTCTGCTGCTTGTTACACTTTTTCTGTTATTTCCTCTACTAATACTTTCATTTTAAATTAGGAAATGGACACATGTTGATATTTGGAACAAGAGACAATCTCCATCTACTGGCACAAAGTAAAGAGTGGTTTGCTGATGGCATGTTTTTCACTACACCAGCCTTGTTTAAGCAACTTTACACAATCCATGTAGTCCACAGCGGCCTTGTTGTTCCTGTAGTGTACACCTTGCTGACAGACAAGAGCCGTTCTACATACCAGAGGTTGCTGCAAGAGCTGAAGAACTTGCAGCCTGGACTGCTGCCAGACAACCTGATGTTGGATTTTGAACTAGCTGCAATACAGGCATTTGAAAGTGAATTCCCCAACCTTGTGAAGACTGGTTGCTTTTTCCATCTATCACAGTCGTTTTGGCGTAAAGTTCAAAATGAAGGACTCAAGATGCAATACCAAGGTGACCATGAATTTGCCCGTTGGATACGCATGATACCTGCCCTGGCCTTTCTACCACCACAGAATGTTGTGCAATCATTTGAAGAATTGGTGGAAGATCCTGACTTTCCACAAGAAGCAATAGCTATTGCCAACTATTTTGAAGACAGCTATATCGGTCGAATGAATCGCAGAGGACGTCAAGCACCTTTGTTTCCAGTTCAATTCTGGAATGTGTATGAACGAACATTGAATGATCAACAGCGAACAAATAATGATGTCGAAGGATGGCACCGTAGCTTTCGAGAAACATGTGGTACTCTTTTCCCAAATATATACCGGTTCATTAACTGTCTGAAACATCAGCAAGAGCTCCATAGTTTTGAAATTATTCAGATAATAGCAGGAAATCTCATCACTGCAAGAAACAAAAAGTATGCTGCAATTTCAGCAAGGGTTAAACGTATCGTGCAAGATTTCAATAATAGAAGCTTGATGGATTATCTGAGAGGCATTGCCTACAGCTTTGATTTTTAGTTCATGGTCACATATTGTATGTTTTGAGAGCAGTGTTTTATGCTGTAAAATAATTCAAGCATTATAACCTGTAATTTGTATTTTCTCTTTTTCTCTAATCCTTCCCCTCTATACCTTTTTATGTTTCTTGTTAAAACAGTTTTGATATATACAGTTAAAGCATAACTTTACAAAAAACATGTTATGTTATAGTACCTGTGCCCATGATATTCATTTCCAAAGGAGACCTTCCAGCAGCTTCACTTCTGTGTGAAAAGTCTCATCCAAGTTAAAGCTCCATGTGCTGCAGGATTTCAGTGGTTGCTATGGAGGTTGTTTCTCCTTAGTAGCAGTACTTGTGGATGGATTCTAGAGGGCGTGGTTGCACAGGAGCATGCAGCTAACAATATATTCCCTATGATGCATAAAGGGCTGCTGGTGTACAGCCCTCTGCAAAGCCCCCCTATGTGTTCCATCCTGTAATGGCTTTACACAGGCAGGGGGGAGCCCTCCTCTTGTCCAGGACAGAGCACATGAGCGGAGGGTGAAGGGGAGCTTTGCAGAGGGCTGTGAACAAGCAGCCCTGAATGTATCATAGGGAGCCAGGATCCGTTCTGCTCCCAAGGGGGCACGACCTCCTTAGTAACCAATGAAATCCTACTATTTTCCTGCCTGTTTGTAAAATTACTCATCTAGAAAACAAAGTTTGAGAATAAAAAAAACTAATTAGATCAGAATTCTATATCTTAGACTTATATGGTGTATTATTAGTGATAAGCAAACCTGCCAATGTTCAGTTCAGGCAGGTCTTTCCCGGATGCAAAAGATCCATCAGCAAATTGCAAAACATCCAGGGATGAACTGCTGGGGGCAAAACATCTGGGGGTGAAACATCTGGGGGCGAACTGCTGGGGGCGAAACATCCGGGGGCGAACTTCCAGGGGCGAACTGCTGGGGGTGAAACATCCGGGGGTGAACTGCTGGGGGCGAACTGCTGGGGGCGAAACATCCGGGGTGAACTGCTGGGGGCGAACTGCTGGGGGCGAACTGCTGGGGTCGAAACATCCGGGGGTGAACTGCTAGGGGCGAACTGCTGGGGGCAAAACATCCGGGGTGAACTGCTGGGGGCGAACTGCTGGGGGCGAACTGCTGGGGGCGAAACATCCGGGGGCAAACTGCTGGGGGCGAAACATCCGGGGGCGAACTGCTGGGGGCGAAACATCCGGGGGTGTACTGCTGGGGGCAAAACATCTGGGGGCGAACTGCTGGGGGCGAAACATCCGGGGGCGAACTGCTGGGGGCGAAACATCCGGGGGCGAACTGCTGGGGGCGAAGCATCCGGGGGCAAACTGCTGGGGGCGAAACATCCGGGGTGAACTGCTGGGGCGAACTGCTGGGGGCGAAGCATCCGGGGGCGAACTGCTGGGGGCAAAACATCCGGGGTGAACTGCTGGGGGCAAACTGCTGGGGGCGAAACATCCGGGGGCGAACTGCTGGGGGCGAAACATCCGGGGGCGAACTGCTGGGGGCGAAACATCCGGGGGTGTACTGCTGGGGGCGAAACATCTGGGGGCGAACTGCTGGGGGCGAAACATCCGGGGGCGAACTGCTGGGGGCGAAGCATCCGGGGGTGAACTGCTGGGGGCGAAACATCCAGGGGTGAACTGCTGGGGGCGAAACATCCGAGGGCGAACTGCTGGGGGCGAACTACTGAGGGCGAAACATCCGGGGGTGAACTGCTGGGGGCGAAACATCCGGATGCGAACTGTTGGGGGCGAAACATCTGGGGGCGAACTGCTGGGGGCGAAACATCCGGGGGTGAACTGCTGGGGGCGGAACATCTGGGGGTGAACTGCTGGGGGTGAAACATCCGGGGGCGAACTGCTGGGGGCAAACTGCTGGGGGCGAAACATCCGGGGGCGAACTGCTGGGGGCGAAACATCCGGGGGCGAACTACTGGGGGCGAAACATCCGGGGGCGAACTGCTGGGGGCGAAACATCCGGGGGCGAAACATCCGGAGGCGAACTGCTGGGGGCGAAACATCTGGGGGCGAACTGCGGGGGGCGAAATGTGCGGGGGCGAATTGTGCGGGGCGAAACAACCTGGGGGTGAAATGCTGGGGGCGAAATGTTCGGGGGCGAAGTGTACCTGGGGGCGAACTGCTGGGGGCGAACTGCTGGGGGCAAAACTTCCTAAAACCATATTTTTGTTAACAGATGACAGACCTGAGTGAGGGCTTGCTTTTTTGAGAACTGAGTTGAAGCTTTTATTGGGAACATTTTACATAACATTAGGGATCACAGTTATTCGGGGCTCTATGCTAAGTACTTACTTTGGGGTTTCCATCTAAGTCTCTGAGTGATGTGATTCAAATGAAACGCCCGAGGGATCCATTCACTATAATGAGGCAGCAGAGTTACTCTGGATTCTGTCTGGCCTTTGCTCAGAGGTGTCCTTCTTTTCAGAGGTGCACAAAACTGTCAGACTGTGTTTTTATGTATGATTAAAAAGATGGACACCGCCGGATCATAGGTCAAACAGCGTCCACAGTGCTTTCATCTGCCTCATTATAGGGAATTTTTCTCCGGGGTTCCGTCTGAATCATGTCTTTCAGAGATTTACACGGAAACCCCGGTGTAAGCACTCAGCATAGAGAGCAGGATAAATGTGCGAAGAGCCTTAATGCGATCTTTGGGAGGCAGAATGAAAAAAATCAACAACAGTTGAAGAATTTTTTTTATTTCTTATGCTGTTCCTTGTGCGGTTGTAGGGGGATGAAGAGACAGCGGGTACCTGCATGCCGGGTCCGGGACTTGAGAGACTGCATCCACTGTTCCCTGTGGAAAGCTTGAAGGTGGCGGACCTTCCCTTGCAGCCTGGGGGACGCTTGAGTGAGCCGAACCTTCCTTCTGTCCAAGGGGGCGGGGAGAGCCTGAAAAGCATGCAAAGCAGGGGAGAAAAAAGGGGAAAAACACACGAAGCAAAGCAGTGTGGGGCCAGTGCAGAGCAGTGAGGAGCGGGCTCTGCTTCCCCCTCTAGAGAGTGCTGCAGCAGGCCTGAAGGATGGGGACTGCTGCATTGAGAGGAGTAGTGTGTTCAGCAGCAGAGAGCAGCAGAGCCAGAGAGAGCAGAGCCGTGTGGAGCAGAGCCAGAGACAGCAGAACCATGCAGAGCTGTGCACACAGAGCAGAGCCGAGCCGGGTGTTGCAGCAGCCACAGAGAGAAGTGCTCCTTCCTGAGAGCACCAGTGTCACGCAGAGTTTGGGACATGCAGTGTGTGTCCAGTGACTGCCAGGGAACTGGGTGCTGTATGCTACGTGACCGTGAGTACCGCACACGCGTTGCCCAAGAGAGACCGCATACGAGACTGACACTTGTGCCCTGACATTGTCAGCAGATAGTTGCTCTGATGCTTGCACCCTGACGTTGTCAGCAGATAGTTGCTCTGACATTTGTGGTCTGACTTCTCCAGTGAAGATAGTTTAGGAGCCACGTTGGGCGCGTACGGGACTGTGGCCCGTGCCGCCTTTATTTGCCACATCAGAATATGGACTAGGGGCAGTGGAAGGTACCGGAAACCGACCACTGCCGCCAGAAGACGGACCATCGACTACAGCATCATTATGGAAAAGACACTCCGCCCACCGTTGCTGGCGCTATTGAGTTCGCAGCAGGAGCTGCAGCTTAAGGACTTGCTGACGCATGTGGTAACGAACTGCCGCTGTCTGTATTGTTGTTTTTTCCACTTCACCATACCCTTTGCCTTTAAACTGTGAATTTCTTGTTTAACCCTCTCCCTGCGTGGAGTATTGCCATGTAAATATATCTGTTTACCCTTGCTCTGCCTCCCGTCCGTCACTGCACCCCACGTTCCTGCTAGAACCTTACATGGTATAAGTGATTAGGCTACTTTATTCATTTACTCGGTGCGATTACAGCGATACCAGATTTATATTGCGTTATTTTTGGCTGCTGTCACGTACTAAAATATGCTTTTTATTGCAAAAACAAGTTTTTGCATCACCATATTTTGAGAGCTCTAATTTGTCCATATTTGGGCCGACAGAGTCACGTGAAGGCTTGTTTTTAGTACAACAAGATGACGTTTTTATTGGTACCATTTTTGGACACATGACATTTTTTGATCGTTTAGTTTTCTATTCCGATTTTTGAGAGACAGAATGATCACACACCAGCAATTCAGGAAGTGTTGTTAGGGCTTTTATTATTGCCGTTCTGCATGTGGTGAAATTGATAAGGCAGCTTTATTCTTTGGGTCAGTACGATTACAACAATACCATATTTATAATTTTTTATGTTTTGCCTCTTTTTCACAATAAAAACTATTGTATAGAAAAAATAATTGTTTTTGCATCGCTTTAACTTTTTTATTTTTTCATTGTTGGAGCCGTATGGTGTCTTGTTTTTACAGAACAAGATGATGTTTTCATTGCTATCATTTTTATTTCAATTTGACTTTTTGATCGCTTTTTATTCTACTTTTTGTTTGGTGGCATGATGAAAAAGCAACGGTTTTTGCTCCTTTCTTTTACGGTGTGCACTGAAGGAGTTAACTAGTTAACTTTTTTAAATTATTTTTTTACTTAGTCCCTGTATGGAAATACAATTTTTATTTGTCTGATCACGGGTCTCATGCAATGCAATACACATGTGTTGCATTGTATGAGACCTGACAGTTTTATACAGGCAGATCGCTCATTAGACTCAGTTCCAGGCTCTGTGACCTCCGGCTGCCGGGACAACATGAGATCCCCTGTGATGTGATCATATCTCATCACGGGGGGGGGCGTCGGAGAGGTGAGTATAGCAGTGGTTTCCCTCTGCTGTCTTTTAATTACCGCAATCGTGGCATCTAGAAGATAGCAAAGGGTTAACATCATTGGAACCTGATCCAATGAGGTCCAGATGATGCAGTTCTTGGAGGATCCTGGAGGTGCAGAGTGCTGCGAGACCACCAACTGCTCATAAATGTCTGCACTGCACAGAGCCCAGCAAGCGCCAACATTTATGTACAGTGGGCGGTCTCGAAGAGGTTAACTCAAAACAGAAAATAAAGATTGAACAACAACCACAAAACGGATTTCATCAACCAAGGCATCACTGTATTCAGTATAACGGTGCCAACCTGACACTGTCTGTAGGTTACTGTGCACAACCCTGCTGACAGGTTTCCTTTAATATAATATCAAAAAGGCTGAACATAAAAAATATGCATACAAATGAAATATTGAGATAAATATAAAGTGACTGGTACAAAAATAAAGAATAGAACAGGGTGTACACAATTCATGTGGATTATTATAAAAAAAGAAGAGTGCATGTATTGTGCATAACGCACCCCAAATAGCAGTGCAGAATACATACATATAAAATCCCCAATACGGCACATAATGTATGATACATATTCATAAAAACTGACATATGAAGAATTAAAACCATACGCTACAGTGTAATTTAAAAAAAAATCTTAATTTTGTAACAGTGTAATATGTGTTGATAAAAAGAAAATATAGAAACAAGGAGTACTTCAGTGTATATATCAAAACTTTGGAATTACAGGTGAAAATCACATAAGGAGTTTAAAGAATATATAAATAATATGAAAAGAAATAACAGATTTATGTATAAGAGCACCAAAAGGTAGGGAACAAAGTGACTGTGTCCAAAAACTCATAAGTGACAAATGACTAGGACTATGAAAGAAGGAGAAAGGATCTGCCACAAGTGCCAAAAAATATTTACGGTATATATAAATATATTTATAGATATATATAGTATATCTAAAAATGAAAAGACAGAGTAAAATAAGTGTATATCAAATGTGCTGCAGCAACTACTTCATGTATAAATACAATATTCTTGAACATGGTTTTTCATAAGGGATAGGCTAAATCAAGAAAACAAAAACAGGAACCAGCTAAATAAATATGAAAAAGTAAGAAAAAAATATAATTAATAATAAAAACTAAATTAAAACCGGAGAATAAAAACAATCCAGTCAGAGAAAGCAGAAATTATATATACCCCAACAAATAGGAGTAATTGTAGGCAGAGACATATTACGTACATACTTACATGTACAAGTTATCATGTAACTAATACATGCATACATATTCATGCATACATGCGTTTATGTACACATACATGGAAGGAAAACGTTATACAAGGGACATTTAGATAGATCAGAACTTTAAGACAAAAATGATACATAACCGTGGTGATCACTTAGGCCAAATGGGGTGATGGTGTAGAGTTTATAAATCCATTTTGTTTCATTCTGTGCAAGGCGGCCTTTCCAATTATGTCCCCAAGGTCCTATGAATAGCCAAAGGCCACTCAAGCCATCACTGCTGCGTCACTCAAGGCATCACTGCTGCGTCACTCATTAAACAGGCGCACATGGCCTCATCGCTTAGTACCCAGGCACAGTCCAGCCGACAGCCGCTCAAGCCATCACTGCTGCGTCACTCAAGGCATCACTGCTACGTCACTCATTAAACAGGCGCACACGGGTGCATTGCTTAGCCACTCAAGGCATCACTGCTGCGTCACTCATTAAACAGGTGCACATGGCTGCATTGCTTACTGCCCAGGCACAGACCATCCGCCAGCCACTCAAGGCATCACTGCTGTGTCAGTCATTAAACAGGCGCACATGGCCTCATCGCTTAGTACCCAGGCACAGTCCAGCCGACAGCCGCTCAAGCCATCACTGCTGCATCGCTCATTAAACGGGCGCACATGGCCGCATCGCTTAGTGCCCAGGCACAGTCCAGACAACAGCCACTCAAGGCATCACTACTGCGTCACTCATTAAACATACTAATTATGCAAATTGTCTCTTCAGAGAGGAAGAGGACTAGAACTCTAGTGCCACCTATTGGAAGTAGCAATCCTAGAAATCAATGTTGACCCTTTAACAAGCCTTGTTACATGACTTAGGATAAAAGCCAAGCCAGAATCTCAATTTGCAGACACTGTGTTTCGGGGTACTGCCCCTCGTCAGTGCAAAGCGTGAGATCTGGTTTGGCTGTGTGAGAGTCGTCTGACCGATATCCAAGAAGTTTCATTTCTCCTTGAGGAGAATGACATGCTAAGCATGTCGAGATGAGGAGACTTAAAGCCGAAATGCTCCTCTGGGAAATATGCTAATTATGCAAATTGTCTTTTCAGAGAGAAAGAGGACTAGAACTCTAGTGCCACCTATTGGAAGTAGCAATCCTAGAAGTCAATGTTGACCCTTTATTGAGCCTTGTTACGTGACTTAGGATAAGAGCCAATCCAGAATCTCAATTTGCAGACCCTGTGTTTTGGTATACTGCCCCTCGTCAGTGCAAAGTGTGAGATCTGGTTTGGCTGTGTGAGAGGCGTCTGACTGATATCCAAGAAGTATCATTTCTCCTTGTGGAGAATGACATGCTAAGCATGTCGAGATGAGGAGACTTAAAGCCACAATGCTCCTCTGGGAAATATGAAAAAAAGGCGTATACAAATGGGGAATGCAGAAGTTGGGCATTTAAAATTTTACCAGGGTTTTTAAAACATAGCCTCTGTGGTCAATAGATATTCAAGTGGGGGTTTAGGGATTTCAAGTTAGAAGTAGGGTATTAGGAGTTTGCAAGGTATACTTTTTTGGGGGGAAATACAGGAGCCCGAGGGTTTGCCAGCTTGCGCATCGCGCATATCAAGTTGGAAAGAGGGTATCAAGGTACAACTTGGGTGGCTGTGTTAGGTTTGGGGTTTTTTTGGGAAATACAGGAGGTGGAGGATTTGCCTGCTTGCGCATCACGCATATCTAAAATTATAGAGGGAGAGGTTTAGAAACCTACTAAATTACTTAGCATTGGGGGGGCATAGGGGGATTTTTTTTAAGGGTGGGAGGAGTTGAAATCCTAATAGCCCTGGAGCTACCTTTTTTTCTTCTAATTCAGCGGACAACACATAAATAATCAGTATAACAGCTAATTGTCTTTATACTTGCAGATACTACAAGAAACTGCCACAGCAGTACCCAAGCCAGGGGACCAGTGCAAGTCATGCTGTAAGTATTAAAGTCCAGAAAGCTTAATATTAAATGTCCAGAAAGCTTAATATTAAATTTGTATAGTAGCTAACAATTGTCTTTATACTTGCAGATACTACAAGAAACTGCCACAGCAGTACCCAAGCCAGGGGACCAGTGTAAGTCGTAATGTAAGTATTAAAGGCCAGAAAGCTTAATGTATGATTTGTATAGTAGCTAACAAGTGTTTTTATATTTGCAGAGACTTAGAGAAAATCAGACATTATGTCTTCTTCTGGGAGCCCTCCCTCACAGCGTCGATGAACTGAGGTAAGTAAAAATTTATATTTTAATTTTTGGTGATGGTAACATTTTTTGTAACCCTATATGCATTAATTCTGGTTTCACAGGAAGCTGCAGCATCAGAGGGGCTTCCAGAAGGAGACGGACGGGGTGGAGAAATGTCAGGAGTGGGTGTGCAGAGTGTAAGTTTCATAGAAACAGATTCTTACAGACATCACAGTCCACCCAACACATAAATAACAGATCATCACAGTACACACAATACATATGCCTGTCAACAACACTGCACTGCACTTGCTCACTGAGCCAGTGTGTGTGTCCTGAATAAGACAAACTGTGCTCAAACAAACCTGTGGAGTGGGACAGCAGCGGTGAAGATGCATGCTTCAGACAAACAGGACCTGAAACACATGTCTGCTGGGGGCGTGGCCTAAGCTCCCGAGAGCTAGGAGCTGAATGAAAGCTCCTAGAAGGGTAACTACAGGACAAAGTTACCAAGGGGCATAGACAGGGATGTAAACCAAATCAGGCCGGGGTCAAAGCACGAGAAAGCACGACAGTACCAAAGGATTACACAGAATGGATAATCAGGACGTAGCCAAGGGGTCATACACAGAGAGGTAGATACACAGTACAGAATCAAAAGGCAAGCTAACAACGGGAGACAGAACCAGGTCAGAACCATAGTTGCAAGCTAGAAGACAGGCACAAGGCACAGGCACACAGGGGTCACCACACTCGTCCCAGGGCGAAAGTATAACTGACAGGTTTTGGAGCTTCCCAGGGCTATAAGAAACTCTCCCCGAACCAAAGAGAGACCACAATAATTAACCCCAGGTGTGCAGGTCAAAGCCTGCACTGGTCTCAAGACATTAACCCCTGGCGTGCAGATCAAAAACCTGCACTGGGATCATAACATGCCTGCATCCAAGCACATAGTTTTTTTTTATAGTCTTCACATTCTGAGGCTCGGCATAGAGTTACTCCAAGCACCTCCCGGGGTCGTTGTCGCGACTGTCGCGGCGGTCAGCATAGAGTAAGTACCCCTCTTTTTTTCTGTTTTATTATTTTTATAGTTCATGTGGATGATTTGAGTTTAATGTTTTTTTTTGTTTTCTTTTTTAACAGACTTCACAGCGTGCTTCCGACTCGGATGATGAGGATAGTGGTCTGGACGTTGACCGCCTCATCAATGAGGTGTGAGAGTGTGAGCCGCTGTGGAACATGGGGGACCGCCACAATGCTGACCTTGTTGTGATCCATTGGCTCTGGGAGGAAGTTTGCTTTATAGTTGTGGATGGCTGGGAGTACCAAAAGCTCCAGCCCAGAATCAAGAGAGTAAGTATTCAAAGTTCAGTAAGTTATGTTGCAGGATGTAATGTGTTGTATACTAACCAATTTGTGCTTTCACTTTACCGTGACGGTCACTCAGGGATCGCTTCAAGAGGGAGTTTCTCAAGGAGATGCAAGCTCCTAGTGGATCGAGAGGGCGCAGGGGCCAGTACAAGTATGCTAGAGCCCTGTCGTTCCTCCGGTCGATGATGGTGAGCAGAAGGTAAATATTCCCCAACCCATTTATTAAGTCAAAATGTTTACATGTCTAAACTTATTTTAAGGTTTTAGCCAGGGCAATGCAATATCAATATATTAATTCTTTTTTTTTTTGACAGCACCGTCTGCAGCACTGGGGAGCCTGCTGCTGAGTTGGACCCTTATGGAGCGATCCCACAGGACCCGACCCGTCTGAATCTTCCCTCACATCTGGTCGTCCCTTGGCCCCATCCACCAGCGTTGGAGCATCATGGCAGACTTTATCACATGAAGCTGCTGGTGATGAGGTAGCTTTCCCTTTACCCCACCCTCTGACACTGCCGCCACCTCTAGAACACCTTTGGGTTCTAGCCGGCAGTGCCAAAGAGGTCAGGAAAGGAGCTATGCACCTGACTTCTTGCATCTAAATGCAGCCTTCCAGAACTCAATCAAACTTTTGGCCGAGCAAATGACTGCTGGATTCAACCTCTTGCATAACAGCATGCTTGAATTCAGCAGTCGTCTGGATAGGATGCATTTAAATGCAAGTAAGTCGCCAAATCATTGTATTTTACAGGCAGTACTCGAGCACATGGAAAAGCGATCTCTTCACCATCAGATGCATGTCATGCAAGCCTGCCAGGTTGCTCTAGCGCAGGTCACCTCCCAAGCTCCTCCACCAGCCCCCGTAGTTCCTCTCAACCCCCCCTCCAGCCACTGTCCCTCCTCCTACTCCTTCCCAGTACCAGATTCCTTCCCAGTACAGATTCCTTCCCCGTGCCAGCTTTCTTCACTGAACAATCTCCCACCTATACCATCTGTACTTTCACTCCCTGCTCAACCTGTAATCCCTGCTCAACCTCATGTTTTCTCCACCCCTTCCACTTCAGATCCAACCCAATCTGGTCTCCAATCCCCCAATATCGACGTGGTCTACCCTGTCAGCCCCTCCGGTACTATTTCCACCCCACATTATACTAATTTGTAAATAGGTTGTAAATAAAAATATTATTTGGTTTAAAAAACATTTATTACTTTCGTTTTTTTAATAAGTTACAACACTTTGGGTAAAAGGTACAAAACGTTCAATAGTTTGGGTGAAAGGTAAGAAACGCACAAAACTTTCGGAAAAAGGTACAAAACATAGAATACTTTGTGTAAAAGGTAAAAAAAAAAGTATAAAATTTGGGGTAAAGGTATAAAACTTGGGGTAAAGTTACAAAACATACAAAACTTTGGGTAAGAAGGTACAAAAATTTGGTTTATAGAAAAAAATCATGGTATAATCACAACTATGACAACAGCAATTGACATAATGGATGTTGAAGTATGAAAGCCAAAGATATCAAACCAGGCACAGTCTGGCCTGGCGGGGTACCAGGTAAATGCCCGGTGGGCTCCGAGGGTCGCGGGGGCCCTTTAAAATTGCTGCCCCTTTAATGATGATGGTGATGGCCCTTTAAGAGGTGCAGCCTCACGCCGCGCGCGTGCACATACCTTAGCGCGCGGCGCAGTCGGGCGGCGACCCCCTGGCTGCGATAACTCACCCTCTCACCCTGTCCGCAGCGCCTCTGCGTGACCTTCAGCGGCCTGTTCTTGATGGGCGGTGACAACCGCCCCACGCGACTGAGTTCCCGTTCTGTAGCTGGCTGCTGCTGCCTGGCTAGTAGCAGAGCCAGCACACAGACAAGAGGAGGAGGCCGCCGCGCTCTGCAGTGCACTGTGCTCACCCTGCTGCTCCCGCTCACTCTGTGCCTCAGTGTGTGTGTAAACACAGTCCTCCGGTCTGGTGAGTAGTAGATGGGATGGGAAGTTTGGGCTCTTTTTTTAAATAGATTCCACGGTCCTCATTCTAGCCTGGTCTTTGACTGTAAAGTGAGAGCCTCATTCATTATACATCCATAGGATCTAGTGACGCAGTGTAGACTGTTATTCAGCATTGCTGTGTCCTCAGATTGTCAGCTCTTGTGATCAGGCCCCTGCTCCTCGCTCCGGTCTCTCCTGCACAGTGAGGCCTCATTATACCCCTGGGCCCTGTATAAGGATCTAGTGATGCAGTGTAGACTGTTATCAGCATTGCTGTTTCCTCAGATTGTCAGCTCTTGTGATCAGGCCCTGGCTCCTCTCTCCGGTCTCTCCTGTAGAGTGAGGCCTCATTATACCCCTGGGCCCTGTATAACGATCTAGTGATGCAGTGTAGACTGTTATCAGCATTGCCGTTTCCTCAGATTGTCAGCTCTTGTGCTCAGGCCCCGGCTCCTCGCTCCGGTCTCTCCTGTACAGTGAGGTCTCATTATACCCCTGGACCCTGTATAAGGATCTAGTGATGCAGTGTAGACTGTTATCAGCATTGCCGCTTCTTCAGATTGTCAGCACTTGTGATCAGGCCCCTGCTCCTCGTTCCAGTCTCTCCTGTACAGTGAGGCCTCATTATACCCCTGTATAAGGATCTAGTGACGCAGTGTAGACTGTTATTCAGCATTGCTGTCTCCTCAGAGTGTCAGCTCTTGGGATCAGGCCCCTGCTCCTCACTCCAGTCTCTCCTGTACAGTGAGGCCTCATTATACCACTGTATAAGGATCTAGTGATGCAGTGTAGACTGTTATTTAGCATTGCCATTTCCTCAGATTGTCAGCTCTTGTGATCAGACCCCGGCTCCTCGCTCCGGTCTCTCCTGTACAGTGAGGCCTCATTATGCACCTGCATAAGGATCTAGTGACGCAGTGTAGACTGTTATTCAGTGGGTCGCCCCTCACACCCAGGGCAGCGGGGTACTCGGTACCGGGCCGGTGTCAAGGGGGAGAATGTGTCACAGCAGCGGTGACCTGGTCCGTGGCCCTGGGTGCCCAATATCAATGGCGGTGATGTTAATGGTGTTAAAGTTTATTTGAATAGTTTGTGACACCACACGTGGTGTTTGGCACGGGAGATGTTAAGCCAGCGCTGCATGCAGATCCACTGGGACTGATGGTGTGGTGCAGCAAAGATGGTGTAGCTCCCCACAGGTGGAGCTGTAGTCCCAGGGCAGTGTAGGTGCAATGGATGAGGAGAGGCACAGAATGGTATAGATGCTGTTACCCAGAGGTAGCGGTACTGAAGGTGTTAGCGGCGAATGAATGGAGGACACCAGGGCTTGCAGTTTCAAAGCTTTACTCACAGTTCGTGGTACCCACTGGTGCCTGCCTCCATGACGTGTCCTCCAGGGTAGAGACTCAATCAACCTCCCGGGCAAGTCAGGGTTCTCCTCTCCAACACTCCGCCAACATGTGCCTTTCCTGAACGACTCTTCTATTGCGCCTTTTAGTGTGAAGAGCTCCAGTACCGTAGTTCTCTGGAATTCCTCTGGTCAGATGTTCCTAGAACCTCACTTGTGTGACAGACAGCTGTAGCCTCTATCGGGGTCTCCTCTCAGAGTCCTGGCTCGCGAATCAGTTGCTGTTGTGTCCCAAGTCTTGGATGGGAGTAGTGCATTTACAGCCAACTACTCCACCAGTGTTTGCTGCAGAACCATAAGTGTCCATACAACCTCGGGGACCGGGCCCTGGCCTTGCACTGAGAACCTATAGGCAGGGTTCCTCTTCCGACCCACAACTCCTCTCTGTTCTCCTACTACTTCGGTCCGCGCTGTTCCTTCTCTCTCTTATGGAAGCTTAGGTTGCAGGTCTACGTCTTTCTCTTTCTCTTCTCTTTCCCATGCCAGTTGGCTCAGATCACTGAGGCAGCTGCAGCACTCTTTCTAAACTGAACTCAAACTGAACTCAATACTAACGTCAGAACTGAACTCCTCTTGCCTGACCTCCTGTCAGACTAACCTGCTGTCAGCCTGACCTCCTTCTCTGGGAGTCCCCCAGACTGACCTGTAATTCTATACCTTTCCCCTCTTTTATACTAACTCCACCCACCTCCCAGCACATCTCGTGTTACGAAGCAGGGTTCCACGAAGGGTGCTCTGCTACCCCCAGCCTGAAGCTGCTAGGTGGACCTACTGAACTATCCTGTGTGTGGGATGCATGTGTTGGAGAGTGGAAAGGAGATCCCAACTTACCTAGGTGGTGGGGCACTACACCTTAGGAGAAGGTGCAGTACCTCTGTGGCGACTGAGCCTCAGGGGCGCCACATACCCCCCCATTAAACACAGCACGTCCGCGGGCTGTAAGATAAGAAAGCAGACAGCAAAGAAATATACAAAAATGTTGTAATGCATAAACATTTCTTATACTAGTCTTCCTAGTATAGGAGGTACTCATCTTGAACGTTACAAACAATTCTATCTTAAATCCTATCTAAAATTTTTAATACTAAGTGCAATTCTCAATTCAAAGTGCTATTCTCTGTAACACATTTTCTCTCATTTTTCCTTCTCTAGTACGCTTTCACTGTCTCTTCTAGACGCAAGTTAATTAAATTCACCGCACACTCAAACAGACTTTATGCAAATAGGTGTTCATTTTATTACATGTGGGAGCCAAACAGGAATATAGCACACAGTGGAAGCGATATAAATAAAAGACGTTTCGGCTCAGCCCGAGCCTTTATCATATTATCGCTTATTCCAATATTGGAGGTTTGTAAAGGGTGCAGAAGGAGAGGAGAATCCCGCGCCTCTCAGAGGACGCCACCTCTGACAGGCGCGGGAGCGCTTCCTTCTTTCAGCACACATCAGCCATTTATCTTGGTATTTCTTCTTGAGAGATTCTCTCCTTCTGCACCCTTTACAAACCTCCGCCATTTTTTTTGAGGATCCGTTTTTTTCCCCATTGAGTTGCATTACTGGCGGATCTTGACGGATGGCCATCCGTTGGATCCGTTTTTGTGAGGATCCGCCACATTTTTTGCGTCCGCCGGCATGCCTGGACGGACCATGCAACGATTTTTTTGTTGTTGGATCCGCATTTTCCATTGCGCATGCCCGGAGAAAGGAAGTCAGGGAGAAAATTAACCCTGAAATCCTTTCTTGCGGAGGAAAAAAAATTCATTCTCTCTCTCTCTCCTTCCCGGCCAGCGGGGATCCTGTTGCATCCGTTTACATCAGTTAGGAACGGATCCCCTTTTCCGCCTTTTTGGCGGATTTTAACTGACGCAAAAAACTGAAGTGTGAAAGAGGCCTAATACTCATAAAACACATTATCAAATACTTCACAGTAAAACATTCAACAATTATTCTTGTAAGGTGCTGGACACCGCTCCCAGCCGGAATCTCTTGCAGTGTCCTTTGAGGTAGACATCATCTTCGAAAAGTGTCCATGCAAAAACATTATCTTCGCAAAGAGTCTCTAAATGTAAAACCAAGAAAGGGCACCTAAAGAGGAGCAACTATTTACAAGTAAGAGTTTTTGGATCACTTCAACTTCATGATCGCTAGTTCAAATTGGGAAAACGCTGCCAATCAAAAACAGGGCAACAAAAGTGCTTCCAGAAAAACATGATAAAAAAAAGGCACAACTGGTGCAACAAACCCTCCTGTGCAACGAGATTTGAAAAAGTATTTCTTAATTGTGGTCCCCTCCTGGGGTTCTGGAAGCTGAACTGGAACTGTTCTCAGAGGTGGTATCATCGTGATTCTGGCTTCT
The DNA here is from genome assembly GCF_039654945.1 of Dendrobates tinctorius. Lineage (NCBI taxonomy): Eukaryota > Metazoa > Chordata > Amphibia > Anura > Dendrobatidae > Dendrobates > Dendrobates tinctorius. Next base: position 11,106,559 of record NW_027361866.1, read on the forward strand.
TGCCAAAGGGTCTTGAAGCTGTGGCAAATGGAACCCATGATGTATCGCAATTTCCGTCAACTGTTCTTTCTCAATAGGTGGTTCCACTGGTCTGGTACGAGGTCTAGCTCCTTGGGCTTCTGCAGCTTGCAGGCTCTGACAGGCCACCACCTGGGGACTTGGCAGTGAAGGAATCCCGAAATCACCGTCCCAAAACGATCCAAACCCCCTTCTGGCCTGTAGATGTCGAATCGGGCAGGCCGGCTCCAATCGTACCCCCACCAGCATGGTCCTCCTCCCCATCAACCCAATAGGAAGGCCGGTGTATATACCTGGGAGTTCCCGACGGTGCGGCCTCTGCTCCAGTGCAGGCGTGGTGGAAATAGGCACTGTCCGGTGAGACACCAGGGATGGCGGTGGAGCCAATAGCAGCTCCGGTTCTGCAGGGGACGCTGGCGGGACCTGCGTCGCCGCGCCAGGTTCGGGCAGGGGCTCCTCTTCCTCCACTTCAGCTCCCTGGGCTGCATACAGCTCCTCTGGTATCAGCGGCAAAGAGGGGACAGAGTACGCTGCTGGTGGCATGGCAGCGGCTCCAAGCTCCGCAAGGTCTGCCAGGAGAAGATCCGGTGCAGCAGCGATGGGTACCAGTGTCGCGGGTACCGCAGGTGTAGGCCCCTCCGGGGCGCGTTGCCGGCTCAGTCTCTCTAAGGCCTCCTGCCTCAGCCACAGCCGGGTGGTCAGCGTGACTATATCTTCTTCCAAATGCCGGCGGTTCATCTCGTGGATCGGGTTGGAGCCTTTAGCCATGGCGCCAGGGAGATCCGTTTCCCCGCGCTCCGCAGGCCTCCTTCCCTCACTCTCCAAAATGGCGTTCTGGAGTTCTTCTTCCTGCCTTGGCCCCTTTCCCGCCACTGGCTTCTTCTGCCCCTTTTTCCAGGGGCGGCGTCTTCTTCCAGCGCCTCCATACCAAGCCAGGATGCGTACCGCTCAGGGGGTGGGCCATGTATCTGTCACATAGTAATTCAGGCAGGGAAGGCCCAATACTCTTCGCGGTCTTTTCTTAGGACCTCCCATCTCTTCACGCCCTTCTTCTCCGTGCCAGCAGCCATTTCTAATGTCCATTTTACAGTCTATTAAATTTGGTCTTCTGCACATTTTCAAAAGCACAAAGTCTCACAAATCTCAGGCGCACAGAACCCGATGGCATCGGGTCTCGTCATCCTGTTCGTGACACCAAAATTGGGTCGCCCCTCACACCCAGGGCAGCGGGGTACTCGGTACCGGGCCAGTGTCAAGGGGGATAATGTGTCACAGCAGCGGTGACCTGGTCCGTGGCCCTGGGCACCCAATATCAATGGCGGTGATGTTAATGGTGTTAAAGTTTATTTGAATAGTTCGTGATGCCACCCGTGGTGTTTGGCAAGGGAGATGTTAAGCCAACACTGCATGCAGATCCACTGGGACTGATGGTGTGGTGCCTCAAAGATGGTGTAGCTCCCCACAGGTGGAGCTGTAGTCCCAGGGCAGTGTAGGTGCAATGGATGAGGAGAGGCACAGAATGGTAAAGCTGCTGTTACCCAGATGTAGCGGTGCTGAAGGTGTTAGCGGCGAATGAATGGAGGACACCAGGGCTTGCAGTTTCAAAGCTTTACTCACAGTTCGTGGTACCCACTGGTGCCTGCCTCTGTGCCATGTCCTCTGGGGTAGAGACTTAATCAACCTTCCGGGCAAGTCAGGATTCTCCTCTCCAACACTCCGACAACATGTGCCTTTCCTGAACGACTCCTCTATTGCGGCTTTTAGTGTGAAGAGCTCCAGTACCGTAGTTCTCTGGAATTCCTCCTGTCAGATGTTCCTAGAACCTCACTTGTATGACAGACAGCTGTAGCCTCTATCGGGGACTCCTCTCAGAGTCCTGGCTCGCAAATCAGTTGCTGTTGTGTCCCAAGTCTTGGATGGGAGTAGTGCATTTACAGCCAACTACTCCACCGGTGTCTGCTTCAGAACTGTAAGTGTCCATACAACCTCAGGGACCAGGCCCCGGCCTTGCGCTGAGCACCTATAGGCAGGGTTCCTCTTCCGACCCACAACTCCTCTCTGTTCTCCTACTCCTTCGGTCCGCGCTGTTCCTTCTCTCTCTTATGGAAGCTTAGGTTGCAGGTCTACGTCTTTCTCTTTCTCTTCTCTTTCCCGTGCCAGCTGGCGAGGATCACTGAGGCAGCTGCAGCACTCTTTCTAAACTGAACTCAAACTGAACTCAAAACTAACTTCAGAACTGAACTCCTCTCGCATGACCTCCTGTCAGACTGACCTGCTGTCAGACAGACCTCCTTCTCTGGTACTCCCCCAGACTGACCTGTAATTCTAAACCTTCCCCCTCTTTTATACTAACTCCACCCACCTCCCAGCACATCTCGTGTTACGAAGCAGGGTTCCACGAAGGGTGCTCTGCTACCCCCAGCCTGAAGCTGCTAGGCGGACCTACTGAACTATCCTGTGTGTGGGATGCAGGTGTTGGAGTGTGGAAAGGAGTTCCCAACTTACCTAGTTGGTGGGGCACTACACCTTAGGAGAAGGTGCAGTACCTCTGTGGAGACTGAGCCTCAGGGGCACCACATTCAGCATTGCCGTTTCCTCAGATTGTCAGCTCTTGTGATCAGGCCCCGGCTCCTCGCTCCGGTTTCTCCTATACAGTGAGGTCTCATTATTCCCCTGCATAAGGATCTAGTGACATAGTGTAGACTGTTATCAGCATTGCCGTTTCCTCAGATTGTCAGCTCTTATGATCAGGCCCCGGCTCCTCGCTCCAGTCTCTCCTGTACAGTGAGGCCTCATTATACACCTGTATAAGGATCTAGTGACGCAGTGTAGACTGTTATTCAGCATTGCTGTTTCCTCAGATTGTCAGCTCTTATGATCAGGCCCCTGCTCCTCGCTCCGGTCTCTTCTGTATAGTGAGGCCTCATTATACCCCTGTATAAGGATCTAGTGATGCATTGTAGACTGTTATCAGCTTTGCCGTTTCCTCAGATTGTCAGCTCTTGTGATCAGGCCCCAGCTCCTCGCTCCGGTCTCTCCTGTACAGTGAGGCCTCATTATACACCTGTATAAGGATCTAGTGACGCAGTGTATACCATGTGGGGCTGTGCTGTATACCGTGGTGCTGTGCTGTATACCATGTGAGGCTGTGCTATATACCATGTGGGGCTGTGTTATATACCATGTGGCGCTGTGCTGTATACCATGTGGTGCTGTGCTATATACCATGTGGTGCTATGTTATATACTGTGTGGTGCTGTGTTATATACTATGTGGGCTGTGGTATATACTATGTGGCTGTGTTATATGCCATGGGGGTACATTATACATTATATTCTATGGGGGAGGCTGTGTTATATAATATGGGGGGCTACGTTATATTCTATGGGGAGGTGGGCTGTATTATATTCTATTCGGGGTTACATTATGTTCTATGGGGGGCTGTATTATCTTTATTATATTCTATGGGGGGTGACCGCATCATACTCTATGAAGGGGCTACATTATACTATATGAAGAGGCTACATTGTATTCTATGGGGGGCTGCATTATATTGTATGGGGACTTTATTATACTTTTTAGGGGGCTACATTATATTCTATTTGGGCTGCATTATATTATGAGGAGGGCTACATTGTATTCTATTGAGGGGCTACATTATACTAAGAGGGGGGCTGCATTATATTCTATGGGGGTTACATTATATTCTGTGGGGTGGCTGCATTATGCTCTAAGGGGTGGCTGCATTATACTGTATCGAGGACTAAGGGGAATATATTATACTGTATGAACAACTATGGGGTGCATTATACTATGGGAAGTGAATTGTACTACATGGATGACTGGCGGTGTATTATACTATATGGAGCACTATGAGGAGTGTATTATACTATATGGAGGACTGAGCAGTGTATTTTAATATATGGAGGAGTGTATTATATTCTATGGAGGACTGAGTGTATTTTAATATATGGAGGGCTATGAGGAGTGTATTATACTATATGGAGGACTGAGGAGTGTATTATGCTATATGGAGGACTATGGGGCACATTATATTATATTTAGGACTATGGGGTGTAAACTGTAGATGTGCTGCTGATAACATGATACTGTATGGGGACAGATTGATCCATTAGTGATTGTTCTGTCTTCATCATTCTTTCTCAGATGGTGGAAAGAGGCCGGGAAACAAGTGTTGAACGACTTCAATATTGTCGATTACACTCATTTAGCGTCCTGAACTCAGCGCATGTGAATACAATCGAAATGCTTCTGTGTGATGTGCAATATGTTAGCATTTGGGACCCCAATTTAAACTTTGCCTAGGGCCCCACTTTACCTAAAACCAGCCCTGCTCATACACATGACATGATGCAGCATCACAGATCATAATTTCTGCCAGTGCCTTCTTTATAAGATACACACACACCACACTCTTATATGGCCTAATATGTCATATGAGGCCTGTATACCAACCGTAGACCACACTATCATCCTCCTGAATGCCGTACATAGGCAGAGAGTGCGGTCTGTACAGTATGTAAGAGGCCAATACTCTGTATGTCTTATAGGGGGCCTAATAGGAGTCCGACACTCAGTATGTCTTATAGGGGGCCTAATAGGAGGCCGACACTTTGTATGCCCTATAGGAGGCCTAATAGGATGCTGACAGTCTGTATGTCTCATAGGAAGCCTAATAGGAGGCCGACAGCCTGTATGTCATATACGAGGCCAATATGACTTATATACCACAATATCGGCATCCTATATACTGTACATACCACATTCTCAGCCTCCTATAGAAAGTATCTGTTATAGGAGACCGAGAGTGCGGTCTGTATGTGATATAGGATGCCAAGAGTACAGTCTGTGCTAAAAGGCACACGTTTTATTGGGAGAGGCCAAAAAATGAACACATAATAAAACTGTTTATGGTAGCCATAGGGTGGGCCCCTAGAGTCAATTCCCCTGGTGGGCCCTAGGCACACCAGTCCGACCCTGTATCAAACCATCTCATCCTGCAAATCTACTCTTCCTTGAGGTGACATAAAGTACTCAGCAAATTTGTCCCTCATTCTGGAAACTGCCACAGGACTCCGAAAAGTAATATTTTGATAATCACGCAAGGTGGTTTCAAACACCTTGTCATCCATGCCAACCTGTTCCTTGCATATGACAAAATTGTGCAGGACCACACAAGCCTTCACCACCTCATCCACAGTCTCAGTCTTCAGTTTAATAGCGGTCAACAGAACTCGCCATTTCGATGTTAGAATGCCGAAAGCACACTCCACCACTCTTTGCGCTCGTGTTAACCAATAATTGAATACTCTTTTAGTTGGCGTCAAGCCACTACTTCCGTATAGCTTCAGCAGGTGTTGCAAAAGTTGGAAGGCTTCATCTCCAACACACAAACGGCATTGGTGTCCCAGAGGTTCCAAGGAGTGGTCTTGAAGGTGGAAATTGGAGTGTGTCTCCGTATAAATGACGCCCCATTGCAGATGTGGCGCCCCTGAAGCTCAGTCGCCACAGAGGGACTGCACCTTCTCCTAAGGTGTAGTGCCCCACCAACTAGGTAAGTTGGGAACTCCTTTCCACACTCCAACACCTGCATCCCACACACAGGATAGTTCAGTAGGTCCGCCTAGCAGCTTCAGGCTGGGGGTAGCAGAGCACCCTTCGTGGAACCCTGCTTCGTAACACGAGATGTGCTGGGAGGTGGGTGGAGTTAGTATAAAAGAGGGGGGAAGGTTTAGAATTGTAGGTCAGTCCGGGGGAGTTCCAGAGAAGGAGGTCAGGCTGACAGAAGGTCAGTCTGACAGGAGGTCAGGCGAGAGGAGTTCAGTTCTGAAGTTAGTTTTGAGTTCAGTTTAGAAAGAGTGCTGCAGCTGCCTCAGTGATCTGAGCCAGCTGGCATGGGAAAGAGAAGAGAAAGAGAAACCTAAGCTTCCATAAGAGAGAGAAGGAACAGCGCGGAACAAAGGCGTAGGAGAACAGAGAAGAGTTGTGGGTTGGAAGAGGAACCCTGCCTATAGGTTCTCAGCGCAAGGGCGGGGCCCAGTCCCCGAGGTTGTATGGACACTTATGGTTCTGCAGCAGACACCGGTGGAGTAGTTGGCTGTAAATGCACTACTCCCTTCAAAGACTTGGGACACAACAGCAACCGATTTGCGAGCCAGGACTCTGAGAGGAGTCCCCGATAGAGGCTACAGCTGTCTGTCATACAAGTAAGGTTCTAGGAACATCTGACAGGAGGAATTCCAGAGAACTACGGTACTGGAGCTCTTCACACTAAAAGGCGCAATAGAGGAGTCGTTCAGGAAAGGCAGAGTGTTGGAGAGGAGAACCCTGACTTGCCCGGGAGGTTGATTGAGTCTCTACCCTGGAGGCAGGCACCAGTGGGTACCACGAACTGTGAGTAAAGCTTTGAAACTGCAAGCCCTGGGGTCCTCCATTCATTCGCCGCTAACACCTTCAGCACCGCTACATCTGGGTACCAGCACCTATACCATTCTGTGCCTCTCCTCATCCATTGCACCTACACTGCCCTGGGACTACAGATCCACCTGTGGGGAGCTATACCATCTTTGCTGCACCACACCATCTGTCCCAGCGGATCCGCATGCAGCGTTGGCTTACCATCTACCTTGCCAAACACCACGGGTGGCATCACGAACCATTAAATTAAACCTTAACACCATTAACATCACCGCCATTGATATTGGGCGCCCAGGGCCACGGACCAGGTCACCGCTGCTGTGACACATCCCCCGGACACCGGCCCGGTACTGAGTACCCCGCTGCCCTGGGTGTGAGGGGCGACCCACAGACATTTTAAAAACCTGAGAATCATTGGAGCGGCCATAGGCCCCAATAATCACTGCTATAAACTTGCATTGTGCATCTGCAATGGCCATAAGCACGATTGAGAAATATTTTTTATACTTACAATATTTTGAGCCAGATGCAGCTGGTGTGACAATCCTTATATGCTTACCATCCACTGCACCCAAGCAATTGGAAAACTGGCAAATCTTTTCAAAGTTTTCTGCTATGTCCAGCCACCTCTCTGTTGTGCGATGTGGAATATACTCCTCATGTAAACAGTCCCACAATGCACAGCAAGTCTGTTTTACAATCCCCGATATGGTTGCAATTCCAAGCCTGAATTGATAATGTAGTGAGGAAAGGGATTCGCCAGTTGCAAGGAATCTGATCAAAAAGGCAAAGACAATAATTAATACAAACTACCAGCAACAACATTACAGTTAGAAGTCTGCAGGAGGAGAAACAATACAAATGGCTTACCGAAGAGTAACCATCAAACGCTCTGCCGGTGATATGGAGAAGGGGCAATATGTGTCATTTCTCCTAATTGCTTCTCCAACACGTTCCACCAAAAAAATAAAAATTTTCCACACTCATGCATGCATAGTTGAAAAACTTCTCTGGGTTTATGACGCACCCCGGGGGCCGTGGGGTACTCGGTACCGGGCCCGTTAACTTCAGTGAGGGATGTCACAGTGGCTGTGACCCAGTCTGTGGCCCCAGGCAGTCAAATGAAAAAATGTTTGAGTTATTATTATTGGAGTGCAGGAAAAATGAAAATAAAGTTTATATAGGAATATGTGACACCACCTGTGGTATTCTGGTCAGAGGCGACCAGTGCTGCGGTGTTGTTCCCCTGAGACTGTTGGTGTGTCGCAGCTGAGGTGAAAATAGCTCTCCACAGGTAGAGCAATAGTCCAAGGGCTGTTGAGACTTGTTGTTAAGGGCAATGTTGTCAGGCGGAGTGGTGGATGAAGCAGTGCTGGGTGCTTGGTGCAGAAAGGAGACAAAGGACTCAGTTGAATGCAGTTCCAAGGGGCTTTACTCACAGTCTGGTGCACACAGATGCCCACTTCGGTGCTGAGTCCTCCAGGCAAAGGGGTCCAGTAAACTCCCAGGAAAATGAGTACACCCCTCCCACACTTCCTGTCAGTATATATCTTCCTAGGCCGTCTCTTCAATGCTGCTTTAACTCCTTCCTTCCTTTTAGCATCTCACAGTCAGTGGCCCAGGCTAGCTGCTGCGGATACTGTCAGAATTCGTAACTCAGGAGATTTCTTGATCCTACATGGCAGCCTTTCTGGAGAAGGTAACTGTGGAAGTCGCTGTGGCCCATACAGTAACCACAGCTGTCAGCTTGCTAGTTAAGTTCGATGTTCACTTCACTAGGCTAGGGGCTAAGACCCTTCTGTGACCTAATTACTTCCCCCACCTGACGGCTATTAGCGTGAGTCTCTAGAAAAATCACTCCTTCCTTCAAGGAGCCTTCCTTTCCAAGCCAATCAGTCCAGCAGCTCCTCCTGACTGGAGCTGCCCCAACACGTCCTTCCACTTGCCTCTCCCCCTGAGGGAACTCTTCAACTCACTTCAAATCTCCCACTCTTTCTCTAAGCTCCGCCCACTTGCTGTCACTGATTGGCTGTTCTAAATCACTCCACTTTCTAAGCTCCTCCCCTTCTACCTACCTTCCCCACTAACCCCCCAACACCCTTTCCTAGCCAGTCTGGGATGAGGCCATCCTCCCGAAGGTTACACCCAGATGCCTTGACTAACTAGTGTGTGTTGGGTGCGAGTGTTAGGAGTGTGGTCAGGTGCCCCTGCGGCACCCCCGGAAGTATGGTCACCACAGTGGCATTACCTTCCTCCTAGGGAGGGTGATGTCATGCTTGGAAGCAATGAATGATCTCTCTGTCAGGTAAATCCAGCACACAGCACAGTTCCCACTCCAGGCCAGAAGAGGGAGCTCTGAACCCAAACTGCTGAGAAGCTGCTCTCTGTGGCCAGGAAGAGGAAGTTAGGGAGTTCGTGTGGAGAAGGAGAAGTGTGTGGATGTGGGAGAGATGAGCTGGATGATTGAGCTGAAGTCAGGCTCACTTCTAGCTGTAGTGCATTGTCCAGAGTCTGGTATCCGAGGTTGTATGGATATTGATGTTCCTGCAACAGATACCGGAGGAACAGGAGGCGGTAAATGCTTTGTTCCCACATAAGACTCGGAGGCACAGCAGTAACGTGTGTGAGCCAGAAAGAGGAGGCTACGGCTGCCTGTCATACGAGGGGCGTTCTAAAAGAGAGCAAGCAAGAGGAACTTCAGTGTAACTCAGAACTGCCAGTGCCTCAGATAAGCGTTAGGAAGGAGACTACACAACCCATCTGCATAGAGAGATTCCTAAGTTGCTTCCAGACTGATCAACTCCAGTTCCATCTGCAATCTGGATCCTGGAATGCACTTACAAAGCAAAGTAAAAGTAAAGGAAACTGCACCCCGTTGTGTCATTGCCTTCTTCCTGCAACCCCTTCAGCACTGCTACATCTCTGTGCCTAACACTACACCCTCTTCCTCAACACCTATTACTACTGCCCTGGGACTACAGCTCTACCTTTGGAGAGCTATTACATCTTGCTGCCTTATACCATCTGTCCCAGAGGATCTGCACTGCAGCGTCGGCTTAACCCCTTTATTGCCGAGCACCACAGGTGGCGTCACGTATCATCTACCTATAAACTTTACTCAGCCATGTTTCACCCCTTTTGCATGGACGCCCAGGGCCATGGACCGGGTCACCGCCACTGTGACACATCCCTCTGAGACACCGGCCCGGTACCAAGTAACCCCACAGTCCTGGGGGCGATCCATTTTTGGTGTCACAAGCAGGATTTACGAAGTCCTGTGTGCCAGAGACTGTATTGTGTGCCATAGACTTATTGTGCAATTGCCGCCATTACCCCGCCATTTGGCATATGCGGGAAGTCAAAGAGGCGTGCCGTTGTGGGCGGAGCCTGCAAGAGAGCGCGAAAAGTGAAGTGCTGCGCGCGAAGAGATCAGCGGGCGGGAAGTGAGAAGCTGAGGCCTGCAGTCCCGGCATGCCCCGATCATCCAGCCTGTGGAGCTGCAACCTGATAAGCCAGTAGAACACGGGGCCTGGCTAATGTTAACTAGGGGGGGAAGAGAATGTCTGAGGCAAGAGAAGATGCAGCGGTGAATGCCACCGCACCTCCCACAGTGCCGCAAGATGCAGGGGCAAGCGCAGCTGCAGCTCCAATGGCACCGCAGAATCCAGCGACCAGCGCTGCCTCCAGAGCACCGCAAGAACCAGCGCCCACCGCAGCAGCCCCCATAATGCCACTGTCCATGCCCTATATACTTGGAGCGGCCTGGTTACCACAGAACTCAGGGGAGTCACATACCCTGAGTGAATTCAAAGAGAGACTGTGCAGTTTCTTTGAGGTGTATCCTCTGTCTGAAATCCAAAAAGTGAACATCCTTATTGGGCAGCTAACTGGTGCAGCGCAAAGAGAAGTAAAGTCCTGGCAGGACACTGATAAAGAGACTGTTAATAAGATTCTGGCTAAGCTAAGAAGCACCTTTGACAACCACACTGCAGCTGAAATAAAAATAAGATTCTTTGGGTGTAAGCAAAGAGTGCAGGACAGTATACGGGACTATGCTCTTAACCTGCAGGAGGCGCTGTGAGCCATAAAGCATATTGACCAAGACAGTGTGAAAGATGGAGACAGACTGTTAAAGAAGCAATTTGTTGAGGGACTCCTATCCAGTACCCACAGAGCACAGCTGTGCATCATAGCCCTACAAAACCCTGATCTAGACTTTGCAGACTTTAAAGACAGGGCTATCCGGGTGCTGCATGAACCAAATGTCAGCCGCCCAGTGCCCCCTAGGCGTCCAGCAATTACATGCCACCAAGAAGCAGCATCTTTCCCTCAGAGCCCTGTGGAGGCTGACGCACAGACTCTAGAAGGTGATCCATCTGAAGAACTGCGCCTTCAGGTCCAAGAGCTGACCAAAAATATGGCTGCACTTGCCAAAACTGTGCAGTCCATGCAGGTGTCCTCAAAGGAAAAGATCCAGCTGGCCTCCAGTCCAGAGGATGTCCCGTGGCTACGGAAGAAGAGGATCCCGCCACTCCGAGGGGGAGACAACGATCAATATAACCAGGACGGACTTCCCATCTGTCGTCACTGCCGCAAGGCAGGCCACATCGCAAGATTCTCTTATTTAAACGAGCAACCCCTGGGGCAGAGGGACAACCCCCAGGAGTAGGACCACAAGGCCCAAAGAACTGGCTAGCCAAGTATGTTGGAGGGCGACCGGTCCTCCCAGTGGTGATTGACAGCATCCCCATGAACACTTTGCTGGACACTGGCTCTCAGGTGACAACTATGCCATATATCCTTTACAAACAGTATTGGGATGACTCTGAACTTACTCGCGGCCCAAGTGATGAGCTGACAGTAGTTGCCAGCAATGGTCAGTCTTTGTCGCAAGTAGGATGTAAAGAGATTGCCATTAAGGTGGGGCAAGTGGAGTTAAAATCTCAAGGTCTGATAGTTGTAGACATTGATCGACGAGAATGTAACCCAATGATGACCTTAGGTACAATGTGATTGAAAATTGTCTTGCCGAGGTTATTGTTTTGTTGCAACAGGTAGCCGAGACTGCTGGTTCCAGTGAACGAGTCCTGCAGAAGGAGATCAAGGCCCTGATGCAAAGACAGCAGGTAGAACTGTCTGGCGGAGAAATTGGCAGCGTCAGAGTGAGTGATTCTTTCCCCATTGCGATACCCCCCAGATGTGAAATGCTAATTTGGTGTTGGGCAGCCATAGGCCTCAGAAGAAAAGATTACCCAGCATTGGTAGAGCCAGTGTACTCTGATAGCTGGCCCACTGTCCTGACAGCCAGAGGGGCAGTTGATGTCCGCAAAGGGAGAGTACCTGTACGCCTCTTGAATTGTGGGGAGGAGGAGGCCACAATACCTCGGTATGCCACAGTTGCTAAGCTGGCTACTGTCAGTAGCAACGCAATACAGGCAGCAAAGCCCTTGGTCTCATTCGACCAGGCAGGGGACAATGGCTTTGTAAAGCAGCTGGCGCAGTGGTGTCAGCAGCTGCATATGGGTACTGACTCCACTCCTACAATCCAAAAGAATGAGGTTTACTGAGTGGCTCAGGGGTATGAATGGGTATTCAGCAAACACCCTCTAGACTTTGGGAAGGCAAGAAGGGTTCAACACCATATCCCCACTGGAGATCATCCACCCATTAAAGAAAGGTACCGGCCTATACCCCCAACACAATATCAATATGCCAAAAGTATGTTGCGGGAAATGAAGGAAGCTGGGGTGATCAAAGATAGTTGTAGCCCCTGGGCAGCCCCAATAGTTTTTGTGAAAAAGAAAGTTGGTACCATGAGAATGTGTGTTGATTATCGAAAAATTAACAGCATTACACATAAGGATGCCTACCCATTACCCAGAATTGAGGAGTCATTAGCTGCACTTAAAACTGCTAACTATTTTTCCACCTTGGATCTCACTAGTGGGTATTGGCAGGTTCCCATGGCGGAGGCAGACAAGGAGAAAACAGTGCTTACTACACCATTGGGTCTCTGCGAGTTCAACTACATGCCGTTTGGGCTCTGCACCGCCCCAGGGACATTTCAACGGCTAATGGAGTGCTGTCTTGGACAAAAGAACTTTGAGAAAGTTCTGTTGTATCTTGATGATGTCATTGTTTTCTCCAAGACTTATGAAGATCATTTGGAGCACCTGGCTGAGGTGTTTGAAGCTATGTACAACTTTGGCCTGAAAGTGAAGCCATACAAATGCCACCACCTGATGCCCAAGGTTCAGTACCTCGGCCATGTAGTGAGTGCAGAAGGTGTGGCACCGGATCCTGACAAAGTCACTGTCATCCGGGACTGGCAGAAGCCCAGCAACCTCCATGAGGTACGTCAATTCCTCGGGTTGGTAGGCTACTACCGAAGGTTTATCAAAGGCTTCACTGAGATAGCCACACCTATGCAAAATCTTCTGGTGGGCCAGCCCAAGAAAGCCAGGAAGAAGAGTCCTACATTTGAATGGAATGAGGAACTGGAGAGGTCCTTCACTCGACTGAAAATGGCTCTCACAGGAGATGAAGTTCTGACCTACCCAGATTATGACCAAACATTTGTTCTGTATACTGATGCCATCAATGTGGGACTGGTAGCAGTACTGTCACAGGTAAAGAATGGCAAAGAAAGAGTGATCTCCTACGCCAGCAGGAAGCTTCGTCCCACTGAAAGGAACCCTGACAACTACAGTTCTTTCAAACTGGAGTTCCTCGCCGTAGTCTGGGCTGTGACTGAACGATTCAAGCATTACCTAGCTTCAGCCAAGTTTACCATCTTCACAGACAACAACCCGCTGACTCACTTGGAAACTGCAAAACTAGGTGCACTGGAGCAGCGATGGATGGCCCGGTTGTCTAACTATGAATTTACCATCAAGTACCGAGCGGGACACAAGAATGCCAATGCTGATGCGCTGTCCAGGATGCCCTATCTGCCAGATGGGGAAGAAGACCCAGAGGCACTCGAAGTTATAGAGTTACCTGCCTTCCACCGGCCAATTGCGGCCCAACGTGCCCAAGCAGTGAGAAACAGACGATCTATCGTGAAAGAGGCCACCCTAAATCCGTTGCCTCATCATGACTGGCCAGAAACATAGGATAGTGACCCCGCAGTCTGCCTGGTAAAGGAGCTACTGTCACAAGCTGACTCACACCCAGGTCCAGATGCTCCTGAAGAAACCCAGCAGTTATGGAAGGAAAGAGGCAGGCTATTCATCTATGAGGGAAAGCTGTGTCGGAGGAGTATCAATGCCCGCACTCATGAGATGGTCTGGCAGGTGGCAGTCCCAAAGAGGGAGGTATTGATGGTCTTGGAAGCGTTTCACAATGGAGCAGGACACTTTGGATGGAAGAAGTTGGAGGCCTTGCTCCGAGAGAGGTTCTACTGGGCTGGTATGTGGAAGGCCATTGAAAATTTGTGCCGCCGGGAGTGTGGACAATGCAACCTGCACAGGAAGAACCGTAACAGCCAGCGAGCATGTTTGCAGCCAATAATAACCAAACAGCCAATTGAGTTGGTCACCCTGGACCATGTGAAGCTAGTCCCAAGCCGTTGAGGCTACGTTTATGCTCTTACCATCATTGACCACTACTCGAGATTCCTGGTAGTCGTACCTGTCAAGGATGAAACAGCCAGGACAGCAGAAAGAGCATTCCAACAGCACTTTTGTTGACCACACGGATATCCTGAGCGAGTGCTTACAGATCAAGGTCCAGCCTTTGAGGCAGAAGTGTTCCAGGAGTTCTGGAACTTGTACGGTTGCAAGAAGATCAGGACAACACCGTACCGTCCACAGACCATTGGCATGTGTGAAAAGATGAATCAGGTGGTGATCGATCTACTGAAGACCTTGCCTTTGGAAGAGAGGAATCTTTGGCCAGAGAAGTTGCCAGATCTGGTAGACCTCTATAATCACATTCCTGTGAATACAACCAACTGCACTCCAGCCTACCTACTGAGAGCGAGGCCTGGCAAGTTGCCTATTGATTTGGATATGGGAGTCCTGACACCTGATGTGACATAATCAGATGCTGACTGGGACACAGAGAGGCAGCAGCAATACCGAAGAGTACAAGAGTGCGTGGAAAAGAGTCTAGCGCAGGCAAGACAAAAGCAGGAAAAGAACTACAATCTACATGCACCTGCAGTTCCCCTGTCACCAGGAGAACAGGTCCTAAAGAGGAAAAGGAGGATGCATAAATTGGATGACCAATGGGAAGCTGAACCCTACACCATCCTACCATCAAACTTTGACAACACCAAAGTGTGCCTTATCAGTAAGGATGGAGGAGAAACCTCATCAGCAGTATGGAGGGATCATCTGAACCTGTGCCCTGACCAACTAAAGGAAACGATGGGAGATCAAACCTACCTTCAACCCATAAAAGAAGAAGAGAAAAAGGTCAGCACTGCACTCGGAGAATTTCCTGCAAACTGGACAAGAGTGGATCAAGCCATCGTAGTTCCTGTCCTAATCTTTCCCCAGCCTACTGCAACTGAAGTAGCAGAGACTCAAGAGAACTCTGAAAATCAGGAAGTTCAGGCAGCAGATGCCACACCAGCAGTGGAGCCAGAGAATCCTCGTCCTGCCAGTGGTGGATCTGTCATGCCCACAGTGAGCCTAAGAGTTTGCAGATGGCTACTACCCAGTTTACCAACAGCATTAACAGGCACACTAATCCTAATTAGGCCATTAGAAGTAACCATGCTACGCAGATCTACCTGTAGTACAAAAGGTGAGATTCCAGTTAGATATAGAGATTAAAGTGCAAATAGAAAATGTAAACTATACCTGTAAATATGCAATTTTGCAAACTTATGTGCCTACAGAGACTCTGTAAGAACTTTTTGAATATCTTATTTTGTTTTGATGGACAATTGGGCCACAGGACTATGTGTGGCCAAAGCAATCCTTGTATATAGTTACCAACTTGCTCAGGAATTGGACCATATACATTGACGCATGGACTAATCAACACAAGGACTATTTTTGAGCTTTGGTTTTTGTAATTTTTCATTTTTTGAAATCTTGTAACAGTTACAATTGTTCATTTGTGTATATGTTTGCATGTTTTCTTAGTCCGGGAGTACTGAATTGCACTAGGGGGGAATGTGCCACCCTCAAGAGTATGGTCGCCACAGTGGCACTACCTTCCTCCTAGGGAGGGTGATGTCATGCTTGGAAGCAATGAAGGATCTCTCTGTCAGGTAAATCCAGCACACAGCACAGTTCCCACTCCAGGCCAGAAGAGGGAGCTCTGAACCCAAACTGCTGAGGAGCTGCTCTCTGTGGCCAGGAAGGGGAAGTTAGGGAGTTCGTGTGGAGAAGGGGAAGTGTGTGGACGTGGGAGAGATGAGCTGGACGATTGAGCTGAAGTCAGGCTCACTTCTAGCTGTAGCGCATTGTCCGGAGTCCGGTATCCGAGGTTGTATGGATGCTGATGTTCCTGCAACAGAAACCGGAGGAACAGGAGGCTGTAAATGCTCTGTTCCCACATAAGACTCAGAGGCACAGCAGCAACGTGTGTGAGCCAGAAAGAGGAGGCTACGGCTGCCTGTCATGCGAGGGGAGTTCTAAAAGAGAGCAAGGAAGAGGAACTTCAGTGTAACTCAGAACTGCAAGTGCCTCAGATAAGCGTTAGGAAGGAGACTACACAACCCTTCTACATAGAGAGATTTCTAAGTTGCTTCCAGGCTGATCAACTCCAATTCCATCTGTAATCTGGATCATGGACTGGACTTACAAAGTAAAGTAATGTTAAAGGAAACTGCACCCTGTTGTGTCATTGCCTTCTTCTTGCAACCCCTTCAGCACTGCTGCATATCTGTGCCTAACACTACACCCTCTTCCTCAACACCTATTACTACTGCCCTGGGACTGCAGCTCTACCTGTGGGGAGCTATTACATCTTGCTGTCTTATACCATCTGTCTCAGAGGATCTGCACCGCAGCGTCGGCTTAACCCCTTCATTGCCGAGCACCACAGGTGGCGTCACGTATCATCTACCTATAAACTTTATTTACCTATGTTTCACCCCTTTTGCATGGACGCCCAGGACCTTGGACCAGGTCACCGCCACTGTGACACATCCCTCTGAGACACCGGCCCAGTACCGAGTAACCCCACATCCCTGGGGGCGATCCACCCCCATCTTACCTGGTCAAGAAATACCACACCTCTGGATGAGGTGCAGTACCTCTGTGGCTACTGGACCCGCAGGGGCGCCACATTTACTCTCAATTCCATATATAGCATTGAATAGACGCCACGTGTCATTCGCTGTGCTGTGATCGGGTAGGTCCAAAGACGTCGCCGCAGACGCAGGATGCGCTGTCTTTCTTGCTCCTTTTCCTGAACGATCACTACCAAACGATTTGCCTCAAAAGCAAAATCCACATAGATGTTCACAATCTTCGCTATAACTCCTTCCATTTTTGCCACTTGCTCTACAACCTTTCCAACGTGTTGTGTGTAAACACTCCATATATAGGTTTCCAATAGTTTCCAGTAGCCAATAACGTTTTGGGAGCCCCCCTTTTGGCATTTTTAAAAAACGGATCCATCAAAAAATGGGAGAAACGGATGGAAAAAATGCTAGTCGGATCCATCGAAAAAATGGATTCGTCGCATCAGATTTTCACAATTTTCGACGGAGCCATTGATCCATCGCGCCGCCGGATTTCGACTGACGCCAAAAAACTGATGTGGGAAAGTGGCCTTTTCCCCAACTTTTCACACTGGGAAATGTTTAAAAATGGCAACAGAATTTATCCCACTTTTTCTTCTGAATGTAGAAATACCCCATATGTGGCTGTACAGTACTACTCTGCCATACGGAGTGACTCAGGAGGGGCTCGGGAGGGACAGAGCGCTATTAAAGAGCCCCTTAGTGCTAGAAAAGCAGAATCCCCCCTCAAGTGACCCTATTTTGGAATTTATAACCCTTTGGAAATGTAGTTACAGATGTAGTGACCAGGATCGGATTGGCTACCAGAGGATCCTCCAGTTCTGACATCTGATGGCATACTGGCCAGCAGCTGCCTAGGGCCCCCAGCCAGTGGCAGGTCGCTAATAGTGGCACACCACGCAGCTGCTATGGGGGCCTCCAGTGCAAGAGGAGCAGCAGCTGGTGTCAGAAAGCAGATGCCGGCTACTGAGGCTAAAGCCTGTCCCCATGGGCGTGGAGAGGGGTGAATATTAATTTTACTTTAATAGCGGGCATTGCTTTCCTGCAGTCTGCACAGTGAACATAAGTCATGTGTGCCAGCAATTTGCATACTGACCCCTCTCCCCTGTTGTCTTACTGGGCGGAGCAGTGACAAAAAGTAATCAGAATGCAAGAGCTCTCTGTAAGACTATGTGCACACGGTGCTTTTCTGCTGCATATATGCATCAGATTTGGCCCTGCGAATAAGCAGCAGAACTGCATGTGATGTACAGAACCATTGTAGCCTATGTGAAACAAAATCCGCTGTGCACATGCTGCTTTTTTTTCTGCACGGATTTGGTGCAGAATGAAAAAGCAGTATGTCACTTCTTTTGTGTGCTTTTGGTGCAGTTTTCCACCTGCTCCATTCTAGAAATCCACAGGTGGAAAACCGCAGGGGTAAACTGCACAAAACATGCAGTGAAACCGCACAAAAAAAGCACTAAATATGCAGGTCATTTGACCTGCAGATTTAGTGAAATCTGCGCAGAAAATTCCAAAGCAGAATACGCACTGTGTGCACATACCCTTACTTACAAAGAGTGCGCCGTAGTCTGCAGCAGGCAGCATGTCAGCTGTGTTATCAATGACGCCCACACAGCGCTCTGACTAACTGTGGGAGGAGCCACAAACAGGACGTCCTCCCAGCGTGACACCACCACAACTCGCAGCTCCGCTCAGACCTAGTCAGAGGGCAGTGCGCGCATCACTGATAACACAACTGACATGCTCGCCTGCTGCAGACCACGGCTCATGATATGTGAGTAACAGTGCACTCTTTTGCCCTGATGGCTTTTTATGCAGCTCTTGATAAGAGGCGCTTTTGATAAAATGCTGCTACAAAGGGAAACAAGGTGGATTTTTCTATTGAATACATGTCATCCCCTTGGTTTGAATGAGCGGTTACATTTTGGCTGCTTTCTATAATATATTTCTTATCTCATCTGCTTGGTGGATCTTTTGGTCTGCCGAAAATTCTAGTACACTGTGGAAAGTTTGCTCCAGGCCCTGCGAGCTATAGAGTCAGCCAAAAAAACAAGATTGCTTAAGTATCATATATGAAGGGAGATTATCTGTCCTGTATCTTTTTGATACTCCTTTCTGTTCTTTTGTATATCCTGGGCTAAACTTAAAAATAAGAGTCTACACAAGGACAATTCTGAAGGGAGTGTACAGTATGTCAACCATTAAATCATGCACTGATGTGGAGTTCCTCCGGGGATACTAAGTGTACATTCTGTACACCTACTTATCATAATTCTTTTCTGATATTTTGGCCCCTCTTGTCGATTCGCCCAGATAGCTGGTTCACAAATTCTATTGATTCTTGAGTATAATCTATAATTATACTGGGTGGATATTAAAAAATCTTCCATCCCCCAGTCTTGTAGTTGATAACTCATTATAATATTTATAGGATGGTATTTTTCACCCTGTTCATTTTGGACTTTTAAATATAAGATCAGTGCAAATTATATATACAATTTGCGTTAATATCCCTGATTGCCTGACATCTCCTTAATGGGATTGCAGTGCTTTCCTTCCAAAGTCATTCCTTTAGTGTGCGGTTTATGTTTAGAATATCGGAGAGACTTGCTGCATTTATTGCTCTAGGACACCATTCACTCTCTGACTGCATTAAATGTGACTCTGGTAGTTATGTGCACAGTGGCAGTCCTGTATTTTGGAACATAGGAGGAGGCTGCATTAACCTTTCTATAATACCATTCACACTTTGGACGCATGAAATATGATATTGGAAACAATGGGTAATATGGCCGTTTCCTTGCATGCGTCCTGCATTTTGGAAAACAGGAGGCTAATATTGGTAGCAGCTAATGGAATGCAGGGGGTTAACATCAGTAGCAGCCGTATTTATTGCTCTAGAACACCATTCACACTCTGATTGCAATAAATGTGATTCTGGTAATCAGTAGCTTGTGGAATGCAGGGGGTTAATATCAGTAGCAGCTGTATTTATTGCCCTAGGACACCATTCACACTCTGATCGCATTAAATGCGATTCTGGTAATTATGTGCACTGTGGCAGTTACTATTTCATGCGTCCTGTATTTTGGAACATAGGAGGAGGCTGCATTAACCTTTTTATGATACCATTCACACTTTGGTTGCATGAAATATGATATTAGAAACAATAGGTAATATGGCCGTTTCCTTGCAAGTGTCCTGCGTTTTGGAAAACAGGAGGTTAATATCAGTAGCAGCTGATGGAATGCAGGAGGTTAATATCAGTAGCAGCTGTATTTATTGCCGTAGGACACCATTCACACTCTGATCGTAATAAATGCGATTTTGGTAATTATGTGCACTGTGGCTGTTCCTGTTTCACGCGTCCAGTATTTTGGAACATAGGAGGAAGCTGCATTAACCTTTTTATGATACCATTCACACTTTGGACGCATGAAATATGATATTTGAAATAATCTGATGTCAGACGCAGGGGGTGGAGCTTACTAATAATGGAGTCTTTATCAAGAGTCCATGTACTTTCCCCTCCAGGACTCCACGTGGTAGGGACAGTCACACTAGTTTGTTAGGCACCTCGCCACTGCAGGTCCTGTGGACTTAATGGCTAACACTAATTTTATATATCCTTTCCTACTGCTTTACAGCTATTCGACTCCCCTGATGAATCCCCACCATTGGGGAAGAAACGCATAGGGAGCTTTTCTATCTATTTTTCCCCTTATCAGTGGGGGTGTCCACTACAGGATCCACTTGGGGCCTGTCCTTGTTAGGACAGGAGTAACGCTGGGGCACGACAGGGAGTGTAGGGGAACACTTTACATTAACACTGGTTTTCCCATGTCTCGGCTCTCCATGAGTAGATCATCTCTCCAGCAGGATACGCCCTGATGCTGGAATGCTATATCTATTACCAATGGTGAGACCAAACCATTTTTTAATGAGCACTGGTTCACATGAGCATTTTTTTGTAATGCTTTTGTGTGTTGTGTCCTTTTAAAGGTTCATTAAATGTTCTGTTTCTCTAGTCACCTTCCACGACAGCCATATCGGAGTATGTCTCCCTGCCCTAATGGGGGACAGGAAATGCACAAGAGGTTAAATAACCCTCCCCTTCCTGCTATATCAAGTGTTTTTTTCTGGACACACTAGCATGTATAGTTACCACCAAGGTGTAGGAATCGACAGGAGGTAGGCAGAGGCCACTACACTCGCCTCTTTGTAATTGTAAAACCCTCAGGAAAGCAGGGTTAAAATAAACTTAAAACCCTTGAACCAAGTGGTAAAGTACAGATGGTTCAGGATGGAGTCGGTTAAGTTGGCAATCCCCCTCATAGGACAAATTGGGTGTTGGCCACAATAGATCTGAGGGACGCTTACTATCATGTCCTGATTCATCCAGACAACAGGGAATTCCTCAGGTTTGCGGTTTTCCAGGGTCCCCGGGTCAACCACTACCAGTTCAATGTCCTGCCGTTTGGGGTGTCAGCAGCCCCTCGAGTGTTTACCAAGACAATGGCAGAGGCAATGATCTTCATTTGCCAGCAGGGGATTTGCATTGTCCCATACCTAGACGACCTTCTAATAAGGGATCCATCCATGTCTCGCCTGAACAGTATGTAGGAAAGTCCCTGGAGATTTTACAGTCCTTGGGTTTGATCCCCAACCTGGAGAAATCGGACCTTCTTCCTTCGTCAGGGAAGAAGTTCTTAGGGATACTCCTGGACTCAGGAAGGCGAACCTCTTTTTTACCCAGGAAACGACAATTTGACCTTGTTCAGAGGTCCTCCAGGTTTGGAGACCAGAGAACACCAACCCAGAGACGCAATGTCCATACTAGGTTCACTTATAGTGTGCATCCAAACTGTTTCCTGGGCTCAAGCCCATACTCGGTTCCATCGGTCCTATGTACTCCTGTGTTCAAAGTAGTATCGGGATACTCTGACCAAGAGAACCCCTCTTCCTGGTCATGTGAAGGTGTCTCTCTTATGGTGGCTGGACTACCAGAACCTCCAGCGGGGCGTCAGCTGGGATCAGCTCTCCCTGAAAATTGTCACCACAGACGCCAGTCAGGGGGGGTATGGCCCCTAGACGTCAGAGCCAGCTCCTCAAATGTGAGAGAACTGAAAACTGAGGAGGAAGCGTTGAAAGCAGCATCAACCCTTTGTCCAAATCATCATGTATGTGTCTGCCCAGACAATGCGACTACATTGTCCTACATCCGACACCAAGGAGGGACGAAATTCTTCAAACAAAAAGTTGGTAGCTGCAAGAAATTTTTCTTGGGCAGAGAAACGTCAGTTGGAGCCTAGACCAAACAGCATTTTGCCTCTAGTGTCAAGGTGGGGAAATCCCAATGTGGACCCTTTTTGCCAGCGACAAAACGCGAAGGTGGAAACGTTTTTCCCTCAGTCCCACCGACGGAGCGTGGGGAGTAGATGCCTTCTCCCATCCGTGGCAGTTCAATCTGGCTTACACCTTCCCTCCGATTCCCACGGTAGCGAGAACACTGCAGAAGATACGGGCAGAACAAGTCGCTACAATCCTAGTGGCTCCCTTGTGGCCAGGGGAAAGCTGGTACATGGAGCCCTATGGAACATGGCTCAGGAAGCCCCAATACTTCTGCCCCTAGAGGGCCAGTCTCCTTTACTAAGACCCTCTACTGCACCCAGACCCGCACAGAATGAACCTTGCGGCCTGGCTACTGAAGCCGGAATTCTAATGGCTTAAGGCCTTTCCGAGAAAGTGATCTAAACTCTACAGTGTTGTAACTCTCTTCTAATCGGTCTCCCTCTTACCAAACTCTCCCCCCTCCAATCTGTCTTGAATGCTGCAGCCAGGATCATATTCCTCACCAATCGTTACACCGATGCCTCTACCTTGTGCCAGTCATTACACTGGCTACCCATCCACTCCAGAATTCAGTATAAACTTATTACCCTCACTCACAAAGCCCTCCATGGCTCAGCACCACCCTACATCTCCTCCCTTGTTTCAGTATACCACCCTACCCGCACCCTCCGTTCTGCTGATGACCTGAGATTAGCATCCTCAATAGTCAGAACCTCCCACTCCCGTCTCCAAGACTTTACACGTGCTGCGCCAATTCTTTGGAATGCACTTCCCAGGTCAATACGATTAGTCCCCAATCCCCACAATTTTAAGCGTGTCCTGAAAACACATTTATTCAGACTGGCCTACCACCCCAACACATTAACCTAATCTATCCCTGTGTGGCAGAGCCAAAAGTTTTACCATAACCAGGTTCCCCGCATCATGTTCCCACATGCTTTATGCCTCCATTAGCCCTCTGTGTCTGTACTGTTACACACTTAACATTATGGCTGGTCCATACAATCAGGGCAACTGTTACCACCCACCTTTCGTGTCTCCCTCTTTCCTCATAGACTGTAAGCTTGCGAGCAGGGCCCTCTTTCCTCTTGGTATTTGTTATAATCTACTGTATGTGATTATTGTTATGCTGTAATGTCTATTGTCTGTACAAATCCCCTCTGAAATGTAAAGTGCTGCGGAATATGTCGGCGCTATAAAAATAAAATGTATTATTATTATTATTATTATTATTACAGTGCCACTGGCCATTCTAGACTGAGCATGACTAACGCCATTTACGGGAAGGTTTGGAAGATGTTCTCATCTTGGTGTTCCCTAAGTGCCCTCGACCCCTTCCATCCTGATATCACAGATCTTAGAATTTCTTCAAGACGGCTTAGTTCTAGGGCTCACTCCTAGTATACTAAAGGTACAGGTATCAGCTCTTAGTTCATTTTACAATCAAGATCTGGCAAGCCATCGCTGGATCAAGCGATTCATAACCTCAGCAACTAGAATCCGTCCCAGACTCTGCAGTCAGTTTCTCCGTGGGACTTGTACCTAGTTCTCAAAGGCTTGACCAGGGAACCGTTGAGCCACTGTCTTCCACGGCTCTGGAAAACTTAACACTAAAAACTGGGTTTTTGGTAGCAATTACTACCACAAGGTGCATAGGAGAATTACAGGCCTTTTCAATACAGGAGCCATACTTGACCATCACGGAAGATAGCATCTTCCTAAGGTTAAATCCCTCCTTTATGCCTAAGGTAGCCCCAAACTTTCATAGGTTCCAGGATATTGTATTACCTTCCTTCTGTACAAACCCCTCCAACACGAAAGAAGAAGCCTTTCACACCCTCGACGTCTGTAGAGTAGTTCTCTTCTACCGCCAGCAAACGGAGAGTTGGAGGATTGACCAGATTTTGATTCAAATTTCCGGTTGGAATAAAGGCAAAAGGCGGCAAAAATTACAATCACGAATTGGATCTGGCAAGCTATCAGCCTCACCTACTCATCACAGAACGTTCCTCCTCCTACATCTCTGAAAGCCATCTCTGCTCGTCAGTATCAACATCATGGGCAGGAAGAGGGAACGCATCTTCTGAGCAGATATGCAGAGCTGCCACCTGGTCATCTGTACATACATTCACCAGACACTATACACTAAATTTCAACAGGGATTTAATGTTTGGCAGATATGTTCTGCAGGCTGATGTCCCTCCCTAAAAAATTAGTTGTTGGTATTTCTCCGATATGGCTGTCGTGGAAGGTGACTAGAGAAAATAGAATTAGTCTTACCGGTAATTCGGTTTTTAGGAACCTTCCACGACATCATTAATTTCCCTCCCTATCTGATACTCCTTATTGGATGATTCCTACACCTTGGTGGTAACTATACATGCTAGTGTGTCCAGAAAAAACACTGGATATAGCAGGAAGGGGAGGGTTATTTAACCGCTTGTGCATTTCCTGTCCCTCATTAGGGCGGGGAGACATCCTCCGATATGGCTGTCGTGGAAGGTTCCTAGAAACCAATTTACCGGTAAGACTAATTCTATTTTTAATTTGCTTCATATGGATACTCTCTAGGCTGTGCGCAGCCAATCAGTGTTAACTTTGTTTGTGTCCTCTTCTCCCCGGCTGTACACAACTCAAATAATGAGCTGGGCTGTCATCCATAGCTCACGCTGTTGTGAATTCCCTTGTTCGGACCTCTGAGCCGTAGCTCCCTCTGGTGGTTACTGGGAGTAGTGGAGCTGGCCAGTTGGATGGAAGTTTTCCACCTGATGATAATTGGGAATCTGGGATTACTGGCTGGCAGCATATAAGTGAGCAGGTTTCCCTTGGTGGTTGCTGGTGATTTCCTCCTTGTGCATTTGGAGTTCTTTTGTCTCCTGCCTGATCTGCATGGTTCAGTTAAGTGATTCTTTTGCTAATCCTTTGCATCTAATCTGGCTGTGCCTTTTTTTTTCTTGCTTTCTGCTTTGTTGTGAGGGTTCAGCATACTCCCTGCTGGGGGCAGCACTGGGCCCCGCTCCATATGTTACCGCTTGTGTCAGTTTGTTCAGTCCCCTGTTATATTAGTATATTTTGCTTTGCTTCTAGTTCACACCAGAGTGCTGATCTAGAGGTCTAGCGGGGTGAGGTCGTGTGGCCTCAGGTTTTTTGTATATCAGATGTGTTGGATTTTTAGGGTTTTTGCGTGATTGCAGACAGTATCTTTTCTGTCCTGTCCTAGCTAGACAGCTTGGGCCCCATCATTTGCTCAGTCTATTTTCTGTCTGTTTGTGTCTCATCTGGTCTCACTGACAATATGTTTGGGGGCTGTCTATTCCTTTGGGGATCTGCTCCGGGACAGTTTAGATTTCACCTTTCTGGCTTTAGGCTTAGTTAGTTCTCCGGCTGTGCCGAGGTGTCTAGGGCATTCTAGGAACGCTCCACGACTACTGCTAGTTGTGGTGTTAGGACCAGGGGTCTGCAGTCCGCTCAACTACCAACCTCTCTGGTGTCCTGGTGGCTTAGCCTGTTCTGCTATCCTCCTCGGTGACCCATTCATAACAGCATGCTCCCCTCCCCCACAGTGAAAGCAGCAGAAGGAGATAGATGACTCCCTACAACAGCTATAAAGGTTGAAGAAAGGGCCCCCCCTGCCAGCCTAATAGTAAGTGTAAATGGGTCTAGGGTGATAGAGGGGGAGGGGCTAAGTTACTTAGTGATGAATGAGGGCCCTATAAAATCATCTCTCCTTTCACTCCTGACTGACTGCACCTCCTCCCCCTATATCACCCCTGACTGAGTCTTCTCCCTCTATATGACCCTTGACTGAGCCCTCCTACTATATATAACCCCTGACTGAGCCCCTCCCACTGTATGACCCTTCACTGAGCCCCCTTCCACTGTATGACCCCTGACTGCACCCCCTCCCCGTGTCACCCCAGACTGAGTCCCCTCCCTTTATATCACTCCTGCTGAACCCCCTCACCCCAGAATCACCCTGCCTGAGCCCCTCTACCCCTGTATTACCCCTGACTGAGCCCTCTCCCACTATATCACCCCTGACTGTACCCCATCCCCCTGTATCACCCCTGCTGAACCCCCTCACCTCAGAATCACCCTGACTGAGCCCCTCTACCCCTGTATTACCACTGACTGTAACACCTCCCCTGTATCATCCTGATTTAGCCTCTTTCCCCCTGTATTACCTTGGACTGCGCCACCTCCCTGTGTATCACCCCAGAATCAGCCTCACCCCCTGTATCACCCCTGCTGAACCCCCTCCTCCTGTATCACCCCTGACTGACTAAACCCCCTCTCCCTGTATCTCCACTGACTGCGCCCCTCTCCCTGTATCACCCCTGACTGTGTCCCCTCCCCCTGAATCATCCATGACTGTGCCCCATCTCCCTGTATCACCCCTGACTGACTATGTCCCCTCCCCCTGTATTATTTCTGACTGATTCCCTCTCCCCCTATATCACCCCTGGCAGTGCCACCTCCCTCTGTATCACCCCTGACTGAGCCCCTCTCTCTCCCTGTATCACCCCTGACTGACTGTATCCCCTCCCCCTGTATCATTCTGACTGAGCCTCTCTCCCCCAGTATTACCCCTGACTGAATATGTCCCCTCTCCCTGTATCATTCTGACTGAGCCTCTCTCCCCCTGTATTACCCCTGACTGACTGTGTCCACTCCCCCTGTATCACCCCTGGCTGTACCACCTCCCTCTGTATCGCCCTGACTTTCCCTCTCCCCTTTTATCACCCCTGACTAAAACTTTTCTTTCCCTACTACTAGCAAAATGAGGCCCTTCATAAAAAGTTATCGCCTTATAGGTGGCAGAGAGATTTCTGTAAAAAGTGTATGAGGGGATGTGAGGGAAAGCTCTTTCGATATCACTCCAATGTCATACATAAGTGATTTAGGACCCCCACCACTATAAGAGGGGACATTCACATAATGTATTTGCTGCAGAAGTCATAACAGCAAATTAACAGTGGAAATATCCACACATGGTGCAGATATTGCCGCATTTACTACTACACAATGATGCACCTTTACCACTGACCTGTTCTTTGCATTGCAAAGGATGAAATTGGTGTTGAATACGCACAGCATAAATTGACACATTGTACATGTTAAATCTGCATCGGTCAATTCCTGCCCTGGATTTTCTCAGAGTATAGAGTGGGAAAAAAAGTATTTAGTCAGCCACCAATTGTGCAAGTTCTCCCACTTAAAAAGATGAGAGGCATGTAATTGACATCATAGGTAGACCACAACTATGAGAGTCAAAATGAGTAAACAAATCCAGAAAATCACCTTGTCTGATTTGGCAAGATTTATTTTTCAAATTATGGTGGAAAATAAGTATTTGGTCATTAACAAAAGTTCCTCTCAATATTTTGTTATATATCCTTTGGCAATGACAGAGGTCAAATGTTTTCTTCACAAGGTTGGCACACCTTATTGGTGGTATGTTGGCTCATTCCTCCATGCAGATCTCCTCTAGAGCAGTGATGTTTTGGGTCTGTCGCTAGGCAACACGGACTTTCAAATCCCTCCAAAAGTTTTCTATGGGGTTGAGATTTGAAGACTGGCAAAGCCACTCCAGGACCTTCATATGTTTCTTATGAAACCACTACTTCATTGCCCTGGCAGTGTGCTTGGGATCATGATCATGCTGAAAGACCCCTCCACGTTTCATCTTCAATGCACTTGCTGATAGAAGGAGGTTTGCACTCAAAATCTCACAATACATGGCCCCATTCATTCTTTCATGCACATGGATCAGTCGTCCTGGTCCCTTTGCAGAGAAACAGCTCCAAACCATGATGTTGCCACCCCCATGCTTCACAGTAGGTTTGGTGTTCTTTGGATGCAACTCAGCATTCTGTCTCCTCCAAACACAATGAGTTTTATTTCTACCAAACAGTTCTACTTTGGTTTCATCAGACCATATGATATTCTCCCAATACTCTTCTGGATAATCCAAATGCTCTCTAGAAAACTTCAGACGGGCCCAGACATGCACTGGCTTAAGCAAAGGGACACGTCTGGTACTGCAGGATGAGTCCCGGGTGGCATAGTGTGTAACTAATGGGAGCCTTTGTTATGGTGGCCCCAGCTCTATGCAAGTCATTCACTAGGTCCCACTGTGTGGTTCTGGGATTTTTGTTCATCATTCTTGTGATCATTTTGACCCCATGGGGTGAGATCTTACGTGGAGCCCCAGATCAAGGGAGATTTTCAGTGGTCTTGTATGTCTTCCATTTTCTTATTGCTTCCACAGTTGATTTCATCACACCAAGCTGCTAGCCTATTGCAGATTCAATATTCCAAGCCTGGTGCAGGGCTACAATTTTGTTTCTGTTGTCCACCGACAGCTCTTTTGTCTTCACCATAGTGGAGTTTGGCGTGTGACTGTTTGAGGTTGTGGACAGGTGTCTTTTATACTGCTAACAAGTTCAAACAGGTGCCATTACTACAAGTAATGAGTGGAGGACAGAGGAGCTTCTTAAAGAAGAAGTTGCAGGTCTGTGAGAGCCAGAAATCTTGCATCTTTTTAGGTGACTAAATACTTATTTTCCACCATATTTTGAAAAATAAATCTTGCCAAATCAGGCAAGGTGATTTTCTGGATTTGTTTTCTCAATTTGACTCTCATAGCTGTGGTCTACCTATGATGTCAATTACAGGCCTCTCATCTTTTTAAGTGGGAGAACTTGCACAATTGGTAGCTGATTAAATACTTTTTTTTTCCCACTTTATATGGAGTACTATAGGGAGTGTATCATACTATATGGAGGACTATGGGGAATGTATTATACTATATGGAGGACTATGGGGCACATTATATTATATGGAGGATTGTGGGGTGTGCATTTTACAATATGGAGGAATGTGGTGCACAATATAATATATGGAGGACTATGGGGTATATTATAATAAACAAGCAAAATGATGCACATTCATCAATTGATTGGATTGTTTATGCTGGAAAAGAAATTATTGTTCTCAGCAGCACATCGCCGGTGTAAATTGTAGATGTGCTGCTGATAACGTGATACTGTATGGGGGACAGATTGATCTATTAGTGATTGTTCTGTTCCCATCATTCTTTCTCAGTTGGTGTAAAGAGGCAGGGAAACAAGCATCGAACGACTTCAATACTTTCAATCACGCTTGTTTAGTGGCCTGAACTCAGCGCATGTAAATACAACAGAAATGCTTTTGTGTGATGTGCAATAGGCCCCATTTTAAACTTTTGCCTAGGCCCCCACTTTTGCCTAAATCCGGCTCTGGGCCGAACAAAAAGTGCAATAAAACGCGATCAAAAGACGGATGTAAATAAAAATGGTACAGGTGAAAATGTAATCTTGTCCCGCAAAAAACAAGCTGCCATACAGCTCCATCAACAGAAAAATAAAACAGCAGGCAAGACTTCCATGTCCTCACCAAGGTATACTGTGAGGTATACTGTGGCACTACTGTGATGTGCACAAGTAGGTTACCCAATCCACAAAATTATTCCTGGTCCTTGATACCTGGGGCTATGTCTAGAAATATCTGTAAAAACAACAGCAACTGAAAGAACTGGAATGGACCCTCTTGCTATATTCACTGCAGTCTGCCACATACACTGCCTGCCTAGCACTGATATCTATGCAGCTGAATTAGTCCTCAGAAGGACTGTTAGCTGAGATGGATATGTGTATAATATATTGTGGTATACAAACACTAACTAAGAAACAAGCAAATCTCTCTGTAGCTCAGCAGCACCTCTCCCTACACTGCATGATTCCAGAGTAGACTGTGAAAAGCATGGCGGTGCCAGATCTGATGTAGCCACACAGAAGAAGAAAAAAAGGAACACAAAGTCTCAAAATAAAATAGTATCACAATTTATTAAAAAAAATATACAATGCAAATATATAAATAGTAATAATCAATTGAAGACAAAGCTAAATAGTGAGCATCCCAGGTGTAAAATACTGGGTCCGCCAATATCCTAGTGGAAGGGAAAATAACAGCAAATCAAATAAAGTGCAAGTGCGACTCAACCAGTCTGAATGAAGACAAAATGCACATACAGTCTAGAGCTCAACTAATGTCAAGTAAATACCACAAGATTATCAGGTAGAGTATAATGAGCAATTAGAAACAGTGGGTGGTAAGGTCAACACCAGGAAGTCATATATGACCACCTGGTAAAAAGGTGTATATCACTTTAAGGGAACAATAAATGTTTTAAATGCGCTAGAAGCTGCCCTTACCCATATTCTCCACCTGGGCACCCAGGGCAGCAACTCCAACACGCGTTTCGCGTTGGCTTCCTCAGGGGGGCTGATATAGACCTGATGATGCTTTGCGGCCAGCCAAACACTGTAATGCCACAACCAACATTGCTGCAGCATTACAGTGTGTGGCAGAAAATCTCTGCATATGCATTGGCTCTCCAAAGAGTGCCAAACATGCAGGGAGGGGACCAGAGCTCCCGCCGAGCAATCCTGGAAATATTCGGTGACCTATGAGCATCTCAAGCAGTGAGATGCTTGGGCGAGAACCTAGTAGTGGCGAGCATGCTCGCTCATCACTAAAAAAAACAAAAATGCATATTATATGCAGCATTTTATGTGCCTAAAGCTATGTTTTTGATGGGGAAATGTTTGCTGAAAATATTAATTGTGTGCACATAAATGTCAGCAAGAAGTTGAGAACAAAGACTTCTCGCCCAATGCTAAAACACGCTTTATGACTTTTGTTGTTTTACCATGTTGATTAAAACATTTAACTTTGTGTCCTGTACCAGATAAAATATATCACAAGCACCTATTCTTCTCTTCCAGTATCACAGACTAACTGTTCAAATTTTATATGTCTATTTCAGAAATTATTGGATTCATTCAGTCAATTGTAACATTTCAACAATTCAAAGAAAAAGACGTGAAAGGAGCAAAGCAATTTCTAACACATACTGAAAAAAGGTGCATTATAAATAATTGTATTAAAGAAGAAACACATGCAATAGTGTTGAAATATATTTGGTGCAAAAACTCCATATTTGTCTATAAGTGTTTAGTTATTAGATTTGTATGCTGTGCATAAGGTTAGAACAAAAAAAGCTCCCAGAGGGATAGTATGTGACTGTATTTCCTGTCTTTCCTGTGTCTGTATATGAGAGAAGCAGCCTGCTGTAGATGCTGCGCAGATAGAAACACACAAATTATGTATTTCTGATCTATTAAGCTTATCATATATTGTTCCTGAATAAATAAGCTCTGTTGTCACGCTTGGAGAGTATCCTGAATAATCCGCTGCCAACAGGTTATGGGCCCAGAGTGACACAGAACCCTAGAGTAACATAGCAACAGAAGCCCAAGGCAAAAGAAACACAGAGCAACAGAGAAGATGTCCACTAGCAACAATCCTGTCAAGTTCTCAGTGCCAAGCCTCACTAACCAGAACTACCAGTACGGGAATTTCAAGGTGAAGATGCTGCTCATAAGAGAAGGTAGGTGGAAATATACTCAGGAACAAGTGCCTCATCCATTACCAGATGATTGGCTAAGATCCAAAAGCACAAAGCACAATCTCCCTCAGTGTAGATGATGATCAGATTGTGCATACTGTATATGCAAGTGTGCAACTGCAAAGGAGATGTGAGATAATTTACAGAACAAGCATTAAAGATTAAATCTCAGCAATAAGCTTTATCTCATGAGAAAGCTGTATAAGTCTAAGCTAAGTGATGGACAGAATATGCAGGACTATATAAGAAACACCCTAGAGATTGTGAGGCGTCTCAGCGGTATTGGAAAAGAAATTAAGGATATTCATGTTGCTGCACTTCTATTAAGTGGTCTTCCAAAAAGTTATGACACTTGTGACTGCGCTAGATGCACGGCCAGATGATGAGCTGACAGTAGAGTATGTTAAAAGCAAACTTGTGGATGAATTCAAGAGAAAAATGCAGCATGTAAGCAGCACTAATGAATCCAGAGCAGAAACGGCATTAAAGACACAGGATTTCCCTAAATATAAGAGCAATCTAAGAGAAACTCGTGAATATTTTGTCTGCAAAAAGCCTGGCTACCTTAAAGCAGACTGCAGAATTTGGAAAGCAAGAATGAGTCAGCTTAAAAAGTAGCACAGTCGTCAAAGCGTTAAAACAGCTATAAAGGAAGATTCTGCAGGTGTTGAAGCTGAATTTAATGCCAGTACAGGCCAATCTGAAAAGCATATATGGTGTATAAATTCTAGTGCAAGCAGTCATATGACAAATAACAAGGATTTTTTTCAATGACCTTAATGAAAGCAAGTAAGAAAAGGTCATCTTAGCTAATGATCACTATATGACTTCAGAAGGAGTAGGAGAGTGGTGCCTCCACTGTCCAGTTTCCTCGGCACAAAGCAGAAAGATCCCAATAAAGGATGTTCTCTATGTTCCCAGCCTTGAAAGCAATCTGTCAGTAAAGAAGCTCACGCAAAAGGGGAAAGTACAGTCATGGCCAAAAGTTTTGAGAATTACACAAATATTATATTTTCACATGATCTGCTGCCCTCTAGTTTTTATGTGTTTGTCAGATGTTTTTATCACATACAGAAATATAATTGCAATCATATTATGAGTAACAAAAGGTTATATTGACAGTTAGAATGAGTTAATGCAGCAAGTCAATATTTGCAGTGTTGACCCTTCTTCTTCAGGACCTCAGCAATTCTCCCTGGCATGCTCTTAATCAACTTCTGGATCAAATCCTGACTGATAGCAGTCCATTCTTGCAAAATCAATGCTTTAATTTTGTCTGAATTTGAAGGTTTTTGTTTGTCCACCCGTCTCTTGATGATTGACCACAAGTTCTCAATGGGATTAAGATCTGGGGAGTTTCCAGGCCATGGTCCCAAAATCTCTGTTTTGTTCCCTGAGCCATTTAGTTATCACCTTTGCTTTATGGCAAGGTGCCCCATCATGTTGAAAAAGGCATTGTTGATCGCCAAACTGCTCTTGGACGGTTGGGAGAAGTTGCTCTTGGAGGACATTCTGGTACCATTCTTTATTCATGGCTCTGTTTTTAGGCAAGACTGAGAGAGAGCCCATTCCCTTGGCTGAGAAGCCACCCCACACATGAATGGTTTCAGGATGCTTGACAGTTGGCATGAGACAAGACTGGTGGTAGCGCTCACCTGGTCTTCTCCGAATAAGCCGTTTTCCAGATGTCCCAAACAATCGAAAAGGGGATTCATCAGAGAAAATAACTTTACCCCAGTCTTCAGCAGTCCACTCCCTGTACCTCTTGCAGAATATCAGTCTGTCCATGATGTTTTTTCTGGAGAGAAGTGGCTTCTTTGCTGCCCTCCTTGAGACCAGGCCTTGATCCAAGAGTCTCCGCCTCACAGTGCGTGCAGATGCACTCACACCTGCCTGCTGCCATTCCTGAGCAAGCTCTGCACTGCTGGTAGCCCGATCCACAGCTGAAACACTTTTAAGAGACGTCCTGGTGCTTGCTGGTCTTTCTTGGGCGCCCTGGAGCCTTTTTGGCAACAAAGGAACCTCTCTCCTTGAAGTTCTTGATGATGCGATAGATTGTTGACTGAGGTGCAATCTTTCTAGCTGCGATACTCTTCCCTGTTAGGCCATTTTTGTGCAGTGCAATGATGACTGCACGTGTTTCTTTAGAGATAACCATGGTTAACAGAAGAGAAACAATGATGCCAAGCACCAGCCTCCTTTTAAAGTGTCCAGTGGTGTCATTCTTACTTAATCATGACAGATTGATCTCCAGCCCTGTCCTCATCAACACCCACACCTGTGTTAATGGAGCAATCACTGAAACGATGTTAGCTGGTCCTTTTAAGGCAGGGCTGCAATGATGTTGAAATGTGTTTTGGGGGATAAAGTTAATTTTCTAGGCAAATATTTACTTTGCAAGTAATTGCTGTTAAGCTGATCACTCTTTATAACATTCTGGATTATATGCAAATTGCCATTAGAAAAAATGAAGCAGTAGACTTTGTAAAAATTAATATTTGTGTCATTCTCAAAACTTTTGGCCATGACTGTAGTTACTTTTAAAGAAAACAGCTGCATCATCTCAAAGAAGGATCACACTCTTGCAGAAGGAAAAATCCAACATGAATTTTATCAGCTAAAATGCAAAGAAAGAGTGTACAGTGCTAGACAAAATCTACATAAGAACTGTATCCATGTATAGCACCGATGTCTTGGGCACAGAGAAAAAAGCAGTATGGAAGCTCGCTCAACTTCCAAATGGTATTGAAAACAACCAGTGTAGTCAAACGATGAAGTGCACTAGCTGTCTTAAAGGGAAAATGTCCAGAAAATACTTTCCTAAAATAAGCACCACTAGATCTACACAGCCTCTGCATCTGATACATACAGATGTATGTGGTCCAATGAGTGTTCAAACTCCTAGGAAGAAGAGAGATTTTCTCACATTTATTGATGACCACTCCAGATATACATTCACCTACCTGCTTCATAGTAAGGATGAAGTTCCACAGAAACTTGAATATCTTGCTGTAGTGTTTAACAAATTTGGAAGGATGCCAAAAGCCCTGCTTGCAGATAAGAAAATATACAAGTGGTAAGGTGCAAACCATATTGAAAAAGGATGGAATCATGTTCCAGACTACTATTCCATACAACCCAGAACAAAATGGCATTGCAGAGAGAACCGTACTCTGTAAAATTGGAAGTATGTTTGATGTGAATCTACCTACAAAATATTGGGGAGAAGACATCATGACAGCTTGCTATCTTCAAAACAGATTGCCAGGTAAAGTCACAAATAAAACTACATATGAGCTATGGAACAGTGAGAAGCCTAACATGAAGCACCTCAGGATATTTGAAAGCAAAACGTTTGTGTATGTTCCCCAAAAAAACCGTTCCAAGTGGGAATCACATGGAAAGCAAGGAGTCCTGGTGGGCTATAGCAAAACTCAAAAGGGATACAGAATCCTGCACCCAGAGACCAACACCGTAACAGTCAGCAGAGATGTAGTAATTGATGAAAACTCTGCATTGCTCAAATTCCATGAAGTTACACCAGTTATTCAACCTAAGAAGCAAGAAAAAGAATCTCAATCATCAAATCCAGATGGCGAAAAGGAAAACACTGAAGTGTGGATAAGCTCTGAAGCCATCAAGGAAGACACAGAAGAGCCAAGTTGACCTCCAGTCAGGAGATTTTTCTTATTTGGTATGAACACTTCCTGAACCAGAGCCACAGTCATGGCCAGAAATGTAAAAACTGCTTGTCCACGAGAAGCAGAAGTGGATAAATGCTGCTAATGAAGAGCTGAAGTCCCTTCACCAACTCCAGACATGGGAGCTTTTTGATCTACCACAAAGAAAGAGAAATTACAAAGCGAAGTGAATTTCTCAACCAGCACTTTGAAACTAACGACCTTGGAAATGTGAGATATTATTTGGGAATCCAAATTTAGGGGAAGATGGGGGTTTTCTTCTCAACCAAAGTCCAAAAATTTCCACAATCCTAAACCAGTTTGGAATGTCAGAAGCCAAAGGTGCGTCAACACCTATAGATCCGTCCTACTTAAAGTTGGAAGGAGAAGATCTGCTACCCAGCAATGAGACTTACAGACAAGCAGTGGGGTCGCTTCTGTACATAGCAGCCACAAATCATCTGGATATCACAGTCACAGTTGGAATTCTCTGCCAACATGTATGCAAGTCACGCAAAAGAGACTGGAATGCAATTAAGAGAACTCATCAATATCTTAAATAATCTCACAGGCTAAATCTTAACATATCTGCATCAGGAGACCTCACTTTCAGAGGTTATTTGGATGCAGATTGGGCTGGAGATTCAAGTAATCGGAAATCAACAAGTGGTTACTTGTTCAAGTTAGACCAAGAAATTGAATTTTCTCCTAACAGAAAACAAGTGTCAGTCGCATTATCTTCTACAGAAGCAGAATATATGTCTGCTGCATATGCAAGTCAAGAAGTTATTTGGTTAAAACAACTTTTGGAAGATTTTATCAAGCCATTAGCTTAATCAACAGTTATCTATGAGGACAACCAAGGATACATTAAACTTGCCAGAAGTGAGGAGATTAGTGCAAGGACTAAGCACACTGATGTAAAACATCACCACTTACGTGACTTAGTGGAACGTGGTGTATTCGAGTTTGTATTGTGTGTCTGGCAAGATGACAGCTGATGGTATGACAAAGCCATTATCAAGAGCCAGGTGTGTGGACTTCAGAACCGCAATGGGACTAACAGTATAAGTATTTGTTGAGTTGGGGTGTTGGAATAAGTTTGGTGCAACAACTCCATTCCTGTCTGAGTGTTTAGTTGCTAGATTTGTATGCTGTTCATAAAGTTAGAACAAAAAACCTCCCATAGGCTCACACAGGGATAGCATGTGACTGTATTTCCTGTGTCTGTGTATAAGAGAAGTAGCCTGCTGCAGATGCTACACGATAGAACCACCCAGATGATTTATTCCTGATTAATTAAGCTGATCATATATTGTTCCTGTTTGTTACTGAATAAAGAAGCTCTGTTGTCACACACTTGGAGAGTATCCTATATAATCTGCTGCCAACAAATAGTACAAGTGTTCCTTATAAAAGCTTTCAGGGACAAGAAATATTAAATGTATAATGTCAACTATAAAGGTACAGAACTAAAAAATAAATTCAGAAGAAAAAAAAAACACGTATCCGGAGTTTAAACACTGATTACTAGAGTTGAGCGACTTTTGTTTTTTTAGGGTCGCGTTTCGTTTCGTGAAACCCGACTTTTCCAAAAGTCGGGTCGAGCAAGATCGTCCGATTATAGGGAAAAGTCGGGGTCGTCCCGAAACACGAAACCCAATGTAAGTCAATGGGGAATAAAAGTCGGCAGTGAGAGGAGGACAGGAAACACACCTACAGTGCCCATTTGAATGCCAAAAGCATCAATTCTTCTTACTTAAGCTTGTCAACCTTAATTAACTTCATAATACAAGTTACGCACTGAAAAATGGGGGTTATTTGGCTAAAGTTGTGGGGGGGGAGGGCTGGCTCCAGGTTTTCATGTGCCCTGGGCAAAAGAGCGCCCCTTTAACACATACCACAACTCATCATGCTCCGATACTGCAGAGAAATAGCGGTATAGTACAATGAAAAATACTTCACTTTTTACATCTCATGACGAGGCCCATCTATTTCTCCATACAGAATCATTGGTCCCATATAATGTTTGAAACAGTATATGATGAGCTCCACATAATGCTACAGTATATGTTGGTCCCCATGGATGAAGCTCCACTGTCTTATGGGCCCAAATAATGCTCCAAACATAATGGGCCCCATTTCTACTGCTCTAGTGTATAATGGGCCCTGTAAATGCTGCTCCAGTGTCTGATGTCCACCTTTGGAATGTTCCAGTGTATGGTGGGCCCCATCTATCATTCTCCAGAGTATAGTGCTCCCCAAAAATTGCTGTCCCAACATTGAAAACAATCAAATAAGTCTCCTCGCTAGGGAATCCCTGTACTTGTCTGGACTCCTCGTCGTCCCCATCTTCCATCTCACTGCACAGTATTTCAACTTTGCAAGTGCTGTGATCCTGAGCAAGCAGGGGGGGGCCCACTCGTTGGCGACGGCACTGGCACAGGGCCCCTGATAGTACGGTGGTGTGTCTGATGGCGGGTGGGCCGAACCTGCACTTTCATCTGCAGCTTCCTCTTTGTCACCGTGTAAGATGGAACTGTATATGGGAAGGGTAACCTGAGTTTCATCAGGGTCAGATTCAGGCCGAGTAGCGTGCGAGGGGAATGTAGTGGTCTGGGTCAATGTACCAGCAGATTCATCGAGCAGTGGCTGGGCATCAGTGCACTTGTGTCGCCCCCAGGAGTACGGTCGCCACAGTGGCATTACCTTCTTCCTAGGGAGTGTGATGTCATGCTTGGGAGCAACGAACGATCTCTCTAGCAGGTTAACTGATTGGGCGGCGTTATTCCCACGAGTCATGACCCTCCAAACAGCGTTCATGAAGGCAAAGTGTTTGTTCTTCGTGGGCAGTATGGTTGCAAAGCTGAACCTTAAAGGAATGTCCGGAAGGGCACCACCAGGAGTGGAGCCTACGGTTAAATTCGACTCCACCTGGGAAACCTCAACCATGCCAGCTACAGAACAGATGCACACATTGCAAGCTTAATTCCGTTAACGAACGAGACTCCGTCATGCCCCGAGGTCCGAGTCCGGCTTACTAGAGGGACACGTGAGGCTCTGGCACATGAGATTGGCCAATAACTGGTGTGTCATGCCATTACATGTCCGTGGCTGCATGTGCGCTACACTGAAAAGGCCAGCGTTTGTCGCTTACAGGTGCAGATAACCCGCTGAACAACGTTAGTGATGGGGATCACTGATGACAATTATTACCCGCGAACAATGATTTCCCAGTAAGTGCAGGTCAACCGCAGTTCCGGAATTAGGCCTAACCGTCATTCCTGAAAAAATGAAAAACTTACGTGTGCAAACCACAGGTGCTGTAGCTTGCTTAACAGCTCGCCAGCCGTTCTCACGCCCAGTATGGATTGCACGTGATTGCACAAAGGTTAGAAAGGGCACCGTATCCCCGGATAACATGTATGGATAGCGTACACATTCAAAATATATGTCTATACATCAGGAGGCAGGCTCAGACGGTGTTAGGCCCAGTATGGATTGCACGTGATTGCACAAAGGTTAGAAAGGGTACCGTATCCCCGGATAACATGTATGGATAGCGTACACATTCAAAATATATGTCTGTACATCAGGAGGCAGGCTCAGATGGTGTTAGGCCCAGTATGGATTGCACGTGATTGCACAAAGGTTAGAAAGGGTACCGTATCCCCGGATAACATGTATGGATAGCGTACACATTCAAAATATATGTCTATACATCAGGAGGCAGGCTCAGACGGTGTTAGGCCCAGTATGGATTGCACGTGATTGCACAAAGGTTAGAAAGGGTACCGTATCCCTGGATAACATGTATGGATAGCGTACACATTCAAAATATGTCTATACATCAGGAGGCAGGCTCAGACGGTGTTAGGCCCAGTATGGATTGCACGTCATTGCACAAAGGTTAGAAAGGGTACCGTATCCCCGGATAACATGTATGGATAGCGTACACATTCAAAATATGTCTGTACATCAGGAGGCAGGCTCAGATGGTGTCAGGCACAGTATGGATTTGACGGCCCAGATTACACAGCGGAGGAGCAGGGAGAGGTAAAGATTGCAAATGCTGGGGCCCTGCCCAAGCAAGGGGGGCCCACTCATGGGCGTCGGTACTGGCATTGGGCCCCTCATAGTACGGCGGTGTGTCTGACGGCGGGTGTGCACCACCACCGTCAGAGACACTTGATTGCACTATGAGGGACCCTGTGCCAGTGCCCGCGCCCAAGAGTCGGCCTACCCACCTGTCCAGGGCAACGGCACTCGCACGGTGTCGTGCGCTAGGTGGTGACCCCGGCCATGGGGGGGGAGGCAGCACAGTTAGGGAGTTTTAGAAAGAGGCATATGTTGATGTTGGACATTCAGCTGATGCAAAAGGCGAAATAGGTGAAGTCCCAGGAAGAGGTGGACCAAAGCAAGCCATTTTTCTGTCACCCTATGTGTCATCAGGGGAAGGTGGGACAAAATCCTTGGAAACCCATGCATGGTTCATTTTAATGAAGGTTAGATCATCCACATTTTGGGTTGACAGACGGGTCCTTTTTTCTGTCAGGATTGATCCAGCTGCACTGAAGACTCTTTCCGATAGCACACTTGCAGCTGGGCAAGC
Organism: Dendrobates tinctorius; assembly: GCF_039654945.1. Lineage (NCBI taxonomy): Eukaryota > Metazoa > Chordata > Amphibia > Anura > Dendrobatidae > Dendrobates > Dendrobates tinctorius. The sequence goes on from NW_027361866.1 coordinate 11,146,383, forward strand.
GAGCTCCTGTAAGGCATATTGGGCCAATTCAGGCCAGGTGTCCAGTTTAGCGGCCCAATAGTCAAAGGGGAATGACCTGTGTGGGAGAACATCGATATGGGAGGAAAAGTAGTTTGTAACCATAGTTGACAACTGCTGTCTCCTGTCACTTTCCATCGATGCAGTATTACCAGTTGTGTGAGCGGTATTTGAAAAATCAGTCCACAACATTGTCATGAAACCCCTGTCTCCAACGCCACTTCTGCTGTGTGCACCACGAACACCTCTGCCAAGCTGCCCCCGGCCCGTACGGCTCGTGTGAGAACCATCACCGCTGCTGTGTGCTGGGAATGCCTCAAGCAACCGATTTACCAGAGTTGCTTGTTTATTAGCCAATATTAGGTCAAGGTTCTCCTGTGGCATGATGTTTTGTAATTTGCCTTTATAGCGTGGATCCAGGATGCTGGCCAACCAGTAGTCATCATTGTTCATCATTTTGGCAATGCGTGGGTCCCTTTTTAGGATCTGCAAGGCATAATCTGACATGTGGGCCAATGTTCCCGGTGTCAATGATGCACTGCGAGTGCTGGGTGGAGGAGCACTTTCTGGCAAATCCACATCCCTCCAGTCACGCACAAACCCTGTACCAGACCTTGCCACGCCAACATTTTCACTTGCCCCACGAGATGCATCCTCCTCCCCTAAGTAATCAACCCCATCATCCTCCTCCTCCTCTTCTTCCTCCACCTCGTCCAGGAGAGGTCCCTGAGCAGACAATGGCTGAATGTCATCAAGGATTCCCTCCTCCTCTTCCTCCTCATCAACATTGGCTGCAGACGCCTGCTCCTTAAGGTGCGTCAAAGTTTGCATGAGCAGACGCATAAGTGGGATGCTCATGCTTAGGATGGCGTCGTCTGCGCTTACCAGCCGTGTGCATTCCTCAAAACACTGAAGGAATTTACAGAGGTCTTTCAGCTTCGACCACTGCACACCTGTCAACTCCATGTCTGCTCTCAAAGTGCCTGGCCGTGTATCCTCCCACAAATGCATTATGGCCTGCCTCTGCTCGCACAGCCGCTCCACCATGTGCAGGGTGGAGTTCCACCTTGTTGCAATGTCGATAATGAGGCGGTGGTTGGGAAGGTGGAGCAATCGCTGCAGCTTCTGCATACGAACGGAGTGTGCAGGCGACCGGCGGATGTGCGCGCACAGTCTTCGCACCTTCTGGAGCAGGGCTGTTAACTCCGGATAATTTTTGAGGAAGCACTGCACCACCAGGTTCAAGGTGTGAGCCAAGCAAGGTATATGGCTGAGTTTTGAAAGGGCTATGGCTGCCACAAAATTACGGCCGTTATCACTAACTACCTTGCCTGCCTCAAGATGTACACTGCTTAGCCATGACTCAGTTTGTCGCTTCAAGTACTCGGCCAGCACCTCGGCGGTGTGTCTGTCGCCCAAACACATCATCTGCAACACAGCCTGCTGACGCTTTCCACTAGCTGCTCGATAGGGGGACACATCGTGTGCAACAGTGGCAGCTGCAGATGGAGTGCTCGTACGACTGCGCTCTGTGGATGAGCTTTCGCTTCAGGAGGAGGAGGAGGAGGGTCGAACGCCTACAGCCAACTGTTTCCTATACCGTGGGCTAGGCAGCACTGTCCCACCACCGCTGTCCCCTGTGGACCCTGCATCCACCACATTAACCCAGTGCGCAGTGATGGACACGTAAAGGCCCCGGCCATGCCGACTGGACCATGCATCAGTTGTGAGGTGCACCTTTCTGCTCACTGACTGCTTGAGTGCATGGACAATGCGGTCTTTCACATGATGGTGGAGGGCTGGGATGGCTTTGCGAGAGAAGAAGTGGCGACTGGGTAGGTCATAGCGTGGTACTGCATAGGCCATGAGTTCGCGGAAAGCTGTGCTTTCCAACAACCGAAAGGGCATCATCTCAAACGAGATTAGTTTGGCAATGTGGGCGTTCAAACCCAGTGTACGCGGATGAGAGACTGAGTACTTTCTTGACCTACTCATAGTGTCGGGGAGGGTGAGCTGGACTTGAGAGCTGCATATGGTGGAAGTAGCGGTGGACAGGGCGGACTGAGAGAGGGTTGATGATGGTGATGGAGTTGGTGTTCTTTCTGATGGCCTAGAATCAGTCTTTCGTTGATATAACAGTGGGATTCCCTGACTGCTGTGGCCTTGCAATGACACCTCAACATTTGCTGCTGTGCTAACCGGTGGGCTTACAGTGGGGGAAACAATGTAGCGTTGCTGACTACCTTCGTTGTGATCAGTTGCACATGTGGCACTTGAGGTTTGGTGTTGTGTCCACGCTTGCAAGTGCATGCTGGTTAAATGTCTAAGCATGCAACTGGTATTCAAATTTTTCAGATTTTTCCCTCGGCTAAAGGTCTTTGCGCACTTCTTACAGATAACCTTGGCCTGATCATGAGGATTTTGTTCAAAAAAGTGCCACACTGCACTCTTCCTACTTTGGCAGACATTTTGCAGCCTAGCACGCTGTGATCTTTTGACCCTCTGGACAAGCTGTCCAGCAACTCTTTTTTGATGATTGGAACCTGTCTTTGGAGTGCTCCGGGCCTGCCAGATAACAGCTGTTGCGATGTCGATGTCTGCTGTGGATGCTCCTCATCTGAGCTATTGGAAGCAGCACCCTCTTCCCCCAATGGATGGCAATCTGGGTCAACAACTGGGTCATCCATCACCTCCTCTTCTATGTCATGTGCACCTTCCTCTGTGTCACCGTGTATGGTGGTATAGTGTGCGGGAAGGGGCACCTGAGTCTCATCAGGGTCAGAATCTGGCTCTGTACACTACGAGGACAATGTAGTGCTCTGAGTGAATGTACCAGCAGAATCATCCATCAGTGGCTGTGCATCAGTGCACTCCATGTCAGATTCATCTTGGCCTGGGTAATTCACCATTTGACTTGATAATCCAGGCATGGTATGTGAAAACAGCTCCATGGAGTAATCAGTAGTATGGCCTGCGTCCTCCTTCAATCTTGGTTGGGGTGAAGGACACAAGGAAAGGTGTGGTTCATGAACATGAGCCTCCAATGACGACTCAGTGCTTTTACTTTTTACAACTGAAGAAGAGGAGGCGATAGAGCTGGAGGCTGAGTCAGCAATGTAAGACAAAACTTTTTCCTGATGCTATGGCTTTAAAAGCGGTTTGCCAACTCGTAGAAAACTAAGCGTTCGAGGCCTTATGTAGCCAGACGATGACGCAGGCTCAACACCTCCTGCATTCGGTCCTATTTTGCTCTTGCCACTACCATCAGATCCACCACCAACACCATCATTACCAGCTGCCAACCCCCGCCCAATTCCACGGCCTCTTCCACCAGCTTTCCTCATTTTTGGTAGAAATGTAGACAAAATCCTGTTACACCGCTCCGCCATACTCACCCGGCCTCCGCTCCCACGCCGCAGCCTCTCTCCACCCGACGGCCGCGGCGGTCACCTGAGACAGACCCGCGACCGATGCCTTCCCTGCATGCTATGCGCATGCGCCATAGGCCACGGCCGCACCTCCTTCCTGCTTCTTATGCTCCGGCTGTGCCCTGACCCGGAAGCACATTTGGACCAATGGCTGTCCAGACGGGGCCATATCAGGCCGCTTCCCCCTGAGGGAGGTGCCTGATCGTTGTGTTTCCTGACACTCTGGCCTCGCTCCATCGTGCACACTCTGCTCCTGCAGTTCCTGCCTCGGCTGCTCCTCACAGCAGCTTCTCAGTCCTGCTACCCGTGTTCCTGCCGTCCTACTCCAGTCCTGCCTTCACTGTTCCTGCCGTCCTACTCCAGTCCTGCCTTGTGTTCCTGCCGTCCTACTCCAGTCCCGCCTTCAGTGTTCCTGCCGTCCTACTCCAGTCCTGTCTTCAGTGCTCCTGCCGTCCTACTCCAGTCCTGCCTTCACTGTTCCTGCTGTCCTACTCCAGTCCTGCCTTGTGTTCCTGCCGTCCTACTCCAGTCCCGCCTTCAGTGTTCCTGCCGTCCTACTCCAGTCCTGTCTTCAGTGCTCCTGCCGTCCTACTCCAGTCTCAGTCTTACTCCGGTCCATCCTGAGCCGCCCCTCTCGGTACCGGCTACCGTGGTACTCGAACCCCTGGGCCTGCTCCTAACGGTCCCTGTATAGGGGTCGGTTCCACCTGGCAGCTCGCCCGGGGTCCCTCGGTGCCACGGTCCAGAGGGTCCACTCTCGGAGCTCCCGCTCCTGACCACCCACCCTAACAAATCCAACAAACTATATAGTAATGTAAAACAAGGTACAAGGTGTCTATAGGACAGGGGAGATTTTGAATTTCTGCAGACACTTGTGGACACTGAACACTTTTGGATTGTGTGAGGCCCAATGATATCTGAGCGCTATGTGACAGGCTCGATGGCACAGCTGTGACAAAAGTGACGAGCGGATAAGGGAGATTTTGAATTTCTGCAGACACTTGTAGACACTGGACACTTTTGGATTGTGTGAGGCCCACTGATATCTGAGCGCTATGTGACAGGCTCGATAGCACAGCTGTGACAAAAGTGACGAGAGGATAAGGGAGATTTTGAATTTCTGCAGACACTTGTGGACACTGGACACTTTTGGATTGTGTGAGGCACACTGATATCTGAGCGCTATGTGACAGGCTCGATGGCACAGCTGTGACAAAAGTGACAAGAGGATAAGGGAGATTGGATTGCTTTTAAAAAAAGCAGTTTGCAGAGCAGTGGGTAAACAGCAATGCCAGCCTGTCAGGAAGCCTTAAAAGGCAGCCCAACAACCAACACCACTGATACACCACAATATAGCCTCCCCTTGCACTGCACACACAGTGACTGGTGTGTTGTGCAGGCCAAATCGCTAGCAGCAGAAGCAGTTTTTTTTTCTTCTCAGCAGGACAAAAAAAAATAAATTGGGATTGCTTTTAAAAAAGCAGTTTGCGGAGCAGTGGGTAAACAGCAATGCAGGAATGTCAGGAAGCCTTAGAAGGCAGCCCAACAACCAACACCACTGATACACCACTATATAGCCTCCCCTTGCACTGCACACACAGTGACTGGTGTGTTGTGCAGGCCAAATCGCTAGCAGCAGAAGCAGTTTTTTTGTCTTCTTCCCTGCCTAACGCTCTCCCTACAGAATCAGCAGCAACCTCTCCCTATACTGATATCGGCAGAAGTAAGATGGCGGTCGGCGTGCACGCCCTTTTATACCCCCTGTGACGCCCACCAAAGCAAGCCAATCACTTGCATGCCCTTCTGAAAGATGGTGGTGACCCCTGCCTATGTCATCACGTTGCCCACAGTGTCCGTGGATCCTGATTGGCTGAAAAAGAGCGCAAAACAAACTTTTGAAACGCGACTTTGGCGCGTAAGTCGCCGACCTCGTGGCCGACCTCATCCTAGGGTCGGGTTTCGTTTCATGAAACCCGACTTTGCCAAAAGTCGGCAACTTTTGAAATTTTTCGACCCGTTTCGCTCAACCCTACTGGTTACATTTTAGACCTTTACAGATAACAGAAAATTACACAGGTCAACGAAAAAAAAAATTTTTTCTGGTGTCCAAAATATTTTAATGAATTTGGGGTATTTTTGGGGTGCTGATTCTGAATATGTCATCAGTTTTGCCAGATTGGCTCAAGTTTTTGAGATTTTTGGTATCTTATTTATAGCACTTGTTGGTAAATGCGACGCATCATCTCATTAATTTCTTTGGATTAGTACTTGAACTGAGCAGTTCTCAATATAGTTTTGTGTTAATTAGTGTTCTAAAAGTTTGTTCATAGCTTGATTTTTGCACTAACTTTATGTTGTTGTCTGTTTTCCAGTGAAAAGCATGAACTCATCATGAAGAAGTTGTCTTAACGATCCAGACTCATTCTGTTACATTTGTGGTGAATATACACTGCCAAAACATAGAAGAAACATAACACACTTCGTAAAAAAAGTGTATTTTGCCTATTTTGGGGTTATGCTTGGGGACCAAGACAAGTTTTGGGCACCACACATAGTGTGCAAAGCATGTATCGAATTATTACGAAAATGGAGCAAAGGACAAAGAAAAAGCTTCAAATTTGGTGTTCCAATGGTGTGGAGAGAGCCAAAAAATCATCATGATGACTGTTATTTCTGTGCAGTGCAAGTGCAAGGATTCAATAAGCATAAGAAACGAAAATGGGAGTAACATGGAATCTGCAAGAAGGCCTGTCCCTCATTGTGAAGATGTGCCTGTACCTGTGTTTACCATAAATAACAGTCATCATGATGATTTTTTGGCTCTCTCCACACCATTGGAACACCAAATTTGAAGCTTTTTCTTTGTCCTTTGCTCCATTTTCGTAATAATTCGATACATGCTTTGCACACTATGTGTGGTGCCCAAAACTTGTCTTGGTCCCCAAGCATAACCCCAAAATAGGCAAAATACACTTTTTTTACGAAGTCTGTTATGTTTCTTCTATGTTTTGGCAGTGTGTATTCACCACAAATGTAACAGAATGAGTCTGGATCGTTAAGACAACTTCTTCTTGATGAGTTCATGCTTTTCACTGGAAAACAGACAACAACATAAAGTTAGTGCAAAAATCAAGCTATGAACAAACTTTTAGAACACTAATTAACACAAAACTATATTGAGAACTGCTCAGTTCAAGTACTAATCCAAAGAAATTAATGAGATGATGCGTCGCATTTACCAACAAGTGCTATAAATAAGATACCAAAAATCTCAAAAACTTGAGCCAATCTGGCAAAACTGATGACATATTCAGAATCAGCACCCCAAAAATACCCTAAATTCGATGAAATATCTTTGGCACCAAAAATGCTGTTGACCAGTGTTATATTTAAAGGAGTTGTCTGGGACTGACATAAAGTAGGATCAGGCATCAGGTTGAGATCATTGGGGGCTCACAGACATCAACTCACTAATCAGCTGATATCTGCTCTGTAAGTGGTCTAAAGGGGTATTTACACTGCAATATAATTGCGAACGAGTATTGTTAAAAATGCTCATTTTACAATTATACTGCCATGTAAACAGGCTGCCAATCACCGGATGAATAAGCAAACTGCTCGTTCAATGGCGAGGGTGCAAACTGCTCATTCATACGGTGAAATGATCTTTAGTGCAGCACAAAATATCATATTCTCAGTGCTGTGTAAATCGAACTCATGCTGCAAAGAACCATGGTAAAAACTCAAAATCATAAGTCCAAATGCACAAAATAAGCATTAGGCACTTCAAAAATTCATTAGAAACACTGAAAACAGGTGGAGGGTAAACCCACCTGCTAAGAAGAGATTCCCAACATTAGAGAAACAAAATACTATATTTTTGATATACAAAATTAAAACCATTTAAAAAGACAGTGTATAAGACCTCCATAAAGGGAGGGGAAAACTGCTGCACGCCAAATATTATATATTTTTTTTTTTTTTTTAACTTGCTTTTCTGGCATCCACCTTCCCATTATCAAAGCCTAGATGAAGAAAATGTCTTTTCACCTGTTGGACACCAAAATTTACAAGCTACAGGTATACTTCTGACACGTGCCTGCCACGTCTGATTTTAGCATTCCTGCCATAGCAATTTTATTTTTAGCAGAGTTGGGATAAACTTTAGCATTATATGTTTATTTTCTTAGAAAAAAAAAAAGCCTACACATTCTGTAAATTTTAAACTTAGTTTTCATGCCCTTGTAATAGTGTTGCATGTCAGAAAGGAATTTTCAAAAACTTGTTTAAGGGATGGGTGCAGTTCTGAAATAGTTTTGAGGGCTTATATAGTGAAAATACCACATGAAAAGACAGGGGAAAAATTCTTGGCCCTAAAGCCACAATAAATGAAAAATTATAACTATATATATTTAAAAAAAAAATCATTATTTAATTTCATTAAAAGTAGGGCAAAAGTTAAAAAAGAAAAAATAAGTATGTATTGCAGGAGGATATGACAAGAAAAATATGCTACAGTAAAATTTGATCAATAGATAAAATTTCTGTGCATAGTATTATTTGTGTAATTATTATAATGAAATGTGTACAAAACATAAATAGAAATAAATGACGAATCAAGCACCATCTGCAGCAATAGAATGATGTATTGTATCAGAATGGTGAGGGTACTAGTACCATGTATATCACACAAAAGGAGACATCATGAAGTAAAAGAGAATCCTTATAACCATTATGTGCTTTCTCTACACTGCCAGAATAGCATCAGCTCCGATGCCTGTTTCGCCATCATCCTTCGTCTGGGGGTGGCATCATCCCAGTGGCCAAACAAGCTTATACCATCTTGCCTATCGGTAGCAAGTTGAGGATAATTGTAACCAATGCACTGTGTCCAACAGCATTGAAATCCTGCAGCCAAAAGCACCATGCTGCTTGTGATCATGGCGTCACATGACCACCACCGCTGTCATGTGATTCAGAGGCAACACTCAGCATAAAGATATAGGTGCTGACAGGGGATTAGGATGCAGAGAGGTGCAAGCATACTAGCAGATTTCAAATAAATAAAGAGAATGTCCGTATATTTACTTGGTGAGTCCTCAGCATGAGTGAGTACACTGCCTTTCTAAACTAAGATTTTAGTCAATATCTCACTGAACACAATACAAATTTCCAAAATGTTGACAATACTGAGTTTAATAGGGCATTTTTTTTAACCCACAACTTGAAAGTAAGGTTAATGATATAACATTCATTGCAAAATCTTCAGTTTTACTCAAATTATTTTGTGCAAAAATAAATACAACCCACATTAAAATTACAACATATAGTATTTTGTATGCCCTCCATAAATTTTAAGGACAGCACCAAGAATTCTATGCATGGAATGAAGAAGTTGGCGACATATTACAACATCTTTCTATGAAGAATGGAGATATAATTTCATGTCAGTCATATGTATCCTATTTGGCATAGGATTATAAAACCTCCTTCCTTTGTGCAAGGAGAAATCTAGCACCTAGCTCAGCAGGTGGTCAAGCCTCAAAAGCCTGTGAGTGACAGACCTCCCACCTTGAGCCAGCTAAGCACAGGACAAAAGGCTTGTTGGCAATATGGAGCCCATGCGTTGTAACTGCTTTGATCCGCCAGTTAGGATTTCATAAGGAGAATATTGACTTATCATATGTCCTAGCCAAACACTGGTTACATTTTCGAGATCACTGGAACAGGCAGAATGCCTTCCAGGGTCTTGATCCATTAAAGGCGCCCCAGGTTGGGTAGTTGCGTAGAATGGTTAGTTGGAGCCAGGTAGCAAAGCTGTGTTTGGTCTCAACACGTAGCAGGTGCCCTGTCGGATCCAATGGCACCAAAACTGCTTCCCTAGGACTGTCCACTAAGTAGTTATGACCCATCTTAAGTTTTGGAGTTTTCAGCTGCTAGAAGCAAGGGGATGGGATGTAGGTTCAGCATAGGGTGCAAGAGAGGAGTGACCCCAAGCGGTTACAGGATCGTATAAAGCATAGCTTATTGATTATTCTATGGTGAGGTTTTGTAACTGCCTTTCTGACCATTGTATATGTATAACCATTGCGTGTATAGCGTTTTGTCTAGTGTGCCCTTAAGGCGATTAAATATAATTTAACCTTGGGCTGCAATTTTATCTCAATTCACAAATCCACACTTCTGTGATCTCTGCTTAACTTTTCATGCTATCGGGGCTGGTTTCTGGCCCGATATACGCTTTGCTCGGGTGTCATCCAAGTATTCTGGCGTGCTCGGAGATTTAGCTTGTGTCGACGCAGCTACATGATTTGTGGCTGCTGAACAGGCTGAATACATGTGAGAAATGCCTGTTTGTTAGGGAATCCCCACATGCATTCAGGCTGTCTAGCAGCTGTAAATCATGCAGCTGCTTCGAAAAAAACTAAATCTCCAAGCATGCCAAATTACTCGGACACCCGATCATGCTCGTGAAAACCTGAGCAACGAATATACTCGCTCATCACTAGTCAGAATCACTGGTCTCACTTTCTTGAGTCAAAGCTCTCCTGATGGGTTGTTCCCCTGATACTACAAATTCTTCTGTTATGGAGGTTCCTTTCTCTGCATTTATTTCCAGTACTTCAGATGCCCTTGTAACTGCATCCATAGATTCTTATTCTTCTGTCGAATCATCCATTTCTGTATGGTTTGGTGATTCCTCTATTGATGGGTTACTACTATCAATATCTTCGGCAACCAGTGTTTGATTGTCAGATCTGAAAAGAACTTCAGTTGTGTTTCTTGCTACGAACTCTGGAGCTTCAAGTCTTAGTTCACTTTCATGAGGATTGTAAGTATCACTTCTTGTAGGTATGCAAAGTACAAAAGCATGGTGTTCATCCAAACTCTCAAGGTCCACCTTGGAGCGTCGGTCTGTGGTAGTCTCTTAGGCTACTTTCACACTTGCTTTTTTTTGCAGCGCGTTTTTCCCGCAAAAAAACGCATTGAAAAAACGCATACAAATGCTGCATTTTTTTCAAGCATTTTTATGAGCATGCATGAAAAAAACGCAGTGTTTTTATGCATACAGTATGTCTGCGTTTTTAGTGCGTTTTTACCACGTTTGTGTTTTTTTCCAACATTAGGTGGCCCCTCACACTAACCCAAACCATGACTTTACTAACCCTAACCCTGACCCTAACCCTTAACCAAACCTTGCCCTGATCCTGACCCTAACCCTTACCCTAACCCTAACCCTTAGCCAAACTATACTAACCCTAACCCTTAACCAAACCCTACTAACCCTAACCCAAACCCTAACCCTAAACCCTAGCTAACCCTAACCCTAAACCCCCTTAACTAACCCTAACTCTAACCCAAACCCCTAAATTCCATTGTCTAACTAATGGTAAAAAAAAAATGCATGCGCAAAAAAACGCATACATAAGCATGCCAATGCACACATATGCACACCCATAGACTTATAATGGGTGTCTTGCTGTAAAAAAAACGCATTGCGCTCGCATGCGTTTTTTTGAGGCAAGTCGGACTCCCAAAAAATGCAACAGGATGCATTTTGTGCGCCCGAGCGCATACCGCAAAAAAACGCATGCGCGGAAAAACGCATACAAACGCATGTGTATGCGCACATAAGCGCATCCCATGCAAAATATAGGGAAAAAAACGCATGCCTTTTTTAGCGCTAAAATCCAGCGCAAAAAAACGCAAGTGTGAAACCAGCCTTAGTGTATCTTGGTCGAAATTGATCTAGTTCCAGCATGTCTTGCTGTGGAGGGAGGTATTCACAGGGTAGTAGCAAGTTCTGCTGTACTATTCTTATTTTATTGTCAACTGTTTCCAGGCTGATTTCATAAGTTGGGCTGTTGTTGGACTTCCTCTTAACCCCCACATACACCTTGACTTCCCAGTACGAACAAAGTTTTTCCTAGACTATCTTTCTCACATACATTTTTGACTAACACACGACTTCCAGGTGTCAATTCCGCTCCATGACATTTCTGATCATAGTATTCTTTGCTCTTGTTTTGCCCTTACATGACCTCTATTGAAACTATGTTGTATGCTCCTGTCATATATTCTTTTCATTTCCAAACATATTCAGGGTACGCATCATAAGTCACTGAAACTGGAGTATCAAACATGCTATCAATTGGTAGTCTTGGAGATCAACTAAACAGGAATAATGGTGAATAACCTGTTGCTTCACTCTTGGTATAATTGTAGGCATGCACTACTTTTGATGCAGAACTCTTCCAATCCTTCTGTTTGGTTGTCAAAGTTCTCAACATTGATGGTAACGTACGATTGAAACGTTCCACTTTGTCCATTGCCTTTTGAAATGATACCGCATAGTGTGAGATCTCTGGAACCTACAGTATTTCCATAACTTGGCAAAGAGATGGTTCTCAAATTCTCTTCAATGGTCATGGTGTAATCTCAATGAGAATCCAAATTTTTAAATGTAGTCATTGAAGATTGTCTCCATCACTGTCTTATCAGACTTATTTATGGTAGCATATGACTGAGCAAATCAAATAAAATGTTCAGTCACCACTAGTATGTATTCATGTTCACCCTTGCACTTCTCTAGATGCAGAAAGTCTATTGAAACCATCTCAAATGGGTAGGTAGTTTGGATGTGGCCCATAGGTGCACAGGTTGGTGTATTAGAGTGCTTGTCTTTCAAACAACCACACTCTCTGGTCACATACCTCTTGACATCTCTTTGCATATACAGCTAGAAGAAACATTGACCAACCTTTTTCGTAGTCCTTTCTACTCCTAGATGTCCCATTTTTTTAAAGTTCTTTGAAGACCAACCAATGGCATATTGTAGTAATGCAGGTAGTACTAACTGTTCTTTCTGTCCTCTTTTGCAATATAATATACCATCTGCACTGAGGTAGAGCTTTGCCCATTCTTTAAATAAGATAGCTACTGCTGGTGACTCAGTACCTCTCTCGCTTCCTCGATTTTGGTCCACATAAGGTAGAATTCTGTCAATTTTTTGGTCTTCCTGTTAAGCTTTCTGGATCATTTCTTTTGTTAGCTGTTGAATGCACACGGGGTGATCTTGTTCCTTCACTTTCCTGGCAGTTGAAACCATCAAGGAACACCACAGCAGTGTGCATTCCTCATGCTAGACATGTGCTGCTTGGGTGTTGCTCACATTAGCTTCTAGACTGACTTCTTCAGTACACTCTTGCATGAACTCCTCAGGTTCAAATGGCATTCTCAACAATCTATCTGCAATCGCATTGCATTTTCCTGACCCGTTCTTGTGTAACAATTATGTGGGTACTATGGAATCTGATTGCGTGGGATAAAACAAATCTGAGACCAAAGCTGAGGCAAACAAGTGTATTTAACGAAGTAAGAAGTGGAAACAAAACTAAGAAGTGGAAACAAAACTAACAGATCTTCCTGCAATTGCAATGAAGTGCACAGCACAATATAGAAATGTTCAACAAACTGAATAGCATTGCGCAACCGCTAATACGAACCAGTCCAGCAGTAATGTCGCAGGAGTGCACATGGCACTGAAACATGGAAGTCCAGCCATAATATGCATGTGAATGCACCTGCTACTTAACCCCTTTCTGACCTTAGACATACTATCCTGTCTATGAAACCCGTGACATTCTGACTCTAGACGTGATATGCCATAGTGATCGGCCATGTTCACGGGGGGGGGGGGGGGGGGGAGTGCGGCCAATCACGGCCGGGTGTCAGCTGAATCTCACAGCTGACACCTGGAAATAAGTAAAGAAAGAAAAACTAACACGTGATGTACACGAACCACAACTTGATGAATATGTGTATATGAAAAACTATAATAAAAACCAAAGAAAATATAACAAAAATAATGTTTATTATTATAGATTCTGGCACAATATACAACTACAATGGATAAAAGACATGTAAAAATATAATATTGTATGGCAAAAAGAACCCCTCAATGTATTAATACTCTAGTTACATACTATGTTAATTTCACCACTGTACAAAAAAGTTTTTTTGTAATATGAATCAAGCATGTATAGTAGTCCCCGAATAAAGCAGCAAAAAAATAATATAAGTGCATCAAAGTTAGCTAACTTTGATGCACTTATATTATATTTTTTTGCTGCTTTATTCGTTTATTTAGTTAGGGCTAAAGTTACCCACATATAGGGTATCTGCGTATTCCGGACAAATTGGACAACAACTTTTTGGGTGCAGCTTCTTCTGTTACCCTTGTAAAAATAAAAAATTGGGGGTGCAAATATCATTTTTGTAAAAAAAAAAAAAAATTTATTTTTACGGCTGTAAATTACAAACTTTTGTGAAGCACTTGGGGGTTCAAAGTGCTCACCACACATCTAGATAAGTTCCTTAGTGGGTCTAGTTTACAAAATGATGTCAGTTGTGGGGGTTTTCCATGGTTTAGGCACATCAAAGGCTCTCCAAATGCGACATGGCGTCCAACCTCAATTCCAGCCAATTTTGCTTTGAAAAGTCCAACAGCGCTCCTTCCCTTCTGAGCTCTGCCACATGCACAAACAGTGGTTTACCCCCACATTTGGGGTACCAGCGTACTCAGGACAAATTGTACAACTTTTGGGGTCCAATTTCTCCTGTTACCCTTGGTAATAGGAATAGAGTACACGTCACTCCGTCTTCGAGGTGCACTGAAAAGGCTTAACCACGGGTGCGACCCAGCCCCCCTGCCAGTGCTGCGTGCACGCCTGACTGTGTGCCCGCAGGGACTTTCTCCCTTTGTCCCAAGACCTTGATCTCTTCCCCCCCCCCCCCCCCAAAAAAAAAGGAGAATATTGCTACTTATTTTGGCTGCCTTCCATAGACTTTCCATGCTCACATATATCTCCATACCTCTAGTCTGATGAAGGTCTGAGTTGTAGACCGAAACGTCATATAATTTTGGGAGAATCTGTTGTACAAATAAATTTCTTCTGCATATACTTCTTTTGAGTGCTGGAATTTCTTATACTATACATTACCCTTGGTAAAATAAAAAAAACTTAGACCTGAAGTAAATTTTTTGTTAAAAGTAAAATGTTAATTTTTCTTAAAACATTCCAAAAATTCCTGTGAAGCACCTGAAGGGTTAATAAACTTCTTGAATGTGGTTTTGAGCACCTTCAGGGTGCAGTTTTTAGAATAGTGTCACTATTGGGTATTTTCTATCTTATAGACCCCTCAAAGTGACTTCAAATGTGATGTGGTTCCAAAAAAAAATGGTGTGGTAAAAATGAGAAATCGCTGTTTAAACTTTAAACCTTATAACGTCGTAACAAAAAAATTTTGTTCCAAAATTGTGCTGATGTAAAGTAAACATGGGGAAAATGTTACTTGTTAATTATTTTGTATGACAATTCTGTGATTTAAGGGCATAAAAGTTCAAAGTTGGAAAAATCGCAAAAATTTCAATTTTTTCCAAATTTCCATATTTTTCACAAATGTATACGTCATATCAAATAAATTTTACCACTAACATAAAGTACAATATTCACAAGAAAACTGTGCCAGAATCAGGACGGTGACAAAGATCACCTTGGGTGTATGGTTTTCCGCAAGACGAAAGAAGATAATCGTGCAGCAATGTTATTTGAAGATAAACTGTTTCTAGAGATGATGGAGCAAGGAATGGTGCACGACAAAACTAAGAGCTGGATTGCACCTCTACCCTTCACGCCTCAAACCCAAAGCATGCCTAACAGAGAACAAGTTTACAAGTGATTTGTTTCCCTCAGGCACAGCTGTCATAGTAAACCAGAGATGAGCGATTTTCTTTACATTCATGGAGAAGATATGTAAGAATGATCATGCAGAACTAGCACCTACACTTCAAGACTCTGAAGAGCACTGGCACCAGTGTAAACACGTCCACATAGCTCTCAATCTAGAGCAGTCAAAAAATTTAATTATCCAAGTGGTACAGTGGGAAAACTACGCCAAAGAAATCGACTGTGTATCCAACCAAAGACCAATGCCAAAAGATAGTGTTCTGAGGAAACTCGACCAAGTCATCGATGGAGTTTGTCTCTTAAGAATAGGAGTATGACTTATAGAGGCAAAAATAGATTCTGCAGAGAAACATCCCATGATAGTTCCTGGACAACACCACATAGCTACTCTGCTTGTTCAACATTACCACGAGTGGACAAAGCACCAAGGTTGTATGTTCAGAGGGAGCCTTAAGAGCATTTTGAATGTGGATAGTTGGAGCTAAGAGATGTGTGTGCAGAGTCACCTTTAACTTTGCTACTTGCAAGAAACTTTGTGATATGTCGCAGATTCCGAAGGTGGTGGATCTTCCATATGACCGATATAGCACAGATCCACCTTTCACCAATGTCGGTCTAGATGTGTTTGGTCCTTAGTCTATGGTTGTCTGACAAACCAGAGGAGGCCACGTGAACGGGAAACGATGGGTGATTATGTTCACTTGCCTATCATTAGAGCCCTCCACATAGAGGTAATCGCATCTATGGACACTTCATGCTTCTTAAATGCTCTACGGCGTTTCATTGCCATCAGAGGACCTATCAAACATATATTCGTTCTGACTGAGGCACAAACTTTGTCGGAGCAGCAATGGAACTGCAACTCTCTTCCAACTTGGATATGAGCGACGTAGAAAAATACCGAAGTGTACAAAGGGTGCACTTGGACATTTAACCCACCACATTCTTCACACATGGAAGGTGTATGGGAGAGAATGATAGGTGTCGCGAGAATACTCAATTCAATCTTCTTACAAGAAGGATCTACAAGACTGATGCACGAAAGCTTGAAAATTTTCATGACCGAAGTGTCAGCCATCATAAACGTCAGACCGTTGACTCCAATTTCCAGTGATCCTGATGACCCAACTGTTCTCAACCCAGCCCTGCTGCTTACGCAGAAGACCGAATCAAATATCTCTCCACCTGGAGAATTTATTGTTAAAGACCGTTACAGGATTCGATCGAGACAAGTACAGAGTTTCTCCAATGCCTTTTGGGACAAATGGGAAAAATATTACCTGCCTAGTCTGCAACAGAGGAGAAAGTGGCAAACCAGCAAGCCTAACATCCAGCCTGGCGATGTAGTACTAATGAAATACTATCATTCTCAGAGAAATTAATGGCCATTAGGTCTCATTACCCAGACATTCCTGAGTAAGGACTGAATCTTGCGTAAGGTAGAAGTAAAAATCGGGAAACAAGGTGAGACCAAATTGTTCCTAAGGCCAGTAGGGGAACTCATTCTTCTGTTCTCATCCAATAAACACAATAGTGATGTTGGTTGACGTCCAGTGGGGAGTGTTCTGTCCTAGCAGTAACATTTGTCTAAAAAGTTTAGTCATTTTCGTGTCTCAGTTATTACAGACATGTATTTTCTGTGTATATTAATCCTTCCTATATTTTTATATTGTAAGGTAACAGCACTATCTGCTGGCAGTTTAATGTATACATTCTAGTTCAGTTTGCAATGTATTATGGGAAGTTCCTAGACCAATGTGGGAGTGTTCCTGTTGCATTGTGGTCTTATAATGGCACTGTGGAAAGAACAGCAGCCATTGTTCCTGTATGCTTGAGGAGAAAACACACTACTCAATTTTCTGCATGCTCCTTGCAAACAGCCTGCTCTAAGCATAGTTGGTAAGTCAGTAAGTCATTATCTATGTGTTACAGCCCTCTGTTTATCAGTATGTTTGCTGTATTAAATAGGTAATCATCATCTTGTATATTACCTCATTTTACTGTGTATTGCAGACTATCTGTATTTTATGCATTGTACATTTATATATTCTGAAATGCTCCTGTTATTCCATCTTATAGTTTCACCCTTTCATGTCACATCTACAATCAAAAAAAGTTACAAATTTACAGCCTCTTTTTCTTAATCCCTTAGTGACAGAGCCAATTTGGTACTTAATGACAGGCCAATTTTTACAATTCTGACCACTGTCAGTTTGAGGTTATAGCTTTGGAACACTTCAACATATCCCACTAATTCTGAGCATGTTTTTTCGTGACATATTGTACTTCATCTCAGTGGTAAAATTACTTTATGACTTACGTTTATTTATGAAAAAAATGGAACTTTGGCAAAAATTTAGAAAATTTAGCAATTTTAAAACTTTTAATTTTTGTGCACTTAAATAAACGTGTGGTGTCACACAAAATAGTTAAATAACATTTCCCATATTTCTACTTTATATCAGCACAAGTTTGGAAACATAACTTTGTTAGGATGTTATAAGGGCTAAAAGTTGACCAGCAATTTCTTATTTTTCTAACAAATGTACTAAACCATTATTTTTATGGACCACCTCCCATTTGAAGTGAGTTTGGGGGAACAATATATCAGAAAATACCCAAAAGTGACACCATCTAAAAATTGCACTCCTCAAGGTGCGCAAAACCACATTCAAGAAGTTCATTAACCCTTCAGGTGCTTCACGAGAACTAAAGCAAAGTGGAAGAAAAAAATGAACATTTTTACTTTTTTCACAAAAATTTACTTTGGAACCAATCTTTTTATTTTCAGAAGGTTATCAGGAGAAAATGGATAACAAAATTTGTTTTGCAATTTCCCCTGAAAATGACAATACCCCATATGTGGGGAAAAGTCACTGTTTAGGTGCATGGCAGAGCTCAGGAGGGAGCACCATTTGACTTTTTGAACGCAAATTTGGCTGGAATCAATGGTGGCGCCATGTCGTGTTTGGAGACCCCCTGATGTATCTAAACAGTGTAAACCCCCAATTCTAACTCCAACCTTAACCCCAACACACTCCTAACCTAATCCCAACCCTAACCATAACTCTTAGCACAACTCTAACCCCAACACAACCATAACCCTAACCACAAATTGAACCCTAACCGTAATCCCAACCCTAGCCCCAACCCAAACTTAACTTTAGCCCCAACCCTAACCCTTACTTTAGCCCAACTCACTTTAGCCCAATTGTAACCCTAGTGGGAAAATGGAAATAAATACATTTTTTTCTATTTTATTTTTCCCTAAATAAGGGGGTGATAAAGGGGGGTTTGACTATTTTTTTTTTATTTTGATCACTGTGATAGGGTCTATTACAGTGATCATGGACCAATAGGAAAAATTTCCTATTGTTGCCAGGTGCCGGCTGGCAGATCTCGGCGGGCGCACTGCACTGCGCATGCGCCCGCCATTTTCTCCCAGAAGAAGATGCCGGTGGTCCAGGGGACTTCACGGGGGGGGGGTTGCAGGGACAACAGAGGTACTGGGGGGGATGGGGGACCCTATTTCTCTCTCCTCTAATGTGCGATCACATCAGAGGAGAGAGACATTAAATGGAAAATCTGCCTTTATTTATTTTTTACTTTTTGCTGTCGCAATACCGGAGTCGGTAAAAACTGACCCGAATTATGTTCTCTGGAGTCTCGGCTACCCCCGGTAACCGAGACCCTGGAGAAATTCCGACTCTCGGGGGCACTATACTCTTATTCCTCAGTGCCGCTAAAAAGCGGCACTGTGATTTAAGTACCCTTAACTGCGGCTGTCAAAAAGGCATATTGGCGATCGTTAAGGGATTAATGAAGACTGGGAGTTAAGCTACATGTCTCATTACACACTGTGCTAATGTGTATGAGGACAGCATAAGACGTGCTGTATATAACAAATGAGGGCACTGTGTAATGAGGGATGGTAATATACATAGTGTGTGTGTGGTTGTGAAATATAAATAGCTATGAACCCATTCTACGCCCGGGTGGCAGGCATTTTTATTGGTATATGGTTTCCCATCCTGGTATGTGCTGCACCCCTCATCCCTTTTTATTGGTATATGGTCTCCCATCCTGGTATGTGCTGCATCCCTCATCCCTATCGTGGTATGCATGGTACCCCCTCATCCCTATCGTGGTATGCATGGTGCCCTCACCTCCCAATCCTGGTATGCATGGTCCTCTCACCCCCCCTATCCTGGTATGCATGGTCTTCTTACCCCCAATCCTGGTATGCATGGTCCCATCACCCTCCAATCCTGGTATGCATGCTACACCTCACCCCCCAAACCTGGTATGCATGGTTCTCACCCCCCAATCCTGGTATGCATGGTCCCCTCACCCCCCCCTTTCATGGTATGCATGGTCCCCTCACCCCCCCTTTCATGGTATGCATGGTCCCCTCACCCCCCCCTTTCATGGTATGCATGGTCCCTTCACCCCCCCTTTCATGGTATGCATGGTCCCTTCACCCCCCCTTTCATGGTATGCATGGTCCCTTCACCCCCCCTTTCATGGTATGCATGGTCCCTTCACCCCCCCTTTCATGGTATGCATGGTCCCTTCACCCCCCCTTTCATGGTATGCATGGTCCCCTCACCCCCCCTTTCATGGTATGCATGGTCCCCTCACCCCCCCCTTTCATGGTATGCATGGTCCCCTCACCCCCCCCTTTCATGGTATGCATGGTCCCCTCACCCCCCCCTTTCATGGTATGCATGGTCCCCTCACCCCCCCTCTCATGGTATGCATGGTCCCCTCACCCCCCCTTTCATGGTATGCATGGTCCCCTCACCCCCTTTCATGGTATGCATGGTGCCCTCACCCTCTTTTGTGGTATGCATGGTTTCCTCACCCCCCCTTTCATGGTATGCATGGTCCCCTCACCCCCCCTTTCATGGTATGCATGGTCCCTTCACCCCCCCTTTCATGGTATGCATGGTCCCTTTACCCCCCCTTTCATGGTATGCATGGTCCCTTCACCCCCCCTTTCATGGTATGCATGGTCCCCTCACCCCCCCTTTCATGGTATGCATGGTCCCCTCACCCCCCCTTTCATGGTATGCATGGTCCCCTCACCCCCCCTTTCATGGTATGCATGGTCCCCTCACCCCCCCTCTCATGGTATGCATGGTCCCCTCACCCCCCCTCTCATGGTATGCATGGTCCCCTCACCCCCTTTCATGGTATGCATGGTGCCCTCACCCTCTTTTTGTGGTATGCATGGTTCCCTCACCCCCCCCTTTCGTGGTATGCATGGTCCCCTCACCCCCCCTTTCGTGGTATGCATGGTCCCCTCACCCCCCCTTTCGTGGTATGCATGGTCCCCTCACCCCCCCTTTCGTGGTATGCATGGTCCCCTCACCCCCCCTTTCGTGGTATGCATGGTCCCCTCAGCCCCTATCCTTGTATGCATGGTCCCCTCTCCTGGTATGTATAGTCCCCCTCACCCCTATTAAACTACACATATACCAAAAAAAAAATTGTACTCTCCTTTCTTTCCTGTGCTCCAGCGCAGTGACGTTCTGCTGGAGGCCGGGGGAGGAGTCTGGTGCCAGAGTATGCGCATGCCCATAGCGCTGTCCGGCGCTGTATTGCTGAAGACGCACTGCAAATGTGTCTTCTGTAAAATGGCGCCGGATCGCGCTATGCGCATGCGCGATTCCGGCCGCACTCCTGCCCCGGTCTCCGGCCGAAGAGAAGCGCCGCGGCAACGCTCCTCCCGGTCAGGTAAGTATTGCGCCCGACATCGCAGTATGGACGCATACCGCCATCTCCGGGTGCCATACACACTCCTCACCACTGGATGCCTCATTCTGTCTGGAGCCAGACTGCGCAGGTGCGTCGCACTTGCGCAGTCTATAAAGGCTTCGGACAGAGTGACGCTTAGCCCATTATATTATAGAGATATATAATAATATAGCTTTGTCACCTTAAAAGAAGGGGGGCCCAGACACGTTTTTTTCACAGGGGCCCCAAGCTGTCAGTATCAGCAACTGCCAACACCCATTTAACGATTGTAACTGAATATATCTTCAGTATATAAATAGAGCAGCCACTCATCTTTAAAGCGTCATTATTACAAAGAGCGAAGCTGCAGACTTTACTATTTCTACTTTTTGTGCTTTTTTCTATCTTAGTTTAAAAAAGAAGTATTTTGAAATAGTTAAAAGCTATCCACTACCACACTGCAATAATATTTTCCTTTTTTTTAACATCAGAACTAATTAATCCAAGCACAGATCATCATGGCTCTCAACTTTTTCAAGAAGATGGATTTTTCCTTAAAATATCAAAAGTATATGATTCCAGCCTCTAATGAAATTAATAACATGGTTTTATCCTATGTGAAAGTAAAAGTAAGTATAATAAGATGGTAAGCCATTGAGTGAAGTATTGCAATTCCTACTTGTGTTATGTGCAAAATAATAGCAGTGTGTTTAAAAACAACTGAGAAAAAGCTCAATCCTCATAATAACATTTATGTCCATATACACAAAGGCACTGGGAGCTGCACATTCAATTCCAAATGAAAACTTCAACAAAATATAAATTTTTAAACTGAAAATGAAGAAAAAGAAATAGGCTGCACAAAAAATAGTGTCAGCAGTTACATTCACAAAATGGAATCTTTACAGTATAAATGTTAATTTGTTCACAGACTTGGTTTTTCCATGAAACACTTAACTAATTCAGTTGTAGAACCTTTATTTCTGATAACTGCTATACGTCTGTGTGGCGTGGAGTCAACTAATATCTGACACTTGCGAGCAGATTTTCCTGCAGAAGCTGACTGGACTACATTCCACAGTTCTTTTGCATTCTTTAGCTTTGTATCAAAAATAACATTTTTGTATTTCACTCTACAAATTCTTAATCAGATTTAGGTCTGGGGATTGGGCTTGCCACTTTGTAACATCAATTTTGTTGGTCTGAAACCACAATATTGCCTGCTTGCTGCTGTTTGGGTTCATTGTCCTGTTGAAACATCCATTTCAAGGTCATTTCTTCAGCATAAGACAACATTTCTTAGAGTATTGTGATTTATTCAAATTGGTCCATTATATCTGGTATTCGATAAATGGGCCCAACTCCATAGTATAAGAAACATCCCCATACCATTATGCCTACTCCTCGATGTTTTACAGTCTTCACAGTGTACTATGGCTTGATTGCTGTGTTCATGGGTCATCTCACAAACTGTCTGTAGTCTTTAGATCCAATCCAGTAAGAACAATGTTGCTCTCATTAGTCCATAGAATATTGCGCCAATTCTCTGTAGGCCAGTCAGTGTGTTCTTTGACAAATTGTAACCTTTTCACATGTCCTTTTTCTTAAGCACTGGTACTTTATGAGGTTTTTTGCAAATAGTTTGGCTTCATGTAGGTGTAGTCTGGTTGCAGGGCTCACCGATTACTGAAAATCTTTTTAAATTGCCTTGCAGCTGATCATTGGATGCTTCTTTGCCATTCTTGTGCTTCTATGAACTATGCAGATGGCAGTAATTTTCCTACCACATGTCCTGGCATATAGCATATAGAACAGTCCCAGCAAAATACCCAATATGGTGCAAAATGATATTCTCATCCTTCAGCTGACACACTGGGATAAGAGCAGCTGTGACTTCAAATCATCCAGGGCCAGCTACCCCACCTGTGGCACACACAGAGGTGGTAACAACAAGCTTAGGAAGCTGACAGTCCAAAGAGATAGAAGGCCAGTTGACTGGAGGGCTTCTCCCAACATCTCTATGGAGCCAGTTGAATGGTAGGTCCCATTCCTGGCTTTCCCAAACATATCCATGGGGCTCAGGTGACCGACGGGTCCAAATCATTACTACTCCAAACGTATCTATGGTTTAGCGATGGTTAATGGAGCCGATCTCTTTTTCAGTCAGGGCCATGGTCTCCTAAGCTGACATTCTGTAGAATGTCAAATCTGTGTCCCTCATCATGGAGTCATGATCTGGCAGCTATCCTGTAGAATGTTCTTGGCTGTGGTTTTGTCAATAGTCTCTGGATCTCTTGGCTGTCTGGATGTCCGGAAGACTTAAATGTATATATGCATATATCCCCTTCTTAAAGCTCACAAATGTTGTCCTTCAAACCAGCATACAAAGGTCTAGAAGATGTGAAGAGATTGACTGACTGACTGACTGACTGACTTGCATTGTCATGCTACTGCAGTGCAGTATAGCGCAAGCTCCACCAGGGGGTGCTGGTGAGGGAAGAGAGGTTGCACACACATCGTAGCAACACTGAGCAGCAGCACAAGCGCCACCAGGTGGCGAATGAGTGGTCAGACAAGCAGAGTCAGCATCAGTCAGGAGCAGAAGCACCAGAGGTCAAAGCAGTACATGTGGTCAGAAACAAGCCAGGGGGACCGCAACAGTTGGAAGCGGTTAAAACAAAGACAAAAGACAGAAGCAGGTCTGAATGTAAGCAAAGTCAAAACCAAGGAGTTAATAAACTTACAGGGAAACACTGAGTCAGGACAGACATAGGGAATAAACAGACACGGGGCAAGTCAGGGATCATAGCAGGACTAATCGGGATATACCAGAGTCAGATGCACACGCCGAAGGCAAAACTATAGCTGACACCACCTGCAGGATGCAACGGAGCTAAATAGCAAACCTGAGACCAGACTGAGGCTGAGAAAAGTTAACCCCTGAAACGACCAGACCGGGAACATGGAAAGACAGGACTCAAAACCAGGTCTGGATCATGACACATTGTTAGACTTTTTAAATAAATTTATAGTTTGTATTCCTCTATTTTGCAAATCAACAAGCTAGCTGACCTTGAAGATGTCTAATCAACATATCACCAAACATCATTGTTCAGTTTCCCTGTGTTAATGTCATGCAGGATAACACGCACAATATGTTAAAACAAATATCCTATTACAAGTCAATATTACAGGCTTATACGAACAAACGTCTGTTTCCTTGATTAACAAGAAAGAAACACAAATTCAAAAGTCAACATAAAGAGAATAGTCAATGACTCCTAGTTTACTGAAAATAGACCACTGGTTAATTAATATAACATACTGTGTGATCACAAAGGGCTAAAACCAACAGGTACAATATTTGCTGACCACCTTCTTTAACCCCTTCCTGACATCCGACGTACTATCCCGTCCACGGTACCCGGGCCCGTATGACCGTGGACGGGATAGTACGTCTACCGCGATCAGCGGCGCCCACGTGGTGAGCGCCGCTGATCGCGGCCGGGTGTCAGCTGATTATCACAGCTGACACCCCGCACTATGTGTCAGGGGCGGTCACGGACCGCCCCCGACACGTTAACCCCTTGCACACCGCGATCAAACATGATCGCGGTGTACCGGGAGTTAAAGGGAAGCATCGGGAGGGGGCTCCCTCCGTGCTTCCCTGAGCCCCCCACGGCAGCGCAAAGTGCAGCGCTGCTGCGGGGGGCTCCTATCCTCCAGGCCCCCGAATCCAAGATGGCGACGGGGGCCTTCGGGGACCTGAGGAAGCTGGCTTCCTCAGTGCCTGCAAAGCGCAGGCAAGAGGAAGTCTGCTTCAATGCCTGTGACAGATTGCTGATCTGTCACAGTGATCTGTGATGTGACAGATCAGCGATCTGTCACAGGACAGTGATGTCCCACCTGGGACTATGTAATAAAGTAAAAAAAAAATTAAAAAAAAAATGTAAAAATAAATTAAAAAAAATCGCCAAATTAGAAAAAAAAAAAAATATTCCCCCAATAAATCCATTTTTTGGAAATAATAAAAAAAAAAAACAATAAAAGTACACATATAAAATATCGCCGCGTCCGTAATGACCAGCCCTATAAAACTGTCCCATTAGTTAACCCTTTAAGCGAACCCCTTAAAAAATAAAAATAAAAAACGAAGCAAAAAATAATGATTTATTATCATACCGCCAAACAAAAAGTGTAATAACGCACAATCAAAAAGACGCATATAAATATCCATGGTACCGCTGAAAACGTCATCTTGTCCCGCAAAAAACGAGCCACAATACAGCATCATCAGCGAAAAAATAAAAAAAGTTATAGCTCACAGAATAAAGCGATGCAAAAATAATTATTTTTTATATAAAATAGTTTTCATTGCATAAAACCGACAAAAACATAAAACAACGACCTAAATGAGGTATCGCTGTAACCGTACTGACCCGAAGAATAAAACCGCTTTATCAATTTTACCGCACGCGGAACGGTGTAAACGCACCCCCCCAAAAGAAATTCATGAAACGCTGGTTTTTGTTCATTCTGCGTCCCAAAAATAGGAATAAAAAGCGATCAAAAAATGTCACGTGCCCGAAAATGGTACCAATAAAAACGTCAACTCGTCCCGCAAAAAATAAGACCTCACATGACTCAGTGGGTCAAAATACGGAAAAATTATAGCTCTCAATATGTGGTGATGCAAAAACTATTTTACAATAAAAAGCGTCTTTTAGCGTCTGACAGCCGCCAAACATAAAAACCGCCATAAATAGTAAGTCAAACCCCCCGTTATCACCCCCTTAGTTAGGGAAAAATAATAAAACTAAAAAAAAAGTATTTATCTCCATTTTCCCGTTAGGGTAAGGCTGTGTGCACACGCTGCGGATTAGGTGCGGATTCACCCGCGCAGATTTTGTAAAATCCGCAGGTGAAACCGCAGGTCAAAAGACCTGCGGTTTTACCTGAGGATTGCTCTGCGGTTTTGTCCTGCGGTTTTTCATCTCCTCAATAGAGGAGATGGCAAACCGCAGGAGAATCCGCAGAAAGAATTGACATGTCAATTCTTTCTGCGGATTGAAAACCGCAGATAATCTGCGCGGAAAATTCCGCACCGTCTGCACTGCGGTTTTTGATTCCCATAGGGAATCATGGTACTGTACACCGCAGCAAAAACTGCTGCTGGTCCGCAGCGGCCAAAACTGCTGCGGAACCGCAGCAAAATCCGCAGCGTGTGCACACAGCCTTAGGGCTAGGGCTAGGGTTAGGGCTAGGGTTAGGGCTAGGGTTAGGGCTAGGGCTAGGGTTAGGGCTCAGATTAGGGTTAGGGGTGTGTTGGGGTTAGGGTTGGAGTTATAATTGGGAGTTTCCACTGTTTGGGCACATCAGGGGCTCTCCAAATGCAACATGGCGTCTGATCTCAATTCCAGCCAATTCTGAGTTGAAAAAGTCAAATGGTGCTCCTTCCCTTCCAAGCTCTGCCATGCGCCCAAACAGTGTTTTACCCCCACATGTAGGGTATCAGCCTACTCAGGACAAATTGCAAAACAATTTTTGGGGTCCAATTTCTCCTGTTACCCTTAGGAAAATAAAAAATTGGGGGCAAAAATATCATTTTTGTGGAAAAAAATGATTTTTTTATTTTCATGTCCGAGTGTTATAAACTTCTGTGAAACACTTGGGGGTTCAAAGTGCTCACCACACATCTAGATAAGTTCCGTGGGGGGTCTAGTGTCCAAAATGGGGTCACATGTGGGGAGTTTCAATAGTTTAGGTACATCAGGGGCTCTCCAAACGCACATGACACCCGCAGACCATTCCATCAAAGTCTGCATTCCAAAACGTCACTGCTTCCCTTCCGAGCCCAGACGTGTGTCCATACAGTAGTTTTCTCCCACATATGGGGTGTCAGCGTACTCAGGCCAAATTGGAAAACAACTTTTGGGGTCCAATTTCTCCTGTTACCCTTGGGAAAATGAAAAAATTGGGGACTAATTGATCATGTTTCTGGAAAAAATACGATTTTTTTTTATTTTCATGCCCTGGCATTATAAACTTCAGTGAAGCCCTTGGGGGTTCAAAGTGCTCACCTCACATCTAGATAAGTTCCTTAGTGGGTCTAGTTTTCAAAATGGGGTCATTTGTGGGGGGTTTCCACTGTTTAGGTACATTAGGGGCTCTCCAAAGGCAACATGACACCCGCAGACCATTCCATCAAAGTCTGCATTCCAAAACGTCACTACTTCCCTTCCGAGCCCCGACGTGTGCCCATACAGTAGTTTTCTCCCACATATGGGGTATCAGCATACTCAGGACAAATTGGACAACAACTTTTGGGGTCCAATTTCTCCTGGTACCCTTGGGAAAATAAAAAAAATGGTGACTAAAAGATCATGTTTGTGGAAAAAATACGAATTTTTTATTTTCACGCCCGGGCGTTATAAACTTCTGTGAAGCACTGGGGGGTTCAAAGTGCTCACCACACATCTAGATAAGTTCCTTCGGGGGGTCTAGTTTCCAAAATGGTGTCATTTGTGGGGGGTTTCCACTGTTTTGGTACATCAGGGGTTTTCCAAACGCGACATGGTGTCCGATCTCAATTCCAGCCAAAAACGTCAAATGGCGCTGCTTCCCTTCCGAGCTCTGCCATTCGCCCAAATAGTGGTTTACCCCCACATGTGGGGTATCAGCGTACTCAGGACAAATTGCACAATAACTTTTAGGGTCCTGTTACCCTTGGAAAAATAAGAATTGAGGGTGAAAAGATCATTTTTGTGGAAAAAATATGATTTTTTAATTGTATGGCTTTATGTTATAAACTTCTGTGAAGCCCATGGGGGTTCAAAGTTCTCACCACACATCTAGATAAGTTCCTTAGGGGGTCTAGTTTCCAAAATGGTGTCATTTGTGGGGGGTTTCCACTGTTTTGGTACATCAGGGGTTTTCCAAACGCGACATGGTGTCCGATCTCAATTCCAGCCAAAAACGTCAAATGGCGCTGCTTCCCTTCCGAGCTCTGCCATGCGCCCAAATAGTGGTTTACCCCCACATGTGGGGTATCAGCGTACTCAGGACAAATTGCACAATAACTTTTAGGGTCCTGTTACCCTTGGAAAAATAAGAATTGAGGGTGAAAAGATCATTTTTGTGGAAAAAATATGATTTTTTTAATTGTATGGCTTTATGTTATAAACTTCTGTGAAGCCCATGGGGGTTCAAAGTTCTCACCACACATCTAGATAAGTTCCTTAGGGGGTCTAGTTTCCAAAATGGGGTCACTTGTAGGGGGTTTCCACTGTTTAGGTACATCAGGGACTCTCCAAACGTGACATGGCGTCCAATCTGAATTCCAGCCAATTTTGCATTGAAAAAGTCAAACGGCGCTCCTTCCATTCTGAGCTCTGCCATGCGCCGAAACAGTCGTTCCCCCCCACATATCAGGTATCTGCGTACTCAGGACAAATTGCACAATAACTTTTGCAGTCAAATTTCTCCTGTTACCCTTGGTAAAATAAATAAAATTGAACCTGAATTATTTTTTTTATGAAAAAAATTTAGATGTTCATATTTTTTTTAAATATTCAAAAAAATTCCTGTGACGCACCTAAAGGGTTAATAAACTTCTTGAATGTGGTTCTGAGCACCGTAAGGGGTGCAGTTTTTAGAATGGTGTCACTTTTGGGTATTTTCTATCATATAGACCCCTCAAAGTGGCTTCAAATGTGATGTGGTCCTAAAAATAAAATGGTGTTGTAAAAATGAGAAATCGCTGGTCAACTTTTAACCCTTATAACTTCCTAACAAAAAAAATATTTTGGTTCCAAAATTGTGCTGATGTAAAGTAAACATGTGGGAAATGTTACTTATCAAGTTTTTTGTGTGCCGTATCTCTGTGATTTAAGGGCATAAAACTTCAAAGTTGGAAAATTGCAAAATTTTCAAAATTTTTGCCAAATTTCCATTTTTTTCACAAATAAACGCAAGTTATTTGAATGAAATTTTACCACTAACATGAAGTACAATATGTCACGAGAAAACAATGTCAGAATCACCGGGATCCATGGAAGCGTTCCAGAGTTATGACCTCATAAAGGTACAGTGGTCAGAATTGTAAAAATTGGCCCGGTCATGAACGTGCAAACCACCCTTGGGGGTGAAGGGGTTAAATAACGGATATAATTGACACCTGTTCCTTCAAAGAATGAATAGCCGCACTGATTGAATTCCTCACTATTAATTAGAACACCCTCTTTCATGAAATGACAAAATTACACCCAATTAGCAGCATGCATGCCATGACTGTTGATTCTGTTTGTTGCCCATTACTCTCTAATACTTGATCATGAATTCTTTCCCATGTTGTATTATCCTGAGTTTGGCATTGTGCATTCCATTTACTCCTTCTAGAAATGTGACTGGATTCAACCATTCCCCTTATAAGTAGAGGTGAGCGAACTTGTTCAGAAAACGTTCACCAATCTCAAATTCAGCACGATTGTAGCACATTTGGATTTGTTTGGATTCCTGAGCATTTTCCCTCAGTCAGCAAAATTCAGGCACAGTTTGGTAAATGATTACGTTTCCATTAATGCTTTTGTTATGAGTTTGACTTTGGCTAGGAGAGTGGGGCTCTATGATGAGCGGGGGAAACGTGTTTGAGGGGAGGGGCTGGGTAGAAGCGGGAGAGGAGGAGTAGAGGTGGACTATTTTTTTTTTTTTTTTCTTATTGGGTTGAGATTCTAGTAGCCAATCAGAGAGCAGAAACCGTTGAATACATCGAGACACAAGGGTATCGATCATTGGCTGTCAGTCACATGTCCCTCTAAACATGAAAAGCGGAGTTGTTGTTTTGGCGCCATTTTGTCAGTGTAAGAGCAGAGAGAGGACTCTGCTGCAAATAGTCAGATCCTTAGATAGGAGGTTTATTCTCAGCTAGTTCAGATTTATAGGATCCTGTGTGAAATCGACCTTCAAGCATGCAACTTGTTTTTGCTCATATTGTGGTACAGGCAGGAGGCCACATTTCCAAATCTAATTGTTTGTGCTAATATTGTGGTACAGGCAGGAGGCCACGTTTACTAATCGTTTGTGATTGTTAGCACTATGCCAGCTTCCCGGTGTGTCAGTCCACTTACCCACGCTGCAATTGGTCCATCTCCCACTCATGCTCCGCATACTCCCAGCTGGGCCTCTGGCCATGTTCTAAGGTTACGCACGAGCACACACTCCCGTTCTCTTAAAGGGCCAGAGCGTGCATTTGCTATTTTTTTTCCAGCCAATGGTTTTGAGGCATTATGTATATATTGGAGGGAGGTCTTGGAGCTGCCATGAGATGAATCCAAATTAGACGAGCCAATTCACATGTGGAGGGTGCACGTCCAAGCTAGTTAGCATAGCAGAATCAGGAAAAAAGGAGATTGACGGCACTCCAGGAATAAAGAAAAAAATATATTATTGTGGCAAATTAAGCCATATTAAAATCAAGTTGCCTGACGCGTTTCAAGTGCCTGATGTGCACTCTTAGTCATAGGATACATAAAACTGGTACAGCCACAATTATATACACATAAATTAACACACAATCATGAAAAACACATGTGCAAAAGACAGTGAGAAAGCACCTGAAAGAGAAAAAATATTGGGTTAAATCGCATGTAGAACAGATCAATGGATGTATAGCAGTTCAATCCTGAACAAAAACAAATTAGATCACATATATAACAACTCAATAAATATAAAATGAATCATATTTAAAGTTCATACCCAGGGGGAATCTGTTATTGAGTTTCAGAATCCAAAAAAATTCTCGCATGAAAAGCATTTTTTGTTTAGCAACTCCACGTGCAGGGTTTGACACTTTTCTTCAAAAACAAAAAAATCTGAAAAATGTAAATAAATGCAGGACTACCATGGTGAAAGTTCACAAAATGTTTGGCAGCAACAGAGTATCAAGCATGCATGCCAGAAACATAAGAGATTGAAAAAAAAAAATACACAATCATGCAAAATACATGTGCAAAAGAAAGAAAGCACCTGAGAGACAGATTAATGGGTTAAATCTATTGATTTGTTCCATATACGCTTTTCATGCAAGACGTTTTTTGGATTCTGAAACTCAATGCCAGATTCCCCCTGGGTATGAACTTTAAATTTGATTCATTTTATATTTGAGTTGTTATATGTGTGATTTAATTTTTTTTTTGTTCATGAATGAACTGCTATACATCCATTGATCTGCTCTACATGCGATTTAACCCATTATTTTGTTTTTCAGGTGCTTTCTCACTTTCTGTCTTTTGCACATGTGTTTTTCATGATTGTGTGTTTTTCCATTGGTTAATTTATGTGTATATAATTGTGGCTGTACCAGTTTTATGTATCCTATGACTAAGGGTGCACACAAGGCACTCGAAACGCGTCAGGCAACTTGATTTTAATATGGCTTAATTTGCCACAATAAAATATATATTTTTTTCTTTATTCCTGGAGTGCTGTTAATCTTTTTTTTTTTTTTTTTTTATGTACAGTATATATTGCTTCCTCTCCACTGGGGAGGTACCTGAGCAACCTTCCTGTTGTCTATGTTGTGTAAGTTTGCACAGCAGTGCAGGTCCTGCCTGCTGTACTCTATGTACAAATCCCACTTGCTGCACTCTGAAGCCAATTCTGCCTGCTGCACTCTGAAGCAAATCCTGCTAGCTGCACTCTGATGCAAACTCTGTCTATGATACAAACTCTGCTGCACTCTGATACAAGCTCTGCCTGCTGCTCCATGCAGCCTGTTCTTTGGGTCCAGCTGCTGCGCGACCATTGCTCTGCTCCGAGGTGGTACCCGGCGTTCATCGGGAGCCAAGTTTAACCTCACCATCAGAGGCTCTAGTGAATAGTCAGGTGATCGCTTAGTCATGCCCCTCCAGGCTCTTTGCAGTCCGTTGCACAGTGGTTCCCCGAACCACGAATGTGACAGTTTGCTCAGGCCATAGATCCCACTTCATGTCCTCAGAACTACCAACCCTTATCCTGGGAGACTTCAACATCCCCATTAACAGCCCCACTTCCACATCTGCATCCCAGCTTCTATCACTAACCACTTCTCTAGGCTTCTCTCAGCTCTCAACCTCTGAAACACACAAAGACGGTAACACCCTGGACCTGGTTTTCGCCCGGCTCTGCTCAATCTCCTACCTAGATAACTCACCGCTTCCCCTCTCTGACCACAACATTCTCTCCTTTACACTCACAAATCCTCGCTCACCCCAGCACCCTCCTACCTACCATTCAGTCAGAAATCTACAAGCCATTAACCCTCATACACTTTCAGACTCCCTACACTCATCATTGTCCCCAATCTCTTCTTTGTCCTGTCCTGATCTGGCTGTACATCACTTCAATGACACTCTTAGAAGCACCCTTGACCAAGTAGCTCCCCTCACCCTCAGAACCTCCAAACACAGAGTGAAACAGCCCTGGCTCACATCGCAAACCCGATTTCTCCAGCGATGCTCTAGGTGTGCTGAACGCTTATGGAGGAAAACACGCACACCAGAAGACTTCATACACTTCAAATTTATGTTAAGGACATATAACTCTGCCCTTCACCTCGCCAAACAGACCTACTTCACCACCCTGATCTCCTCACTATCCAACAACCACAAGAAACTTTTTGACACCTTTCACTCCCTCCTCAGGCCAAAAGCACAAGCCCCTATCACAGACATTTGCGCTGATGACCTGGCCTCCCACTTTATAGAGAAAATAGACAATATCCGTCAGGAAATCCGCTCCCAATCACCAAGTTCAGTGACTCCCATCCCTCCCTGCATTTCCCCTGGCTCACTCTCCACATTTGCTCCCATCACAGAAGAAGAAGTCTCCAGGCTCCTCTCCTCTTCTCGTCCAACTACATGCACAACCGACCCCATTCCCTCACATCTCCTCCAGTCTCTCTCCCCAGTCGTCACAACTCACCTAACTACAATCTTTAATCTCTCCCTCTCCTCTGGCATTTTCCCCTCCTCCTTCAAACACTCTATCATTACTCCATTACTAAAGAAACCCACCCTTGACCCATCCTGCACAAACAACTACAGACCAGTCTCCAATCTCCCCTTCATCTCTAAACTCTTGGAGCGCCTGATATACTCACGCCTTACCCGTTACCTCTCCACTCACTCCCTCCTAGACCCTTCACAGTCCGGTTTCCGCCCCCTACATTCGACAGAAACTGCACTCATCAAAGTGACCAATGACCTTCTGACAGCAAAACGTAATGGTGACCATTCTCTGCTCATTCTTCTCGACCTTTCTGCAGCTTTCGACACTGTTGACCATCCTCTCCTACTCTCTAGGCTCCAGTCACTAGGCATTAAGGACACTGCTCTTTCCTGGTTCTCCTCCTATCTTTCCGACCGCTCCTTCAGTGTTCTGTTTTCTGGCTCCACTTCATCTCCTCTTCCTCTCACTGTTGGGGTACCTCAGGGCTCAGTCCTTGGCCCCCTTCTCTTCTCTCTCTATACGGCCCCAATTGGACAGACCATCAGCAGATTTGGCTTTCAGTACCATCTTTATGCTGATGACACACAACTGTACACATCATCCCCTGACCTTACCTCCGCTGTACTACAGAACGCCACTGACTGTCTGTCTGCAGTCTCCAACATCATGTCTGCTCTCTATCTGAAACTCAACCTCTCCAAAACTGAACTTCTTCTGCTCCCACCATCTACTAACCTCCCTAAATCTGACATTTCCCTCTCTGTGGGTGGCACCATAATAACACCCCGACAGCAGGTGCGCTGTCTGGGTGTTATGTTCGACTCCGATCTCTCCTTCACCTCCCATATACAATCTCTTGCCCGCTCATGCCGCTTACACCTAAAGAACATCTCTAGAATCCGCCCTTTTCTCACCATGGAAACAACAAAAACTCTCACTGTCGCCCTGATGCACTCCCGCCTAGACTACTGTAATGCTCTATTAATTGGCCTCCCTCTCACTCGACTCTCCCCTCTCCAGTCTATCCTTAATGCAGCAGCCAGGGTTGTCCATCTGGCTAATCGTTTCTCAGACGCGTCCGCTCTTCGCCAGTCGTTACACTGGCTGCCAATTCATTACAGGGTACAATTCAAAGTACTTGTTCTCACCCACAAAGCTCTCCACAGTGCGGCACCCCCTTACATCTCCTCCCTCATTTCTGTCTATCGGCCTAACCGACCGCTGCGCTCTGCAAATGACTTTCGACTAACCTCTGCCCTAATCCGTACCTCCCACTCCCGACTCCAAGACTTCTCCCGTGCTGCGCCAATCCTCTGGAATGCTCTACCCCAAAATATTAGGACCATCCACAATTTGCATAGTTTTAGGCGCTCGCTCAAAACACATTTGTTCAGAGCGGCCTATCACATTCAGTAATCAAAGTCATGTTTGTGTGTGTGTAGCCCATTCACTATCTCCATCTAACCCCCACCCCCTGAAGATGGCTGGACCGTTATTGTAAATACATCATTGTAAATACAAACCTGTGCTTTGTATCCCCCCCACCTCATTGTAGATTGTAAGCTCCACGAGCAGGGTCGTCTTATTTCGCTTTAATTATTGTATTGTTAACGTTGTTACTTATGACTGTTGTGTTTGAAACTGTTCAACTGTAAAGCGCTGCGGAATATGTTGGCGCTATATAAATAAAGATTATTATTATTATTATTATTATTATTATCCCGCTGGATCCCGAACCCTGCCCGTACAGACAATAT
Source organism: Dendrobates tinctorius (assembly GCF_039654945.1). Classification (NCBI taxonomy): domain Eukaryota; kingdom Metazoa; phylum Chordata; class Amphibia; order Anura; family Dendrobatidae; genus Dendrobates; species Dendrobates tinctorius. The sequence goes on from NW_027361866.1 coordinate 11,181,060, forward strand.
ACCAGGTGCTTCGCTGACAGCAGAATGCACAGGAAGAGCTGTCCACACAATTACAGTCCTTAACCACTAAGTTGGAGCCCTTAAATATCCCTCCAGAGTTCCAGCAAGTTGAAACAGCCGTGTGTGTCCTCCAGAGACTTCCCAGACAATTTGCTTAGTTCAAGATCCTGGCCCCCCGACTCACAGCCTCACTACATTTTGATGGTAATCCAAAGCTCTGCCGTGGGTTCATCAATCAGTGCCGGCTACATTTTTAACTTCTTCCACATCACTTCCTGCTGGACCGAGTAAAGATGGCGTTTCTAATGTCACACCTTAGAGGCGAGGCCCTGGCTTGGCTGAATCCATTATGAAAGAGAGAGAGGATCCGATCATCTCCGATTTGCCTGCATTCTTGGAAGCTTTCTGTAAAAGTGTTCGATAAGCCCGGGCGTATCATCTCAGCAGCTCCAGCTCTTCAGTCCAATTCTACTGGGGGCAATATGTGGTATGCTTTCGCATGTGGCATCTGAACTCGGATGGAATGATGAAGCTTTGGTGGTGACATACCTGGGAGGGGCTTTACTGAGATATTAAGGATGAGTTAACTGGTCGAGACCTACCAACCACCATTGATGACCTAATCTCTCTCACCATCCGTATAGACCTCTGCTTCTGTGACTGTGCTAGTGTGGTGGCACGTGAAAGAAAACCGCAACGCCTGGCTTCATTTTCTCAAAGACCATAGAAGCCCCGGCATCTTGGGGTGGTAGGAGTGGTCTCTCTAAACGGAAAGGACGTCTCTCAACCCCAGATTCTTACTGTGGCCGTGACAACTGGTGAATCCCAGATGTTGAGTCAGCATATGTGGAGTCCGGGGCAGCCGAAAATTTCATCCTTCAGGCTGTAGTGGATCGGTTCCAAATCCCAGTTCATCCACTCCATAATCCCCTGGCAATAACATCTGTTGATGGGAGAACTCTTCGGGAGACGGTTTGTTTGGCTACCGAGCTACTTGAAGTCCGTATTGGGATGCTCCATATGGAGTAAAAGGTCTTCTATGTCCTCTCCAACATGCCTCATGCTTTTCTCTTGGGCCGCATCAGCATGAGTGTTGGACTGGAGAACTGGAGAGGTGCTCTGCTAGGGACATTTTTTTCATGGGAGGTGTCTGGCTCCCGTACGCCCAGCTAAGGCTCGGTCTAGTCCGGCATTGCTGCCTGGTTTGCCATCTGCCTATTGGTCCTTCACCAATGTATTTGACAAGAAGGAGGCAGAGACTTTGCCGCCCCACAGGCTGTATGACTGCCCTATTGACTTGATTCCGGATCTACACCCCCTAGAGGCCGAATTTACCCTCTGTCCCAAGCTAAGACTCAAGCTATGTCAGATTACTTTCAGGAGAATTTGGCCAGGGGGGTCATTCAGAATTCCTCCTCACCTGCAGTGGCTGGGTTTTTCTTCTTAAAGAAGGACAGATCTCTACGCCCCTATGTAGACAATCAAGGTCTCAACCAGATCATGGTGAAGAACAAATATCCTATTGCACTGATTCTAGAGTTGCTTGACCAATCAAGAGGTGCCAGGATATTCACCAAATCAGATTTAAGACGCGCTTACAATCTAATCCGCAATCGCCGGGGAGACTAAAGGAAAACTGCTTTCAACACCAGGGACGGACACTATGAATACTTGGTGATGCCCTTTGGTCTCAGTAATGCACTGGCTGTTTTTCCAAGAGTTTGTCAACAATATCTTCCAGGACCTGCTTTATACCTGCATTGTGGTGTACCTGGACGACATTCTGATATTTTCCCAAGATCTGGCCTCCCACAGATGAGCAGTTCGGCAAGTTCTTCAGCATCTTGGGGAGAATCGACTCTACATCAAGTATGAGAAGTGCGTTATCGAACAGTCCTCTCTTCCATTTTTGGGATACATTGTCTCCGATGCTGGACTCGGGATGGATCCCAAGAAGGTCTCTTCGATCCTTAAATGGCCGCTGCCCGTGGGATTCAAGGCAAGTCCTCCTAGGGTCTCCGCGTGTCCTGCGGCTTCGTCTCCAAGGCCTTCTCTGCTCCAGAATGTAACTACTCCATCGGGGACCGAGAGTTGCTCGTTGCTAAGATGGATCTGGAGGAGTGGCGATACCTGCTGGAGGGCGCAGTTTATCCAGTAGTGATCTACATGGACTATAAGACTCTGGTATATCTCCAGTTCGCTCAGAGACTTAATCCTCACCAAGCCAGGTGGTCTTTGTTTTTTACCCGCTTTAATTTTCTTTTGCATTTCAGATCCGGTGGCTAGAATGTCAGAGCTGATGCCCTCTCTTGTTCATTTCTGTCTGGGGACCAAGAGGATGATCCTCAATTTATCATTGAACCCTCTAAGGTGGTTACGGTCATCCTGTCTGCCTGTCGCAAATTCCTCCAGGAAAGACCCTTGAGTGAATCTGAGATGGAGCTGGTTTTGTCTTGGGGTCATTCGTCCAAGGTGGCTGGTCACACGGGACAAAGGAAGACATTACAACTGATCTCTCGTTATTACTGGTGGCCATCCATGAGGAAGGAGATCTATGCCTATGTGGCAGCCTGTCTGACTTGTGCCCGCAATAAAGTTCGTAGACTGCTTCCTACCGGTGTTCTCCTGCCATTACCCGTACCATCCGTACATTCCGAGGGTTACACTGTCATCTGGGTAGTTGTGGATCGCTTATCTAAAATGGCGCATTTTACCCCGTTGTCTGTTCTTCCGTCTGCTCCTGAATTGGCTGACAGCTTCATTAAGCATATTTTCCGCGTGCATCGATTTCTCTGCCACATCGTATCCAATCAAGTTTCGCAGTTTACTTCCAGATTCTGGCGAGCACTCTGTAAACATCTGGATATCATCTTTGATGTCTTGTCTGCATATCACCAACAGTCCAGTGGAAAAATGAGTGTCAACCAGGTCCTGGGCAACTACCTGCAACACTTCATCAATGCCCGCCATAATGATTGGGTGAAATTACTTCCCTTGACTGAGTTCTCGTACAACAATCATGCTGGTGAAGTCTCTGGAGAGTTGCTATTCTACATTGTGTTCGTTCGGTAACCTGAGGTTCCCCTTCCAGTGACGGTTCCTTCTGATGTTCCTGCGACAGATGTCCTTTCCAAGGGTTTTGTGAAATAGAGGGAGGACACCAGAGTCACATTAAAAGCACCCTCAGTTCGTATGAAGAGGCATGCAGACAAGAGGCGACTGGATCCTCTGTGCTTCCGTCCTGGAAACAAGGTATGACTTTTATCCAGGTATGTCCGGCTAAAGATCCCTTCTTACAAGTTGGGTCCTCATTTTATCAGGCCTTTTGAGGTGCTGAAGCGGATCAATGAGGACTCCTTTAACTGAATCTGCCTCCTTCTCTGCGGATTCCAAATTCCTTTCATGTATTCCTACTGAAGCCAGTCATCCTGAGTCCCTTCCCAGTACCATGCCCATGCCAACAGCCTTGGATGTTTTTGAAGCGGAGAACATCTTGGCCATAAAGAAGGAAAGAGGCAAGACCTTCTTCCTCGTTGACTGGAAGAGATTTGGTCCTGAAGAGATGTCCTCGGGGCCAAAAGAGAATATCCACGCTCCCATTCTTCTCCAAAACTACCTCAAAAGGCCTGAGGAGGAGTGAGTGTAAAGAGGGGGTACTGTTAGGACCATGCCAGCTTCCCTCCATGTCAGTCCACTTATCCATGCTGCAGTTGGTCCCTCTCCCCCACATGCTCCCAGCAACACTTCCAGCCGGGCCTCTGGCCATGTTCTAAGGCGCGTGCGCTCCCACCCTCTTAAAGGACCAGCGCGTGCACTTGCTATTTCCTGTCCAACCAATGGTTTTGAGGCATTATGTATATATTGCTTCCACTCCACTGGGGAGGTGCCTGAGCAACCTTCCTGTTAGTCTATGCTGTGTAAGGTCGCATACCAGTGCAGGTCCTGCGTGCTGCACTCTAAGTACAAATCCCACTTACTTCACTCTGAAGCAAATCCCACTTGCTGCACTCTGAAGCCAAGTCTGCCTAATGCACTCTAAAGCAAATCCTGCTAGCTGCACTCTGATGCAAACTCTGTATCTGACACAAACTCTGCTGCATTCTGATACAAGCTCTGCCTGCTGCTCCATCCAGCCTGTTCTTCGGGTCCAGCTGCTGTGCAACCATTGGTCTGCCGTGAGGTGGTACCTGGCGTTCATCGGGAGCCAAGTGTAACCTCACCATCAGAGGCTCTAGTGAATAGTCAGGTGATCACTTAGTCACGCCCCTCCAGGCTCTCTGCGGTCCGTTCCACAAGCCGCAAATGTGACAGTGATAATATTGTTGTGCAGGAAGGAGGCCACATTTCCTAATCAAAATCATTTGTGCTAATACTGTCATGCACCTGGTTTTCTTTATACATCACAACAACCTCTTCTTGCATACTATTCAAAGTATGCTCCAGCATGTAGATGACTGGAATAGTGAGGCTGATAATGGCATTGTTAGCACTAACCATCTTAGCAGCCATTTTGAAGCTGTGCAGAGGATTGCAGAGGTCCTACATCAGTGCCCACTCCACAAGTGTGATTTGCACCATGTCCGTACTGCGTTAGCCCAGGCTATGCAAAATGACATACTGCACCAGGGCTGGTCGCTGCTGCCACAATCGCTGCAACATGTGCAGAATGGAATTTCACTATGTCAGCACATAGCATATCAGCTGGTTAATTAGTGGCCCGAAGACCTGTGTAGCACTGCAAGTCGATGCAAGAATTGCAGAATGCTGTAGATAAGCCCCTGATGTCGATGCCGGCAGCTCACAGTCCAAAAAAAGGTGACAGATTCCCTTTAAAGCTCTTAGTTTTGGCATGTGTAGGAGGAAACAGTCTTTCACGTGACCACAACTGTGGGACCAAGTGCTTTTTGCTGTGCTGAGAGAGGGTGGATTAAGGTGAACACTAGAAACTACTGATGGTGACTGTGAGTGAGGTGCAGGCTGAGATGGTATGATGGACTGAAAAGATGTGAAGTGCTCGCTGTCTGAGATCTGTCACAAACATCAGGTATGTCCACTTCCATACCAGCTGACCTGTTCTCACCCCGAGTGTAGCGGATAAACAGGTAGAGGTTCTGCGGCTGGACACCTGTGTGAGAACACTTGCCATGGTGATGGAGGAAGAAGCAGCAGATGCTGTTGATGGGGCAACCGGTGGATGGCGAGACCTGCTAGGTCTCATTTTAGCGCAGTGAGATTCCTAGACTAGCACATGTTCAGCAAGTATGTGCCAGTTCATGCATATAAAGTCAAATTATTGGAATCTTTGCCTCTTTTGAGTCTGAGTCTTTTTTTTTTTTTTTTACAAAGTTGGCAGATATCGGTAGTTGGGTCATCCTTTTCAGTCTCAAAGGCCCAGGCTAGGAAAAACTTGCCACCCATGTGAACTGCAGACTCAAGACCGCTAATGGCCACAGCCAGAGTTGTGACTGAGGATGCAGTGCTTGTCGTCATGTCATCACTCCATGTCTGTGCGGCAAGCCGCAACGTAACCTCCTCATCTTCTTCCCCCTCCTCTACTCCCCTGTTGAGCTACTCGGCTGCGTACCTCTAGGTTTACACCAAGTGGGATCTACAACCTCATCATCATCCTCTCTGTTCTTTGACTCTTTGCACTGAGAGGCACCCTCCTCCTCTTCCTTCTGAGCTACTCAGTTGCATTCCTCTGGGTTTACCCCAACTGAGATCTACAATTTCATAGTCATCCTCTCTGTTCTCCGACTCTTTGCACTGACATATATTAAGAGACTCGGCACTTAACTTAAGTGATCAGATAATTTAATGTTGTCCACACTAGTAGTAAGCAAAACGTTTCAGCATGACAGGACCAGCAGTGGACACTGTCTGCACATACCACTGAGGCACAGCACACTTAACCGTATATGTGCACAGGTCTGACAACCTTTGCCCTTCTTCATGATACGGAATGTTTAATGATCTAGTGATCTTCAACCAAGATTATTGGTCCATCTGACCTAATAACCTTACATCAGACCTTCATCAGTTACAGAATAAAGTAAGACTGAAACATTTTGCTTACTACTAGTGTGGACAACATTAAATTATCTGATCACTTAAATTGAGTGCAGAGTCTCTTAATACATGTTAATTGTGTGGGAACCTACTCTGGCACCTACTAAAGCTGAGCACACGCTTATCTATTCAACTTTTTGCACTGACAGGCATCCCCTTCTTCCTGCCCTGACAGCAGAGTGCAGTTCACATGTGCCTCAGGCATCCGAGTCTCATCAGGATCACCTTCAACCCCGGATGTTAACGTCTGCTGACAAGAGTCTGGATTCTGCTCGGACCCTACTGAATCCGAGTGAAAAAAATGTGGGCATCAGTGCAAATGCTTTCCTCTTGAATCTGTGAATCTGATGCTCACAGAATAGATTGTGTGAACAGCCATGCAGACTCGCCCATCTGTGGTTACCCACAGTCAGTTGGGTGGTATAAGAGTTGTGATGCAGGGGAAAGCAAGGGGAATTTGGGTGCCACCTCTGAGGACTGTACCGTGTGTGATGTTAAGGTGGAGGAAGAAGAGGAGAGGCCACTTGTTGCCCTGTTTGCCATCCACTGGTGCAAATGCTCTTTCTGGCCCTCATATACAAGTCATAGATTAGGACGTCCCACAAGTTCACAGCCTTGGCATAACCATGAACGCTAATCTCTCCTTAAAAGCACATATCCATGCCCTTTCTGTTAGCACCACGCCAGATCCCTGCTCTGACAGGCAGGGTCTCCGGCGTGTCATGTCACTCACCTGTGCTGTGGTCGGTTTTTCTCTTTCCCATGCTCTGCATGCTCCCAGCAGCACTTCCAGCCGGTCTTCCAGCAGTGTCCTTAGGGCATGAGCGCTGGCACTGCCGCCCTCTTAAAGGGCCAGAACATGCACTTGCTATTTCCTCTCAAGCCAATTATTGAGAGGCATTATGTATACATTGCTTCCTCTCCACTGGGGAGGTGCCGGAGCAACCTTCCTGTTTAGCAATCTAAGTTGTGTAAGGTTGTATACCAGTCCCTGCTGCACTCTGGTGCAAATCCTGCCTGCTGCACTCTGGTGCAAATCCTGCCTGCTGCACTCTGCTACAAATCCTGCCTGCTGCACTCTGCTGCAGATCCTGCCTGCTGCACTTTGATACAAACACTGCCTGCTGCACTCTGGTGCGAACTCTGTTGGCTGCACTCTGATGCTAACTATGTCTGCTGCATTCGAATACAAAATCTGCCAGCTGCTCCATCCAGTCTGTCCTGTGCGTTCAGCTGCTGCGCAACCATTGGTCTGTCCTGGAGTGGCACCTGGTGTTCATCGGGAGCTAAGTCTAACCTCACCACAAGGTGCTGGAAGCATTCCTCAGAGATTTTGGACCATATTGACATGATGGCATCACACAGTTGGCGCAGATTTGTCGGCTGCACATCCCTGATGCGAATCTCCCGTTCCACCACATCCCAAAGATGCTCTATTGGATTGAGATCTGGTGACTGAGGAGGCTATTTGAGTACAGTAAACTCATTGTCATGTTCAAGAAACCAATCTGAGATGATTCGAGCTTTATGACATGGCGCATTATCCTGCTGAAAGTAGCCATCAGATGTTGGGTACATTGTGGTCATAAAGGGATGGACATGGTCAGCAACAATACTCAGGTAGGCTGTGGCGTTGCAACGATGCTCAATTGGTACCAAGGGGCCCAAAGAGTGCCCAGAAAAAATTCCCCACACCATGACACCACCACCACCAGCCTGAACCGTTGATACAAGGCAGGATGGATCCATGCTTTCATGTTGTTTACGCCAAATTCTGACCCTACCATCCGAATGTCGCAGCAGAAATCGAGACTCATCAGACCAGGCAACATTTTTCCAATCTTCTACTGTCCAATTTCGATGAGCTTGTGCAAATTGTAGCCTCAGTTTCCTGTTCTTAGCTGAGAGGAGTGGTACCCAGTGTGGTCTTCTGCTGCTGTAGCCCATCTGCCTCAAAGTTCGACGCACTGTGCGTTCAGAGATGCTCTTCTGCCTACCTTGGTTGTAACGGGTGGCAATTTGAGTCACTGTTGCCTTTCTATCAGCTCGAACCAGTCTGCCCATTCTCCTCTGACCTCTGGCATCAACATGGCATTTCCGGCCACAGAACTGCCGCTCACTGGATTTTTTTTCTTTTTCGGACCATTCTCTGTAAACCCTAGAGATGGTTGTGCGTGAAAATCCCAGTAGATCAGCAGTTTCTTCCCCATACTGATGCTCGGTTTGAACTGCAGGAGATTGTCTTGACCATGTCTACATGCCTAAATGCACTGAGTTGCCGCCATGTGATTGGCTGATTAGAAATTAAGTCTTAACACACAGTTGGACAGGTGTACCTAATAAAGTGGCCAGTGAGTGTATATACTACATGCATGCTACATACATACTACATACATGCTACATGCATGCTACATACATGCTACATGCATGCTACATACATACTACATGCATGCTACATACAATACATTCATACAATACATACATAGACATACAGTACATATAACATAGAGTAACATACTTACCAATACTTGTCACATTGTTCCCCGAAGCCATTGTCTTTTACGGAATAAATATTAACATAACAAACCACAAAAATACTCACCCATGATCCGAAGCAGTCCACGAGTGTGTCCCACGACGATCTTGGGTAGAGAACTGCAGCATCAGCTGATGCTGCCGCTCTCTACGGGCTGCAGGAATCCAATGACGGAAGGTAGGTATCCTTCCGCACTGTATTCCTCCGCCACTTAAAGTGAGACTAGGGACTTTTTTTTTTTAAGTGGCGGAGGAATACAGTGCGGAAGGATACCTACCTTCAGTCATTGGATTCCTGCAGCCCGTAGAGAGCGGCAGCATCAGCTGATGCTGCAGTTCTCTACCTAAGATCGTCGTGGGACACACTCGTGGACTGCTTCGGATCATGGGTGAGTATTTTTGTGGTTTGTTATGTTAATATTTATTCCGTAAAAGACAATGGCTTCAGGGAACAATGTGACAAGTATTGGTAAGTATGTTACTCTATGTTATATGTATTGTATGTATTTATGTATGTAGTATGTATGTAGCATGTAGTATGTATGTAGCATGCATGTAGTATGTAAGTAGTATATATGTGGTATGTATGTAGCATGTAGTATGTATGTAGCATGTAGCATGCATGTAGCATGCAGCATGCAGCATGCATGTAGCATGCATGTAGTATGTATGTAGTATATATGTGGTATGTATGTAGCATGCATGTAGTATATATGTAGTATGTATGTAGCATGTAGTATGCATGTTACATGCATGTGGTATATATGTAGTATGCATGTTGCATGTATGTAGTATCTATGTAGCATGTAGTATGTATGTAGCATGTAGTATGTATGTAGCATGCATGTAGCATGTAGTATGTATGTAGCATGCATGTAGTATGTATGTAGTATGTATGTAGTATTTATTTTTTTTTTTAACATTTAACACATTAGCCGGATGATGGGACTACTACTGTCCCATCATTGACACATTAGCCAATCACTGTCATGGTAGCAGGCATCGCCCGATGGGACTTGCAGTCCCATCGGACGATGCCTGCACAGACCCCCGGACATCAGCACAGCCCCCCGGCAGGCCGGCACAGCCCCCCGGCAGGCCGGCACAGCCCCCCGGCAGGCCGGCACAGCCCCCCGGCAGGCCGGCACAGCCCCCCGGCAGGCCGGCACAGACCCCCACAGGGTGCACAGCCCCCCGGCAGGCCGGCACAGCCCCCCGGCAGGCCGGTACAGACCCCCACAGGGTGCACAGCCCCCCGGCAGGCCGGCACAGCCCCCCGGCAGGCCGGTACAGACCCCCACAGGGTGCACAGACCACCGGCAGGCCGACACAGCCCCCCGGCAGGCCGGTACAGACCCCGGGCAGTCCACACAGCCCCCCGGCAGGCCGGCACAGCCCCCCGGCAGGCCGGCAGAGACCCCCGGAAGGCCCGAAATGACGGCGCATCATGATGCGCACACACCGCGCATCATGATGACGTCATTTCGGCTGTCAATCAACTTTGAACTTCCGATTTCGATGCCCGATATTGAAAAAATATCGGATGTCGGTATCGGAATTCCGATACAGCAAGTATCGGCCGATACCCGATACTTGCGGTATCGGAATGCTCAACTCTACTTGCAAGTGATTGCACAAAGGTCAGAAAGGGTACCGTATCCCCGGATAACATGTATGGATAGCGTACACATTCAAAATATATGTCTATACATCAGGAGGCAGGCTCAGACGGTGTTAGGCCCAGTATGGATTGCAAGTGATTGCACAAAGGTGAGAAAGGGTACCGTATCCCCGGATAACATGTATGGATAGCGTACACATTCAAAATATGTCAATACACCAGGAGGCAGGCTCAGACGGTGTCAGGCACAGTATGGATTTGACGGCCCAGACTACATAGCGGAGGAGCAGGGAGAGGTAAAGATTACAAATGCTGGGGCCCTGCCCAAGCAAGGGGGGCCCACTCGTGGGCGTCGGTACTGGCACTGGGCCCCTCATAGTACGGCGGTGTGTCTGACGGCGGGTGTGCACAACCACCGTCAGAGACACTTGATTGCACTATGAGGGACCCTGTGCCAGTGCCCGCGCCCGAGTCGGCCTACCCACCTGTCCAGGGCAACGGCACTCGCACGGTGTCGTGCGCTAGGTGGTGACCCCGGCCATGGGGGGGGAGGCAGCACAGTTAGGGAGTTTTAGAAAGTGGCATATGCTGATGTTGGACATTCAGCTGATGCAAAAGGCGAAATAGGTCAAGTCCCAGGAAGAGGTGGACCAAAGCAAGCCATTTTTCTGTCACCCTATGTGTCATCAGGGGAAGGTGGGACAAAATCCTTGGAAACCCATGCATGGTTCATTTTAATGAAGGTTAGATCATCCACATTTTGGCTTGACAGACGGGTCCTTTTTTCTGTCAGGATTGATCCAGCTGCTCTGAAGACTCTTTCCGATAGCACACTTGCAGCTGGGCAAGCGAGCTCCTGTAAGGCATATTGTGCCAATTCAGGCCAGGTGTCCAGTTTAGCAGCCCAATAGTCAAAGGGGAATGACCTGTGTGGGAGAACATCGATATGGGAGGAAAAGTAGTTTGTAACCATAGTTGACAACTGCTGTCTCCTGTCACTTTCCATCGATGCTGTATTACCAGTTGTGTGAGCGTTACTTGAAAAATCAGTCCACAACATTGTCATGAAACCCCTGTCTCCAACGCCACTTCTGCTGTGTGCACCATGAACACCTCTGCCAAGCTGCCCCTGGCCCGTATGGCTCGTGTGAGAACCATCACCGCTGCTGTGTGCTGGGAATGCCTCAAGCAACCGATTTACCAGAGTTGCTTGTTTATTAGTAGTGTTGAGCATTCCGATACCGCAAGTATCGGAATTCCGATACCGACTTCCGATATTTTTTCAATATCGGAATTCGGCATCGGAATCGGAAGTTCAAAGTTGATTGACAGCCTGACGTCATCATGATGCGCGGTGTGTGCGCATCATGATGCGCCATCATTTCGGGCCTTCCGGGGGTCTCTGCCGGCCTGCCGGGGGCTGTGTGGACTGCCCGGGGTCTGTACCGGCCTGCCGGGGGGCTGTGCCGGCCTGCCGGTGGTCTGTGCACCCTGTGGGGGTCTGTACCGGCCTGCCGGGGGGCTGTGCCGGCCTGCCGGTGGTCTTTGCACCCTGTGGGGGTCTGTACCGGCCTGCCGGGGGGCTGTGCCGGCCTGCCGGTGGTCTGTGCACCCTGTGGGGGTCTGTACCGGCCTGCCGGGGGGCTGTGCCGGCCTGCCGGGGGGCTGTGCTGATGTCCGGGGGTCTGTGCAAGCATCGTCCGATGGGACTACAAGTCCCATCTGGCGATGCCTGCTACCATGACAGTGATTGACACATTAGCCAATGATGGGACAGTAGTAGTCCCATCATCCGGCTAATGTGTTAAATGTTAAAAAAAAAAAAAAAAATACTACATACATACTACATACATACTACATGCATGCTACATACATACTACATGCTACATACATACATATATACTACATGCATGCTACATACATACCACATGCTACATACATACTACATATATACTACATGCATGCTACATACATACTACATGCTACATACATACATATATACTACATGCATGCTACATACATACTACATGCTACATACATACTACATATATACTACATGCATGCTACATACATACTACATGCTACATACATACTACATGCTACATACATACTACATGCTACATACATACTACATGCTACATACATACTACATATATACTACATACATACTACATACATGCTACATACATGCTACATACATACTACATGCATGCTACATGCATGCTACATGCATGCTACATACATGCTACATACATACTACATGCTACATACATACATGCTACATACATACTACATATATACTACATACATGCTACATGCTGCATACATACTACATATATACTACATGCATGCTACATACATACTACATATATACTACATGCATGCTACATACATACTGCATGCTACATGCATACTACATACATACTACATACATACTACATGCTACATACATACTACATGCTACATACATACTACATATATACTACATGCATGCTACATACATACTACATATATACTACATGCATGCTACATACATACTGCATGCTACATACATACTACATACATACTACATGCTACATACATACCACATATATACTACATACATACAATACATTCATACAATACATACATAGACATACAGTACATATAACATAGAGTAACATACTTACCAATACTTGTCACATTGTTCCCCGAAGCCATTGTCTTTTACGGAATAAATATTAACATAACAAACCACAAAAATACTCACCCACGATCCGAAGCAGTCCACGAGTGTGTCCCACGACGATCTTGGGTAGAGAACTGCAGCATCAGATGATGCTGCCGTTCTCTACGGGCTGCAGGAATCCAATGACGGAAGGTAGGTATCCTTCCGCACTGTATTCCTCCGCCACTTAAAAAAAAAAAGTCCCTAGTCTCACTTTATGCCATTGCTGCGTGGGAAATTCAGTTCTCTACCCAAGATCGTCGTGGGACACACTCGTGGACTGCTTCGGATCGTGGGTGAGTATTTTTGTGGTTTGTTATGTTAATATTTATTCCGTAAAAGACAATGGCTTCGGGGAACAATGTGACAAGTATTGGTAAGTATGTTACTCTATGTTATATGTACTGTATGTCTATGTATGTATTGTATGAATGTATTGTATGTATGTAGTATATATGTGGTATGTATGTAGCATGTAGTATGTATGTAGTATATATGTAGTATGTATGTAGCATGTAGTATGTAGCATGCATGTAGTATATATGTAGTATGTATGTAGCATGTAGTATGTATGTAGCATGTAGTATGTATGTAGCATGTAGTATGTATGTAGCATGTAGTATGTAGCATGTAGTATGTATGTAGCATGCATGTAGTATGTATGTAGCATGCATGTAGTATATATGTAGTATGTATGTAGCATGTAGTATGTATGTAGCATGCATGTAGTATATATGTAGCATGTAGTATGTATGTAGCATGCATGTAGTATATATGTAGTATGTATGTAGCATGCATGTAGTATGTATGTAGCATGCATGTAGTATATATGTAGCATGCATGTAGTATATATGTAGTATGTATGTAGCATGTAGTATGTATGTAGCATGCATGTAGTATATATGTAGTATGTATGTAGCATGTAGTATGTATGTAGCATGCATGTAGTATATATGTAGTATGTATGTAGCATGTAGTATGTATGTAGCATGCATGTAGTATATATGTAGTATGTATGTAGCATGTAGTATGTATGTAGCATGCATGTAGTATATATGTAGTATGTATGTAGCATGTAGTATGTATGTAGCATGTAGTATGTATGTAGCATGCATGTAGTATATATGTAGCATGCATGTAGTATATATGTAGCATGTAGTATGTATGTAGCATGCATGTAGTATATATGTAGCATGTAGTATGTAGCATGCATGTAGTATATATGTAGTATGTATGTAGCATGTAGTATGTATGTAGCATGTAGTATGTATGTAGCATGTAGTATGTATGTAGCATGCATGTAGTATATATGTAGTATGTATGTAGCATGTAGTATGTATGTAGTATGTATGTAGTATATATGTAGTATGTATGTAGTATGTATGTAGCATGCATGCAGTATATATGTAGTATGTAGCATGTAGTATGTAGTATGTATGTAGCATGCATGTAGTATGTATGTGGTATGTATGTAGTATGTATGTGGTATGTATGTAGCATGTAGTATGTATGTAGCATGCATGTAGTATATATGTGTTATGTATGTAGCATGTAGTATGTATGTAGTATGTATGTGGTATGTATGTAGCATGCATGTAGTATGTATGTAGTATATATGTGGTATGTATGTAGCATGTGGTATGTATGTAGCATGTAGTATGTATGTAGCATGCAGTATGTATGTAGCATGCAGTATGTATGTAGCATGCAGTATGTATGTAGAATGCATGTAGTATGTATGTAGTATATATGTAGTATGTATGTTGCATGTAGTATTTATGTAGTATGAATGTAGCATGTATGTAGTATGAATGTAGCATGTATGTAGTATGCATGTTGTATGTATGTAGCATGTATGTAGCATGTAATTTTTTTTTTTTTTTACATTCAACACATTAGCCGGACGATGGGACTACTACTGTCCCATCATTGGCTAATGTGTCAATCACTGTCATGGTAGCAGGCATCGCCCGATGGGACTTGTAGTCCCATCGGACGATGCCTGCACAGACCCCCGAAGCCTGCACAGACCACCGGCAGGCCGGCACAGCCCCCCAGCAGGCCGGCACAGCCCCCCGGCAGGCCGGCACAGCCCCCCGGAGCCTGCACAGCCCCCCGGAGCCTGCACAGCCCCCCGGCAGGCCGGCACAGCCCCCCGGCAGGCCGGCACAGCCCCCCGGAGCCTGCACAGCCCCCCGGCAGGCCGGCACAGCCCCCCGGCAGGCCGGCACAGCCCACCGGAGCCTGCACAGACCACCGGCAGGCCGGCACAGCCCCCCGGCAGGCCGGCACAGACCACCGGAGCCTGCACAGACCCCCTGGCAGGCCGGCACAGCCCCCCGAAAGGCCCGTACAGACCCCAGGGAGGCTGTACAAGGCAAAAACAGGGTTTTTCTTATTCCGATACCGGAAGTCCCATAGACTTGAATGGGACTTCCGGTATCAGAATCGGCGATACCGATACTTTTTTTAAAGATCGGCCGATCCATTCCGATCCGATACTTTGAAGTATCGGACGGTATCGCTCAACTCTATTTATTAGCCAATATTAGGTCAAGGTTCTCCTGTGGCATGATGTTTTGTAATTTGCCTTTATAGTGTGGATCCAGGATGCTGGCCAACCAGTAGTCATCATCGTTCATCATTTTGGCAATGCGGGGGTCCCTTTTTAGGATCCGCAAGGCATAATCTGACATGTGGGCCAATGTTCCCGGTGTCAATGATGCACTGCGAGTGCTGGTTGGAGGAGCACTTTCTGGCAAATCCACATCCCTCCAGTCACGCACAAACCCTGTACCAGACCTTGCCACGCCAACATTTTCACTTGCCCCACGAGATGCATCCTCCTCCCCTAAGTAATCATCCCCATCATCATCCTCCTCCTCCTCTTCTTCCTCCAACTCGTCCAGGAGAGGTCCCTGAGCAGACAATGGCTGAATGTCATCAAGGATTCCCTCCACCTCTTCCTCCTCGTCAACATTGGCTGCAGACGCCTGCTCCTTAAGGTGCGTCAAAGTTTGCATGAGCAGACGCATAAGTGGGATGCTCATGCTTAGGATGGCGTCGTCTGCGCTTACCAGCCGTGTGCATTCCTCAAAACACTGAAGGACTTTACAGAGGTCTTTCAGCTTCGACCACTGCACACCTGTCAACTCCATGTCTGCTCTCAAAGTGCCTGGCCGTGTATCCTCCCACAAATGCATTATGGCCTGCCTCTGCTCGCACAGCCGCTCCACCATGTGCAGGGTGGAGTTCCACCTTGTTGCAATGTCGATAATGAGGCGGTGGTTGGGAAGGTGGAGCAATCGCTGCAGCTTCTGCATACGAACGGAGTGTACAGGCGACCGGCGGATGTGCGCGCACAGTCTTCGCACCTTATGGAGCAGGGCTGTTAACTCCGGATAATTTTTGAGGAAGCACTGCACCACCAGGTTCAAGGTGTGAGCCAAGCAAGGTATGTGACTGAGTTTTGAAAGGGCTATGGCTGCCACAAAATTACTGCCGTTATCACTAACTACCTTGCCTGCCTCAAGATGTACACTGCCCAGCCATGACTCAGTTTGTTGCTGAAAGTACTCGGCCAGCACCTCGGCGGTGTGTCTGTCGCCCAAACACATCATCTGCAACACAGCCTGCTGACGCTTTCCACTAGCTGCTCAATAGGGGGACACCTCGTGTGCAACAGTGGCAGCTGCAGATGGAGTGCTCGTACGACTGCGCTCTGTGGACGAGCTTTCGCTTCTGGAGGAGGAGGAGGGTGGAACGCCTACAGCCAACTGTTTCCTATACCGTGGGCTAGGCAGCACTGTCCCACCACCGCTGTCCCCTGTGGACCCTGCATCCACCACATTAACCCAGTGCGCAGTGATGGACACGTAACGGCCCTGGCCATGCCAACTGGACCATGCATCAGTTGTGAGGTGCACCTTTCCACTCACTGACTGCTTGAGTGCATGGACAATGCGGTCTTTCACATGATGGTGGAGGACTGGGATGGCTTTGCGAGAGAAGAAGTGGTGACTGGGTAGGTCATAGCGTGGTACTGCATAGGCCATGAGTTCGCAGAAAGCTGCGCTTACCACCAACCGATAGGGCATCATCTCAAACGAGATTAGTTTGGCAATGTGGGCGTTCAAACCCAGTGTACGCGGATGAGAGACTGAGTACTTTCTTGACCTACTCATAGTGTCTGGGAGGGTGAGCTGGACTTGAGAGCTGCATATGGTAGAAGTATCGGTGGACAGGGCAGACTGAGAGAGGGTTGATGATGGTGATGGAGTTGGTGTTCTTTCTGATGGCCTAGATTCAGTCTTTCGTTGATATAACAGTGGGATTCCCTGACTGCTGTGGCCTTGCAACGACACCTCAACATTTGCTGCTGTGCTAACCGGTGGGCTTACAGTGGGGGAAACAATGTAGCGTTGCTGACTACCTTCTTTGTGATCAGTTGCACATGTGGCACTTGAGGTTTGGTGTTGTGTCCACGCTTGCAAGTGCATGCTGGTTAAATGTCTAAGCATGCAACTGGTATTCAAATTTTTCAGATTTTTCCCTCGGCTAAAGGTCTTTGCGCACTTCTTACAGATAACCTTGGCCTGATCATGAGGATTTTGTTCAAAAAAGTGCCACACTGCACTCTTCCTGCTTTGGCAGACATTTTGCGTCCTAGCACGTTGTGATCTTTTGACCCTCTGGACAAGCTGTCCAGCAACTCTTTTGATTTTTGGAACCTGTCTTTGGAGTGCTCCGGGCCTGCCAGATAACAGCTGTTGCGATGTTGATGTCTGCTGTGGATGCTCCTCATCTGAGCTATTGGAAGCAGCACCCTCTTTCCCCAATGGATGCCAATCTGGGTCAACAACTGGGTCATCCATCACCTCCTCTTCAATGTCATGTGCACCTTCCTCTGTGTCACCGTGTATGGTGGTATAGTGTGCGGGAAGGGGCACCTGAGTCTCATCAGGGTCAGAATCTGGCTCTGTACACTGCGAGGACAATGTAGTGCTCTGAGTGAATGTACCAGCAGAATCATCTATCAGCGGCTGTGCATCAGTGCACTCCATGTCAGATTCATCTTGGCCTGGGTAATTCACCATTTCACTTGATAATCCAGGCATGGTATGTGAAAACAGCTCCATGGAGTAATCAGTAGTATGGCCTGCGTCATCCTTCAATCTTGGTTGGGGTGACGGACACAAGGAAAGGTGTGGTTCATGAACATGAGCCTCCAATGACGACTCAGTGCTTTTACTTTTTACAACTTCAGAAGAGGAGGCGATAGAGCTGGAGGCTGAGTCAGCAATATAAGACAAAACTTTTTCCTGATGCTCTGGCGTTAAAAGCGGTTTGCCAACTCCTAGAAAACTAAGCCTTCGAAGCCTTATGGAGCCAGACGATGACGCAGGCTCAACACCTCCTGCATTCGGTCCTATTTTGCTTTTGCCACTACCATCAGATCCACCACCAACACCATCATTACCAGCTGCCAACCCCCGCCCAATTCCACGGCCTCTTCCACCAGCCTTCCTCATTTTTGGTAGAAATGTAGACAAAATCCAACAAACTATATAGTAATGTAAAACAAGGTACAAGGTGTCTATAGGACAGGGGAGATTTAGATTTTCTGCACACACTAGTGGACACTGGACACTTTTGGATTGTGTGAGGCCCACTGAATATCAGAGCGCTATGTCACAGGCTCGATGGCACAGGTGTGAAAAAAGTGACTACAGGATAAGGGAGATTTTGAATTTCTGTGAGATTTTGAATTTCTGCAGACACTTGTGGACACTGGACACTTGGATTGTGTGAGGCCCACTGAATATCACAGTGCTATGTCACAGGCTCGATGGCACAGGTGTGAAAAAAGTGACTACAGGATAAGGGAGATTTTGAATTTCTGCAGACACTTGTGGACACTGGATCGGCAGAAGTAAGATGGCGGTCGGCGTGCACGCCCTTTTATAACCCCTGTGACGCCCACCAAAGCAAGCCAATCACTTGCATGCCCTTCTGAAAGATGGTGGCGACCCCTGCCTATGTCATCACGTTGCCCACAGTGTCCGTGGATCCTGATTGGCTGAAAAAGAGCGCTAAACAAACTTTTGAAACGCGACTTTGGCGCGTAAGTCGCCGACCTCGTGGCCGACCTCATCCTAGGGTCGGGTTTCGTTTCATGAAACCCGACTTTGCCAAAAGTCGGCGCTTTTGAAATTGTTCAACCCGTTTCGCTCAACTCTAATTCCCACCATCACCTTCGTGTGACTGTGTCTGCTCAAATATTTGGAGATTGCTACAAGCAATCTCATCTTGCCCCACTGCAAGTGGACCAGGCAAGAGGCCCGAATCTATCCAATCTACTCCCATATTGTCACTCTCTCCCTTCCAGCGTCCTGTCAGCCTCCCCCTATCCCTGCTTGGCGGGTCTGATACTTGACTCTGGAAAGGTCAATTTTTTTTGTGACCTACCCACTAACACCAATCCAACCTCTCCCCAGAGGTCCCTCCCAACCCCCAACCCTTAGATGAAAGGACATGCCACAACCATTTACTTTGGATAACAATGGCAACACCAGCCAATGTATTGATAATTAAAAGACACTTGTGAGGTCCTCGAAGCTGCTAAAAGTCTTGTGACTTTTTTTTCATAGCATTGCCCCTTCCCTCACAGATTTACTTCTAGCCGCCTGTGTTCTCCAGCTTCAGGAGCACTGTGAAACCAAGGGAAGAGGTTGCCCTCCATACCGTTAATGTGAACCTGATGTTCCATCAGCGGGTATCACTCAGATCTCACCAGACCACCATCACATAACCATCCAGTGAAGGGGATCCACATATTTAATGAATGAATCCCCAATCCCGAATTTGTAACCAACTTCGAGGACCCAGCAATACCACACCGAGAGCACCTTGACCCCCTTGAGTGCTCAGGACCCCACGATCCAGCAATGTTGTGGCCCTTTCTATCCCTTCTTGCAACCGTAAAGTCCATAAGTCTGTCCCAACTGCATTCAAGTGCACTCCGTCCGCTAACCAAAAATCCTCTGCCATAAAATTTAGATCTGCATGGCGCACCACCACTCCCCCATTCCATACTACGAATTTGGATACTGCCTTGTTGACCTTAATGCATGCCTTGTTTATCTTCAGAACCGACCGTGCCCCCCTCCAAAATTTTCTGGGTACAATGTCAGACCACACTACTTTCAAATCCAGGAATGCCATCCATAGCCGCCTCAGATCTTTTTTGATGTCGGTAGCCAATATCCTACCAGAGCGAACCCCTAGGTCATTACCCCCCACATGCAAGACTAAAATATCTGGGGCCCTATCGAGGTGAACAGCTCGATGAAACTCGTGGAGTATATGACTCCAGGCCAAACCCCTAAAACCAAGCCAACTGATTAACGCCGTGTCCCTTGTGAAACCCATCTGTCTCCCTTCAGTCCGTCTGTCCACTCGCAGTGCTCCCCAGTGAACGTAAGAATGGCCTAGAATTCAGACTAGAAGTGGAACCTGTCCTGTAATAAAACAAACATAAATTAGTGAATTTTTAATAACCAGAACTGTTGTGATACCGTTGTCACTTCCACCGGCCAATTCTCCTTACAATCTCCGAGCTCAAACCTCCCACAGCGGCCTCCGTTGCTGCCCCAATATGAAATGAATGGCCCGCATAACTGTGTGGCTCCACGCCAACCCCCTCCAGGCATTTACGAAACAACCTGATAAACTGATATTGTGATAAGAACAATCCGTCCTCATGACATAACATATTATGTGCCCGTTGCGATGTTTTGGGATAACAGAATCCTTCATCTTTCCCAACAGTACCCTCTTTCCTTTTCCCAATTGGTCTGTTTTTGACTTCCTGATCCAAAATTCTACCCCTTTCTGGGTGGCCATGATGTCTCCAGCTAACATGCCCTCAACCTTGATTCTACCCGGCTCTACTAATTTCCCTATTTTCATGGTACCAAAAAAGCCAGCAAAAATGCTAACCTAAACAACCCTATCTCAAACTCCCTCTTGTTGTAAGCCTATCTTCTCCAATAACCTGAATGACACTGGCCGCCTGTTATCTATCTGAATTTTTCCCTTACGAAAAACCTTGAGCACCTGTTTGACTATAAAAAATTCTTTGTCAAATCAGTTCTATTCTGAAGTTTAAAACCAAAGGCTAACCCCAAAATAAACGTTTATCTTTGCTGTTGTCCATTTACCATCTGCTGCTTGCCTTATTCCCATCAATATCACCCCTACCTGCTCCTCCTCTGGTAAATGTTCCTTCCAATGTCCTAAACATTGCTTCCACAACTGCCATGCTCGGTGGTAAGTCGCCCAAGTGCTACCCACTAATGATGCCCTGACTAATGGTGTGGCAGCTCTGATACCACATTCCAGAGTCCAGAAGGGCAGGGTAAGCCCTCTTCTGCCTCTGGAGCCAACGCCCGGAAGCGATGCCACTGAAAACGAGAGTGCGTCAGCTATTGAGTTATACTCGCCCGGGACATGTGACGTGGTGAAATAGGCATTAATGGATAAACATTCCAACACTAGCTGAAGCAACACCCTAGTTACTGGAGGGGAAGAGGCGGTTATATTATTTATGGCCATCACCACGCCCATGTTATCACATTTGAAACAAACCTTTTTCTTTGCTAGCTGACCTTTCCACAAGGTCACCGCCACTAAGATTGGGAAAATCTCAAGTAACGCTATGTTCTTGACCAGCAACGAAAGGACCCATTCATCCGGCCACCTGGCCGCACACCATTGACCTTGAAAATAAGCCTCGAAAGCGGAACTACCCGCTGTGTCAGTGTATAAATCCATATCCGAATTGCAACATAAACCATCCATCAAAGATCGCCCAATATATTTCTCCAAAAAATGTGCCCCAGACTGTTAGATCTGCTTTGCTCTCTGCCGAACAACGAACATAATGATGAGGCGACTTCACACCCACTGTTGCCCCCTGCTAATCTTCTCGAGAAAACTCTGCCCATAGGCATAACCCGACATGCAAAGTTTAAACTGCCCAGCAATGACGGAACCTCTCATAGCCTCAATTTTTTTAAGTCTCAATGACCTACTTATTCCCACCTTCATTGCTGACACCTTATCCTCTGGCAGGCGACATTCCCATTTAACTGAATCAATAACAATACCCAGAAAAGAAATACACGATGTTTGACCAGGGGATGAGTCTTGAGGAGATCATTTGCATATTCACAGTGCCTTCTGGGATAAGTGAAGAGTCTCCGCGAGCTCAACGATCACTGGGTTTTGGCCGTTGCAGCTGAAAAGAGGAAATCGGAAAACCAGGGGAAGAGTCTTGAGGAGATCATTTGCATATTCACAGTGCCTTCTGGGATAAGTGAAGCTGAAAAGAGGAAATTTGGCTCATCTTTCATCGCTTTTAAGAAATCTCAAGATGGAAGAGGCCAGGAGCCATTTGGTGAGCTGCATTTCTTGCTACATGTTCACAGATTTACCAGTGGAAAAGCCAAACTTCACATGCCACAAATGCAAGCTTGTGACCCTGTTGGAGGAAAAGTTGCAAAATCTCAGAGAGGTTAGCTACGTTGAAGATCATTAAGGAAGGTGAAGAGTTCTTGGACAGAGCAGAATTATCTCTTCATGTTACAGAAAGAGAAGAAATTCAAAGTGCACCTGAAGAAACAGAGGAATGGAGACATGTGACCCAGAGAAGCAGGAGGATCAGGAGGCAGTCAGCACCCATACTGCTCAGAAACCAGTACCAGGCTCTCACGCAGGAAAACAATGAAGAAATACATCAGGATAAGACTTTGCCAACAAACAGCAACCTTGTACGCCTTCAGAGTCCTCCTGGATGGAGAAAGAAAAATGTTGTGAAGAAGAAACGGAGAGTGGTGGTCATGGGGGATTCCCTGTTGAGAGGAACAGAGGCCGCTATCTGCAGACCGGATATAACTTCAAGAGAAAGGTGCTGTCTTCCAGGTGCAAAAATTAAAGATATGTCTGACAGGATATCAGGACTCTTCAGACCTACAGATGACTACCCATTCCTGCTACTACATGTGGGGACAAATGACACCGCAAGAAACGACCTGGAAACCATCTGCAGAGACTTTGAAGACTTAGGCAAGAAAGTGAAAGAACTGGGAGCGCAGGTGGTCTTCTCTTCCATCCTCCCAGTGGATGGCCATGGAACAAGGAGGTGGAATAAGATTCTGCAGGTGAACAACTGGCTACGTCGATGGTGCCGTCAGCAACGATTTGGATTTCTGGATCACGGAGTGAACTACTTATACGATGGACTACTTGCTAGAGATGGGGTGCACCTTACGAAGACTGGATAGCAGGTATTTGGAAGTCGCCTTGCTACACTTGTAAGGAGAGCTTTAAACTAGAACAACATGGGAAGGGAAGCAAAAGACCAGAAAAAGCCATACACCTGACAAGTGCTATTGAGAACTCTGCTATTAGAAGTGGAAAGGAAGAACAAAGACGAAAGAATCTAATTAATAAAAATATTGGAGAAAGAGAAACCAATCACAAACTAAAATGTTTCTATACTAATGCACAAAGCATGGGCAACAAACAAGGAGAATTGGAACTACTAACACAGGAAAAGAAATATGATGTCATTGGAATCACTGAAACTTGGTGGGACAATACACATGACTGGAATACAAGACTAGAAGGATACAACTTATTTGCAAGAAACAGACTTGATAAACGAGGAGGGGGTGTCGCATTGTATGTTAGAAACGCGTATATCTGCACAGAGATTGAAGCTTCAGAGACTGGGAGTTCTGTGGAAACTGTTTGGGTAAGAATACAAGGACAGAACAATGGAAAGGACACCATTGTAGGCATTTACTACAGGCCGCCTGTGCAAGCTGAAGATATGGATGAACTCTTTATGCATCAAATGTAGTGTTGAGCATTCCGATACCGCAAGTATCGGGTATCGGCCGATACTTGCTGTATCGGAATTCCGATACGGACTTCCGATATTTTTTCAATATCGGAATTCGGCATCGGAAGTTCAAAGTTGATTGACAGACTGACGTCATCATGATGCGCGGTGTGTGCGCATCATGATGCGCCGTCATTTCGGGCCTTCCGGGGGTCTCTGCCGGCCTGCCGGGGGGCTGCGCCGGCCTGCTGGGGGGCTGTGTGGACTGCCCGGGGTCTGTACCGGCCTGCCGGGGGGCTGTGCCGGCCTGCCGGTGGTCTGTGCACCCTGTGGGGGTCTGTACCGGCCTGCCGGGGGGCTGTGCCGGCCTGCCGGTGGTCTGTGCACCCTGTGGGGGTCTGTACCGGCCTGCCGGGGGGCTGTGCCGGCCTGCCGGTGGTCTGTGCACCCTGTGGGGGTCTGTACCAGCCTGCCGGGGGGCTGTGCCGGCCTGCCGGGGGGCTGTGCTGATGTCCGGGGGTCTGTGCAAGCATCGTCCGATGGGACTACTACATACATGCTACATACATACTACATACATGCTACATACATACTACATGCTACATACATACTACATGCTACATACATACTACATGCTACATACATACTACATGCTACATACATACTACATGCATGCTACATACATACTACATGCTACATACATACTACATATATACTACATACATACTACATATATACTACATACATACTACATACATGCTACATACATACTGCATGATACATACATACTACATACATACTACATACATACTACATGCATGCTACATGCATGCTACATACATACTACATGCTACATACATACCACATACATACTACATACATACTACATACTACATATACTACATGCATGCTACATACATACTACATGCTACATACATACCACATACATACTACATACATACTACATGCATGCTACATACATACTACATGCATGCTACATACATACTACATGCTACATACATACCACATACATACTACATACATACTACATGCATGCTACATACATACTACATGCATGCTACATACATACTACATGCATGCTACATACATACTACATGCCACATACATACCACATACATACTACATACATACTACATACATACTACATGCTACATACATACCACATACATACTACATACATACTACATACATACTACATGCTACATACATACCACATACATACTACATACATGCTACATACATACTGCATGCTACATATATACTACATACATACTACATACATACTGCATACATACTACATACATACTACATGCTACATACATACCACATATATACTACATACATACAATACATTCATACAATACATACATAGACATACAGTACATCTAACATAGAGTAACATACTTACCAATACTTGTCACATTGTTCCCCGAAGCCATTGTCTTTTCCGGAATAAATATTAACATAACAAACCACAAAAATACTCACCCACGATCCGAAGCAGTCCACGAGTGTGTCCCACGACGATCTTGGGTAGAGAACTGCAGCATCAGATGATGCTGCCGTTCTCTACGGGCTGCAGGAATCCAATGACGGAAGGTAGGTATCCTTCCGCACTGTAGTATACATGTAGTATATATGTGTTATGTATGTGGTATGTATGTAGCATGCATGTAGTATGTATGTAGTATGTATGTAGTATATATGTAGTATGTATGTAGCATGTAGTATGTATGTAGCATGCATGTAGTATATATGTAGTATGTATGTAGTATGTATGTAGCATGCATGTAGTATATATGTAGTATGTAGCATGTAGCATGCATGTAGTATATATGTAGTATGTAGCATGTAGTATGTATGTAGCATGCATGTAGTATATATGTAGTATGTAGCATGTAGTATGTATGTAGCATGCATGTAGTATATATGTTATGTATGTAGCATGCATGTAGTATGTATGTAGTATATATGTGGTATGTATGTAGCATGCAGTATGTATGTAGTATATATGTAGTATGTATGTTGCATGTAGTATTTATGTAGTATGAATGTAGCATGTATGTAGTATGTAGTATGAATGTAGCATGTATGTAGTATGTAGTATGAATGTAGCATGTATGTAGTATGCATGTTGTATGTATGTAGCATGTAATTTTTTTTTTTTTTTTTTTTTACATTTAACACATTAGCCGGATGATGGGAGTACTACTGTCCCATCATTGGCTAATGTGTCAATCACTGTCATGGTAGCAGGCATCGCCCGATGGGACTTGTAGTCCCATCGGACGATGCCTGCACAGACCCCCGGAGCCTGCACAGCCCCCCGGCAGGCCGGCACAGCCCCCCGGCAGGCCGGCACAGCCCCCCGGCAGGCCGGCACAGCCCCCCGGAGCCTGCACAGACCACCGGCAGGCCGGCACAGCCCCCCGGAGCCTGCACAGACCCCCTGGCAGGCCGGCACAGCCCCCCGAAAGGCCCGTACAGACCCCAGAGAGGCTGTACAAGGGCAGGAAAGGGTTTTTCTTATTCCGATACCGGAAGTCCCATAGACTTGAATGGGACTTCCGGTATCGGAATCGGCGATACCGATACTTTTTTTAAAGATCGGCCGATACCATCCGATACGATACTTTGAAGTATCGGACGGTATCGCTCAACTCTAATCAAATGGCCAAGTTCTCCAAAAAATATGACATAGTTGTCATGGGAGATTTCAACTATCCAGACATTTGTTGGGAATCTCTCTCAGGCAAAACTAACAGGTCAAGGAAATTCTTATCCTCTCTTGCTGACAACTTTTATCTTCCAAAAGGTAAAGGAGAAAACAAGGGGAACTGCTACCTTGGATCTAATCCTTATAAACAGGGAGGAAATGGTTGAGGAGGTAAAAGTGGCTGGGACCCTAGGAGGTAGCGACCATGCTATTTTAGAATTTTGGATAACTAGAGGCGGAAGACCTGTGAAGACTCAGACGTCAAGGTTAGATTTCAGAATGGCAGATTTTAAGGGATTCAGAAAGAGAATTGGAGGGATCCAATGGCTAGATATCCTTAAAGACAAAAATGTCCAGGAAGGATGGGAAATCTTGAAAAATGAAATTCTCAAAGCACAGTTGTTAACAATTCCGAAAAGAGGGAAGAATAGGAAGCATTTAAGGAAACCAGGATGGATGAACACAGAACTTAAGCACATGCTAAAAAGGAAGAAAAAAATGTTTATAAAATGGAAAGAGGGAGGCATATCTAAAGAAGAATATAATGCTGTCTGCAGAACCTGCAGGGCACAAATCAGATTATCTAAAGCTGAAAATGAATTGAGACTTGCAAGAGATGTCAAAAGCAATAATAAAGGATTTTGGGGATATGTCAAAAGCAAAAGTAAAGTCAAAGATGCTATAGGATTTTTACAGGATGAAAATGATGAAATGGTAAGACAGGATGTTGAGAAGGCTGAACTTTTAAATTCCTATTTTGCATGTTTTCTCTCAGAAAGGAAATGTAACATCAACTGTTATTCACTGTCCTATTAAGGGAATAGAAGAATCCAGGATATCTATAAACAGAAAGATAGTGATGAAACACTTAGCTAACCTAAATGAATTCAAGTCTCCAGGTCCAGATGAATTACACCCCAGAGTACTGAAGGAGATAGCAGAAGAAATTTTTGAACCCCTCTCCATAATCTTTGAAAATTCTTTGAGAACAGGAGAAGTGCCAGAAGACTGGAGAAGAGCAAATGTTGTTCCTATCTTCAAAAAGGGGAAGAAGGTGGACCCAGGCAACTTTAGGCCGGTGAGTCTGACTTCTATACCAGGAAAGATCTTTGAACAAATTATTAAACAACATGTATGTCATTACTTGGATAAGAATGAAGTGATTAAACAGAGTCAGCATGGGTTTGTAACTAATAAGTCATGTCAGACTAATTTAATTTCCTTCTATGACGGTATTACTGATTGGGTGGATCAAGGAAATGCTGTAGATATAGTATATCTTGACTTCAGCAAAGCATTTGACAAAGTCTCTCATACAATCCTTATTGAAAAAATGACTAAGTATGGAATGGACAAGGCAACTGTTAGGTGGATTCATAACTGGCTTAGTGATCGGACCCAAAGAGTGGTCGTAAATGGCTGCACATCCAGTTGGAAGAATGTCTCAAGTGGGGTACCACAGGGCTCTGTCCTGGGCCCTGTATTGTTCAACATCTTTATCAACGATTTAGATGAAGGAATTGAGGGTAAACTGATTAAATTTGCTGATGACACAAAGCTAGGAGGGATAGCTAATACTAGAGAAGAGAGAGAGAGGATTCAAAAAGATTTCAATAAACTGGAGAAGTGGGCAGCAACTAACAGAATGGTTTTTAACAGGGAGAAATGCAAAGTACTACATCTGGGCAATAAAAATGAAAAAAGCATTTATAGAATGGGAGGAATAGGGCTAAGTGACAGCACATGTGAAAAAGACTTGGGTATACTAATAGATCACAGACTGAATATGAGTCAACAGTGTGATGCAGCAGCAAAAAAGGCAAATGCAATTCTAGGATGTATTAACAGAAGCATACAGTCTAGATCACGTGAAGTAATTATTTCCCTCTACTCCTCTTTGGTCAGACCTCATCTGGAATATTGTGTCCAATTTTGGGCACCACATTTTAAAAAAGACATCAACAAACTGGAGCAAGTTCAGAAAAGAGCGACCAGAATGGTGACCGGTCTGCAAACCCTGTCTTATGAGGAAAGGTTGCAGGATTTGGAAAAGTTTGCAAAAGAGAAGACTGAGAGGAGACTTAATAGCTGTCTACAAATATCTAAAGGGCTGTCACATTGTAGAAGGATCAACTTTATTCTCATTTGCACAAGGAAAGACTAGAAGCAATGGGATGAAGCTGAATGGGAGGAGACACAGATTAGATATTAGAAAAAACTTTTTGACAGTTAGAGTGATCAATGAGTGGAACAGGCTGCCACGAGAAGTGGTGAGTTCTCCTTCAATGGAAGTCTTCAAACAGAGGCTGGACAGACATCTAACTGGGATGATTTAGCGAATCCTGCTTTGAGCAGGGGGTTGGACCAGATGGCCCAGGAGGTCCCTCCCAACTCTACGATTCTATGATTCTATGATGAACCATTTTTTCCGGAGCTAAACGGACCCCAAATTCCTTTGCTACCCACTTCAGGCTCTTCAAAATGGTATCACACACATGTGATGGGCCTACACACAAAAAATCATCCAAATAATGGATCAATGAGCAAAAATCTGAGATGTCTCTTACCACCCACACCAAAAAAGTGCTAAAAGCCTCAATGAACAAGACAAAGAGCAGCCCATGGGTAAACGCCTGTCCACAAAGTACTCCCCATCCCATTGGCAACCGAGCAAACGCTGACTAACCAGATGTACTGGCAACAACCTAAAAGCTGATTCCACGTTGGTTTTCACCATTAGAGCACCCCTTCCACATTTTTTCACCCACTGCACTGCCTCATCGACGTGTATATGATGGAACATAATTCCTGATCAATGCCGTCATTAACTGACTTGCCACGGGTGTATAACAGGTGGTGAATCTTCCGGTACTTATTTGGTTCCTTCTTTGGTACAATACCCAAAGGAGAAACCACCAGGTCTGGAAGGGGGGGACTTAAAAGGACTTAAAAGCACTACTTTTCTTAATTTTCTGTCAAAATTTCGGAGTACTGATAGGCTGAGCTAAGATTTTTTAACTTTCTTTGTATTTGTAATGTTGGGGCGGGAATCGTGAAACTGTCTCTGAAGCCTTTGGTTAGCAAATCTGCCTTGAATCTATCTGGGTACCTATTTAGATAGGGGAGCATCGCGTGTAGCTTGATAGGTGTTTGCCCCTTGACTATAGCCGGTTCCCCCAGCCCTTCCACTGTTCCTTCTGAAACATTTAATGGTCCCATGCATGGATCCATTGCATATTGAACACAAGTGTCTGAATTTGCAACCGGGGCCGAACTTTCATTGGTTTTCGTTAAACTGCCAACACAAGCTGGATATCTGTGTGACACCCCGGCCCTGAAAGCTTCCTGATGCCTGGCCACCTGAACTCTACCCTGCTTGGCCGGAATTACTGGCCCACCTATGAAGGGGATTACCATATTTATAATTAGGGGCCATAATCTTGACCCAGAGACCAATATTCTTCTGATCCCACCTGATGGGAAGTGTGAATGGCCTTATGCTGGCGAAATTGCTCATCATATCGCAACCATGCTTGGCCCCCATATGCTCTATAATCTTCTCCAATGGAGTCCGTGTAACAAAACAATTTTGAGAAGTTTTCTGGTGCTTTCTCCCCTATAACACTGGCCAAGATGGTAAAGGCTTGTAACCATATTGTGAATGTCTGTGATATCATTTGACCTTGACGCTTTTCCTCCTCATCCTTTTTATTTGCTTCCTTTCCAAATTTCTCAAAACTTATCTTATCTAGTGGTAACAAGGAAAAGATATCAACATATTCATCTTTCCAAATTTTTTCCCTGACTTCCCTTTTTAAGGTGGGCGCCTAGGGGACCCAAAAAACAAATATATACCTCACCCCACACCCTGTCATCTAAATGACCATTATCTCCTTCCCCAGCAGGCATTGATTCCGAAACACCCATAGTAGCCTCACTTACACCCGTGACACCCCCCCCCTTGATGAATGTAAGGACTAGTCCAAGCAGATAAGTGTGCTGGTCCGGATCCTTCTAGACGGTCTATCCTCCTTTTTTTTTTTTTTTTTTTTTTTAAGCTTGTTAAAAATGCTTTTATCTCGCTGCTGGGTGAATCTATGGTCAAAGTTTTGGGAAATAAATTTAACCCCAGGGATCCTTAACTACCCCTACCCCCTTTTGATGCACAGGTAAAAGGAGACAAACAAAACATAGAATCATAATTACCAGGCCGCCTGGGAGCCATCATTCCCCCGTCCATTGTGGTTCTGGAATCCTCCACGTCGTCCTCTTCTTTGGACTCGCCTCTGGTCAGATGTAGAGGGGGTTCTGTTAAACCTGTTCCTAGGGTCCTTATTGACCATCCTTCCGAAGATTGCTGCGATTGATGTGCATTGTCTGCGCCTCTGACGTTAAGGGATCCGTGGCTCCTACCAGACAACCCAGCCGGCACCTCTCCTTCAACAGCTGCCGTGTGGTAGATGATCGATGCCTCATCCCCAGGGTTGGGGGTCTCTTCCTGTCCTGCATTAGGCCCCAGGTGCGCAATGGAATTCCTCTCTGACCTGTGCCCTGGGCCAGGAGGGTCCCTGGAGAGGCTTCTAACATAGCGGCATGTGCCGGCACAGGCATCTCCAAAGACAGCCTGTCTGGGGGCCTAGTCCTCTGGGCAGGCTTAGTGGGCCTTTCATTCCCCCCAGGCATATCCACGGATAGCGAAAAAAGAAATATGCAGCACTCACCGATATAGCTGAAAAACTGTGCGTCTTTATTTCACATAAATTCCATCAATGGATGTGTGGACATGCAGGACGTTAGAGGAATGCTAGGGGAGGGAGGTGCCAGACAACGGCCGTTTCGCGATTACTCGCTTCTACGGGTCCAGGTGAGGGGATTAGCTAAAGGTCATTCCCTTTATAGGATCACAGACCTTACTAATTAAAATACATAACAAGTTGTGAAACAAACATTTACAAAAAATATATGGTTATACAATATACAGAGTGCAAGATACTAGTAAAGAATAAATCTTTCCATATCGATTTACAAGATAATCTATATTTTTACAATATCATAGGAAGATTATAATCTAACTTTACATACAATTTTTTATATAACATTTTTCATAAAAATACTGATAGATCGATCCGGTCATTTAGTCCCAAAGGACCTTGTGCATTCGCTTTCAGGATCCATTTTGCTTCTTGTTGCAATAAAGCTTTGTCATGGTTGCCTTCTTGAGGTGGAAAATTGACCTTTTCAATCCCTGCAAAACTCAAAATTTCTGGGTTAGCTTTATGCATATCTTGAATATGCTTAATTAATCGCAGTGACAAAGCTTTAATGCAACAAAGGCCAATTTTTTGCGTTCAAAAAGTCACAGTGCTCCCTCCCTTCTGATCCTTGCCATGCACCCAAACAGTGGCTTTCCCCCACATACAGGGTATCTAAGTACTTAGGAGAAATTGCACAACAAATTTTGTGGTCCCAATTCTAACTCCAACCCATAACCCAAATCACAACCTTAACTCTAAACATAACCCTAACCCCAACCCTAGCCCCAACCCTAACCTTAATTGGAAAAAAATATTTTTTTTGGTTATTTTTTTTTACCTAACTGAGGGTGTGACACACGGGGATTTGATTGATTTTTTTTTTTTTATTTTAATCACTGTGATAGGAATCAGAGTGATCAAAATGAACCAATAGGAAAAATCTATTGTTGACGGGTACCAGCAGGCTGATCTCTGCAGGCGCACTGCGCATGCGTCTTCCATTTTCTTCTGTGAAGATGACACGGAGAGTCGGGGGACGGAGCCGGAGGGTCCTGGGATGTCAGAGGGAGACCCCATTTCTCTCTCTCCTCTGGTATGCTAGATCAAATCAGAGGAGAGAAAAATTAATTGAAAATCAGACTCTTTTTTTGCAATCACCGTAAATAACGGTGATCATAAGACTGGGAACGGTCAAACACTGACCTGAATCATGCTCTCCAGGGTCTTGGCTACCCCTAGTAGCTGAGACCCCAGAGATTTTCCGATGCTGTGGCTCTATAAACTTATTTCTCAGCGCCGTTAAAAAGCTGCACTGAGGAATAAGTACCCTTAACTGCCACCATTAAAAGGCGTATCGGTGGTCGTTAAGGGGTTAAATGTATTTTATTGGGATTTGATGTGATATGAAACACGAAGTAGCAAGTATTTGTTGTGTAAAGGAGGTGGTACATGGTTTTCTAAATATTTTAAAAATATAAATCAGAGAATGCATCTGAGGCAAATATTTTCTGTTGTGGATTCTCATGTTTTTATTATTGATGCTCATGTGGAACGCCCAGCAGGGCCGGGGGTTACTCGGTACGGGCCTTTCAGGCTCTTTAAATGGGAAGTGTGTCACTGTGGTGATGGTGACCCGGTCCGTGGCCCTGGGTGTCCAATAAAGTAGATGGCAGTTCAGATGAGGGGGAAAGATGGTAGGATAAATAGTAGGGAAAGGGGAATCGTGACACCACCCGTGGTACTCGGTTAGGATAGCCGACGCTGCGATGCAAATCCTCTGGGATGATGATTTAGCAGCTAAGATGGTGAAGCTCTCCAGGGGCAGAGCGGTGTCCCAGGGCAGTTGAGCCGGTGACGGTGATGGTGAGTGCGGTATATGGCAGGAGAGATGTATTAAGACAAAGGACACAGTTGGGTGCAGTTTCAAGGTCTTTACTCACGCTCCTTGTTACTCGATGACCCGCTTGGTACTGTGTCCTCCAGGTGAGGGGTCCAGCCAATTCCTAGGTAAATTGGTGACACCATTTCAGGACTCCTCTTTGTCTTACCCTTTCTAGGCCGTCTCTCTGTGCTTTTCTTTGCTCTCTCTCCTGCCCTGTGCCTTTGCACACAGTGTCCCCAAGCCGGCAGCCACGGATCTCACCAAGCGACGTGGGTCAGTCCCTGGGATCCTCTACAGCCACCTTTGTCAGGAATGTATACGGTTGTGGCTGAGGCACTTAGTTACCTCAGCCTCCGGCTTTCTAGCTGAGCCTTGTAGTACTCCACTAGTCTGAGGGGCCAGTTTCCTCACTGCGGCCTGGTCCTCCCTTTCAGGATGCGGGTCCCACGGTTGGCTTAACGCACGATCCATGCCCCAAAGGACCCCTTCTTTTCTCTTTGGAGCTTCCTTCTAGATGGTTCTCTCACTGACTCGGACTCTCACTGCATCAGTCCTGCTCCTCCACTGTCCTGTCACCGACTGACTAGATCTTCCAGAAAGATCCTCTACCTGAGGCTTGACTCCTCCCTCCAACTGTCACCTCCTGGTCACTAATTGGCTACACTCCTTGTCACCCAATCTCCTTATCTCCTCCCACTCTACCTACCTTTCCCACCTGCCTCCCAACACTCTTTCCTGGCCAGTCTGGTGTGTATTGGGTGCAAGTGATAGGAGTCCTGTGTGGTGTTCCCTCCTTACCCGAGGGTGGGATACCACACCTCTAGATGAGGTGCAGTACCTCTGTGGCGACTGAACCCTCAGGGGCACCACATTTGCATAAACAAACAATTCTGTAGGAATGTGCTACAGTGTATTTAACTGATTGTACAATGTGTGTAAATGGCTGAAAAATACCAAATGATTGTACCTACCATTTACTTTTATCAACACAATAAATATAGTGTATATAGAAATAATTCTTCCTTTTTTAAAAGTACTCTACCACTTATTAAGAATAATAGGCAGCCCCTTGAAATGGCGCTGGATGTTGGCTGTGGGACCGGACGTTACACTTTACCTCTAGCTCCTCACTTCAAAAAGGTCCTGGGACTAGACATCAGTGAATCCCAACTAAGTTTGGCAAAAGAACTGACTTCAGCAAAAAATGTGACCTACATGTGAGTACTAAACTGGATTTCCTAATTTTAATGATATGGGATCATTAGATGGTATAAGTGACTTGACAATCATCTGTCCTCTGTCTGTAGGGTAGCTCTGGCTGAGAAGTTACCTGTTAAGGATGCTTCTGTGGACCTGGTAAATGCTGGACTTGCTGCTCATTTTTTTACATTAGACAAGTTTCTCAATGAGACAGTTCGAGTACTGAAGACGAGAGGATGTTTGGCTGTCCATGCTGGTGAACTGTCCAGTGAGATTGAATACAAAAATTTGTCAGAAGACCTTAATGTAGTAATGTCAGAGGTAACTTACTGATTACATATAATGTAGGTAGCATCTATAGTCCTTTACTACTGTACAGTATAATATAATTCTGCTGTCATTAACTGCTGCTTGTCATGATATTTCAATAGTGTCTAGAGATGAGCATATAGATTTAAATGGAATTAAATTCTGCAAATATTGCCAAAAAGCAGATTTTTTTTGGTAATTCGCTTTCACAGCCATTTAGCCAAATAATGGGAGCTTGCTGCCATATTGATGAACCACATATGGCCATCCCAAGGTTAAACAAAATTACACTTATCGTAGTCATTTTACTTGTCACCCATCTGGTATTGGTCAAATCTTTATATCTCTGCCATCGATCGCTGAATCCTGGGCCTCTTCACACTAGGCTAGGACTTGCAGTTTTAAAGAGGCCCAGAATATTTATGTGCATGCGCGCACAAGGTTGCAGTGCACATCATGTCATCTTTACTTTACGAGTGCTTTCCCAGAACTGTCCCCAGCCTAGCACAAAGAGGTCTTGGGATTCAGCGAAAACGGGAAAGATGAGAAGATGTGCCAAAGATTGTATGGGTGACTATGACAAGCAGAGCGGCCAGAGAGGTGAGTGGTAAGGTGAAAATAAGTTATTTACATCTTCATTATATTATGCTCTGTAGTCTGGAGAGATCACATAGGATAATAAGGGACATTAAATTTGGGGAGAATAACTTCTCTGCAAATTGAATTTCCCGGGAAAATCCACACAAGCAGGAAAATTAAAATTTTGCCCAATTGGCTCATCTCTACAAATGTCCAATTCTTCCTCTAAAATACTGTCCAGGAATATCTGATGATGTGATTATTAGTGATGAGCGCGTATATTCGTTGCTTGGGTTTTCCTGAGCATGCTCTGGTGTCCTCCGAGTATTTTGGCGTGCTAGGAGACTTAGTTTTCGTCATCTCAGCTGCATGATTTGCCACTGCTAGACAGCTTGAATACATGTGTGGAATGCCTGTTTGTTAGGGAATCCCTGTTTGTTAGGGAATCCCCACATGTATTCAGCCTGTCTACAAGTGATTATCTTTCCTTATATTTGAATACATCCATGTTTTGTTGGTGTTACCTTGGTCCACCAGAAAAAGTTGTCCTGCGGTTCCACATATATATTTTTCTATTGTAACACAGGCGAAATATTTCTTTAGGAAGATGTTATAGGAAATAGTGCAATTTATGAAATACTTCATAAGAAATAAGCTTAAAGGGAATCTGTCACCTATTTTTAGCCATCTCC
The DNA here is from genome assembly GCF_039654945.1 of Dendrobates tinctorius. Lineage (NCBI taxonomy): Eukaryota > Metazoa > Chordata > Amphibia > Anura > Dendrobatidae > Dendrobates > Dendrobates tinctorius. Next base: position 11,217,054 of record NW_027361866.1, read on the forward strand.
GCTGCCGGCATTGCCATCAGGGGCTTATCTACAGCATGCTGTAGATAAGCCCGATGTAACCTGAAAGAAGAAAAATAAGTTGGATTATACTCACCCGGTCCGGACCGATGGGTGTCGCGGTCCGGTCCGGCGCCTCCCATCTTCTATGGATGCCATCCTCCTTCTTACTTCTGCCATAGCTCCGGCGCAGACGTACTTTATCTGCCCTGATGAGAGCATAGTAAAGTACTGCAGTGCGCAGGCGCCGGACCTCTCTGACCTTTCCTGGCTTCGCACTGCAGTACTTTACTCTGCTCTCACCAGGGCAGATAAAGTACGCCTGCACCGGAGTCGCAGCAGAAGTAAGAAGGAGGACGTCATCCTATGAAGATGTGAAGCGCTGGACCGGACCGTGACACCCACTGCACCAAACCGCGCCCCCCGGTGAGTATAATCTAACTCGTTTTTCTTATCTTTCCGGTCACATTGGGGTGCTGTAGACAAGCCCCTGATGGCGGTGCCGGCAGCTGATAGGGCTAAAAATAGGTGACAGATTCCCTTTAAAGGGGTATTCTCATTTCCAAGATCCTATCTCAATATATACTAGGTGTAATAATAATATTAGCAAATACCTCCAATTAGAAATGAATGCAATTTCTCTGATTTACTATGTCTTTCCTCATGTGCAGGCATTGCAGGACCTTATGTATCCATGGTTACAACCACTGATATAGTGACAGCTAGTTTCTAGTGGTCATAATAACCATGAATACCTTAGGTCCTGCAATACCTGTACATGAGGAAAGAGACATAGCAAATCAGAAAAACTACATTTCTAATTGAAGGTATTTGCTATTATTATTATTAATACACCTGCTCCATATTGGGATAGGATCTTGGAGATGGGAATACCCCTTTTAAAGGTTCATTGCCATTTTCCTAGCAAGGCCCTTGTATTAAACAATCATTTTTACAATTTGCTGCTTATTAAAATTTGCAGTCTTTGGAATATTAAGTCTTTTTAGCTTGTAGCTCATTAGCTAAGAAACCAACCACCACTGCTGTCTAGATTGTATGCACTATGCTGAAGCTGGCCAGGATTAGGGTGAAAAGTCGCACCCTAGCGATCCTGGCCAGCTTCAAAACAGTGCTACAATCTCAACAGAAAAGCAATTTTAAGCAATGCGCATCTGCTGTCTAGCGGCCGTAACCAGCTTCTATGGCACTGAGCTCTAAAGACAACAGTCTCAAGAATGGCTGAAAATTTTAATTAGTGGTAAATTGTAAAACTACTTGTATTTCCAGCATTGTCTGACAATATCCATTTATGAAGATGGGAATATACCAAAATGGTTCCAAAAAAGGTAACCTTGCAACCTTAAAGACATGTTATATTTGGGGCTAAATATTGCATCAATGCTTTAGCCCAATAAAAGCTTGTAATATGCCCAACCATGCTAAAAACATCAGTCTATTTTATTTTGCAGGTGTGGGATACATTGATAGAGCATGTTGATGTTAATGCATTTGGAGGTGAACTGTTTTCTCGGTACCAAAATTTATTTGAGTCCATTCCATTAAAAGACAAGGAACGGTAAGTTTTCATTTAGGTTTACCCCTTCATTCATGCACACAGTTTTTTTTATAAGACTGTTTTTTTTGCAGATACAGGAAAATTATTTATTTTTTATCCTTAACCCCTTCAACCCCCCTTCCCCCATCTGTTTTCACCTTCCTGACCACAAGCCAATTTTTCAAATATGACTAGTGTTATTTCATGAGGTTCTAACTCTGGAATTTATAAAAACAATTTTTTTTAGGGACCACATCGCATTTGAAGTGCCTTTTTTTAAGTGGGCTAATAGAAGAACTTGCACAACAAACTGTATGATTAATTTTTTTTTTCTGAGTACAACACTCTGCTACATGTAATCTTTGCACAGTGGAAAGCTCAGAAGGAAAGGAGCGCCATATTGTAGTGCAGATTTTGCTGTTATGGTTTGCAGGTGCCATGACACACTGGAAGAGCCTCTGAGGTGCCAGGACAGCAGAACCCCTCATACTGACCCGATTTTACAAACCACGCCTCTCATTGAATTTACCTAAGGGGGTACAGTGATAATATTGACGCCACGGATGTGTCACATAATTTTATACGACATAATTTTATACGATTGGGCAGTAAAAAAATAATTACCTTTTTACCACAAAAAAACTAGTTTTAACCTCAGATTTTACATTTCCCTCAGGGAAATTGGTATAACTGGCACCAAATTTGACACAATTTCTGCTATACTCAGCAATACCCCCATATGTGACTGTACAATAATGGTTAGGGACACGGCGAGATTCAGGAGTGAAAAAGCGCTATTTAACTCTTGGAAAACAAATTATTGTAGAATTATTTGCATATTCCATATACAGAGATCCGAAGTGCCAGAATAGCAGAATTTCCCACAAATGAACCCGTTTTGGAAATTACACCCCTCTGGGAATTTATCTACAGGTGTTATGACGATTTTGACTCCATGGGTGTTTTCCAGAAACAAGCAGGAGTGTATGTTGCTGAGTGAAAATTTCAAATCTGTGATTGTAGTGCCCAGTACATTGTAGTGCCCATACATTGTGCCCGGCTTGTTCTTCTGGAGACATGGACTCCATAAATTAAGCAGGCTTTCCCCAAAAATGTCAAACGTGGAGTAGTGATGAAGCGAGCGTGTTTGTCATTGCTCATTACTCGCCCGAACATCATGATTCTCGTTACTCTTCTACTATATTTTAACGCTCGAGTGGAAGCTTGGTTTCCCGGCCTGCATGTTTGGCGCTATTTAGACAGCAAATAAACATGAGAGGATTGCCTATGATGCTATGCTTGGCACAAGGTAACATGGAAACAGGCAGTGCAAGGAGAGGTGCTGCAGAAAGGAGGATAGAATTGTAGCTACATACTGTATAGGCAAGGATTCAACCACATTTATATTTCTTTCAGCTACAAAAGCCCTTCTTAGGGCTAGTTATAATCAATATTAATACCGCTGTAGCAGCATTGAGGGAGAGAGGAGAGCTTGTGCTGATGGGATACTGTAGGACCAGATTGGGCAAATTGCACGTCCTTTATTCTGTAGCCTGCAGCTCATACCAAAACCCAAACACATTAAAAAAGCGACAAGTCAAAAAACGGGGATCACTACAAATGAAAAAAATAAACAGTATAGATAATTTTTATTTAGAATGTGCAAACCACACCAAAAAGAACACTAGATAAAAACATTTAAAAACATTGTTTCAAAGAAACACAGATCATGCTCCAAAAGGCCCCAATGAAAACCTTATTGTCAAAATATCCTGCCAAATATTGCACATTTACCTTGAGGTATACAGAGATATTGACTAGAACAATCCAGAGCTCCTGAATTAATGTCTAAATATATTCTATTATATGAACTCTAAACTGATGTTATAGTCATAGGAGTTACGGAAGTAAAAAAAACACCCAATGGTGTGAATGGAGCCCCAACCAAAAATACAAGCAGTATGATTAGCTTGAAGTTGGCTAAAGAGTAGATGTTAAAAAAGGAGGGTAGACAAAAAATATAGAGCCTCTGTATCAGGGCAGATGTTAGAATGATAGCTCGCAATAAAGCCACGTAACAGTGTCATCAAAACCTACCACAATGGAATGCCCATAGTACAAGACCAGTTAACCAATCAATGCTATGGACCCCCTGAGGAAGCCACGGCAGTGACAACGCGTGTCAGGTGTTTCATTTTGGCTCCTTATGACATATTAGATTGGGGTTTTTTTTGTCTTTTTTTTACTTAGCTACCTCCTGTGAATATAACATCAGTTTAGAATTCATATAACAGAATATATTTAGACATTAATTCAGGAGCTCTGGATTGTTCTAGTCAATATCCCTGCATACCTAGAGGTAAATGTGCAATATTTGGCAGGATTTTATGAAAATCTTATTGTCAATGGGGCCTTTTGGTGCATGATCTGTGTTTCTTTGAAGCATTGTTTTAAAATGTTTTTATCTAGTGTTCTTTTTGGTGTGGTTTATACATTCTAAACAATAATAATCTATACCATTTATTTATTTTTTTCATTTGTAGTGATCCCTGTTTTATGACTTGTCGCTTTTTTTTCTGAGTTTGGCTGTGCTATTGACAAGGTTGATCACTTTGTTTGTTTAAAGAATGTTGTACTATATTGTTGATGGTGCCCTCCACTAAACTAGTTCATACCAAAACCCCTTCTCAGGGTTAATAATATTCTTTTTGTTCTTAATCCTGCAAATTTGTTCTGAGCAGAGAAATATTATACACCAATTTTACTGCTGCAGTTGTGCATCAAAAGCATACAGCCAGACTTGATTGGATCTCAATAGAATCGCTATATTTCTCCAACAGTGTAACCAGTCCATCTGAGCTGAGAAAATTTTCCAGCTATAGTAATGGTGCAAATGAATAGAGGAAATAACACGCAAAAAAACCCCATAAAAATGCATATTATATGCAGCGTTTTACATGGGTAAGGGTGGTGTCACATTAGCGCTTTTTAAGCGCACGCACGGCCGGGGGTAGCTCCACCCCCGAGCCGGCTCTCTGCCCGGCGTGCCCGCCCCTTGCTTGTAGCGCCGCCTCCTAGCGCACAGCGGCGCCTGCGATCGGCGCACCCTATCTTTAGCATAGGGTGCGCAGGCCGTGCTAAAGATAGGATGCGCCGATCGCAGGCGCCGCTGTGCGCTAGGAGGCGGCGCTACAAGCAAGGGGCGGGCACGCCGGGCAGAGAGCCGGCTCGGGGGCGGAGCTACCCCCGGCCGTGCGTGCGCTTAAAAAGCGCTAATGTGAAACCAGCCTAAAGCAATGTTTTTGATGCAGAAACGTCTGCTGAAAATATTAATCGTGTGCACAGAAAGTCAGCAAAATGTTGAGAACAAAGACTTCTCGCCCAATGCTAAAACACACTTTATGACTTTTGTTGTTTTACCATGTTGATTAAAATGTTTAACTTTGTGTCCTTTGCCAGTTAAAATACATCACATGCACCTATTCTTGCCTTCCAGTATCACAGATATTCCGGTCACATTTCAGATGTCTATTCCAGAAGTGATTGGATTCATTCAGTCAATTGTTATGTTTCATCAGTTCAAAGAGAAAGACGTAAAAGGAGCAGAGGAATTTCTAACAAATACTGAAAAAAGGTGCAATATAAATAAATTATTAACTGTACTAAAGAAGAAACGCACAGATGTTCCTTATAACACAGTTTTCAGAGAATAGAAATATTAAATGTATAATGTGAACTATAAAGATACAGAACTATACAGAAGTAAATAATACATACAGAAGAAAAAAAAATGTATCCGGAGTTTAGATGCTGATTACATTTTAGACCTGTACTGATAACAGAAAATTATATTTAAAGGAGTTGTCTGTGACTGACATAAAGTAGGATTGGGCATCAGTATGAGATCATTGGGGGCTCACAGACATCAACTCACTAATCAGCTGATATCCGCTCTGTAAGTGGTCTAAAGTGACCACTTGGCGTGCAGCAGTTTTCCCCTCCCTTTATGGAGGTCTTATACGCCGTCTTTTTAACGGTTTTAATTTTGAATATCAATAAAAATGTAATATTTTATTTCTCTAATGTTGGCAATCTCTTATCAGGTGGGTTTACCCTCCACCTGCTGCTTTCAGTGTTTCTAAAGAACCATGGTAGCCTAAGAGCAATGAACAATCTAATAGAGATCACTCAGTGGGCATGTTTTACTTTGGTCTGCCTGTCTATACATACATTCAGCAGACTGCTGATTGGTAACAGTTTACCGATTCCGATTGACGCTTGAATTGTGCCACTAAGTGGCCTTTGTAAAAAGACCTTTAAGAATGTATGGAGTGAGACTCTACAGCTGTGTAAATTGTTTAGTAGCTGCTGTCAAAAACAGCAGTTTTATCCCCCCATTCATCATTATATCAGTGTTCAACAACCCTTTAATTGCCACAGTTATTTTGCTGTGGTAGGTTCTAATAAATTCATGTACTTTTCATGGAATACAATGGGGTGTAAGATTATACTTCTTCGGTCTCAATCAGGCACCATAGAGCCAGGCTCCTAGTACCGGTAACAAGTCTATTTTACTCAATTGCATAGCACCATAATTCCACAGCACTTTATCGACTTTATCCCTGTTCCCATTGGGTATCACAATCCAATCTAATTTCACTATCAGTATGTTTTTGGAATGTGAAAGGAAACCGGAAAACCTGAAGGAAGCCCACAGAAATACAGGGAGAATGTAGAAACTCCTTGCAAGTCTACATACTGTGCCACCTTATTGCCTGGTACTCTCAAAATAGAATGAATATTTATCAAGATGCTTTCTTGATAATGCAAAATCTATGCGCCCTCCACCCAAAAAAAATTAGAATAAAATTTGGAATGTCATGAGAAGGGGGGGGGGGAGTAATTTTGCCATTTATAGGTGGACACTAAGGGTGTGTGCACACACTGCGGATTCTGCTGCGGATCCACAGCAGTTTCTTCTGCGGTGTACAGTACCATAATATCCTATGGGAAATTCTAATCCGCAGAAAGAATTGACATGTCAATTCTTTCTGCGGATTCTGCTGCGGTTTACCATCTCCTCCTTTGTAGAGGTGATAAACCGCAGGCTAATCCGAAGATAAACCGCAGATCTTTTGACCTGCGGATTTACTTGCGGATTTTACAAAATCGGCGCGGATCAATCCACAGCAGAATCCGCAGCATGTGCACACACCCTAACGTATTTGGGAACCATCCTCCCTATTGAAACCCCAGCATCTGGCCATGTAGACATGTGGAATCATCCAATTGTATAATGTTAGGTGGCAAATAACTTATAAAGATGTTTTTTTAAATTATTTGCAGCATATCACAATAAGAAGCATATATACATCTTATAAAGCATTTATCACATTTTTACGATGTTGCTGAATTTCCTTTATCATTGCAGATTCCGAGAGATACTTGGAGAAGAGGCTGATTCGGCCCAAATGAACATGAAAATAAAACATTACTGTGTCCTTGCTTGCAAGCATTAACGTAGCAACCTGCCAAATCCAAATATTCAGAGTAGTTTGTTTTATTTTTTTTCTTATAAATCATACATAAAGAAAATGTCTTTTCAGCTGTTGGACACCAACATTTACAAGCTACAGGGAGACTTTTAACACTTTCCTGCAAAGTTTGGTTTTAGCATTCCTGCCATAGCAATTTTATTTTAGTAGAGTTGGGGTTAACTTTAGTTTTATATGTTTACTATTTAAAAACCTACACATTCTGTGCACTTTAAATTTAATTTTCATGCCCTTGTAATAGTGTTGCATGTCAGAAAGAAATTTTCAAAAACTTGTTTAAGGGATGGGGTGCAGTTCTGAAATAGTTTTGAGGGCCTATATATTGTAAATATCACATCGAAATACAGGTGAAAAATGCACGGCCCTAAAGCCGCAATAAATATTAAATTATTTGAAAAATGTAAAAAAAAAATCATTATTTAATTTTAATAAAAGTAGGGGAAAAGTAAAAAAAAAAAAAAGGGTCCAAAGAAAAAATAGGTACATATTACAGCAGGATAGGCAAGAAAAATATGCGACAGTTCAAACAGGTTAATAAATCGTATATAAAGTTTCTGTGCATATGTATGTGTATTTGTGTGTAGTTTTTGTAATAAAATGTGTACAAAACAAATAAAAATGACGAATCAAGCACCATCAGCAGCAATAGAATGATGTATTGTATCAAAATGGTGTGAGTACTAGTATGATGTATATCACAGAAAAGGAGGCATCATGAAGTAAAAGAGAATCCTTATACCCATTATATGCTTTTTCTACCCTGCCAAAATGGCATCAGCTCCGATGGACGTTTCGCCATCATCCCTCGTCTGGAGGTGGCGTCATCCCATTGGCCAATCAATCTAATACCACCTTGCTTATCTGTAGCAAGTTGAGGGATAATCGTAACCCATACGCTGTGCCAAACATTATCAAAATCCTGCTGCCCAAAACGCCATACTGCTTGTGACCACAGCGCCGCATGACCACAACCGCTGTCATGTGATTCAGAGGCAACACTTTGGGATGCAGAGAAGTGCATATGTACTGCATGATTTCAAACAAATAAAGAGAATGTCCATATATTAATTTGGTGAGTACGCAGCATAAATGAGTACACTGCCTTTCAAAACTAAGATTTTAATCAATATCTCACTGAACACAACATAAATTTCCAAAATATTGACAATACTGAGTTTAATAGAACATTTTTAACCCACAATATGAAAGTTAGGTTAATAATATAACTTGCATTGCAAGATCTACAGTTTTACATAAGTATTTGGTGCAAAAATGTATACACTCCACATTAAAATTACTACATCTAGTATTTTGTATGCGCTCCATGACTTTTAAGGACAGCACCAAGTATTCTATGCATGGAATGAACAAGTCAGCGACATATTACAAAATCATATTTCTGTGAAGAATATTGGAGAAATAATTTCATGTCAATCATATGTATCTTATTAGGCATGGATTTATAAAACCCCCTTCTTTTGTGCAAGCAGCAGAGGGTCAAGCCTTAAAAGGCTGTAAGTGACAGACCTCCCACCTTGAGCGAGCTAAGCATAGAACAATAAAAGCTTGTTGTGCAATATGGAGCCCATGTTGTGTATCGACTTATCATATGTCCTGGCCACACACTGGTTACATTTTCGAGATTGCTGGAATAGGCTGAACGCCTTCCAGGGTCTTGATCCATTCTAGCACCCCAGGGTCGAGTGTTACATCGGATGGCTAGTAGGAGCCAGGTATCAAAGCTGTGTATAGTCTCAATGTTTTGCAGGTGCACTGTCGGATCTGATGGCACCAAAACCTCTTCCCTAGGACTGTTCAATAAAGTAATTATAACCCATCTTAGGTTTTGGAGTTTTTAATGCTAGAGGCAATGGGGGTGATTTAAGTTCAGCCTAGGGTACATGAGGGGAGTGTCCTTAAGGGGTTAAAGACTCGTGTAAAGCATGGCCTGTTGCTTTTTCTCTTGGGAGGTTGTGATGACATATCGTGTAAGGAGAAATGAAAGAGAGGGGACCACCATACTCCCATGTGCAGCGACTCCCTCGCAAGCCAGGCCTTTCATCTGACTGGTAACTGACTCTTATATTCTACATACTTTGTCCTACTGACTCGCCCCCAGACGCCGTGGGGTACTCAGAGCCAGGCCCGTTGATTTCAATGGGAGATGTCACAGTGGCAATGACCCGGTACGTGGCCTCAGGCGATCAATGTCAAAGGGGTAGAGTGATGGGGATAAAGTCTTTGAGATGATTCGTGATGCCACCTGTGGTTTCTGGTCAGTTTGATGGTTTGGTGCAGCAATGATGATCTAGCCCTCCACAGGTAGGGCTGTAGTCCCAGGGCAGAGTAGATGAGGTTGGCAAATGAGGAGATAGTGAGGAGAAGTGGATGGTGCAGTGTTGGGCACAGAGATGTAGCAGTGCTGAGTGGGTTGGCGCAGGAAGAAGGCAATAAGACAGATAAAATTTTTTATTATTTCTATAGCGCCGACATATTCCGCAGCACTTTACATTTTGGAGGGGAGTTGTACAGACAAAAGACTTTACAGCATAACAATAATCACATAGATTATAACAAATACCAAGAGGAATGAGGGCCCTGCTCGCAAGCTTACAATCTATGAGGAAAAAAAAAGGGAGACACGAAAGGTGGGTGGTAACAGTTGCCCTAATTGTATGGACCAGCCATAATGTTAAGTGTGTATCAGTACAGACACAGAGGGCTAATGGATGCATAAAGCATGTGGGAACATGATGCGGTGAACCTGGTTATGGTAAAACTTTTGGCTGGGCCACACAGGGATAGATAAGGTTAATATGTTGAGGTGATAGGCCAGTCTGAATAAATGCATTTTCAGGGCACGCTTAAAATTGTGGGGATTGGGGACTAATCGTATTGACCTGGGAAGTGTATTCCAAAGAATTGGCACAGCACGTGTAAAGTCTTGGAGACGGGAGTGGGAGGTTCTGATTATTGAGGATGGTAACCTCAGGTCATCAGCAGAATGGAGGGTGTGGGTAGGGTGGTATACTGAAACAAGGGAGGAGATGTAGGGTGGTGCTGAATGCAGATCCAGTTATTTTACTCACGTTCTTGGCACAAACAAGTGCCCGCTTCAATGCTGCGGTCTCCAGATCAGGGGCTCAGCCAACTCCCATGCAGATGGAATTAACCTTTCCAGCTCTCCCCTTCGTGTGACTGTTGTGAACGTCTCCTCACTAGCGCTTATACTGAAGTACTTGTAGTTGTGTGTTAAACCCAAGTTCCTCCTCTCAGATGTTAATTGGAACTCTACTCGTTTCGGGGACTCCATCCGCCATGTCCCGGCTCACACATAGGTTGCCACCGTGTCTTTGAGTCTTTTGTGGGAATAGAGTGGTCACAGCTCCTATTCCTCCGGTGTCTGCTGCTGGAACATTAGTTTCACAAACAGCCTCGGGGACTGGACCCCGGCCATGCACTTCAAGCTTCAAGAAGTGTTCTGCTCTGACCCAAGTCCTTAGTTTAGTACGGAACATAAGGAGAAGAGAACTATCTTCCTCCTGAAGAATCAGGCTTTCTATTGCCCTGTCCTGTGCCAGCAGCTCCAGGTCATTGAAGTCTGCTGCAGCACTCCTTCACTCCATCCCTCTCTGGGGATCTTCTCTCACAGACTGACCTTTTCCTAATATTCTCCCGCTCTCTTGTGCAGTCTAAGCTCCACCCACCTCCCAGCACTCTTCGTGTTCCAAGCAGGGAGCCACCAAAGGTGCTTTGCTACACTACTATGTTGTGTGGGATGCAGGTGTTGTAGTGTGGTCAGGTGCCTCCACCTTACCTGGATAGTGGGGTACCACACCTCAGGAGGAGGTGCAGTACCTCTGTGGTGACTGAATCCTCAGGGGCGCCACACTACCTCTTTTGTATTTGCATATCTTACGATTGCATATGTATAACCATTGAGTATTGTAGTGCAGCGGGGTTGGTGCAGTGCAACAGAAAGACAGGGACTATATCAGAGCTCAAAGGAAATGTCTTTAATGTCCAAAAGAAACTCACAAATCGAAAGCACATGGTATCTTCTAGACTGCAGTCGGGGTGTCAATACAGTCTGTATTCGAAATCTGTTGCTGTGGGCGACTACACCGCTGTGTCACACTGAGGGTGCCAAATATTTTTGCTTCCTTTGGCTGCATGTTACTTTACACAAGCCAGATGTTGCAGAGCCACCTGCTCTGCAATTCTCAAACTAAGGCTAGTTTAACACTAGCATATGGAGGAGCTGCAGAGGGACGCAGACTTCCTCCGTGAAGCTCCGCCCCCTGCCGCGCCTCCTCCGTTCTGCCCTGCCTTTGTCGGCATGCGGCCTGCCCACCCTATCTTTAGCATTAGGTACGCAGGCCATGCCGATGAATGCAGATGCCTCCACATGCATCTTTTTGGCGGTGCAGTGAGTGCACCAAAATGCAACATGTTGCGTTTGGCGCAGGTCGCCGCACCGTCAAAAGACGCATGCGGAGGCATCTGCATTCATCGGCATGGCTTGCATACCTAATGCTAAAGATAGGGTACGCAGGCCGCATGCCGACAGAGGTGGGGCAGAATAGAGGAAGCGTGGCAGGGGGCGGAGCTTCACGGAGGAAGTCTGCATCCCTCCGCAGCTCCTCCATACTCTAGTGTGAAACTAGCCTAAAACTGACAAATCCAACCCTTTGCTGCAGGGTTTCTAAATGGAATCTGTGGTCATGGGCCACTTATAAGACCCGGCTGGAGGGAGCAAACAGCCCCACTACCATCCTGTAGTTCGTTCCAAAAATAAAAGCCCATGCCTGGTATTCTTATATGTGAACTTACTTTTGATCTGCATTGCAACCACAGCTATATCTGTGACTGCAATGCACTCCAGAGGCCTTAACACACTTCTATGCGCTTCCTAGGGGATACCTACTGTCTCTCACATATAATACCAATCACTGCCTCACAGTATATAGTGTTTTGTCTTGTGTGCCCTTAAGGTGATTAAATATAATATAACTTTGGGCTGCTTTTTTTTATCTCGATCCACAAATCCACACTTCTGTGATCTCGTCTTAACTTTCCATGCTATCGGGGCTGGTTTCAGGCCTGATATAATCCAGTTAATTGACCGGGCTTATATCTAACGAGGAACTGGTGGAAGTGCTACCGGGCTGACCAGGTGATGCTTCACTGGTGCTAGTGAAAGGGGCCTTTCATGGTTGTGAGCTAGTGTGGTGGCATGTCAGTGACTGTGTAAGCCACATTCTCTCTTTCCCTGTGCTTCTTGGGCCTGTGTGGACAGGGGGTGCCTGGGTAAAATTGTGCCAAGCTGACTTTACGTGTCCCCAGGGGGTGGGGAACGTAATCCCTCAGACTTAATAGTGACGTCAGGCAGGGTGGCAAGGTGCAGGTTCATCACATGTGGTGGCAGCGCATTGGGATCGAAATAATAGGGTGTGTAAGTGTGGGATCCATACTCCCAGACACTAAAGACTAACAGCAGTAGTTTTTTTTGCAGCTGGGTGTTAAGATCAGCTAAGTACTAGACAGTCGAAGTGCAAAAATACTGTGAGGTGTGTGGGTGCATCAGGTTGCAGCTCTGTCAGTGACCAAAGATTGTGTTGCATGCATGTCACTCAGTATATAGAGGTAGTTCAAAGGAGCATGAGCTCTTTGGATCTTGAAGGGATTTTCCTCAGCGCAACTATTGTGGCGCCCCTGAGGGTTCAGTCGCCACAGAGGTACTGCACCTCCTCCTGAGGTGTGGTACCCCACTATCCAGGTAAGGTGGAGACACCTGACCACGCTCCAACATCTGCTCCCCACACCACAAAGTAGTGTAGCAAAGCACCTTCGGCGGCTCCCTGCTTGGAGTGTAGCATAGCACCCCTTGTTGGCTCCCTGCTTGGAACACTAAACGTGCTGGGAGGTGGGTGGAGTTTAGTTCACATAAAAGAGCAGGAAGAGTTGAGTCAGTCAGTCTTTCACTCAGTCAGTGAGTGAGGATGTAGAAGGACAGAGTGTGAGACAGAGAAGATCCCCAGGAGAGGGATGGAAGAAGGAAGTGCTGCAGCAGGCCACAGTGATCTGGGTCTGCTGGCACAGGAAAGAGACAGAGAAAGGAAGCTTGATTCTCCATTGGGAAGAAGGATTAGCACGGAACGTAAGGAGAATAAGAGAACAAGGACCAGGGTTAGAGGAGAACCCTTTTCAAGTTCTAAGCGCAAGGCCGGGGTCCGGTCCCCTAGGTTGTACGGATACTAATGGTCCTGCAGCAGACACCGGAGGAATAGAAGTAGTGACCACTTTATTCCCACTAAAGACTTGTGGGCACAACAGCAACATATTAGTGAGCCGGGACTTAGTAGCAAGGAGTCCCCGAAGCAGGCTACAGCTGTCTGCCGTACAAGTAGAGTTCATAGGAACATCAGACAGGAGGAACTCCAGTGTAACTCAGTACTAGGAGTACTTCATTCAAAGGCAATTTAAGAGGAGACATTCAGAAAAGGCACATATGTTGCCGAGTGTTGGAAAGGAGTACTTCATCTTGCCTGGAAGTTGGCTGAGCTCCTGACCCGGAGGACACTGCACGGATGCGGGCACCTGTACCTGCAACAGACTGTGAGTAAAGCTTTGGAACTACATGCCCTGTGTCCTCCACTTATTCCTGCGCCAACCTGCCCAGCACTGCTACATCCCTTGCACCTGACACTACACCATCTACATGTCACTTCACCTACATTGCCCTAGGACTACAGCCCTGCCTGTGGAGGGCTATAACATCACTGCTGCACCACACCATCTGTTCCAGAGGACCTGCCTGCAGCGTCTGCTTACATCTCTATTGCCGAGCACCACAGGTGCCATCACGAATCACTCATCATAAGCACACTGAACATTCCCCTTTTACAATGGGCGCCCAGGGCCACGGGCCAGGTCCCAGCTGCCGTGACATCTCCCATTGAAGCTCATCAGGCCCGGTACCGAGTACCCCACAGCCCTGGGTGTGAGGGCGTCCCACTATTAGTCAGTCTTACACAGTGTATGTGAGGTCTTCAGACATGCTGTTAGATTTAGCTTTTCCAGCAGAAGTTGATCATACAGTTTTATTCAAGCTTCTTTCAAACACTGTGATTTACTTATCTTTATGCAATGCTTTTAGCAACACATATGGTAGTCTCTTCACAAAGTATTTCTCTCCCCACACACTCGTGACAGATTTGCACCTTTCTCTTGTATTGAGGTGACAGAGGAGTGGAGGGGATGAGTTCTGTGCTGTCAGCTCGGTCACCCTCTTATGTTGAGGCAACAATGGTTGCTCCTGACTGCCCTTATGATTCCAGCAGTCAATTTCTTGAAATAATTGGTTTTGGCGGCTTATTTTAGTTCAGTCTGACAGGAGACTGTCACTAACACTGCTTCTTCCTGCAGGTCTCGGACATTATAAGTATGTGAACAGCTCCCCATAAAAGCCTCAAATGTGCAATAGCATACTAAATAATCACCCCCCTCCATGAATTGGTAGGCCGTGAGTGGTTGTCTCATCAGTAATATTTTTGCACCTGGTACCGCCATCTTAACTGCATGGGTCTGGTGCATCCTGTCTGGAGGCCTGGGCATGTAAACACCGCTGCCTTCTTTCTGCTGTTTTTTGAATTTTTGGAGGATTTTCAGTCATCTTTTAGTTGCTTTGCTGTTTAGTGTTAGGATTCACAAGTGTGAAGACCCTTGACGCGGGTTGTGAGCTTGCATGTCTTGGCCAAAATATCGACTAATACCTCATATATTTTTAAATGTATTTTCTGCACTTTATTTTTCACGGTGCAGCCAGGCTCCTTTGGTCTTGTGAACTGTGGTGTATGTTCACATGGGTTGTATTTGGATAGCGCTGGGCAGTCCGCCTGGTCTAATAGTATGGGCATCACTAATAGGCTGTTAACCTGGATGCTGTGCATTACCTGTATGTGAACAGTGCCCCATACAAGCCTCTATTGTGCAATAACATACTAAGCAACCACCCCCTCCATGGATTGGTAAGCCGTGAGTGATTGTCTCATCAGTATTTTTGCACCTGTGTTACTGCCATCTTGACTACATGGGTCTGCTGCATCCTAATTTGTCTGGAGGCCTGGGCATGTAAACACTGCTGCCTTCTTTCTGCTGTTTTTTTGAATTTTTGGAGGATTTTCAGTTCTCTTTTACTTGCTTTGCTGTTTAGGTCCCTGACATAACAACTACTTTCCCAGAGTCTCCTGGGGCTGTGCAAATCTCTCCCTGTCTCCTGGAAGCACTTTAACCTCTCTAGTTGGTGGATGATTCTAAATCACCAATGCAGCTGTAATAACCTGCAGGTACTGAGGATGTCACCACGGATCAGAGACAGACCAAGAGTTAAAGGGTTTATTTACAGGGGATAGATTCTCCATGCAGGAAGGAGCAGTAAGGAGATTAAATGAGTAAGAGTAACAATATAAACGGCAAAATAGACAAAAAAAACTACTAAACAGTTATGCAGAGTTGAGATGGTTCGACTGGAATTAATATGACTTATCAGTCTGGGAAAAGCTTGATTGCAGGGTCGTTTTCTCCCACGTTGGTGTCGTCAACAGCAGCGCTTGCAGTCTCTGTAGTCTCCCCTAAATGTAGCTAGAACCTCAAGGGTTAAGTCTCTGCAGTCTCTCCTCAGGTGAAGCTGGGACCTCAGGGATTAAAGCAGGAAGCAGGGAGATGCTGCGAACCTGAGTCTCCCCTGCGTATGGTATGCTGACAGTCTCTCTGCAGTAGCGATGCTACGCACACTGGGAAGTCTCTTGGCCACACTCAGGAGCCCCGGATTGTCACTGCAGTCCCCAGTACTGCACACTCGGGTCACTGTCTTTGCATTGTCAGGGGGAAGGCCTCCTCTGGTTACAGAGGCTACCGAATCCACGTACTCATATACAGCGCACACTATGTCTCGTACTTCAGTCCCAGAATTCTCCCAGGGAGTTCTCTCTCTCTGGGAGAGCGGTGCTTCAGCCTGCTTTCTCTCTGACGCGCTCTCCCCTGTCTCTGGTGCGCTCCCCTCCGTGCCTGGCGCGCTCTGCTTTCGTTCCCTCTGCCTGCACACCTTCCGGTCCATCTTCCCTTTCTCTTCCTCCCTGCCCCTTGCAGTCACATGGTCCAGTCTGTCCAGGGCAGAAAGTCTTCCCCCTGGCATCCCTTCTGTCTGGCTAAGTGGTTCCGGATAAGGAGCAGGGAAGGTAACCTCCTTTGGACTCTTCTTCCTCTTCACCCTCTTACACAACCTCTACTTGTCACACTCCTCCCTATGAATTTAATGTCGTCCCTGACATTCGTCTTAGTTCTGGTTGGTCTAGCCAACCCTTAGGAGCTATTCTTCCTTAGTCATCCAAGGTTAATACGTCCAAATTTTCCTCATTGTGGGACATCTATCACACCCAAGGTTCCAGTATCACTGGTAAACTGACAACTGTTTTACCCCGATACTGCCCTTTTGGGAAAGGTGATGAGTCATTAAACCCTGTGTACATGTTAGATATTTAGCATTCAATTTAAAATATTAACAACAACTTAATTCTAACTATTACTTGAAGGTCTACTGCAAGAAATTCAAACAACTTAAACAATTAGTAGCTTTTCAGCTTCAAGCAAATCAGGCTAACTAGTCTCAACTACATTTACCATTCTTTGTTACTAAAAAGTCTTTTACTTTAAGTTAAGGCAAAGAGTCCATTCACTCAGGTACAGTGTTATGTAAAGTACATTGCTGGTAGCTACCACTCAGGTTGGCTTACCTGGTCCTTTGGCAGCACTACCTGTTTCAACTTGAAAATCCTTGGTACTCAACCATTTCCAGTCTGATTTCATTAACAGGGCTGTTGTAGGACTTCCTATTAATGACCACATAAACCTTGTCTTATTAGTACGAACAAAGTTTTCCTAGACTGCCTTTCTCACATACATTCTTGACTAACACATGACTTCCAGGTGTCAATTCCGCTCCATGACATTTCCGATCATAGTATTTTTTGCTCTTGTTTTGCCCTTCCGTGACCTCTTTTGACGCTATGTTGTATGCTTATGTCATATGTTCTTTCTATCTCTAAACATATTCAGGGTATTCTACATCTCTGAAACGTAAGTATCATACATTAGATCAATTGGTAGTCTTAGGCCTCTTTCACACATCAGGTTTTCGCAGTCAGGCGCGATCCGGCGCTTTTGACAGAAACCGGATCCGGCGAAATGCAATGCCGGATCCGGTTTCCCCCCCATTGACTTGCATTAGAGCCGGATCGAGCCGGATGGCCATGCGTTTCATCCGATTTTCGCCGGATCCGGCAATGTGACGCGATCCGGCATCTGGAAAAAACGGCTACTGTAATGTTTTTTGTCTCCGGCGAAAAAGCCGGACACGCCGGATCCGGCGTGTCCGGCTTTTTCATACAATGAAAGCCTATGAGCGCCGCAATGCGCCTGATCCGGCGACAGCCGGATCCGGTGGCCGGATACGGTTTTTTTGGTCTGAGCATGCTCAGTAGCTCTGCCCACAAGACATATATAAAAGCAAGACAGTGGGACCCTCAGCCACACCCAACATGCCACCCAAGCCAAGAACCAGGAGCAGGAGAAGGCAGCAGACATCTGCAGCACCATCAGCACCACCACCACCCCAAATGGAGCAGCAAAGGGAACATGCTGAGGAATGGGAGGGGAGTCCAGCAGCAGATGAGAGACGGTAATTATCAAATCCCCCATTCCTCCAAACTAGGGCTATTGAATATCAAGATATTCATTGGCCCTTTGTTTCTCTTTATTCAACAGCCGCCCAATAGATGCAGCAGCAGCAGCAGCAGCAATGGCAGCAGCTGGAACACCACCCACAGGCATGGAGTGTGGCCACCAGGAAGACAGCACATCATCTTCTGGGAGCCCTCCCTCGCATCGTCAGTGTTTGACGGTAAGTTTTTATTTCCAAAATCTATCATCTCTGTAATATATGTCTATTCATTGCCTTTTATTTCAAAACAGGATTCACAAGATGAAGAGGAGCTCCCAGAAGAAGAAGGAAGGGGTGGACAGACACTTGGAGTGGGCTCACAATTGGTAAGTTTTTTGCATCAAACGCAGAAACACAACATCACACTACACACAACACATAGAAAACAATGTTCTGCAGACCACACACAGCAAACAAATGCCTACATCCAAAGACATAACATTTTTTGTTTTCTTCTCTAGTCTTCCCAATCTGGTGCTCGGCCAAGAGGTCCTCGCAGTGCCTCCCAGGGTCGTCGGCGACAGCAACGCGGCGGTCACCAGCGTGTAAGTATAAATATTTTTGCTTTGTTTTTTTGCACTTTTTATTTCATTTCTTTTGTGGAGGCTAATTATGTTATTTTTGTCTTTTTCTTTAACAGCCTTCACAGCGTGCTCCCGACTCTGACGGTGAGGATGGAAGACTCGATGTGGACCACCTCATCGATCTCGTCAGAGAAAGGGAGCCGCTCTGGAATATGGCTGAACGCCGCCACGCTGACCTTATCGTTACCCGACGACTCTGGGAGGAAATCTGTTCGCTCCTTGTGGACCGCTGGGAGGACCTCGAAGCTCGGGCCCAGATTAAAGAGCGTAAGTATATACAGTACCGGTTGCTTGATTTAAACCAGTGTTTCCCGAACTCCAGTCCTCGTGGTCCCCACGGATCATGTGTTCAGGATTTCTATTTACTTTGGAAATCCTGAAAACATGACCCCTGGGGACCATGAGGACTGGAGTTTGGGAAACACTCATGTTGTATACTAACCACTTTGTCCTTTCTCGTTTCAGGGGAGAGAATTGTGAAGCGGTGGCAGTCTGTGAGGGATCGTTTCAAGAAGGAGTTCAATAAAGAGATGCGGGCCCCGAGTGGATCTGGAGGACGCAGGAGCAAGTACAAGTACGCACGAGCCCTGTCGTTCCTCCGGGAAACAATGCTCACCAGAAAGTAAATATTACACACCACATGTGACAAAAAAATGTTTAGATGTAACTTTTTTTTTTCAGCCAGGGCCATACCATGTCACTATTTTAATTGTTTTTTTTTCTCTTTATTCCACAGCACGGTGAGCAGCACTCGGGAGCCTGCACAATTGGACCCTTCTGAGGCGATCCCTGAGGAGACCGGCACCGAGGGACACTTCGACCGCCCCGGTACATCTGCACCTTCCCAGCCTTCCCACACATTCGACCCATCTGTCCCATCCACCAGCACAGGAGCATCGTGGCCGCCTACATTACATGAAGCTGCTGGTGAGGAGATCGCTTTCCCTTTACCCCACCCTTCTGCCCCTGACACCTCTAGTACACCTGCGGGTACTGGGCGGCAGCGGCAGAGGGGTCAGGAAAAGTGTTATGCGCCAGAGTTCTTGCATCTGAATGCATCTTTCCAGAGCTGTCTAAAAGTATTGTCAGAGCAAATCTCCGCAGGCTTTCAGCAGATCAACTCCAGCATTCTGGAGGTGAAGACACTTCTGCAAACCATGCATTCAGAAGCAAGATCTTCGCCAAACCACACCTTTTTCAGGTCTGTTGTGGAGCGCATGGCAACACTATCTCCTACCCAGCAGATGCATGTAATGCATTCGTGCCACGGTGCTCTACAGCAGGTTACCTCCCAACCTCCACCTCCCACCACTGTAGTTCCTCCACCTGCACCCCCTCCAGCCACTTTCCATCCTTCCCCTCCTATTACATCTGCACCCCCTCCAGCCACTTTCCATCCTCCCCCTCCTATTACATACCAGCAACCTCACCAGTACCAGCAACCTCCCCAGTACCAGCAACCTCCCCAGTACCAGACATCTCCCCACTTCCAGCAACCTGCCCCGTACCAAACTCCTTCCCCGTACCAAACTCCTTCCCCGTACCAAACTCCTTCCCCGTACCAAACTCCTTCCCCGTACCAAACTCCTTCCCCATACAACTTTCCATCAACATCATCTGCTCCTACAGTCCCTGCCCAACCCTCCACTCCACCGCCCACCACCTCTTCTGCCTCCCACATGTCCACCCATTCTGTAGCTTTTTCCACACCATCACCTCTAACTGTTCCTTCCCCACCACGATCCCAGTCCTCTCTCCACACTCCCATTGTCGAAGTGTCCCGCAGCCCCTCCAGCAGTATTTCCACCCCACACTACACCGAGTTATAATGTTTTTTTTGTAATAAAAATGCCCATTTGGTTGTTTTCAAACCTTTATTAAAAAAGTTTTTTTAACTTTAAAAACCGTTTACAAAAAAAAAATATTTTAAATAAAAGTTAAATTATTGTTTACACTGGTTGTCTGTCATTTCTTTCTGCGGCGAAATATGTTTAAAAAAAAGGTTAAATACAGGGTATTTAAAAGGTAAAAAGGTATTCAAAACCAGGTATATAACTGTGGGTAAATTTTAGCTTTTTGCCACAGTTGTGTTCCTGGTTGTGTTTGAAGCAAAGTATTTCACCTGAAAAGTTGTGTTTATTGTTGGTGATTTCCTAACAATGTACACAACTTTTGTTAAAAGGTGAAATACTTTGCATAAAACACAACCAGGTACACACCTGTGGCCTAAAGCTAAAAATAGAGACCATGACAAGATAGCCAACTTTGGTTGGCAAAGGTATATACTGTTGGTACAGAAGGTACACAAGTTTGGTTAGGGCACAAATCTTTCACACTCTGTCATCCTGCCAGTGTACTCTGCCTTGAGGTGACATAAAGTATAGTGCAAAATTGTCCCTCATTACTGAAACCGTCACAGAACTTCTAGTGGTAATGTCATGGTAATCTTGCAAGGTGGTTTCTTCAGAGGTGTCCTCAATGGAAATGGGTTCCTTGCAGATAACAAAATTGTGGCGTACCACGCAAGCTTTGATCACCTCGTCCACAGTTTCTGTCTTGAGGTTGATTGCAGTCAATAGGACCCGCCATTTGGCTGTCAGAATACCAAAGGTACATTCAACCATTCTTCTTGCTCTTGTGAGGCGGTAATTAAAAATGCGTTTTGGTCTTGTCAATCCTCTGCTAGAGTACGGTTTCAAAAGGTGTTCTGACAGCTGGAAGGCTTCATCCCCTACACAGACAAATGGCATAGGTGGACCAGATGTTTGCGGCAGCGGTCTAGGTGGTGGGAACTGGAAGGTGTTTCCATACAGTTTACGCCCCATGGCAGACAGTTTGAAAACTTGAGAGTCATTGGAGCGGCCATAGGCCCCAATATCAACCGCAATAAATTTGTATTCCGCGTCAGCGATGGCCACGAGGACAATTGAAAAATATTTCTTGTAATTGAAATATTCCGATCCCGATCCAGCTGGCTTTACAATGCGGATATGTTTCCCGTCCACAGCGCCCAAGCAGTTGGGAAACTGACATATCTGTTGAAACTTGTCAGCAATTTCAATCCACCTCTCTGTTGTGGGCTCTGGTAAAAACTCTTCAGCTAAGGAGTCCCACATTGCACGGCATGTGTACTTCACAATTCCAGATATGGTGGAAATCCCGAGTCTGTACTGGAAATGCAGTGACGAAAGGGATTCTCCAGTTGCAAGAAATCTGTGGGGAATTAAAAAACAATAAATTAGTTTTAAATCACAGCATTACATACCAAAACTGAGCTATAACACTTGGAGATACAAACTACCACCAACAAGATTGCAGTGAAAGTGTGCTCTGATGCGATCACATCCAATAAATGTGGCTTACCTTAAAGTCACCATCAGACGCTCTGCGGGTGAAACAGAGAAGCGGCAATAGGTGTCCGCTTTTCTTATGAGGTGTGCAATGCGCTCCACCAAGTAATCAAAATTCTCCATTTTCATCCGAACATATCCAAAAAATTTATCCGGGTTTCGTCGAAGGTCCATGCAGAGTGTAGAATAGACCCCACGCGTCATTCTCTTGGCTGTGATGGGGTGGATCCACAAACGTCGTCTACGATGCCTGATGCGCTGCTGTCGCCCTCTCTCCTTCTCCAGAACAATCGCCCTCAAACGATTCGCCTCCGCTATAAAATCCGCCAAATTCTTCAAAATATTTCCAATGACAACATCCATCTTCGCCAGTAACTTGCTTTTCTCTCCAACCTGCACTTTCTCCTCTACAACCTGTCAAAGAAGGGCTGTAGGAACACGCTATATATAGTTTTCCAGTAGCCAATCCCGTTCGGAAGGCCACAAGGGTCAATTTTAAAAACCGGATCCGGCGTAATCCGTCGAAAAACGGATAGAAAAACGGATGAACCGGATGAGACGGATCCGGTTTTGTCTGTCAAGAACAAGACGGATCCGGCAGAAAACCGGATCCGGCACATCAGGTTTTACAAAACATTTGCCGGATCCGGCATTCCGGCACGACGCCGTATCGCGCCTGACGCCGAAAGCCTGATGTGTGAAAGTAGCCTAAGAGATCAACCCAACAGGAAGAATAGTGAATAACCTGTTGCTTCACTCTTGGTAAAATTGTAGGCATGCACCACTTTTGATACAGAACTCTTCCAATCCTTGGGCTGTCAAAGTTCTCAATATCGACGGTAATGTACGGTGAAACGTTCCACTTGACCATTGCCTTCGGGATGGTATGGTGTAGTGTGAGATCCTGCAGTATTTTCATAACTTGGCAAAGTGATGGTTCTCTAATTATCTTCCCTGGTCATGATGTAATCTAGTTGAGAATCCAAACTTAAGAGATAAGATATTGAAGATCTTCTCCATCACTGTCTTATCAGACTTATTTGTGGTAGCATAAAATGTTCCATCACCAATAGGATGCATTGGTGTTCAGCATTGTATGTTACAAGATGCAGAAAGTCTATTGAAATCATCTCAAATGGGTAGGTAGTTTGGATTTTGCCCATAGGTGCTTGGGTTGGTATATTAGAGCGCTTTTCTTTCAAACAACCTCACTCTCTCGTCACATACCTCTTGATATCTCTTTGTATATACAGCTAGAAGAAACATTCACGAACCTGGTTCGTAGTCCTCTCTACTCCTTGATGTCCCATATTTTTGTGAAGTACTTTAAAGACCAACCGATGGTATATTGCAGCAATGCTGCAGGTAGTACTTACTGTTGTTTCTCTCCTCTTTTGCGATACAATATACCATCTGTGCTGAGGTAGAGCTTTGACCATTCTTTAAATAAGATAGCTACTGCTGGTGATACAGTAACTCTCGATTTTGGTCTACATAAGGTAGAATTCTGCCGATTGTTTGGTCTTCTTGTTATGCTTTCTGGATCATTTTTTTGATAGCTGTTAAATGGACATGGGGTGATCTTGTTTCTTTGCTTCATGGTAGTTGCCACCATCAAGGGACACCACAGCAGTGTGCATTCCTCATGCTGGACTTGTATTGCTTGGGTGTTGTTCACAATAGCTTCTAGACTGACTTTTTCAGAGCACTCTTGCATGAACTCCTCAGGCTCTAACTGCATTCTCAGCAATCTGTCTGCATCCGCATTGCATTTTCTTGACCCATTCTTGATACTGGAGTTGAAGTCAGCTAGTTCAGCTACCCATCTCTGACCCGTAGCTATCAGTTTGGCCCTAGTGAGGACGTAGGTCAGAGGGTTGTTTTTAGTGTATATCTAAAACTCTTGACTCTAATAGAGATAATCTCTAAATTTTTCACAGATTTCCTGCTGATACAGGACTTCTCCAAGTCCCTTTTCTGATGCATCACAATAAAGGACAAATAGTTAATTGAAGTCAGGATATCCCATTATAGGTTGTTTTGAAAGGTAATCCACTAGTTCTTGCAATATCTCCTAGTGACCCGACATCCAGATAATTGGTTGCTGAGCAAAAACCGTGTTTCTACCTTTGGGCCAAATCCTGCCTGTGTTCTTTTTCGACCATACCATTACTCCCTAGCAACATACCCACTGTCTTGAGGTCATACTTGATTCCAAGCTTTCATTTACCCCCACATATGATCCCTGGCTCGCTCTTGTTATCTGCACCACAAAAACATTTCTAGAATTCTTCCCTTTCTTACTTTCGACTCTGCAAAAACTCTTACTGTTTTTCTTATTCATTCTCGTCTGGACTATTGTAACTCTCTACTAATCGTTCTCCCTCTTACCAAACTCTCCCCTCTCCAATCTGTCTTGAAGGTTGCAGCCAGGATCATATTCCTCACCAATCATTACACTGATGCCTCTACCTTGTGCCAGTCATTTCACTGGTTACCCATCCAGTCCTGAATCCAGTACAAACTTATTACCCTCACCCACAAAGCACTCCACGGCTCAGCACCACCCTGCATCTCCTCCCTTGTCTCAGTCTATCACCCTACCCGTGCCCTCCGTTCTGCTGATGACCTGAGGTTAACATCCTCAATAATCAGAACCTCTCACTCGCATCTCTAAGACTTTTCACCTTATGCACCAATTCTTTGGAATGCACTACCCAGATTAATACAATTAATCCCCAATCCCCACAGTTTTAAGCGTGCCTTAAAAACGCATTTGTTCAGACTGGCCTACCATCTCAATGCATTAACCTAACTACCCTTGTGTTGCCCACTCAAAATTTTTACCATAACCAGGTCCTCGCATCATGTTCTCACATGCTTTATGCATTTAATAGCCCTCTGTGTCTGTATTGGTACATACTTTGGTTGATAACCGGTTCAAGCAGGATTACATGAACACTCCATTCTTACACTTTGGCTTGTCCGAACAATGAAAGCAATTGTTACCATCTACCTTTCGTGTCTCCCCTTTTCCGCATAGATTGTAAATTTGCGAGCAGGACCCTCATTCCTCTTGGTATCTATTTTGATCTATGTGTGTATTGTTATGCTATATTGTCTATTGTCTCTGGATCACTCTGGAATGCCCGCTCCATCTGCAATAAACTCCATGTGATTCACAACCTCTTTACCTCTCACAATTTTTCCTTCCTTGGCCTCACTGAAACATGGCTGACACCGCCTCCCCTGCTGCACTATGCTATGGCGGCCTCCACTTTACCCACACTCCTCACCCTGGCAACAGACATGGTGGAGGAATGGGCCTTCTCCTTTCTTCCAACTGCACCTTCAACCCAATCCCAACTCTTCCCTCCCTTGTCCTCCCCTCTTTTGAAGCCCACTCTGTTCGAATCTACTCTCCCTCTAACCTCCAAGTGGCTGTCATATTCCGACCTCCGGGCCCGACCACTGCCTTCATTGACCAATTCTCTACCTGGCTCCTTCAGTTCCTCTCTGCTGACATTCCCACCATCATCATGGGTGGCTTCAACATCCCCATTGACACCCACCAGTCAGCAGCTTCCAAACTCCTGTCTCTTACTTCTTCCTCTGGGCTTACTCAGTGGTCCTCCACAGCCACCCACACAGACGGACACACATTAAACCTGGTCTTCACCCGTCTCTGCTCCCTATCTAACTTCACAGCCTCCCCTCTCCCTCTATCTGACCACCATCTACTCAGTTTCTCATCCCGGTCCTCCTCACCTGTCATCCACGTCCAGCAACATGCGCACCCCCGCAGAAATCTTGCATATCTAGACACTCACACACTCTCTGACTCTATCCTACCACTGTCCTCCATATCCTCACTCCATGACACAGACACTGCCACTAGTTTCTACAATGCCACTCTTGCATCAGCCATCGCCCCTACCATGCATAACAGAGTGCGACGAATCAATAGACAACCATGGCAAAATAACACCACTAAAAAGCTTCGGCAAGCATCCAGAATTGCTCAATGGAGCTGGAAAAAAAGCATTCCCAAGACAACTTCACTGTACTCAAACAAGCAACACCTGCATTCAAATCAGCTCTCACCTCTGCTAAACAGACCTACTTTACACCCCTTGTATCTTCATTATCCCACAACCCTAAACAGTTGTTCAATACTTTTAACTCCCTCCTCCACCCACCACTGCCCCCTCCAACTTCCCTAATCTCTGCTGAGGACTTCGCCATGCACTTCAAAAACAAGATAGACCAAACACGGCAAGTCTTTATTATTCAACCACCGCAACCCCTTTGTATACCCGACCAATGCCCAAACCCCATAACCTCCTTATCCAACATCACTGAAGGGGAGCTTGCTCACTTTCTCTTCAAATCACACCTCACCACTTGACCCCATCCCACCTCCTCCCCAACCTCGCCACAACTCTTATCCCATCTCTAACCCACCTCTTCAACCTATCACTAACTTCCGGTACCTTCCCTTCTGCTTTCAAACATGCTACGATCATGACTATCCTCAAAAAGAAAACCCTCGACGCAACTGCTATGTCCAGCTATCGCCCATTATCGCTGCTCCCATTCACTTCCAGACTCCTGGAGCAGCAGGACCACGCTGAACTTTCCTCCCATCTCTCATCTAACCTGCTCTTTGACAATCTACAATCTGGTTTCTGCCCCCAGCACTCCACTAAGACAGCCCTGACCAATATTACTAACGACCAACTTACAGCCAAAGCGAACATACAATACTCTATACTCCTCCTTCTTGACCTGTCCTCTGCCTTCGACACAGTTGATCACTGACTCCTGCTACAGATTCTTTCTTCCTTTGGCATCAAAGACCTTGCCCTATCCTGGATCTCCTCATACCTCTCCAGCCGCACATTCAGCGTCTCCCACTCCCACACTACCTCCACATCCCACCCTTTCTCTGTTGGAGTCCTCCAAGGTTCTGTTCTAGGACCCCTACTCTTCTCAATCTATACACCTGGCCTGAGACAACTCATAAAGTCCCATGGATTCCAGTACCACCTTTATGGCAATGATACTCAGATCTAAGTCTCTGGCCCAGGCGTCAACTCTCAGACACTCCGGGATTTTGGAGAGCAATCAGCCATATCCTCCTCCTTCTTCTCTCGCTTCCTCAAACTGATTGCGGACAAATCTGAACTGATCATCTTTCCCCCATCTCACAGATCTTCCTTTCCTGACCTATCTATAACAATTGACGACATCACGCTTTCCCCCGTAACGGAGGTCCACTGCCTCAGAGTAACCCTTGACTCTGCCCTGTCCTTCAAACTGCACATCCAAGCTCTCTCCATCTCCTGTCGCCTCCAGCTCAAAAATATTTCCAGGATCCATCCCTTCCTCAACCCTTACTATACTAAAATGCTTGTGCGATCCCTCATCATCTCCGTGTCGACTATTGCAACATCCTTTTCTGTGGCCTCCCTGCTAACACCCTCTCACCTCTCCAGTC
Organism: Dendrobates tinctorius; assembly: GCF_039654945.1. Lineage (NCBI taxonomy): Eukaryota > Metazoa > Chordata > Amphibia > Anura > Dendrobatidae > Dendrobates > Dendrobates tinctorius. The sequence continues at coordinate 11,244,375 of NW_027361866.1, forward strand.
CATCCTTAACTCTGCTGCCTGACTAATTCATCTCTCTCCTCGCTACTCCTCTGCTTCTCCCCTCTGCAAATCTCTTCACTGGCTCCCATTCCCTCAATGTATCCAATTCAAATTACTAATACTGACCTACAAGGTCATCTATAACCTATCTCCTCCATATATCCCTGAATTAATCTCCCGATATCTTCCCTCACATAATTTCTGATCCTCCCAAGACCTCCTTCTCTCCTCCACACATATTCGCTTCTCATCCAACCTCCTCCAAGACTTCTATCCTCTGGAATTCTTCACGTCCAGGTAACAACCACACTTGGATCCTTCAGATGGAACCTGAAAACCCATCTCTTCAGGAAAGCCTACAGCCTGCAATGATCCCCACTGCCTCCTCACCACTACTGGAGCTACTGTCTCACCATCACTGGAGCTGCTGCAACCCCCCAACCAACTGTCTCCTTCCCCACCATCCTGTAGAATGTAAGCCCGAAAGGGCAGAGTCCTCTCTCCCCTCTGATTCAGCCATATTATCTACAAAGCCATTCTGGGATTTGGTTGTTTGTTTCTGGGGCCTCATCCATGTGACAGTTATCAGTCACCCTGCCCTGGCAACCTTCTGCTCTTTTGTGATTGGCTGACCTTGTCACTCCATCAGGTCTTATTACAGAACAGGCACCCCATCCAGCTTGACACATTGACTCCATTGCACAGCTCTGTGACACTTTGTATTGAAGGGAGAGAGTACTTCTCTAGACCTGTGTGCACAGTATAACGAATCAGAAGCCTGTAGTGTTAATACTGGTGCTAAAGCTGAGCCATCATACTAACAGCCCTTCAAAGGGAAATCCTTTGCTTTTCTGTTTGTATCACATACAATCTGCATTTAGCCTAGGAAGAGAGAAAGGGTCGCAGGAGCAGATAGTGACAGAATCCAACCTGTAGATAGTGATTAGGGCTGTACAGTCCGTTGGCAAAAATATAACTAGAACTTTTTTTGGAAGCGTGAAAAAATTCAATATACTTTGAGCCATTGAGTATTATATGATTTGTGTTACTTTTTTGTTTTATATAATACTCAAAAAATCGTTAAGAAACTTACCCCAGAGAAATGTTTTTTTATCAATACACTATTGTGTGTTCTGGATGAATTTTGTGTATATGTGTGTATATATATATATATATATATATATATATATATATACACACAGTATATATAACACTTCAAAAGAGTGTTTAAAAATTTTGCAGGGTTAAATTAGTTGGATTACATCTCTCACCCATATGCTATTACATGGTGTGGGGTAAATTTCTGTGATATTATCTAACACTACAAAAAAAAGTGCTACAAAAATTGGCTGGATTACAGCTATCCTCCATACATTATTCCGTGGTCTGAGGTACATTTCCTGTGAGCTATAAAACTGAAAAAAAAAAGAGTTAAAATTTTTTGGAGTGTTACATTTCTCAGCCATACAGGGTTATGTGGTCTTGGTACATTTTTGTGATCTCTAAAACTGAGAAAAAGCATTTAAAAATGTTGTAGGGTTACATTTCTCTGCCATACAGTCAGTGTCGGACTGGGGTGCCAAGGGCCCACCAGTAACAGTGACTTTGGGGGACCCACTTTTCACATGCATACAAATATTACATTACCCTTGCTCACAAATTTACCTATATAATAATAAACTGGGTAGTTTGATTAATGAATGATGAGATGCTGCTTTTTTTTTGTACATAGTGAATTATGATAAGTACTGTCCATATAGTGGGGTTGGAGCCCCAGATCTGCACAGGGGCCACCGGGGGATTCCCCTGTTATCCTATGGGCCAGTCCGAGCCTGCATACAGTATTACGTGGGTAAGTGAAAGGGTGTGTGCACACGTTGCGGACCCTACAGTACCATTTAAAGCAATGCAAAATGAAAAACGTAGTTCCCACGGTGCGGAATTTTCCGCAGTTTTAAATCCGCAGCATGTCACTTCTTTGTGCGGATTCCGCAGCGGTTTGGCACCTGCTCCATGACAGGTGTCAAACCGCAGGGTAATCCGCAGAAAATCCGCAGATCTTTTGACCTGCGGCTTTACATGTCATTTTAGAAAAATCCACGCGGAAAATTCCGCAGCAGAATCCACAACTTGTGCACACACCCAAAGGAATCCAGGCACATCCATCAGTTGGTAAAAAATTATTGATTCATTTTATTAGTGGTCCAGTAAAATACTGAAGAAAGAAAAACTTTAAAACTGGTGCTTTTCTGATGTATAACGGCCCTAATCATAGCATGATAAGAATGTAATCAACAGGAAGTAAAGGAAAATGATACCTTCGGATTTGGTTTCTTTCCTTGATTTATATTTACAAGGGGATCCCCAGAGTAATAGGGTACATATTTCACTTTATAGAAAAGATGTTTCTGGAAATACTATGCTCCTAGCTTCTAAATATCTGATAACTGGGCAAGAAAGTTATTGTGTCTCCTAACTTAGTTAAATCATCCAATCAAAAAAACTGGAGACCTCTATTTTAAAATAATGAACAAATCTTTATTACACACAATATCAATTGATAAAACATAGGGATTGTAAGGTAGTACATGATTGGACAACACATGGTACATTTAGGTAAGAAGTGGTAACAGTAGTATCAAAACACTTTTTATTGCATGATTATTCTTAAAAAAGTCGTCTTAAATATATAGAAATGTTACATATTTCCCAAAGTGGAATCAAAATAAAAGATCTAATCACATCACAAACAGTTTTAGTGAAAGAAGAGGATGTATTTATAAATCTATATTGGTAAGCTTCCAAAAACTGCTCAAGGCTGCTATGATTTTTTATTATTATTATTACACTGCCATCTAGTGGCAAAGGAAGGAATGGTATCCTATCAAATTCAGAACAATTCTTACTATCTAATTTCTCACAGAAGTTCCTTATATGTGCATTGAGGAGAATGACAAGCACTATTTATTAATTATGCTACAAAAATCAATAAAGTGCATACATAAAAGGATTAATTCAAAGTGCAAGGTTGTGCAAAAAGTGCTATAATAGTGCTAGGCAGCCCTCATATCAAAAACACATATAGGCTTTTAAGGCGACATACCACAAATTCAGTCCTGATGGACCACGTGTAGGAGACCCCTAAAGCGCGTTTCGCGTTCGCGCTTCTTCCGAAGCTTCTACCTATCACCCTCACCACACTACAGGGTGGGCCATTTATATGGATCCACCTGAATAAAATGGGAATGGTTGATGATATCAACTTCCTGTTTGTGGCACATTAGTATATGGGAGGGGGAAAACTTTTCAAGATGAATGGTGATCATGGCAGCCATTTTGGATCCAACTTTATTTTTTTCAATGGGAAGATGGTTATGTGACACAGCAGACTTACTGAGAATTTCACAAGAAAAACAATGGTGTGCTTGATTTTATTATTATTAACCCTCTTATCCCACTCTTGACCCACTGATGGCAACACCACAGAAGAAATGCTAGCACAGGCTTCCACTGTCCGTTGTTTCAGATGCTGCACATCTCGTATCTTCACTGCATAGACAATTGCCTTCAGATGACCCCAAAGATAAAAGTCTAAGGGAGTCTGATCGGGAGACCTTGGTGGCCATTGAAACCAAGGAAACTGTTCATCAAAGAATGCCCAGACCTGACACCCATAATTGATGGTATGGTGCGGTACATAGGGTGCAAAGATAGTGGGGCCATTCTTCATCAATGGAAAACTCAATGCCACTGGATATCTGAAATTGCTACATGATGATGTGCTGCCCTATTTATGCACTGAAGATGGCACGTTCCCTGAGTTTTTCCAGCAAGATGGTGCACCACCACATTATGGGTGTCAGGTCCGGGCATTCCTACAAGGAATCTGACCCCATTAGACTAGCATTTCTTCTGTGTTATTGCTATAGTGTGTCAAGAGTGTGAGAAGAGGGTTGAATTGACAAACCAGCACAATGGGCAGCACTTTGAACACATTTTATAAGTGGTCATAAACTTGTAAATAACTCATGAAAGAATAAAGTTATGTTAAAACCAAGGACACCTTTGTTTTTCTTGTGAAATTCTCAATAAGTTTGATGTGTTACATGACCCTCTTTCCATTGGAAGAAATAAAGTTCAAAATGGCTGACTTCAAAATGGCCGCCATGGTCACCTCCCATCTTGAAAAGTTTCCCCCCTCCCATATACTAATATGCCACCAACAGGAAGTTGATATCACCAACCATTCCCATTTTATTTAGGTGAATCCATATAAATGGCCCACTCTGTACTAAATCGATTCCCTATGAGGAGTTGGTGCAAGCCAAACGTTCTTGTTCAAATGAAAAAATATTCAATATTGAAATGGAAAACGTTTTTTCAAGACTGAGAGATAGGGGTTATGATATTCCTACTGTTCATAAAGCTCTGACTAAGGTAAACAGAAAAAAAAAAACAGGAATGAATTTTCATACAATAGTAGATGTAAGCCTGGGGAGTCATCTACCGTATTTGTCCTGTCAACTTTTCCACTACATTTAGCCTTCAATTCAACAAAATTAAAGCAATAACTGCAACATATTTGCCGGCTATTAGCCAGAATGATATCCTGAGAAACATATTAAACAATGGATGCCATTATGTAGACAAATGTGGATTTTCCCTGGGCAATACCTTTCATAAACTTAAAAGGTGCATCGCTGAACACCTGTCTAATATCAGAAATAAAAGAGCCATAATTCACCGTACACTCTAGTAGATTTACTTGCAAAATAGTGTCAGTTTATTACATGAATTCAAGAATAATGATAACAAAAATTACTTTCATCGTAATGCAGGCTGACTGGGCCTGCTCACATTGGCACCCTCCATTGGACATATACAGCATGTACAGCATTATTCAGCAGCGCTGGTGAGCTTTTTTCTTTCTCGATTTCCAAGTTTACAGTATTACATAGTCTGGGTACATTTCTGTGATCTCTAAAACGGTGAAAAAGCGTTTAAAAAATTGGTATGGCTACATTTCGAAGCCATACAGTATTACGTGGCCTGGGGTATATTTCTGTGATTTACAACACTGCAAAAAAAAGTCTTACTTTATTTACTGCATTCAATTAGTCATACATACAGTGTAATGTGCTTATTGGGTGACAACGATGGCAGATGCACATGAGACTCCAGAGGGAGTGACCTGAGGAATATCAGAGCTACAGGAAGCTGGCGGTACAGCAGAGGTGGCAGGAGCCTGTTTTCCTGATCCGGTCAATATCCTGGACCCACCAAAGCCCGAACCCTGGCCGCATCCTTTACCACTTGTTGGAATATGTTTGGTGCAACAACTCCATTCCTGTCTGAGTGTTTATTTGTATGCTGTTTATAAAGTTAAAAAAATTCCCAGAGGCTCACACAGCCTGTATTTCCTGTTTTCCTGAGTCTGTGTATGAGAGAAGATGAAGCAGCCTGCTGCAGATGCTGCACAGATAGAGACACACAAATACTTAATTCCTGATCAATTAAGCTTATCATATATTGTTCCTGATTGTTCCCGAATAAACAAGTTCTGCTGTCACATGCTTGGAGAGTATTGTGAGTATCCACTGCCAACAGGTTATGGGCCCAGAGTGACACAGAACCCCAGAGTAACACAACAAAAGAAGCCCAGAGCAAAAGCAGCATAGAGCAACAGAGAAGATGTCCACTAGCAGCAAACCTGTCAAGTTCTCAGTGCCAAGCCTCACCAATAGTGTTGAGCATTCCGATACCGCAAGTATCGGGTATCGGCCGATATTAGCGGTATCGGAATTCCGATACTTAATTCCGATACTTTTTTCATATCGGATTCCGGGATCGGAATCGGAATAGGAAGTTCCCATCATGCTATGAGCCTGCTTGATTTGATTAAGCCAATGGGAATCCTCCGAAGTGTGGGCACATCCTGTTAGGCATGTAGGCATGTTAACTATTGGCATGGCTGTGATTGGCTGCCGAAATGATGTCATGATGCACTATAAAAGCCACCGCAGCCGCCATTTCTGGTCACTCTGCTGTGAATTCAGTTAGGGACAGGCTGCTGTAGAAGACTGTGAGGGACAGTTAGAAATAGCGATTCTAAAAACAATATTGTGCTTTATCCAGGCTACATAAACCACCACTGTAGCTTGCTTTTCCCTAGCAGCGCTGTTTTCACAGCTGTCTGCAAGGGCTGTGTGAGTGCAGCTCACGCTGTGGAGTGGGTCCTGCAGCCACGTCAGGCTGTAGGCCACCCAGTGTGATCACTGCTGCCTCATACATCTTTTATTTTTTGAGCTGCATTTTTTAAATAATTTCAATCTAGTGTGCTTCCATCCGTATCCATATACGTTGGTTGCAAACACTAGTAGTAGACAGCGGAGCCTTTCTGCAGCCTTTCAGTGCTAGTGTCCACTTTGCTGCACTGTTCACGGCTGTCTGAGAGGTCTCTGACTGTGTGTGAGTGCAGCTCACGCTGAGTAGTGTGTCCTGCAGCTACGTCTGGCTGTAGGACGCTCAGCGTGCGTCACTGCCTCACACATATTTTTATTTGAGTGCAGCTCATTTTTTCTTCTATTAGTGTGCATCCATCCGTCTCCATCTACGGTGGTTGCAAACACTATATAGGAGTACACAGCGGAGCCTTTCTGCAGCCTGTCAGTGCCAGTGCCCACTTAGCTGCACTGTTGACGGCTGTCTGAGAGGTCTCTGACTGTGTGTGAGTGCAGCTCACGCTGAGTAGAGTGTCCTGCAGCTACGTCTGGTTGTAGGACGCTCAACGTGCGTCACTGCCTCACACATATTTGTCTCTGAGTGCAGCTCATTTTTTCTTCTCCTATTAGTGTGCATCCATCCGTATCCATCAACATTGGTTGGTTGCAAACACTATATAGGAGTAGATAGAGGAGCCTTTTTTTCTGGCTTGTGCCCTGCCGGCGCAGCCAGATTAGTATTACCCAATTTTTTTGGAGCCTCATCTTTTGCATTGTAGGTTACCTGCCTGCATTGTAATAGCTCCAAAAAGTTGGTGATACTATCAGTTTCAATTCTTTGTTCTCATACTTTGAGTTTGTTTCAAACAAAGAAACCACATAAAAAGTTCACCAAACACTACATTTTGAACTTGTGTAGGCCACATCAGCTCCTATTAAAGTCTAGTCCACACACACACACTTCATAAAATTAGTGTTTCTTGTACCTGTAACCAGCTGTTCAGGAATAAGCACACTAAGGCCCCCCTTTGTCCTTTTTTGCCTATCTTAAGCAGTCTTGCAAGATGAAGAAGGCAGGGAGTAAGGCGCGGGGGCGTGGGCGTGGGCGTGGAGTTTCAGCAGGGATAGGACGTGGGGATTCTGCAGGGAGAGGACGTGGGGATTCTACAGGTAGAGGACGTGGGGATTCTGGGCCTGCTGCGGGCACCAGTGGATCAGCATCCCCCAGTTTTAGCAGGCAACAGTCCTTTATGCGCAGCTTTGTAGGACCTCAACGTACCCCACTGCTGCGGGAGGAACAAATTGAAGCCGTTGTCGGATGGATGGCAGCTAACGCATCGACTTCAATTACTTCCGCATCCTCTCAGGGTCAGAGCACCGAAGAGCAACCATCTGTCTCTTCACCACCTGCCAAAGTGCCCAGGCAGTCAGAGAGACATGGACAGGAGCCATCACAATCTCTACTTCTGTTCTCGGAATCTGTTGGCTTGGAAAGAGGGGGCCAGCCAAGCAGCATTCCTGAATGTGAAGAAGAGGGAGTATGCAGTGATGCGCAACTTCTTTGTCCCTCTGAATCTGAAGAGGCGAGTGGGCCAGTGCCTATGGTCAGCACACCTCAGTACGCATCAGATGATGACGAGACTCAGTTGCCACTTTCTGGTGCGTACGGTGCTGGCGAGACAACCCCGGAGAAGCAGCTGTTTGAAGAGGGGAGGGAAGATGATGAGGTCCTTGACCCATCATGGCGTGAGCAACAGGAAGGTGGTGGGAGCAGCTCGGAGGAAGAGATTCCCCTACCGGCCAAAACAGGAGGCAGAGGGAGGGGGAAGACTTGGTTGCCTGTACCCTCCACTTCGGCACCCGTTAGGAGCATTCCTCCTTCCAAAGGCAAACCGGGCGCTCACAAGAGTTGCAGTGCGTGGTCCTTTTTTGACACAGTTGCAGATGACATTTGCTTTGTCAAATGCAAGCTGTGTCATCAGAGAGTCAAAAGAGGGAGAAATGTCAGCAACCTCAATACCACAAATATGTGGAAACATGTGCGCACCAAGCACGAGTTGGAGTTGCAGAGACACCCTCAAGACGTAGGCCAACGTACAGCACCACCTACCACCTCTTCAGTTCGTGTTGGGCCCTCTTCCTCCAGCTCACACACTGCTGGTTCGGCTTCCTCACAGGATCGCCAAGGAAGAACCTCTGCCACTGTTGTCCGGAGACCCTGTCAGATTCCACCCATAACAGCACGTTCCCATCCATCACAGCCATCGGTAGCACAGGCATGGGATAAAAGGCGCCCTTACTCGGCAAACCATCCCCGAGCACAGTCTCTGAATGCTGGCATTGCCAAACTTCTGGCAGTTGAAATGCTGTCATTCAGGCTGGTGGACACTGACACCTTCCGGGACTTAATGGCATTGGCAGTCCCCCAATACAACGTGCCCAGCCGCTTTTATTTCAGCAGGCGAGCCGTCCCTGCCCTGCAGAAACATGTTGAGGGCAAAATAAAACATGCGCTACTAAACGCCGTTAGTAGCAAGGTCCACCTGACCACCGATGCGTGGACCAGTAACCATGGACAGGGACGATACCTTTCCCTCACTGCCCACTGGGTCAATGTTGTGGAGCCGGGTACGGATCTGGAGAGTGGCGCTGTACGTGTTCTTCCAACGCCACGGATTGCAGGACTCCAGTCTGTACACATAGACTCCTCCTCCTACTCAAGTTCCTCAGAAACAGCAGAGCAGGAGCCTGTTACGACCGATATGAGCACAGCCGTGGCCAAACGTCAACAGGCTGTACTCAAATTAATTTCTTTGGGGAATCGAAGCCACACAGCGCAGGAGCTCTGGAATGCTATCAAGCTGGAGAGCGATGTGTGGTTTGGGCCAGCGAATCTCCAGCCGGGCTTGGTAGTGTGTGACAATGGCCGAAATCTGGTGGCAGCTCTTGGCCTAGGCAACCTCACACACATCCCATGTCTGGCACATGTTCTTAACTTGGTCGTGCAGAGCTTTCTGAGGGACTATCCGGATCTTGATGCACTGTTGCACAAGGTCCGCATAGAGTGCGCTCACTTGCGACGTTCCAGCACGGCAAGATCGCGCCTCGCTGCTCTGCAGCGACGATTTGGCCTTCCAGAACATCGCATCATATGTGACCTACCCACCCGGTGGAATTCAACGTTACATATGTTGGAGCGGTTGTGTGAGCAGCAGGCAGCAGTCATGGAGTACCAGCTGCATCAGGCGCAAACAAGTCGCACTGTGCGCCGTTCACACTTCAGCACCATTGAGTGGGCCTCTATGAAGGACATCTGCCTCGTTTTGCGTGCCTTCGATGAATCCACGCGGATGGCGAGTGCAGATGATGCACTAGTCAGCATGACTGTCCCCCTTATCTGCCTGCTTCAACAAACACTGCAAGCACTAAGGGATGAGGTTTCAGAAGAGGTGGAGGATGAGGAGTCCCAAATGCCATCTGCTTCTGGACAGTCTGCGCTACGTGTTTCCTCACAAAGGCCTAGGCAGGGGACACTTTGTGAGGAGGATGAGGAGGAGTCGATGGAGGAGGAAGACATCTCTCCAGAGGAGGGAGGTACACAAACCTCTACTCAGTATGTACAGCGAGGGTGGGGTGATGCAGAGCAGGTCGAGGTCACGCCTCAAACAGGGGACAGCGGTTCTTTGGCAGTTGGGAGTCTGCAGCACATGGTTGATTTCATGCTGCAGTGCCTGAGAAACGACCGCCGCATCGCCCACATTCTCGTCTCGGCTGATTATTGGGTGTACACCCTCCTAGATCCTCGCTACCGGGACAGCGTACAAAGGCTCATACCAACGTTGAACCGGGAGCGTAAAATGCGGGAGTACGAAGAGTCACTGGTGCAGTCCATAATGTTTTCCATTCCACCCGACAGCATTGTTGCAAGTGCTTTACAAAGCAGCTCTGTGCGTCGAGGCAGTGGAGGAAACTCTGCACAAAGAGGGAGCAGAGGCAGTGCCGCAGCACAAGGCAAGACCACTATGGCCCAAATGTGGCAAAGTTTTGTGTGTCCACCACAATTGTCTACACCATCAGCGACGCCTCGAGTCAGCAGGAGGCAACGCTTCCGTCAGATGGTGTCAGACTACATGTCTTGCCCTGTCGCTGTACTCCCAGATGGCTCTTCCCCCTTCAAGTTTTGGGTCTCTAAGCTGGATACATGGCCAGAGCTTAGCCAGTATGCATTGGAGGTGCTGGCTTGCCCTGCTGCCAGTGTATTATCGGAACGTGTCTTTAGTGCCGCAGGTGGTGTACTAACAGACCGTCGCACGCGACTATCTTCCGATAATGTTGACCGGCTGACTTTTCTGAAAATGAACAAGGCCTGGATCTCCAAAGACTTTGCCATTCCTCTTACAGACTAAATTAGTGGTTGGCAACTGTATCCAGGTCTGCTGGTGTGTTCATTTTTCTACCACCTGAACTATAATCCCTGTGCTTCAACACAGCCAGTTGTCGCTCAGATGTGTCGTCTGCACAGAGAAACACACTAGCTCCTGTGTTACTGGGGTTCAGTAATGCCAGCTGATCCCCTGCTGTGTGGACGGCAGAGTCACCAGCTCCATCAACATTCAAACCACTACTGATTTTTAACCGTGCCCAACTTAGGTCTCTGGCTCCACTGTCTCTACTATTTCCCCTGACCTCCAACCCCGCCATCTACATCTCTGAAGTGGCGTCAGCACAATCTACACTTGTTCCTGTGTTCCTGTGGCTCAGTCCCATCAGTTTATCCCCTGATGTGTGTCCGGCAAGGTCTCCTGCTCTGTCCACATTCCCATAACCAGTAGTGGGAATGAGGACAGAGCTGGCGAACTTGCCGGACAAACATCAGGGGATCAACTGATGGGACTGAGCACCAGTAACACAGGAACAAGTGTAGATTGTGCTGACGCCACTTCAGAGATGTAGCTGGCGGGGTTGGAGGCCAGGGTAAATAGTAGAGACAGTGGAGCCAGAGGCCTAAGTGGAGCATGGTTAGAATCAGTAGTAGTCCACAACCTCCATAAAAACCGCTGCCCATTGGCCTCTGCATGCGGCATGCGTAATCCTGGGCTCCAACAGCGTCAGTTGGTGTTCAGAAGTGTCGTCTCCACAGAGCCAAACACATTCGTTCAAGTGTTAGTGGGGTTCAGCACTGCCAGCTGTTCCCCTGCTGTGGAGATGGCAAGTCTCCTGCTGCCTTCACCTGCCAAAATCCAGTAGGCCCCAGCCTGCTCCTCGCCTAATCCTGGGCTCCAACAGCGTCAGTTGGTGTTCAGAAGTGTCGTCTCCACAGAGCCAAACACATTCGTTCAAGTGTTAGTGGGGTTCAGCACTGCCAGCTGTTCCCCTGCTGTGGAGATGGCAAGTCTCCTGCTGCCTTCACCTGCCAAAATCCAGTAGGCCCCAGCCTGCTCCTCGCCTAATCCTGGGCTCCAACAGCGTCAGTTGGTGTTCAGAAGTGTCGTCTCCACAGAGCCAAACACATTCGTTCAAGTGTTAGTGGGGTTCAGCACTGCCAGCTGTTCCCCTGCTGTGGAGATGGCAGTCTCTCCTGCTGTCTCCGCATTACAAAGACAGTAGGCCTCTGCCTACACCCTCCTATTTCCTGGGCTTCAACACAGCCAGTTGTAGTTCGGAAGTGCCGTCCACACGGAAAGAGATACTTGCTCCCGTGTCTCAGTGGGGTTCAGTAACGTCAGCTGATCCCCTGCTGTGTGGATGGCAGTCTCTCCTGCTGTAAACTCATTCAAAATACAGTAGGCCTCTGCCTACACCCTCCTATTTCCTGGGCTTCAACACAGCCAGTTGTAGTTCGGAAGTGCCGTCCACACGGAAAGAGACACTTGCTCCCGTGTCTCAGTGGGGTTCAGTAACGTCAGCTGATCCCCTGCTGTGTGGATGGCAGTCTCTCCTGCTGTAAACTCATTCAAAATACAGTAGGCCTCTGCCTACACCCTCCTATTTCCTGGGCTTCAACACAGCCAGTTGTAGTTCGGAAGTGCCGTCCACACGGAAAGAGACACTTGCTCCCGTGTCTCAGTGGGGTTCAGTAACGTCAGCTGATCCCCTGCTGTGTGGATGGCAGTCTCTCCTGCTGTAAACTCATTCAAAATACAGTAGGCCTCTGCCTACACCCTCCTATTTCCTGGGCTTCAACACAGCCAGTTGTAGTTCGGAAGTGCCGTCCACACGGAAAGAGATACTTGCTCCCGTGTCTCAGTGGGGTTCAGTAACGTCAGCTGATCCCCTGCTGTGTGGATGGCAGTCTCTCGTGCTGTAAACTCATTCAAAATACAGTAGGCCTCTGCCTACACCCTCCTATTTCCTGGGCTTCAACACAGCCAGTTGTAGTTCGGAAGTGCCGTCCACACGGAAAGAGATACTTGCTCCCGTGTCTCAGTGGGGTTCAGTAACGTCAGCTGATCCCCTGCTGTGTGGATGGCAGTCTCTCCTGTTGTAAACTCATTCAAAATACAGTAGGCCTCTGCCTACACCCTCCTATTTCCTGGGCTTCAACACAGCCAGTTGTAGTTCGGAAGTGCCGTCCACACGGAAAGAGATACTTGCTCCCGTGTCTCAGTGGGGTTCAGTAACGTCAGCTGATCCCCTGCTGTGTGGATGGCAGTCTCTCCTGCTGTCACCTCATTCAAAATTCAGTAGGCCTCTGCCTACACCCTCCTATTTCCTGGGCTTCAACACAGCCAGTTGTAGTTCGGAAGTGCCGTCCACACGGAAAGAGATACTTGCTCCCGTGTCTCAGTGGGGTTCAGTAACGTCAGCTGATCCCCTGCTGTGTGGATGGCAGTCTCTCCTGCTGTAAACTCATTCAAAATACAGTAGGCCTCTGCCTACACCCTCCTATTTCCTGGGCTTCAACACAGCCAGTTGTAGTTCGGAAGTGCCGTCCACACGGAAAGAGACACTTGCTCCCGTGTCTCAGTGGGGTTCAGTAACGTCAGCTGATCCCCTGCTGTGTGGATGGCAGTCTCTCCTGCTGTAAACTCATTCAAAATACAGTAGGCCTCTGCCTACACCCTCCTATTTCCTGGGCTTCAACACAGCCAGTTGTAGTTCGGAAGTGCCGTCCACACGGAAAGAGACACTTGCTCCCGTGTCTCAGTGGGGTTCAGTAACGTCAGCTGATCCCCTGCTGTGTGGATGGCAGTCTCTCCTGCTGTAAACTCATTCAAAATACAGTAGGCCTCTGCCTACACCCTCCTATTTCCTGGGCTTCAACACAGCCAGTTGTAGCTCGGAAGTGCCGTCCACACGGAAAGAGATACTTGCTCCCGTGTCTCAGTGGGGTTCAGTAACGTCAGCTGATCCCCTGCTGTGTGGATGGCAGTCTCTCCTGCTGTCACCTCATTCAAAATTCAGTAGGCCTCTGCCTACACCCTCCTATTTCCTGGGCTTCAACACAGCCAGTTGTAGTTCGGAGGTGCCGTCCACACGGAAAGAGATACTTGCTCCCGTGTCTCAGTGGGGTTCAGTAATGTCAGCTGATCCCCTGCTGTGTGGATGGCAAAGTCTCCTGCTGCCTACACAGTCGTACCACTACTGATTTTTAACCGTGCTCCAATTAGGCCTGTGGCTCCACTGTCTCTCGTATTTCCCCTGTCCTCCAACCCTGCCAGTTACAGCTCCGAAGTGGCGTCTGCACAATCCACACTTGTTCCTGTGTTCAGTCCGATCAGTTAATCCCCTGATGTGTGTCCGGCAATGTCGCCTGCTCTGTCCACATTCCCATTATCGGAATGTGGACAGAGCAGGCGACATTGCCGGACACACATCAGGGGATTAACTGACCGGACTGAACACCTGTAACACAGGAACAAGTGTGGATTGTGCAGACGCCACTTCGGAGCTGTAACTGGCGGGGTTGGAGGACAGGGGAAATATGAAAATCAGTGAATCCACAGGCCTAAGTGGAGCTTGGTTCAAATTAGTAGTCTACAACCGATCTTAAAATTTCTTCAATGCAGCCTAAGCCTGCTCCGTGCTTGTCCCTGGGCTTCAACACAGCCAGTTGTTGCTCGGAAGTGCCGTCTTCACAGAGTAAAACACTAGCTCCTGTGTTTGTGGGGTTCAGTAACGTCAGCTGTTCCCCTGCTGTTTTGATGGCAATCTGTCCTGCTGCCTCCCAATTGACAGCACATCAGGCCTCAGCCTGCTAAGTGCTTGTCCTGGGCTCCAACATCGCCAGTTGCTGCTCATAACTGACTTTGGCACGGGTACTCCCTCCTGCCCAGCTTGGTTCCAGCCCTGCCTGCTGTTTCCGGGAAGTGTCAATGTCAGTTTGCCACCCCAAGTTGCCATGTCGTGTTGCGGTTGGGTTAGCCGAGGCTAGGGTGCCAGCAGTTTAGGTGCTTCCTATGTGGACTGCGGGTTCTGGTAAGAAAGGTTTGTTCCATAGTGCCAGTAGGACAAGCACCCCCTGTAGGACTGTGTGATTCGGTAACTGCGGCCAGCTTGCGGCATGCCAACTTTGCTTTTCAGGGGTAACTTCTGATACCCCTCCGGGTTCCAGCACCGTCAGCTGGTTCTCATCAGAGCCTTTGGCCTAAGTGCCTCCATCTCGGTATCCGAGTTCCAGCAACGTCTGCTGGTCCTTGGTAGTGCTTTGTAGCACAGGTACCTCCTGCTTAGTAACCGGGTTCCAGCACCGTCAGCTGGTCCTCGGTTGTGCCATTGGCTCTTATTCCTTCTGCTGCCCCTCCGGGTGCCAGCACTGTCAGCTGGTCCTCGCTATTTCCATTTGCTCTTGCAGCTTATGCTACCCCTCCGGGTTCCAGCACCGTCAGCTGGTTCTCGTCAGAGCCTTTGGCCTAGGTGCCTCCATCTCGGTATCCGAGTTCCGGCAACGTCTGCTGGTCCTTGGTAGTGCTTTGTAGCACAGGTACCTCCTGCTTAGTAACCGGGTTCCAGCACCGTCAGCTGGTCCTCGGTTGTGCCATTGGCTCTTATTCCTTCTGCTGCCCCTCCGGGTGCCAGCACTGTCAGCTGGTCCTCGCTATTTCCATTTGCTCTTGCAGCTTATGCTACCCCTCCGGGTTCCAGCACCGTCAGCTGGTTCTCGTCAGAGCCTTTGGCCTAGGTGCCTCCATCTCGGTATCCGAGTTCCGGCAATGTCTGCTGGTCCTTGGTAGTGCTTTGTAGCACAGGTACCTCCTGCTTAGTAACCGGGTTCCAGCACCGTCAGCTGGTCCTCGGTAGTGCCATTGGCTCTTGTTCCTTCTGCTGCCCCTCCGGGTGCCAGTACCGTCAGCTGGTTCAAGAGGACAAAGAACAGGAAGACAACCACCAAGATGCAGAACAACAAGAGAGAGAAGACAAAGAAGCATAAAAAAAACAAAGCAGAAGAACATTAAGCATAAGACTAATACTCTGAGCAAATGATATTATCTTATTTATAAGCAGAAGAAGACTAAGCAGTGTATGGGGGTGAGTCCGTTCCTCCTCGTGGTGCCCCTGGAAAAGGCCTGCTTCTGCAGGCCAAACTGAACGCGGACAAATCCTGTTGTAAATCTTTTGTGACAGGCAGAACGGAAGGTGTAAACTTCTAACTTTTCTAGATAACAACTACAGGAATGCCTGACACAAACAAGAATATGATGAAGAAGAATAGGAAGAAGATGAAGAAGCTGAATATGTAGAATAATAATTGTTGAATAAGAAGAATATGAAGAATGTAAGAAAAGGAAGAAGAAGAAGAAGAAGAAGAAGAAGAAGAAGAAGAATGTAAAAAAAGGAAGTAGAAGAAGAAGAAGAATGTAAAAAAGGAATAAGAAGAAGAATGTAAAAAAAGGAAGTAGTAGAAGAAGAAGAAGAATGTAAAAAAAGGAAGTAGAAGAAGAAGAAGAAGAATGTAAAAAAAGGAAGTAGAAGAAGAAGACATACATGTCTGGCAAAATATAAATGAGGCTAACATAGTCAATATCTTTGTAACTCCTAACATCTTTAAAAAAAAAAGTTTAATTCCTGCTATTCCATTTGATTGGGCTAAACCTCTATGGCTTTAATGTCTCCTCCACCTCCCACAATACATTCTACATTATTCTTAGTTGTTTTTCTTCATGTAGAATTAACCTACAAGGAAAGAAAGGGTTTTTTTTAATTCCGATATTTTGGCCCCATTGACTTGCATCGGTTCCCGGTATCGGAATCGGCGATACCGATACTTTTTTTTAAGATCGGCCGATCCATTCCGATCCGATATTTTCAAGTATCGGCTGGTATCGCTCAACTCTACTCACCAACCAAAACTACCAGTCCTGGAAATTCAAGGTGAAGATGCTGCTCATAAGAGAAGGTACATGGAAATATACTCAAGGACAAGTGCCTCACCCATTACCAGATGATTGGCTAGAGAAGGATCAGAAAGCACAAAGCATGATCTCCCTCAGTGTAGATGATAATCAGATTGTGCATATATGCAAGTGTGCAACTGCAAAGGAGATGTGGGATGATTTACAGAAAGTGCATGAAAGATCAAATCTTAGCAATAAGCTTTATCTCATGAGAAAGCTGTATCAGTCTAAGCTAAGTGATAGAATATGCAGGACTATATAAGAAACACCCTAGAGATTGTGAGACATCTCAGGGGTATTGGAGAAGAAATTAAAGATATTCATGTTGCTGCACTTCTATGGTCTTCCAGAAAGTTATGACACACTCGTGACTGCACTAGATGCACGGCCAGAGGATGAGTTGACACTAGAATATGTTAAAGGCAAACTTGTGGATGAATTCAAGAGAAAAACACAGCATGTAAGCAGCAGTAATGAATCCAGAGTAGAAACAGGATTAAAGACACAGGATTTCCATAAATATAAGAGCAATCTAATAGAAACTCGTGAATGTTTTGTCTGTAAAAAGCCCGGCCACCTTAAAGCAGACTGCAGAATTTGGAAAGCAAGTATGAGTCAGCTTAAAAAGCAGAACAGTCATCAAAGGGTTAAAACAGCTGTAAAGGAAGATTCTGCATGTACTGAAGCTGCATTAAATGTCAGTACAGGCCCATCTGCAAAGCATATATGGTGCATAGATTCTGGTACAAGCAGTCATATGACAAATAACAAGGATTTCTTCACTGACCTTAATGAAAGCAAGTCAGAAAAGTTCATCATAGCTAATGGTCACTATATGACGTCAGAAGGAGTAGGAGACTTCTACCTCCACTGTCCAGTTTCCTCAGCACAAAGCAGAAAGATCCCAATAAAGGATGTTCTTTATGTTCCCAGCCTTGAAAGCAATCTTCTGTCAGTAAAGAAGCTCATGCAAAAGGGGAATGTAGTTATTTTTAAAGATAACAGCTGCATCATCTCAAAGAAGGGTCACACTCTTGCAGAAGGAAAAATCCAAGATGAATTTTATCAGCTAAAATGCACAGAAAGCATGTATAGTGCTAGACAAGATCTGCATAAGAACTGTATCCATGTATGTCACAGACATCTTGGGCATAGAGACCTAGAAGCAGTAAGAAAGCTAGCTCAACTTGCAAATGGTATTGAAATCAACCAGTGTAGTCAAATGATGAAGTGCACTAGCTGTCTTAAAGGGAAAATGTCCAGAAAAGCCTTTCCTAAAATAAGCACCACTAGATCTGCACAGCCACTGGATCTGATACATACAGATGTATGTGGTCCAATGAGTGTTCAAACTCCTAACAAGAAGAGATATTTTCTCACCTTTATTAATGACTACTCCAGATCTACAGTCGCCTACCTGCTTCACAGTAAGGATGAAGTTCCACAGAAACTTGAAGAATATCTTGCTGTAGTGTTTAATAAATTTGGAAGAATGCCAAAAGCCCTGCGTGCAGATAATGGATCCGAATATACAAGTGGTAAGGTGCAAACGATTTTGTAAAAGGATGGAATCGTGTTCCAGACTACCATTCCATATAACCCACAAAAAAATGGCATTGCAGAGAGAAAGAACCGTACTCTCTGTGAAAGTGGAAGAAGTATGTTGTTTGATGCAAATCTACCTACAACGTATTGGGGAGAAGCCATCATGACAGCTTGCTATCTTCAAAACAGAGTGCCAGGTAAAGCCACCAATATAACTACATATGAGCTATGGAACTGTGAGAAGCCTAACCCTGAAGCACCTCAGGATATTTGGAAGCAAAATGTTTATGTATGTTCCCAAAGAAAAATGTTCCAAGTGGGAATCACATGCAAAGCATGGAGTACTGGTGGGCTATAGCGAAACTCAAAAGGGATACAGAATCCTGCACCCAGAGACCAACACAGTAACAATCAGCAGAGATGTAGTGATTGATGAAAACTCTGTTTCACTTAAATTCCATGAAGTTACACCATTGCTAGGTGAAGAGAATGGGGCATCAGACTGCGTTGCTCACCTGTCAGGATAATGTACCAAAGAAGTCCAAATAGATGTAACGGAGAATAGACTTTATTTCTATGCGTTTCGTGGTGATCACACCACTTCCTCAGGACAGTCTATACGCATACATATACAGGGTCTGTTATTTATAGCAAAGGAAGGCACATGGAGATGCCTCCTTTCAAAAAAGCACAACACCCAGTGGGCGAGGAATCAGACAAACACATATTTAATAATGGGAACACCAAAGCATAGCTGGCTGATGACCCTTTAATAATAGTAATGCCGCCTGATGCCCCTGTTAAAATAGGCTTTGTGACTTTCCGAGTCCCTCCTTTATGAATGAAACAAGACGTGTCTGATGATGTGACACACACCACATGGCCATCTAAGGCTAGGTTCACATCGCATTAAACGGATGCACTAAGGCAGATGGTCAAAATGGACTTTTTTAAGTCAATCATGTTAGCGCATGCGCTAACGCAAGGTACCTTTGCGTCGGCACGTGTTAGTAATGGAGGTCTATGCACAGCGAATGTGTCCATTTTCTGTGCGTTAGACCTAACATACCCGAAAATGCGCTAGTCCGCGTTCCAGGGTGCGCCACAAAGTAACGGAACATCGCTAACACATGTGTTAGGATCCGTTACTATAATGGCTGGCAATGGGTGCATTAACACATCCGTTACATAGCGTTAGTGCCGCTTAGTAACGGAGGAATTAAACGGATGGCACCTAACGCGATGTGAACTGAGCCTTAGGTTGTTAAATGTTAAAATTACATTTCCCAATGAATGCATTTGTATTGGTTGAAAGCAATGCTAAAGATGAAAAATGCATTCAAAACCTTACGTGTGAACATAGCCCAAGTGGTGGAGGTACATCTTTTGGGGGGGTTATTTATTTTGCCTTACATAGAAATCATTACCCTGGAAAGGATATTCCTTAACATATTTCCCAGGAAAATCCATTTTGGTTTCATTTTTGTATGTTTTAGTGTGCGCCTGTAAAAGTGGCATCAATACAAAAAATGGTGGGGGGAACAAGAGGCGCAATAGTGCCCTATCACTAGTGACACTTGAAGTATGAGCGGTATAATACAGTTCCACTCACCTATACCAGTTGTGTCACCCACAACTGACTTGAGAGCATATCACAGAATCAGCTGCTGCAGAACCTCCACCAACCACTCACACGTGGAAAAACCTTCAGAAACTTGTGGGAAGCAGGGTGTGTTGCAGTCCGCGCTGCCGAGATTGACAAATCACCTGGGAAACAAGATGTTGTAGCAGTGTACTCCTTTATTTCCTCCTACGCGTTTCGGCGCCCTTCCTGGGGAAGGTGCCAGGAAGGGCGCCGAAACGCATAGGAGGAAATAAAGGAGTACACTGCTACAACATCTTGTTTCCCAGGTGATTTGTCAATCTCGGCAGCGTGGACTGCAACACACCCTGCTTCCCACAACTTTGTAAAAGTGGCATAACACTCTGACAACATTGTTCACAGCACTGACCTAGGAGTCAGAAAAGTATCTAGGGGTCTTCCCCATGATATTCCCATGTCATTTCAGCACTGTTCCCATCGATTTCAGATGTTTTCAGACCCTAAAAAGACCCCCAGGGGTTCACGGCAAAAAAGCTCGTTGTTTCCCATAGACTTACATTGGGCTCGTTGCTCGGGTTGAGCACATGAGCATTTCCAATTTGCTCCACCCGAGCAACGAGCACCCGAGCATTTTAGTGCTTGTTCATCACTAAATATCATCAAAAAGTTAATTTATATCAGTTCTTCAATTCAAAAATTGAAACTCACATATTATATAGAGTTTTACAAGCAGAGTGATCTATTTCAAGTGTTTATTTCTGCTAATGTTGATGATTATGACTTAAAGCCAATGAAAACCCAAAAGTCATTATCTCAGTAAATTAGAATAATTAACAAAAATCACTGGCAAATGCTTCCTAAGCATTTTTGAAAGGTCCTCTAGTCTGTTTCAGTAGACTGCTGACTTGACAGATGTCCAGAAGGCAGTCACTGACACACTCCACATGGAGGGTAAGCCACAAAAGCTGGCTGTTCACAGAGTGCTGTATCCAAGCACATTAATGGAAAGTTGAGTGGAAGAAAAAATTGTTGTATAAAAAGGTGCACAAGCAACCGGAATAACCAAAACCTTGAAAGGATTAAGAACATGTCATTCAAAAGGGAGGGAGATTCACAAGGAGTGGACTGTTGCTGGAGTCATTGCTTCAAGAGCCACCACACAGAGACGTATCCACGGCATTGGCTACAAGTGTCGCATTCCTTGTGTCAAGCCACTCATGACCAATAGACAATGCCAGAAATGTCTTACCTGGGCAAAGGAAAAAAAGAAATGGACTGTTGCTCAGTGGTCCAAGGTGCTGTTTTCAGACTAAAGTAAATTTTGCATTTCATTTGGAAATCAAGGTCCCAGAGTCTGTAGGAAGAGTGGATAGGCACACAATCCGAGCTGCTTGAAGTCTAGTGTGAATTTTCCACAATCAGTGATGGTTTGGGGAGCCATGTCATCTGCTGGTGTAGGTCCACTGTGTTTTATCAAGACCAAAGTCAGTTCAGC
Source organism: Dendrobates tinctorius (assembly GCF_039654945.1). NCBI lineage: Eukaryota > Metazoa > Chordata > Amphibia > Anura > Dendrobatidae > Dendrobates > Dendrobates tinctorius. The sequence continues at coordinate 11,265,573 of NW_027361866.1, forward strand.
TGCCTACCAGGACATTTTAGAGCACTTCATTCTTCCCTCTGCCCACAAGCTTTTTGGAGATGGAAATTTCATTCTCCAGCCGGACTTGGCACCTGTCCACACTGCCAAAAGTACCAATACCTGGTTTACAAACAACAATATCACTGTGCTAGATTGGCCAGCACACTCTCCTGACCTTAACCCCATAGAGAATCTATGGGGTATTGTCAAGAGAATGATGAGAGACCCCAGACCCAACAATGTAGACGAGCTGAAGGTTGCTATCAAAGCAACCTTTGCTGCCATAACACCTCAGCAGTGCCACAAGCTGATTGCCTCCATGCCACGCCACATTGGTGCAGTAATTGATGCAAAAGGAGCCCTGACCAAGTATTGAGTGTATTTACTGAACATACATTTCAGTAGGCCAACATTTCAAATTTTAAAATCATTTTTCAAGCTGGTGTTATAAAGTGATCTAGATATTAACAAACAGAATATTACAAAATATTAAAGGCCACGGTCGCGTCCTCCGCCGGCTTCTTATTTGAAGTTGGCGTAGTCCGAGAAGGCGTCGATGTATTCTTGCAGCACTCTGTAGCAGAACTCGTACTGCTCCAGTGTCTGGACCATGTGTGGCCGCTGTAACCTCAAGCTTTTCACGGTCTGAAAGACGTCTAGAATTCCCTCAGCTTTCACTCTCTCCAGTACTATACTAAGGGAGCAAAACGTCCCTGTCCTCCCAGCGCCGGCACTGCAGTGCACAGTGATCGGGTGATTCCCGGACTGCTGTTGCTGTTTTCGTACGGCTGTGATGATATTGATCATCCCTTTTCCGTCTGTTGGGATCCCAACCTCCGGCCAAGCGTGAAAGTGGAACTGTCGGATCTGACGTGCTTTGTTTTCCCAGGTGTTCGTGACAAGTAGATCTCGCACTGTGTAGCTCTCACATTCCTCCTCTTTCTTCAATTCCATAGTGATGTCCCCGAATGACATGACGCCCTCTGATGGCCAATACTGTGCACACTTCTCCTGTCCTCTTTCCTCCAGCTCGGTTAACATTACAATAGAGCAGGATTTCCACTCCCAAATCATCCTCCAGAAATCCTCCATGGTGTGACGCATGGGGCACTGGCTTGCAATGTACGAGTCTTTCTGTCTGTAGCCATCGATGAAGGAGGCGTTCACATAATCTGTATTCTCTTCTCCTCTCTTTACCAGTATAATTACTCTGTTAAATTCATAGAGGATTATCTGCAGGACCCGGTTCTTCTTCATGTTGGTCGGCAGGTTTCCCGTCCTCATCTTGTCATTCTGAATTTTAATGGACGTTAATTTCTTGAACTCCTCCTCGAGGCCATTGCTGTGGGTCCCGGGGATCTTATTGTACAACTTCTGGAGATGGGTTTCCAGGGATGTCACCTCCAGCTCGGTGTCTCCATAAAGGAAATGTTCCAGCAGCGCTTGGTAGATGAAGACGTACTGCATATCTGTCTGTACCATCTGACAGCGCTGAGCCCGGATCCGGCTGACTAACCCGTACACATCCTCCTTCTTCTCTGCATTCATCAAATCCAGCATGGCGTCTATGACGATGAAGGTCCCGGTGCGGCCCATGCCAGCGCTGCAGTGCACTACGATGGGTCCGGCGTACTGTGGGTTACAGGTTTTCACTTTTTTCAGAAATTTTAACATCCCTATGGGAGTAAAACGCACCCCAAAATCAGGCCAGCTGGTGAAGTGGAACTGGGTGACAAGGCGCTGAGGTTTCTTATTGGAGACATCACCGACCTGCTGGATGCAGAACTTCCGTATGGTGTAATCCACCAGGACGGTCATATCTTCCACAGACACGCGAATATTTCCATACGTCCAGCATCCCTGGTCCGGCCAGTACTGGGCACATTTACACTCCTTCCTTTCTTTCAGGTTTGTCACCATGACTATGGTCGCCGTATTCTGTTCCCAAATCATCCTCCAGAAATCGTTCAGTTTCTTCTTTTGGACCTTGGAATGCTATAAACTTGTTATTTTCTTGGTAACCATTGATGAAGGAGGTGTTAATGTAGTCGGAATCTGGAACTCCTTCGATGGGACTCAAGTGAAGTCTGGAATGATCATAAGGTAAGATGTTCACATATTTGTTCTTCTTCTTGTTCTCTTCCTTCGAGGCGGCTTCACAGGTAGCTTGGATGGGGCAGGCCGGCAGTGCATTGAACTCTTCCCGGAAGAGCTTGTTGTCGTCGGCCATTCTGCGGTTTATCTCCTCCTCCAGTTTCTCCACTGGTGGTGGCGGGTATTTGCGGTTGGTGCTGGGAGATCTCGTTAATAGCAGCATGCTCTGAGGTTCCATGTCATCAGCTCGGCCATTTGAGAGCCGGAAGGAATTGGAGTGACTCCCTGCTTGTTTGAATTTTTTGAACCGCAGCATGTACAGCACTATAATGATGAAAACGATGATGAGGAGAGAGGACAGGGCCACCATAACAGCTATAATGGGGGTCTCATCTTGACCTTCTTCCTCTGGGGCACCTGTGGTCGTGAAGCTTTCATCGGTTGGAATTCTCCAGGTTGGACTCTGTTCTGGGACGCTGTCCATGGTTGTTTTCTCACCATGGAAGGGGATGGCCGGAGTGCTTTTCCTGGTGACGGAGCTGACGTAGGTGGCACGAGCAGTGATGTTCTCGAACAGTGTGTAATTCCCAGAGTCTGTGTCATTGCTGGTGGGGATGATGATGGGAGGGTTGTGGGTGACATTGGAGGTAGGTGCGAGGATGACTGCGGCAGTGGTTGTAGCGACAGCAGAGTCCTGCTTAGGATCTGTACTGTCTGGATTGGCATCGCTGCCAGTGCTCGACAGCACCCGGGGATCTGTGCCATTGGACCAGACGTGGCGTTCACAACATCTGCACTTTGGGTAGCAAGGGTGACGTTCTCAGCCACAGCACACGTGATGGAGCACGTCAGCAGGAAGAAAGCGTGCCAGGAATCCATGATTTTCTCACGGGAAGAATCGGGTCAGCCGTCAGTCCAGTATTCCATAAAGAACCATCTGTAGGAACCACGTTCTTCTCACCCTCAGCCCCCGGTGCAGGGATCTGGAGATCTGGCGATCTGCTGCAGACAATCCGAAGCAAACGATCCAATCTCGGAGGCGAATGGGATCCAGAGCGCTGAGCCAAAATCAGGGATCCAGTGATCTAGTGCCGGGATCCGGGGTGGCCACGCTCCCTCCAGGGTGGTGGTGCTGTGTGTGATCCGAAAGTAACAATCCAGCAAGGAGAGGGAGCAGGGGCGGGAGGCAGCGGCGGCGGCAGCTGCTACAGCCGAATCCTGGCAGTACGAGCAGCTAGTGCAGACTCATGGTGGCCCTGCGCCCCCCGAGGGTCCATGGGGTAGGGTGGGAAGGGGGTATGCAGGAGGGTGTGCGAACGTGGTTCCTACAATTGACCCACAATAGGGCCGTGCCCTTGCCAAACCCCAAATGAACCATATTCCTTCCTGGCTACACCATGAGCATATCATTTTGTGCAAGACATAATCAATCAAATGCAGCACATATATGAAATACAAGTAAACCAACTAATACCATACAAATAAAGCTGTACAGTTGAATATGTACTACAAAGGAAACAAAAAGGATAAATAGAATAAGTAGAATAAAGTGGCCAAATAAGGCCAACTATCAAAAAGCATGGTGTAGCAATAACCTCTCCCAGAAACCAGGACGAGCTTTTACAAAGCAATACAAATGGCCCGAATAAAGGGGCTAAAAAGTCTCATACTACCTGGACCTGTGAAGAGTATCACCCACATGGAGAAAATCCTGCCTAGGGTACAAATAGTACAAATAGTACTATGGGTGAAAGGAGTGGAGGAGGCAAGGGCACATGTATGCCCAACGCGTGTCGCAAGGGCACGGCTCTGTGTGGGTCATTGTGCGGTTTTCTCTTTTTGAATTACCGTATTTTTCGCTTTGTAAGATGCACTTTTTTCCCCTCAAATTTGGGGGGGAAATAGGGGTGCGTCTTACAATGCGGATATACCGGTAAACGCTTACCCGTAAGTAGCTGCAGGCTGGGAGGAGGGGGTGTCCGCTGCTGCTGTCTGCCGCCACTGTCCGTGATGTCCGCCGCTGCGGGGGGCTCTGCTGACATTTCGTGAAAGGCCAGAGCCCCCTGGCAGTTCTGTGGTTTCCTCCTGTGCAGTGGACTCCAGTAACATGGCCGCCGGGAGGCGGCGCAAGTGCAGAGGAAAATCTCGGCAGATCTCCATCTGCGCATGCGTCGGCAGCCATTTTACTGGAGTCCACACGCACACGCTGAAACTACGGAACTTCCAGGGGGCTCTGGTCTTTCAAGAAATGTCGACAGAGCCCCCCGCAGCGGCAGACATCCCGGGCAGCGGCAGCGGGCAGCAGCAGCCGAAATCCCAGGCAGTGGCGGCCTCAGACACCCTGGGCAGCGGCGACGGGCATCAGCAGACACCCTGGGCAGCAGCAGCAGAGACCCCTGGCAGCAGCAGCAGCCCCTGGCAGCAGCAGAGACCCCTGGCAGCAACAGAGACCCCTGGCAGCAGCACAGCCCCTCTGGCAGCAGCAGCAGAGCCCCTCTGGCAGCAGCAGAGACCCCTGGCAGCAATGCCAGACACCGCTGGCAGCAGCGCCGCTGGGGACACCCGCAGCATCAAACACCCGCAGCGGCGCACTGCACACTGGACACCTCCTCATCTCACCCTGCAGCAGCACTCCACTCCTGCCTCCTCCAGCAGCGACCATGGGACCCGGCTTCACCCCTGCCACCACCCCTGGTAAGCAATAAGAAGATGCATGGATTATAAGACGTACCACCATTTTATTTAAATTTTTTTTTTTTCTCCTCAAAATTTGGGGTGCGTCTTATAATCCGGAGCATCCTATAAAGCGAAAAATATGGTATGCATTTTTAAATGTTTTTAACCTTGCAGTGTTGCTGTGTTGTCACTCTAATTAAAACTTTGATATTATTTATTTGGTGATCCCTGTGGCTTGCATGCTACTTTTCTTCTTTTCTTCTTTTTTTGGTTTCGTCGTGTTGGTATTAGGGAAACGGTTGCCTGCCTTCTGTTTGCGGCCACCACATTGCTTCTTCCTGCCTATTGGGGTGCTATGCTTCCCTCCCCCTGTGTGCTCCGGTACTCGCTCTGCATGTCCTCCTGCCAGCTTGTGTCAGTTTACTATATCATCCACCACCTCGTCTTCCACTTCTGAACCCTGGTCCTCCTCCTGGTTTTCTGTCAATTGTGTCTCACCTTCGTCCACCTCTTGTGACAATTTCCCACTGTCGCCATCGTGCAACTGTGGCTGCTCAAATATTTAGGCATCGCTACATGTGATCTCCTCTAGCCTCGCTTCCAGTGGTCTGGGCAAGAGGCCTGAATCTATACATTGAAAAGTGAACAGCTCTTCGGAGTGTCCAAGTGTGGGATCAGTTGCCTCCAGGCACTCGGCATGGTAAGAGGAAGGAGGATCATGGTGAGGAATATGCAGTCCAGACTCACGGCTATTGAGACTTGAAGACAGGGTGGTGGTGACAAAGTGACTGGAAGCGTTATCGGCTATCCAACCAACAACCTTTTGACACTGCTCTGTGTTCAATAGTGGTGTGCTGCGGTCCCCTATTAATTGGGACAGAAAGGTCAGGCAAGAAGATGCCGGTGTTTGTTGTGGCAGAATTTCAGCTTGCCCACGGCCAAGGCCTCGGCATGCACCATCACCATCCCGTCCAGTTCCCCGTCACTTGCCACGCGCCTTGCCCATTTTAATTGGAGGACAATATTTTCCACGTTCACTACAAATGGCTGAATTGGAGCGAACTTATATGTGATCCATGTGACGGAAAACCACAATTTTAAATAGCTTGCTTGTTGGTAACTACTTTTACCAGAAAACTGGTGTCAATAACTTTGCTAACACACTGCAACAAAAATTTAAAGGGAGGCCAGAAATGGCAGAATTTTGAGTGCACTTTTTATCTATGATCCGTGTGACGGAAAACCACAGTTTTAAATAGTTGGCCTGTAGAAAAATGATTCCTGGCACATGATACCTGGGGCTATGTCTACAAATATCTGTAATAGCAGTAGCAGCAAACAGAATTGGAATGGATCTGTCAGGATCCTGCCAGCGCCGGCGTGCAGCCTCCGCTGAGCAGGGACTCACCCGCACTGTAGGGGGGCCCGGGGTCAGGTATAGCCGGAAAGTACAGATACACAGGACCTGTGGATGCTGAAGTTTAGAAAGCATTGAAGGACCTACGGTCATGTAACTGCAAGGGGGTGGGGCTTAGCATCCTGCTTTCAGAGATGGCAGGACACTATACAGAAATACTCAGAGTCAGGCAAAGCGGAGGTCATACCCAGAGATAGCAGTAAAGTACCAGGGATGAGACAAAACGGATAGTCGGGGCCAGGCAGGGGTCAAAACCAAACAGACATAGAAGGTACCAAGCAGAATCCAACAAGCAATATCCAGAGAACAGACCGAGTCGTACACAGAGTATCAAGCAACCAGAACACAGCACAAACACACTCAGGGTCGCCACACAATGCCAAGAGCAAAAGTATAACTGACGGGGGATGGGATTTTCCTGGGGCAATAAGAAGCTTTCCCAGAACCAATGAGAGGCTACCATAATAAGTCCCAGGTGTGCAGGTAAGAGTCTGCACTGAGATCAAACCATTAACCCCATAAGTGTCGGTCCACCAGCACTGGTATCATGACAGTACCCCCCTCTCAACGGGGGGCCTCTGGACCCCCAGGCTTGCCCGGGTACCTAGCATGGAAAGCCCGAACCAGGCGATCCGCATGCATCAACCGGGCCGGCACCCAGGACCTGTCCTCCGGCCCATACCCCTTCCAAAGAACTAGGTACTGTACTGACCGCCGTACCAACCTGGAATCTACGATGTGACCAATCTCATATTCCACATGTCCCTCAACCGAAACCGGAGGAGCAGCGGACTCGGATTCTCCCCGGACTGCTTCAAAAGGCTTCAGTAGAGATCTATGGAAGATGTTAGGGATCTTGAAAGAGGGTGGAAGGCACAGCCTATACGCCACTGGATTGATTTTTTCCACAATCTTGTACAGGCCAATGAATTTGGGGCCCAACTTGGCTGACGGAATCTTTAACTTAATGTTTCACGTGGAGAGCTAAACTTTTTCTCCAACCTGAAACATGGGACCAGGTGTTCGTTTCCTGTCCGCGAAAAACTTATACCTGCCTTGAGACCTAGATATACGCCGCTGAACTTCTGCCCATGTATCTTTTAATCGCCGAACAGAGTCCTCAGCCCCGGGACACCCCGAATCCAGACGAGAAAACTCACCAAAATGAGGACTGAACCCATAGTTGATCAAGAAAGGGGACATACCAGTGAATTGACTCACCCGACTATTGAAGGCAAATTCAGCCAATGGCAGTATATCACACCAGTCATTCTGTCTAGCAGAAGTCAGACACTTGCGGATCTGTTCCAGAGACTGATTAGTGCGTTCCGTCTGACCATTACTCTCGGGATGGTATACAGATGAAAAGGACAGAGATATCCCTAACTTTTTGCAGAAAGCACGCCAAAACTTAGCCACAAACTGCATACCATGATCAGACACCACATTCAGGGGTACCCCATGCAAGCGGACCACATGCTGCACAAACAATCTGAATCATAGAATCATAGAATCATAGAATCGTAGAGATGGAAGGGACCTCCTGGGCCATCTGGTCCAACCCCCTGCTCAAAGCAGGATTCGCTAAATCATCCCAGTCAGATGTCTGTCCAGCCTCTGTTTGAAGACTTCCATTGAAGGAGAACTCACCACTTCTTGTGGCAGCCTGTTCCACTCATTGATCACTCTAACTGTCAAAAAGTTTTTTCTAATATCTAATCTGTGTCTCCTCCCATTCAGTTTCATCCCATTGTTTCTAGTCTTTCCTTGTGCAAATGAGAATAAAGTTGATCCTTCTACAATGTGACAGCCCTTTAGATATTTGTAGACAGCTATTAAGTCTCCTCTCAGTCTTCTCTTTTGCAAACTAAACATTCCCAAATCCTGCAACCTTTCCTCATAAGACAGGGTTTGCAGACCGGTCACCATTCTGGTCACTCTTTTCTGAACTTGCTCCAGTTTGTTGATGTCTTTTTTAAAATGTGGTGCCCAAAACTGGACACAATATTCCAGATGAGGTCTGACCAAAGAGGAGTAGAGTGAAATAATGACTTCACGTGATCTAGACTGTATGCTTCTGTTAATACATCCTAGAATTGCATTTGCCTTTTTTGCTGTTGCATCACACTGTTGACTCATATTCAGTCTGTGATCTATTAGTATACCCAAGTCTTTTTCACATGTGCTGTCACTTAGCCCTATTCCTCCCATTCTATATATGCTTTTTTCATTTTTATTGCCCAGATGTAGTACTTTGCATTTCTCCCTGTTAAAAAACATTCTGTTAGTTGCTGCCCACTTCTCCAGTTTATTTATATCTTTTTGAATCCTCTCTCTCTCTTCTCTAGTATTAGCTATCCCTCCTAGCTTTGTGTCATCAGCAAATTTAATCAGTTTACCCTCAATTCCTTCATCTAAATCGTTGATAAAGATGTTGAACAATACAGGGCCCAGGACAGAGCCCTGTGGTACCCCACTTGAGACATTCTTCCAACTGGATGTGCAGCCATTTACGACCACTCTTTGGGTCCGATCACTAAGCCAGTTATGAATCCACCTAACAGTTGCCTTGTCCATTCCATACTTAGTCATTTTTTCAATAAGGATTGTATGAGAGACTTTGTCAAATGCTTTGCTGAAGTCAAGATATACTATATCTACAGCATTTCCTTGATCCACCCAATCAGTGATACCATCATAGAAGGAAATTAAGTTAGTCTGACATGACTTATTAGTTACAAACCCATGCTGACTCTGCTTAATCACTTCATTCTTATCCAGGTATTGACATACATGTTGTTTAATAATTTGTTCAAAGATCTTTCCTGGTATAGAAGTCAGACTCACCGGCCTATAGTTGCTTGGGTCCACCTTCTTCCCCTTTTTGAAGATAGGAACAACATTTGCTCTTCTCCAGTCTTCTGGCACTTCTCCTGTTCTCCAAGAATTTTCAAAGATTATGGAGAGGGGTTCAAAAATTTCTTCTGCTATCTCCTTCAGTACTCTGGGGTGTAATTCATCTGGACCTGGAGACTTGAATTCATTTAGGTTAGCTAAGTGTTTCCTCACTATCTTTCTGTTTATAGATATCCTGGATTCTTCTATTCCCTTAATAGGACAGTGAATAACAGTTGATGTTACATTTCCTTTCTGAGAGAAAACAGATGCAAAATAGGAATTTAAAAGTTCAGCCTTCTCAACATCCTGTCTTACCATTTCATCATTTTCATCCTGTAAAAATCCTATAGCATCTTTGACTTTTCTTTTACTTTTGACATATCCCCAAAATCCTTTATTATTGCTTTTGACATCTCTTGCAAGCCTCAATTCATTTTCAGCTTTAGATAATCTGATTTGTGCCCTGCAGGTTCTGCAGACCGCATTATATTCTTCTTTAGATATGCCTCCCTCTTTCCATTTTATAAACATTTTTTTCTTCGTTTTTAGCATGTGCTTAAGTTCTGTGTTCATCCATCCTGGTTTCCTTAAATGCTTCCTATTCTTCCCTCTTTTCGGAATTGTTAACAACTGTGCTTTGAGAATTTCATTTTTCAAGATTTCCCATCCTTCCTGGACATTTTTGTCTTTAAGGATATCCAGCCATTGGACCCCTCCAATTCTCTTTCTGAATCCCTTAAAATCTGGATAAGGTCTCAGCAGAAGGTAATGCGAACAGGGGTATAAAATGAACCTGCTTTGAAAATCTGTCCACCACTACCCATACCACCGTATTACCCCTGGAAGAGGGAAGATTGGTAATAAAATCCATGGACAGGTGGGTCCATGGTCTTTTGGGAACTGCCAAGGGCATTAGCTCCCCCGCAGGCCGGCTATGAGAGATTTTAGAATGAGTGCAGACCCCACAACCAGAAATTAATTTCTTTATATCAGAGCCAAGGGTAGGCCACCAGAAGATCCTAGCCACCGTCAGTCGCGTGGCTGATATACCAGGGTGTTCAAACTAAAGGAACAAAAAAGCGCAATAGGGTCTTATCCGGGTTATAGCTGGAGAAATAGATTAGAATTTACTCACCCTTTTTAGGAGAGGTTCAGGCATGTGGGATCAGTAATCTGCTTGCTGCACGTCCAAAGGTCAGCTCTGCGACCGCTTGAAACATCAGATTTCGGAATAAATTCTTGGACTTTTGTGCGCTACCAGATAAATTCACTAATCCAGTATTAGGAGAAAGAATAATCCATTTATTTCCCAACCCGTTTCGGAATTTTTTTACCATTTCTTCTTCAGGGGATGACATATATGATCAAACAGAACTGTCACAGATTATATAGAACAAGAATTCAAAAAACGGCGCCAAAGGGTCACATGTCATCTGGTGCAAATGTCAGAGTTCAAAGTACCACAGATGAACTAATGTATTAGTTAATCTAAATTCATTAAAAACATATTATTTTTATTATTTCATAGGTAAAAAAGAAAAGAAGAAGAGAAAGAAGATAAGAAGACGAAAAAATGGGATATGTATAAAAAGGAAGATATATATCTTCCTTTTTATACATATCCCATTTTTTCGTCTTCTTATCTTCTTTCTCTTCTTCTTTTCTTTTTTACCTATGAAATAATAAAAATAATATGTTTTTAATGAATTTAGATTAACTAACACATTAGTTCATCTGTGGTACTTTGAACTCTGACATTTGCACCAGATGACATGTAACCCTTTGGCGCCGTTTTTTGAATTCTTGTTCTATATAATCTGTGACAGTTCTGTTTGATCATATATGTCATCCCCTGAAGAAGAAATGGTACACATTTCGAAACGCGTTGGGAAATAAATGGATTATTCTTTCTCCTAATACTGGATTAGTGAATTTATCTGGTAGCGCACAAAAGTCCAAGAATTTATTCCGAAATCTGATATACCAGGGTGAACACACAGCTTGGATTCGTGGAACTTTTGCAAGAGTTTAAGGCGAAGTAGCTCTGGGACAAACAATTTGCCCCTTGGCTTGGCCGCAGGAGCCAGCGACTGGGCCCCCTTAATTTCCCGTTCCAATTCAGACGAGATCCCTGCTACCACCACCCCAGGGTGAAGAATGGAGGACGGTGGCTCAGGGGCAGACACAGGATGAAAACTACGAGATAAGGTGTCAGCCTTGACATTCTTTGACCCTGGACGGAATGTAATAGTAAACTGGAAACGAGAAAAAAAAAGCGACCAGCGGGCCTGTCTGGGCATTAGTCTTTTAGCAGACTCAATGTATGACAAATTTTTGTGATCAGTGATCACAGTAACCGGGTGACTGGCCCCTTCCAAAAAGTGCCTCCACTCCTCAAACGCCAACTTGACCGCAAGAAGCTCTCTATTGCCTACATCATAATCTCTTTCAGCAGCAGAGAACTTCCTGGAAAAGAAAGCACATGGCCTGAGGTTGGTAAGAGTGGCAGGCCCTTGGGACAACACTGCCCCCACCCCCACCTCGGAGGCATGCACCACCACGAATGGTTTGGACAGATCTGGCTGTACCAACACAGGAGCAGACATAAAACATTTTTTCAGAGTCGCAAAGGCCTCTTTTGCGAGCGAGGACCAATTTCTCACATCCGCACCTTTGCATGTTAGATCCGTGAGAGGTTTGTCCACCTGCGAAAACCCCCGGATAAATTTGCAGTAATAATTGGCGAACCCCAAGAAGCACTGAAGACCCTTAAGATCTCGGGGTTGCACCCAATCCGCAATGGCCTGCACCTTCTTGGGGTCCATGCGAAAACCCTCACAGGATACAATTAATCCCAAAAAAGACAATTCTTGAACACAAAATACACATTTCTCCAATTAGGCATACAGATGATTTTTTTTTCTCAGTCTTTGGAGAACAGTTCGTACATGTTCCAGATGAGAATGCCTGTCGGAGGAGTATATCAAAATATCATCTAAGTAGATAATGACAAAACGACCAATGAGATCCAAGAATACCACGTTGATGAAATTCTGAAATATGGCGGGGGCATTGGTAAGACCAAGCGGCATGACTAAATTTTCAAACAGTCCCTCGGATGTGAGGAACGCAGTTTTCCATTCATCCCCCTCCAAGACCCTTATCAAATTATATTCCCCCCCAAAGATCCAGTTTAGAAAACCACTTTGCCCCTGATAGTTGGTTACACAAATCGGGAATCAACGGAAGGGGGTACGTATTCCGTACAGTAATCTGATTAAGCTCCCGAAAATCGAGACAGGGACGTAACCCGCCATCTTTTTTTTTTTTACAAAAAAGAAACCTGCCGCCACAGATGAGACTGAAAGACAAATGTGTCCCTTGCGCAGACTTTCAGCAATGTACTCCTTCGTAGCCAAGCGCTCAGGGCCGGATAAATTGAACAGATGGGCTTTAGGTAATTTAGCCTCCGGGACCAGCTTGATAACGCAGTCAAAGGGTCTATGTGGCGGTAACGTTTCAGCCTCACTTTCAGAGAATACATCTTCGAAGTCCTTCAGGCATTCCGGAATATCTTCCAGCTCGACAGATGATACAGACACAGATTTAACAGGTTCAACTAGCAGTGCGGATTTATCACACAACTTAAAATCATTAAACCCCCATTGAACAATCGCCCCCGTTTTCCAGTTAATAACTGGGTTATGGCATTGTAACCAGGGCATGTCCAACACCAACCCTGCAGGTAGATTGTCCAAAACCAAAAAACTTAGGTTTTCCACATGAGTAGCGCCCACTCTGAGCGAAAACAAGTCAGACATAAAGAGAATTCCCTCCTTAGTGAGGGGAGAGGAGTCAATGGCCACCACCTTGATCAGAACCTTGAGCCTAAATGTCCCTATCTTGCAGCGTGTGACCATTTGGGAGTCAATGAGATCAATCAATGATCCGCAGTCCACGAAGGCTGTAGAGGGAAAAGAACAACCGTCCACCAACAGTTCCGCATGCAGTAACACTTTAGAAAACGAGGAAAAGGGTACCTGAGAGTCTGAGTAGTCTCCCCGCTGACTACCCAGACCAAGTTGTTTCCCGCCGACAGGGTCAAAGATGGGCAATCAGGACACTCCCTTTTCCAATGTCCCGTTTTACCGCAGCAAAAGCATAGCTGCTTGTCCTTCCGGCGTTTCCTCTCCGTATCCTTCAGGGAGAGGGCGCCTACATCTATGAGCTCAGGGGCAGTCTCTTTTCCACTGGGGAACAATGGAGTCTCCACCTGCATCACACCTCTGGCCCGCAGCCTGCGGTCCATCCGGATGGCCTGGGTCATGGCGTCTTCAAGAGAGTTAGGTGGGGGATGTAATGCCAAGGCATCCTGCAGCCACTCAGACAAGCCTCTGCGAAAGACTCCTCAGAGTGCGGCGTCGTCCCAAGAAATTTCTGCGGCGCAGCGGCGGAATTCAGTACAAAACCACTCAGCCAAGTGTTTCCCCTGACAGACACTCATCACCATGTCCTCTGCCAATCGCACTCGGTCAGGCTCATCATAAATGTGCCCGAGGGCCTCAAAGAATGCATTCACAGACACTCTCTCAGGGGCAGTGGGAGGAAGGGAGAAAGCCCAAGCTTGTAGGGACCCTCTTAATAAAGACATAATGACCCCTACCTTCTGGTTTTCATCCCCAGAGGAACGTGGTCTCAAACTAAAAAAAAGTTTGCACCCCTCCATGAAGACCCTGAACTCCTTTTTGTTCCCAGAAATAAAGTCAGGCAGTTTAACAGGTGGTTCCGTGAACACCAGAACAACATCCCTCGCCCCAGCCCCCGGAGACCCAGCAGATAAAGCCCCTCACACTGTCTCAGAAATCTGCTGCTGAGAACGAGCCAGAGCTTGCTGCTCCAGAGATAAACCCTGAAACATCTGACTCAGATTTTTCATCTGGTCAGCCAGAGACTGAATGGGATCTATAACTCTCTGCACAAAAAAAACCCAAAAACTTAGCGGTCAGTTATAATGTCAGGATCCTGCCAGCACCGGCGTGCAGCCTGCGCTGAGCAGGGACTCAGCTGCACTGTAGGGAGGCCCGGGGTCAGGTACAGCCAGAAAGTACAGATACACAGGACCTGTGGGCACTGAAGTTTAGCAAGCAGTGAAGGACCTACGGTCATGTGACTGCAAGGGGGCAGGGGTTAGCGTCCTGCTTTCAGAGATGGCAGGACACTATACAGAAATACTCAGAGTCAGGCAAAATGGAGGTCATACACAGAGATAGCAGTAAAGTACCATGGATGAGACAGAACGGATAGTCGGGGCCAAGCAGGGGTCAAAACCAAACAGATATAGAAGGTACCAAGCAGAATCCAACAAGCAATATCCAGAGAACAGACCGAGTCGTACACAGATTATCAAGCAACCAGAACACAGCACAAACACACTCAGGGGTCACCACACAATGCCAAGGGCGAAAGTATAACTGACGGGGGATGGGAGCTTTGTGGGGCAATAAGAAGCTTTCCCAGAACCAATGAGAGGCCACCATAATAAGTCCCAGGTGTGCAGGTAAGAGTCTGCACTGAGATCAAACCTGCACTGAGATTAACCCCAGAAGTGTCGGTCCACCAGCACTGGTATCATGACAGGACACTCTTGCTATATGCACTGCAGTCTGCCACATACACTGCCTGCCTGCCTAGCATTGATATCTATACAACTTTATTATTCCTCAGAAGAACTGTTAGTTGAAATGGATATGTGCATAATATATAGTATACCCACACTAAGCAATAACCAGGCAAATCTCTCCCAAACTCAGCAACAACTCCCCCTACACTGCCTCATTCCATAGTAGACTGTGACGAGCATAGCGGCGCCAGGTCTGATACAGATCTGATGACGATGTGCGGCCAGCCAATCACGGTCATGCCACAACCAACATGGCTGCGGCATTACAGTGTGTGGCAGACAATCCCTGCATGTTCATTGGCTCTCTAAAGAGCACCAAACATTCAGGGCATGGACTCGAGCTCCCACCAAGCAATCCAGGAAATACTAGGCGAGCTCCGAGCATCTCCAGCAGTGAGGGGTTCGGGCGAGTACTGAGTAGTGGCGAGCATGCTCGCTCATCACTAGTAGTCATTAATGAATGTAATCCTTGAAATCTGTTGAATACAGCACTGTATATTATGTTGTATTTTATTTTCTGTAGGTTTAATCCCTATGTAGACTTCAATGTTTGTCAGTCTAAAGTATTGTATACACTGTTTGTTGTTATTTTTTTTAAACCAAATAAAACAATATTGTTAAAAAAGAAAGCTGAATAGTTATGCACACTAAAGTTTTCAGTTATTTTGTCCTATTTGTTGCTTACTTCATAACAAAAAGATAGCAAAATGTTCACAGTTGTAGTTATGCGCTTTACATGAACTGATGTAAACCCTAAAAATGTGAAATTCCAAGTTGTATGGTAGCAAAACACGAAAAATGCCAAAGTAGGTGTAATACTTGCGCAAGCCACTGTACATCTATAATTCATCGGTAAGAATATATGCAAGTGACAGCATTAATTATATTATGGTACAAATATGATTATGAATATGATTTATAACATGCTTTCAGATATTTTAATAATAATATTTAATATAATTAATGGATACAGCTTTTGCTTCTGTTGCCAGACGATAATTGGGTAATTACTAGTGATGAGCCAACGTGCTCGCCACTACTTGTTCCTCACCCGAGTATTACTGTACTCGGTGTACTCGGCGCACACCGAGCATTTCTGAGATTACTCGGCGGGAACTTGGGTCTCCACCCAGCATTTTTGGCAGACTTTAGAGACCCAATCGCGCTGCAGGGATTGTCTGCCAGGCTATAAAACGCCGCAGCCATCTTTGTCGTGGTCGTGCAGTGATTGGCTGGCCGCACAGCATCATCAGGGTAATAAAAGACCGGACGCCGCCCTGTTCAGTGCATTCATCTCTGGATTGAGAGAGTATAGGGAGAGCGGCTGCCTTGATAGGGTCAGAATTGGGGGTTTCTTAGATATTGTGAGGTCTACCATCCTAAATACTCACATCCAGCTAAACCAACAGTCCTTCTAAGGACTATTTCCTGAGTATACAGGTTGCAGTGTTAGGCAGGCAGGGTAGTGTATGTCTCTGTATACACATCAGTGCAAGGCCTGCAGGCACTGTATGTGTGTATATAGAGCATTGCATACATCAAGAGGGTCCATTCCCTTCCTGTGTTCTGGTGCTGCTGCTACCTGTGGGATATATTAGCCGTATATAGCTAGCCCCAGGTGTATTTGTAATAAAGGCCACATATTTTTTGGTGTGGTATCTCCATGCCAGCTCATATCTGTGCGTGCTAAAAGTTTGGCCAGTTTATGGCTTTTTTCTCTTTTTTGCCTGGCTGTTAGTTTTGGCTAAATACATCAGAATTTAGGCCAAAAATATATACAGGCCACACATTTTTGGTGTGGTATCTCCGTGCAGCTCACATCTGTGCGTGCTAAAAGTTTGGCCAGTTTACGTTTTTTTTCTCTTTTTTGCCTGGCTGTCAGTTTTGGTAAAATGCAGCAGTATTTAGGCCAAAAAAATAAATACAGGCCACACATTTTTGGTGTGGTATCTCCGTGCAGCTCACATCTGTGCGTGCTAAAAGTTTGGCCAGTTTACGTTTTTTTTCTCTTTTTTGCCTGGCTGTCAGTTTTGGTAAAATGCAGCAGTATTTAGGCCAAAAAAATAAATACAGGCCACACATTTTTGGTGTGCTATCTCCGTGCAGCTCATATCGGTGCATGCTAAAAGTTTGGCCAGTTTATGGTTTTTTCTATTTTTTGCCTGGCTGTCAGTTTTGGTTAAATACAGCAGTATTTAGCCAAAAAAAATAAAAAATACAGGCCACACATTTGTTGTACTGTAGTGGTTTCTCCATTTCAGCTCATATCTGTGTGTGCTTAAAGTTTTGAAAATACAGCAGAAAAGGCAGAGATGTGTACCTGCCCAGGCTTCCAAACAAATGCGCTATCAGGATGCAGTGGACCCATATAGTTAGGATGGTGGCAACACAGGTGCAAGAATACCGATGAGACAACTGCTCACATCCTACCAATCCATGGAGGGGACGGTTGCTTGGAATATTAATGCACAATGAAGACTTGTATGCAGCGCTGTTCACACTATGGCAATGCACAGCATCCAGGTTAACAGCCTATTAGTTACGCCCTTCTATTAGATCAGGCGGGCTGCCCAGCGCTATCAAAATGCATCCCATGTGAACAGAGTGAACAGACACCACAGTGTACAAGACCAAATGGGCCCAACTGCACCCCGAAAAATAAAGTGCAAAAAATACATCAGGATGCGCATGATGACAAAAAAATGCAGCATTTGTATGCTTTTTCATGCGTTTTTGCATGCGTTTGCGTTTTTTAGGCACATGCGTTCTCTATGTGTCACATTTCACAGAAGGAAAATCCTAGAGAAATTCTTGAAACAGACTCCACCAATGGGACACCAGTGGACATGTGTCATGAAAATTCTTTATATAGACCCTATTTACAGCTGAATTTTTCCGATTTTGTTGCTTTTTCCTTTGTGAACATGGATCTGTGCTGGAAGAGTTTTCGCTTCAACTTGGATCCGGACATCGCGCTGTCTCAGGCTTTTGCATTTGCTTGCCAGCAACAAAGGGAGAGAGACAGCGAAGACGGCAGCAGCGACGTTTTTAGAGACATGATGTCCGGGAGAGCCGTGGAGCGTACCACACGCTCTACAGTGAGATTCAGGGAAACCCAGCGAAATTTAGTAACTATACCCGGATGTCCCAAGAAAGCTTCATGGATTTGCTTGCTCGTGTTCAAGGAGCCATCCGGAGACAGGAAGCACAGCTCCGTCGTGCGATTCCTCCTGAGGAATGGCTCCTGGTCACATTACGGTACGTAATATTTAAAAACCAATGACTGCATAATTGTTTTTGTTCTGCCATGTACTATTCCAAAGCATGCAGAATTATTTTTCTGCCATGTAGTAAACAAAAGCCTGCAGAATTATAGCTATGCCATGTCCTAATATTTTTTCATTTCATTGTTTTAAAAAACCCAAGACATTAATTTTTGTTCTTTCTCTGTTTGGCAGATTCCTGGCTACTGTAGAGACCCTATCTTCACTCCACTTCCAGCACCGGCTTGGAATGTCCACCTTGTCAGGAATAGTTGTGGACACCTACCGGGCTTTGTGGGACATTCTCTGTCCAGAATTTATGCCCCCGCCCACCGTGGAAAAGTGGATTGATATTGCCAAAAAATTCTGGATAGTCTGCAATTTCCCCAACTGGGTGCGGTAGATGGGAAACACATCCGGATAATCAAACCCAAAAGAACTGGATCTGAGTACTATAACTACAAAAAGTACTTTTCTATAGTACTCATGGCTATTGCAGATCCAGACTGCCTGTATGTTGCAGTTGACATTGGGGCATTTGGCCGGGGGAATGACTCACAGGCTTTTAAGAACTCAGACATGGGCCATTTTAATTTCCCCATGCCACGGCCTCTTCCCCACACCGAAGGTCCGCCACAACCATTTGTAATGGTTGGGGATGAGGCCTTCCAAATGTGCCAAAACCTGCTTAAACCCTACTCCAGCCAGGACTTGGACCACACAAGAAAAATATTTAATTACAAACTGACCAGGGCACAAAGAACTGTAGAGTGTGCTTTTGGAATTCTTGTCTCCAGATGGCGCATTCTCGGCACAGCCATTAATCTTAAACTGGAAACAGTGGATGAGGTGGTAAAGGCATGTGTGGTTCTACACAATTTTGTGATGGCTAAAGAGCACCCTAACTTTGAACCAGCTGCAAACCCATTGCCTGAATTCACTCAGCACCCTCTCCGGTCATTAGTTGAAGTTGGCCAAATGAGGGATCAATTTGCAACCTACTTTATCTCACATGTAGGACGTGTGGAATGGCAAGATCAAATGGTGTAAAATTGTCTTCTTGTGTGTATGTTAATAAAAAACCTGTTTTGATACCTGTACCGAGTGCACTCTGTTTTTATACACTCCAATACAATAATCACCTGCCCAGGTGTACTAGTGAATTTAGGATGCTGTGTTTTGTGCATCATGAATTTACTACTACTCCTGACCAGGTGACTATACATACACAAAATTTGTATGACCTTTACTATCTCTCCAGTTTGTGTTCAATTTGCAGTGACGGTGGAGATAATACAAGTAATATTTGTATCACCTGGCCTGATGTTACAAATAGTGATTTTGGGATGCAATAGTATCCTTCACTCTTTATAACACCTGACCATGTGAGTATAAATATTAGATGTATGATTTCCACTGTGGCTTCAGTATGAACGCATACTGGAGAGATGATAAAGTTTATACAACTTCTACAATCCCCAGGCCTGGTGTCATGCTGAAGTGAGGACGCGAAAAAAATGCATCCAAACTTCAGAATGTTATCACACCCGGGCAGATGAATACACATATGAGCTAACCTCCAGCAACTCTCCAGTCTGCGTGGAATAGATAATACAGATTGAAGCGACATTGCAGATGACAACTCATAGGTATAGTTACCTAGACAGGTGTGATAAAAAGTTATGATAAGAGGCCAGGGTATTGTAGATATGATGTGTATTTTCTCCATTATCTCTTCAGTTTATTAACCACACACGGAATAGATTATGCGGTTAATTACAAGGTATATCTATAATCCCCTGGCCTTGTGTCACAAAGATTGAAATGATAATGGTAAAAACACACCATCCTGAATTCAATCTTTATGATACCTGGCAAGGTAACAATAGATATGTCTTGCACTCAACACCATTCAGTCTGTGCAATATTAGCATACTGAAGAGACTGGTGGTGAAAATACAAGTCATATATTTGTGTTTTTGACTACACATATCTCCAGGACTGACACAAGAAACATGTGTCAGTAATGGAGCTATGTGGTGGCAAAAACACAAAGTGTACGGCGCAGTGTGTGTACGGCACAGTGTGTGTAGGCGGCGAAAGACACATTAATCCAACAGTATTATGGGAAACCAGATTTTTACATTTATTTAAAAAAAAAAATTAAAACAAATACAATTTTTATTGGGAATGACGTTTGGGGGAAGATGGTGGCAAGTTGGGGGTGTAGAGAGACGAGGAATGGCTTAAAGAGGAGGAAGGTGTTCTAGGGGAAGGGGCAACAAAAGAAGTGGGGGAAGGGAGCTCAGGGATGGAACTGGAGGCAGGGTGAGACACAGTGTGAGGAGAAGGAGGAGGGGCAGACAAAGTTTTTGGTGACCTGGGTGACCGCCTGGAGCTGGCGGACCTTGGCTGGGTTTCCACAAAAATGGAATGTGGATCACCCCTCTGCTGCTGCTGCTTGGTGGTGGCAGTGTGGCCGAATCCAGGAGTAGCGGTGGTGGCGGTACATGCAGGAGTAGTCGTGGTGGTGTTGGTGCTCCATGCAGGAGGAGCGGTGGTGGTGGTGGTGCTCCATGCAAGAGGAGCGGTGGCGGTGCTCAAAGCAGGAGGAGTGGTGGTGGCGGTGGTGCTCCAACCAGGAGGAGTGGTGGCGGCGGCGGTGTTCCAACCAGGAGGAGTGGTGGCAGAGGTAGTGTTCCAAGCAGGAGGAGTGGTGGAGGCGGTGGTGCTCCAAGCAGGCGTGGTGGTGGTCCAGACAGGAGCAGGGCTTGCCGTGGTGGCAGTGGAGTGTCCAGCAGCACTTGGCCTTGGGGTGGTGTAGTGGTGTCCGGCTTGGCTTGGAATGCAGGTGGCCGTGCAGTGGTAGGCAGCAGAAGTCGGTAGTGAGGTGAAGTGAGTCAGTGGTGGCACAGTTGGAAATGACACCACTGACTGCTGCACGTACTGACTCTGCTGCATAGCCTGCATGAAAGCAGTGTTTGCCGGCCTGCATCACAGTCAGCTGGAGATCAGGACTAAGGTGTTCCGCCATGACCCGTTCAATTTGGTGGAAAAAATGGTGCACTGGTCTGTTGAGGTCGGCTTCCAGATGGTCAAGGCGACGGTCGACAGCCTGGAAGCAGTTTTCCATGAGGGAAAAACCACTTTCCACACTGTCTGACAGCACATTGAGGCCATTCTGAAAGACTGAACTCAAGTGAAGGAACTCGGGCATGACATTCTTGTCCAAGGCCTTCTGCCGCTGGCGGGAAGTGCCCGCAAAACCAGTGGCAGAGACCTGGGACAGGGGAAGACCTGACATACCAGCTTCCTGGTCTCCAGCTGTCAGTGTTGCAGACCCACAAGCTGCTTCCTGGCTCTCGGATGGCTGGGACAGGTCCGAGGCAGCTCAATGAAGGCCCGCTCCAGGGACAGGTTGCAGGGTGCTGCTCAAGTGCTGTGAAAAGAAAAGAAAAACATTACTATCATGCATTTACAATAGTTAAAGCGTCAACTCCTGTGGAATAGAAAAGCACAGAGTAAAAAACAATACTTACGCTCTGGTGGCAAGGACCGGTCTTAGGAATGCCAACGCCTGATGGTAGCAGTATTTAGTTCTGGTCCTTGCAGCAGCACCACTGTGACCCTGGCCCTCCTGACGAACATCCCTGTTGAAGCGGTCCTTCATCGAGCGCCAACATGTTCTGACTTTATTCACTGTGGGAAAAATAAATAAAAAAATTAGACAATGCACTGTTGGCCAGGATAACACAAATGTGTGAGATGCTAGAACATCGCTAGCATCACACACACTTGTGTGATCACAGCCAAGGACACTGCCGCATCGCACAGCAAAACAAATTAGACAATGCACTGTTGGCCAGGATAACACAAATGTGTGTGATGCTAGAACATAGCTAGCATCACACACACTTGTGTGATCACGGCCAAGGACACTGCTGCATCACACTGCATTCAAATACTTACGAAAATCCTTGCGGACCCGAGGAGAGGCGTTGTCCCAGTCATCCATCAGCACTGTGGCCACCTCATTGCAGAGCCACCAGGTCACCAGATGGTCCGCGTGCTGCGTATCACGGCTGTCCCACAACGGGACTCGCTCCTGGACTAAATTGATGAGGGCATCGTTGTTCAGGGCCATGTCTTCGTCCCATTGTGGAGCCTACAAAAAAAAGAAAAACAATATAATCTTGGAAAGATTTGGAAATGAAAAAGATAGAAAAATATACAGAAAAGAAGCAAGATAGAAGATGAAAACAGGCAAGAAAAAAAGGCAGGGGAAAAAGTACAATCACAGTCAGTCTATACTTACAGGCCGTCTCCTTGCCGGCACTTGGACTGGCTGCTCCTGCTGTTCGTCCACACTTACCATGGCCGATGAGGTCTGAAAAAGAACAAAAATTAATCTAGTACATGTGTACATGCGACAGCAAATACTTACCCAAACTGTAGTGCAGGAAGGTACTCACTTCACGCTCTGCTTGGGCCAGTTCACCACAGATCGGTCTATATTCCTCCCCAGAAGACATGCTACAATAAAAAAGAGACATTAGTACATAATAAATTTAAAAAAGGGCAGGCAGACATTAGGTTTAGAATACTCACATTCTTGAAGTTGCTGCTTCTCTCCAAAGTGCAGGACAGGACGCTATTGTCTCTTCCAGGCTGTCTGTAGAGTAGGGGTCTGCCAGTACCAACACCTTGTTTTATCTACACTACCCACCAAACAATGTTTCTTTGTGTAGGGGTTGGTTTAAACGAGTGTCTAGACATGTTTACTCTAAAAACGCAGGCATGCGCATGTCCAAGTGCACGCCACCGATCCAATAGACTGTAATGTGTTATTTTGGTGCATTCCGCGCACATGCGCTCGCATGCGTTTTTTTTAACTAGGTTGGGCGGAACAAAAAATGCAACATGTACCATCTAGCACGTCTAGGCGCACACCTGGAAAAAGCGCATGTGCATGATAACGCGGACGAACGCGTGCAAGCGCTACACCATGCGACCGCCATGTTAAACATAGAGGCGTATGGCGCATGCGATAGGGTGCGCCTGATGCGCTGCGCTAAATAACATTAATATGAAACCAGCCTAACACAGTAATATTGGTGGTGGTGGATAGATTCAGCAAGATGGCTCATTTCATTGCACTGCCTGCATTACCGGATGCCAAGACTTTGGCACAAATTTTTATTAATGAGATCGTGAAAATTGTTTATGACAACGGTTTTTAATTTATATCTAAAGTTTGGAAAACATTTTATGCTCGTTTAGGGGTTCATCTTTCATGTCATCCGCCTTTCATCCACAATATAATAAGCAAAAGTGAGCGAGTGAACCATAATCTTGAGACATATCTTAGATGCTTTGTGTCCGAGAATCATGAGGAGTGGGTTTCGTATTTACCCCTTGCAGAGTTTGCTGTAAATAATCATTTTCATGAATCAACTGGCAAGTCCACCTTTTTTAGGGCATATGGGTTTCATTCTCAGTTTTGCGCTTTCAATAGAAATAGTTCTTCTGTGGTACCTGAGGAGGAACGGTTTTCCTCATCTATTACATCAGTATGGCAACATGTTCTTAATAACTTAAGGCGGATGGGGTAAAAATGCAAGAGTATGGCTGATCAGAAACGCTTGGTGGGTCCGGATCTGTGCATGGGTAATTTGGAGCGGTTATCATAGAAGAATATTAAATTAAAGGTTCCTTCTTGGAAACTAGGACCCAGGTTCATTGGTCCCTATAAAATGATTGCCATCATCAATCCTATGGCGTTTTGCCTTGCTCTACCATCTACTTTTAACCCCTTCACTACCAAGGGTGGTTTGCACGTTAACTACCGGGCCAATTTTTACAATTCTGACCACTGTACCTTTATGAGGTCATAACTCTGGAATGCTTCCATGGATCCCTGTGATTCTGACATTGTTTTCTCGTGACATATTGTACTTCATGTTAGTGGTAAAATTGCATTCAAATAACTTGCGTTTATTTGTGAAAAAAACGGAAATTTGGCGAAAATTTTGAAAATTTCGCAATTTTCCAACTTTGAATTTTTATGCCCTTAAATCACAGCGATACGGCACACAAAAAACTTAATACATAACATTTCCCACATGCTTACTTTACATCAGCACAATTTTGGAACCAAAATTTTTTTTTGTTAGGAAGTTATAAGGGTTAAAAATTGACCAGCGATTTCTCATTTTTGCAACACCATTTTATTTTTAGGGACCACTTCACATTTGAAGCCACTTTGAGGGGTCTATATGATAGAAAATACCCAAAAGTGACACCATTCTAAAAACTGCACCCCTTAAGATGCTTAAAACCACATTCAAGAAGTTTATTAACCCTTTAGGTGCGTCACAGGAATTTTTTGAATATTAAAAAAAAAATGAACATTTAACTTTTTTTCACAAAAAAAATACTTCAGGTTCAATTTTCTTTATTTTACCAAGGGTAACAGGAGAAATTGGACTGCAAAAGTTATTGTGCAATTTGTCCTGAGTACGCTGATACCTGATATGTGGGGGGGAACCACTGTTTCGGCGCATGGCAGACCTCAGTAGGGAAGGAGCGCCGTTTGACTTTTTCAATGCAAAATTGGCTGGAATTCAGATCGGGCGCCATGTCGCGTTTGGAGAGCCCCTGATGTACCTAAACAGTGGAAACCCCCCAAGTGACCCCATTTTGGAAACTAGACCCCCCAAGGAACTTATCTAGATATGTGGTGAGAACTTTGAACCCACAAGGGCTTCACAGAAGTTTATAACGTACAGCGGTACAATTAAAAAATCATATTTTTTCCACAAAAATGATCTTTTCACCCCCAATTTTTATTTTTCCAAGGGTAATAGGACCCTAAAAGTTATTGTGCAATTTGTCCTGAGTACGCTGATACCCCATATATGGGTGTAAATGACTATTTGGGCGCATAGCAGAGCTCGGAAGGGAAGCAGCGCCATTTGACGTTTTTGGCTAGATTTGAGATCGGACACCATGTCGCGATTGGAAAACCCCTGATGTACCAAAACAGTGGAAACCCCCCACAAATGACACCATTTTGGAATCTAGACCCCCCAAGGAACTTATCTAGATGTGTGGTGAGAACTTTGAACCCCCAAGGGCTTCACAGAAGTTTATAACGTACAGCAGTACAATTAAAAAATCATATTTTTTCCACAAAAATGATCTTTTCACCCTCAATTCTTATTTTTCCAAAAGTAACAGGACCCTAAAAGATATTGTGCAACTTATCCTGAGTACGCTGATACCCCACATGTGGGGGTAAACCACTATTTGGGCACATGGCAGAGCTCGGAAGGGAAGCAGCGCCATTTGACGTTTTTGGCTGGAATTGAGATCGGACACCATGTCGCGTTTGGAGAGCCCCTGATGTACCAAAACAGTAGAAACCCCCCACAAATGACACCATTTTGGAAACTAGACCCCCCAAGGAACTTATCTAGATGTGTGGTGAGCACTTTGAACCCCCCAGTGCTTCACTGAAGTTTATAACGTCCGGGCGTGAAAATAAAAAAATCGTATTTTTTCCACAAACATCATCTTTTAGTCCCCACTTTTTTATTTTGCCAAGGGTAACAGGAGAAATTGGACCCCAAAAGTTGTTGTCCAATTTGTTCTGAGTACGCTGACACCCCATATGTGGGAGATAACTACTGTATGAGGACACGTCGGGGCTCGGAAGGGAAGTAGTGACGTTTTGGAATGCAGACTTTGATGGAATGGTCTGTGGGTGTCATGTTGCCTTTGGAGAGCCCCTAATGCACCTAAACAGTGGAAACCCCCCACAAATGATCCCATTTTGGAAACTAGACCCCCTGAGGAACTTATCTAGATGTGTGGTGAGCACTTTGAACCCCCAAGGGCTTCACAGAAGTTTATAACGTCCGGGCATGAAAATAAAAAAATCGTATTTTTTCCACAAACATGATCAATTAGTCCCCAATTTTTTTATTTTCCCAAGGGTAACAGGAGAAATTGGACCCCAAAAGTTGTTGTCCAATTTGTCCTGAGTACGCTGATACCTCATATGTGGGAGAAAACTACTGTATGGGCACACGTCGGGGCTCGGAAGGGAAGTAGTGACGTTTTGGAATGCAGACTTTGATGGATTGGTCTGCGGGTGTCATGTGCGTTTGGAGAGCCCCTGATGTACCTAAACTATTGAAACTCCCCACAAGTGACCCCATTTTGGAAACTAGACCCCCCACGGAGCTTATCTAGATGTGTGGAGAGCACTTTGAACCCCCAAGTGCTTCACAGAAGTTTATAACGCCTGGGCGTGAAAATAAAAAAAACATTTTTTTCCGCAAAATTATATTTTTGCCCCCAATTTTTTATTTTCCTAAGGGTAACAGGAGAAATTGGACCCCAAAAGTTGTTTTGTAATTTGTCCTGAGTAGGCTGATACCCTACATGTGGGGGTAAAACACTGTTTGGGCGCATGGCAGAGCTTGGAAGGGAAGGAGCACCATTTGACTTTTTCAACGCAGAATTGGCTGGAATTGAGATCAGACGCCATGTTGCCTTTGGAGAGCACCTGATGTGCCCAAACAGTGGAAACCCCCTAATTATAACTCCAACCCTAACCTCAACACACCCCTAACCCTAATCTGAGCCCTAGCCCTAACCCTAACCCTAACCCTAGCCCTAACCCTAGCCCTAACCCTAGCCCTAACCCTAGCCCTAACCCTAACCCTAGCGGGAAAATGGAAATAAATACATTTTCTTTTAGTTTTATTATTTTTCCCTAACTAAGGGGGTGATAACGGGGGGTTTGATTTACGATTTATGGCGGTTTTTATGTTTGGTGGCTGTCGCACGCTAAAAGACGCTTTTTATTGTAAAAATAGTTTTTGCATCACCACATATTGAGAGCTATAATTTTTCCGTATTTTGACCCACCGAGTCATGTGAGGTCTTATTTTTTGCGGGACGAGTTGACGTTTTTATTAGTACCATTTTCGGGCACGTGACATTTTTTGATCGCTTTTTATTTCGATTTTTGTGACGCAGAATGAACAAAAACCAGCGTTTCATGAATTTCTTTTGGGGGGGTGCGTTTAGACAGTTCCGCGTGCGGTAAAATTGATAAAGTGGTTTTATTCTTCGGGTCAGTACGGTTACAGCGATACCTCATTTAGGTCGTTTTTTTATGTTTTGTCGGTTTTTTGCAATGAAAACAATTTTATATAAAAAATAATTATTTTTGTTTCGCTTTATTCTGCGAGCTATAACTTTTTTATTTTTTTGCGGATGATGCTGTATGGCGGCTCGTTTTTTGTGGGACAAGATGACGTTTTCAGCGGTACCATGGATATTTATATGCGTCTTTTTGATCGCGCGTTATTGCACTTTTTGTTCGGTGGTATGATAATAAATCATTATTTTTTGCTTTGTTTTTTATTTTTATTTTTTAAGGGGTTCGCTAAAGGGGTTAACTAATGGGACAGTTTTATAGGGCAGGTCATTACGGACGCGGCGATACCAAATATGTGTACTTTTATTGTTTTTGGGGTTTTTTATTTTGAAAAAATGGATTTATTGGGGAATATTTTTTTTTTTTTTTACTAATTTATTTAGCGATTTTTTTTTAATTATTTTTAACACTTTTTTTTTTTTTTTTTTTACTTTATTACCTTGTCCCAGGTGGGACATCACTGTCCTGTGACAGATCGCTGATCTGTCACATCACAGATCACTGTGACAGATCAGCGATCTGTCACAGGCACTGCTGCAGACTTCCTCATGCCTGCGCTTTGCAGGCACTGAGGAAGCCAGCTTCCTCAGGCCCCCGAAGGCCCCCGTCGCCATCTTGGATTCGGGGGCCTGGAGGAAAGGAGCCCCCCGCAGCAGCGCTGCACATTGCGCTGCCGTGGGGGGCTCAGGGAAGCACGGAGGGAGCCCCCTCCCTGCCGATGCTTCCCTTTAACCCCCGGTACACCGCGATCGCGTTTGATCGCGGTGTGCAAGGGGTTAACGTGTCGGGGCGGTCCGTGACCGCCCCTGACACATTGTGCCGGGTGTCAGCTATGATAATTAGCTGACACTCGGCCGTGATCAGCGGCGCCCACCACGTGGGCGCCGCTGATCGCGATGACGTAATATTCCGTCCATGGTAATTAGGTCCATGGTCACATGGACGGAATATTACGTCAATTGTAGGTAAGGGGTTAAGATCCATAATGTACAGGGTGGGCCATTTATATGGATACACCTAAATAAAATGGGAATGGTTGGTGATATCAACTTCCTGTTTGTGGCACATTAGTATATGGGAGGGGGGAAATTTTTCAAGATGGGTGGTAACCATGGCAGCCATTTTGAGGTTGGCCATTTTGGATCCAACTTTATTTTTTCCAATGGGAAGAGGGTCATGTGACACATCAAACTTATTGAGAATTTCACAAGAAAAACAATGGTATGCTTTAATGTAACTTTATTCTTTAATGAGTTATTTACAAGTTTATGACCACTTATAAAATGCGTTGAAAGTGCTGCCCATTGTGTTGGATTGCCAATGCAACCCTCTTTTCACACTCTTGACACATTGATAGCAACACAACAGAAGAAATGCTAGCACAGGCTTCCAGTATCTGTTGTTTCAGATGCTGCACATCTCATATCTTCACAGCATAGAGAATTGCCTTCAAATGACCCCAAAGATAAAAGTCTAAGGGGGTCAGATTGGGTGATCTTCAACTGGCCCACGACAACCAATCCACTTTCCAGGAAACTGTCCATGTAGGAATGCTCAGACCTGACACCCATAATTGATGGTATGGTGTGGTATATGGGGTACAAAGATAGTGGGGCCATTCTTCATCAATGGAAACCTCAATGCCACTGGATATCTGAAATTGCTAAATGATGATATGTTGCCCTCTTTATGCACTGAAGATAGCCCATTCCCTGAGTTTTTCCAGCAAGATGGTGCACCACCACATTATGGGTGTCAGGTCCAAGCATTCCTACAAGGAATCTGACCCCATTAGGCTAGAATTTCTTCTGCAGTGTTGCTATCAGTGTGTCAAGAGTGGGGGAAGAGAGTTGCATTGACAATTCAACACAAAGGGCAGCACTTTGAACACATTTTATAAGTGGTCTTAAACTTGTAAATAACTCATGAAAGAATAAAGTTACATTAAAACCAAGCACACCATTGTTTTTCTTGTGAAATTCTCAATAAGTTTGATGTGTCACATGACCCTCTTCCCATTGGAAAAAATAAAGTTGGATCCAAAATGGCCAACTTCAAAATGGCCACCATGGTCACCACCCATCTTGAAAAGTTTCCCCCCTCCCATATACTAATGTGCCACAAACAGGAAGTTGATAACACCAACCATTCCCATTTTATTTAGGTGTATCCATATAAATGGCCCACCCTGTATTTCACTGTTCTCCTCTGAAACAATATGTGGCCTCCTCAATACATTCCATATCATCACATTCCTTTGCTATGGTTAATATAAGTCTGGAATTGCAGATAGGTCAAATTGTTGATTCTCGCTTGGTTCAACAGTTTCTGCAATATTTAGCCGATTGGAAGAGTAACATTCCAGAGGAAAGAATGTGGGTACTAGTGTCAGATGTTCAAGCGACCAGGTTGGTCCAGGCCTTTCACACCTTTCATCCTGATAACCCAGGTTTTGAAAGTCCATGTCACGGGTGTGCCAGGTGTGACAGACACTCATTTTGGATCCAGCTGTAGAAGTTCATTGCACGTGGCTTTGTAAGCACCTTCTTGATTTTCATCTCTGTATGGGGTGATATCCTTCTCTCTTTAGGAGCTAGCAGAGACCTCCACACTTGCTGGATGTTTAAAGTCCCTTCAGCAAGGTGCTGATGTTAGCTCTATTTACCGCTGTCTGTTGGAAGTGCTAGAAATCGACTAGTTTCTTCTTCGAGCCTTTTGGAGGAATGCTGGTGTGAGCTCTCTTGTGTCGTCTCAAACTAAGTGAATTCCCTCATTTGACGGCCTGCTTTGTCTTTAGAGGTAGTGGGATCTTAATAGTGCTCACCCATCCCCTCCCTATTCTGGGCCTATCGCTAGGGGCAGTCAGGAATTAGGTTCCTGCTCGGTGATAGGTGCGCAACGTATTTAGGGACATTTAGGGAAGACAGGATGTTGTCAGATCTACCTAGGCATCTCCACTCTCCCCCATTTCCTAGTGTTTGGTTCCCTTCCCTCTTCCTGTTGTTGTGCACCTAGCTTCTCCCTCACCCAGCATGACAGTCCAGGGTTCCCTCTTATAAGGGTGGGGTACTGTCACTTAGGTAACACGACAGAGTGGGGTCACATGATTGCAGCATCTGGTGACACATACACTTGCGGTAGTTAGAAAAGCTTCAATGTCCTATGTGAGGCATTGACCCCTGTTACAACTAGGGGGCGCTGTGTGTTCTCCCCAGGATACACATGGAGGCGCATTGAGGCTATGGGAATACATTACAGTCACAGACGTAGCTGGGATTGCAATTGTGAAGTTATATGCATTGAAGTTATATGCAGTTGTGTGGATTAGAACCTGTGTGAAGATAACACATTAAAGAGACTTTTATATTTGAACTTTGTAGGTCACTGCCTCATCACTGCGTAAGTTGCTACTGCTGCACTACACCTATTAGAAGATATGGGTTTCTGTGCTCTGGCGCTGTAAGGGTTAAACTGCTTAGTTGGACTCCTGGACATCTCTGACTTGGGTTCTATCAGCTGTTTTGAGTTTGTTAATCCAAGCAGGTATGACAACCTCCTTGCTTCTAACCTTGCCAGTGATAGCTGCCACTACCTGGTTTAGAGTTGAAGGAGAAATTCCAGTTTTTAAAGTACATGGTTAGAGGTTTTTTAGGAGATTGCTATGTGGAGTTGGTTTGCATGTTTATCATGATCTTCTCCTATTTGGTTCCATCCTTCCTACTCCTCCCCTGTTTCCCACTCTGTTGTTTTGTGAGTGTATTTGTATGATTGTTGTTTTCTTATATCCCTGTCTGTTTACCCCTGTCTGCCTGGTTATTATTTGCTTACACAATTCGGCCTCACACCTCCCTGGGTGGGGGGGAACAGATAAGGGTAAGATGAGAATATAGCAAGGTACAAACCCCCAGCATCTCCACCATCTGGGTAATCCAGGGGACAGGGATAGCTTAGGGCACCCCTAGTTTGAGGGATCAGGTAGGTGCCCACAGTCCCTCGTCACTGTGGAACTCTCCTGTAGAGTGTAAGCTCTTATGGTCAATGAGGTGCTCTCTCTCCTGTAGAGTGTAAGCTCTCATGGTTAGAGGGGTCATCTCCCTCTTGCTCTTGTAGAGTGTAATTTCTCATAGTCAGCTAGGTTCTTCCTGTCTCCTCACCCACATCCACACATGTATTTTCCCAGCAATTCTAAGCTTTCTATTATTAATATTCCCACAAATTTATTTGCCGCAAATCAAATTTTTTGCAAAAATTCTGCAAAATTACCAAATTTGAATTTCAAAAGATCTACGGAGAATTGACTTTGAGTTGAATTTTCTGAAATTTGCAGGTCTCTGCAATGTCAAAAAGTTTGATTTGCACAGATTGGCTAAAAAGGAAAACAAATGCCTGGCGCTATTTGATACACTGCTGAAGAGTCAGAGTAAACTAATTATGTCTGGAGGGCCACACGGGCTCCCTATTAATACCCTGCAGCTTTCTTATCATGGAAAAAGAGGAGAAGCTGAGTCCAAAGCTACATTCAAAAATTACAACTTTATTGTTAAAGACAATGAAGGAGCAAGACAAATAGAGGCATTAGTAAGTCAGATGAAAAAAAGAAAAAATACTGTCATTATTACCGGATACAAAAAGCACCCTGAGCAGTAGGGTCAGTGGTAAATAAGAGTAAATAAGATAAATTCCCTCATAATGGGCAAGCAAAATTAATATATGGAGACATAAAAACCCTTCAAACCCTCATTACTAGATAACCATAATGTAGGGACATGATCCTCATACATAGTGAAGTGGGGTAAACAGAGGGCACAATATCTATTTGTCTATTGCACTTAGCCCAATGGAGTCATAATATGTTAAAACATACCCATCATGGTAACCACCGACAGTACCGCTGACCAGGAGAACCCTTATCATGTGGTGTAGCGCAGCCAATCAGAATATAATATCGCAGCCAGTATAAAAGATGGGGCAGGCAAAGCAGCTCTATTTTAAGCTTTTACAATGTAGATTTAGTAGAAAGAGCGCACACAGCTCATTCTACCTAGGGAAAGAAAAAGGTGAAAATTGAATTGTGAAGTACCACTCTACTAATGAAGCATATTGAAAATAAAAGAGGTGTGCAGTCTGTGAATAATAATCTAAAGATTCAAGTGAAATTCAAGTTTATTGTAGATAAAAGTAAGGCTATGCTTTTGGGCAGAGGAAATAAAATGTATTATGTACTAAATTGTAAAACGGTCACTGAAAAATACATGGATGAATGGGTGCACAGAAAACATAATTTTAGTGACCAGTGCCAGGCAACTGATTCCAAGGAAATAAAATAATGGGATGCATTAAAAGATTCATAGATGCTCATTACAAGAACATAGTTTTGCCTCTACACAAGTCACTAATGCAGCCACGCTTAGAATACTGCGCACAATTTTGCTCTTCGGTATATAAGAAGATAGCTGAAATTGAGTGGGTGCAGAGAAGAGTGACAGAAGTTATTAAGAGAATGGGTGGACTACAATGCCAAGATAGGTTATCAAACTTGGGATTATTCTGTTTGGAAAAGCAAAGGCTCAAGGCCGATCTTATTTCAATGTACAAATATACAAATATATGAGCGGACAGTAAAGAGATCTTACTAATGATCTTTTTAACAACGAGGGTTGAACAGGGAACAAGGGGGCATGCTCTAAGTCTAGAGGAAAGAAGATTGAATTATCATCATAGATGCAGATTCTTTACTGTAAGATCAGTGACACTATGATGCCACATGATATTGTAATGGTGAATTCACTAAAAATATTTTAACGAAGGACTGGAAGTCTTTCTCCAGAAATATATTACAGATTATTGGTACTAGATTCATTGATGCGATGTTGATCAAGGAAACTAGTCTGTTAGCTGTATTCAGAGTTGAGTAGGGACTTTTCTAATATTATAGGGAAATTAGCATTTGCCTCATGAGATTTTTGCCTTCCTTAGGATCAACATGTTAGGCTATAAGTTATACTTGAAGGACTTGAGTCTGACTTAAACCTTAAAAATGATGAGATATGAAAAAAACTTCATACACTGCAATTGGAAACAAGGAGATGATGCGCGCTCTCTCACCGGTTAAGATCAAATTGTTAAATGAGGACATGATGCTTGCAGTCTTTGTATTAAGGAAAGTGAGACATAACTCTGACCTGCCACAGAAGGGAGAGATGCCTATTGGCTTTACTGTGAGCACAAAGAATTATTAGTATTATCCATGCCAACTTGTCTTCACTCCCGTATGTTCTTGCTAAGGCTCGATGCTGTGCAGAAAGACCAGAGGCCATTAGACTTGAACCTGAGCATAAGGACATGGAGATCAAAATTAATGTTATGCATACTTATGACAAACTTGGAAGTGATTGTTGTTGCCAGCAATGTGTGATTATACTGGCTCCTTGTTGTGTGGTTGATGTACAGGATCAGCATATGGGGGAACCAACTGCACACCTGGTCTAGTAAGTGAGAACTGGGAGAGGCTTCCCACTACTCCTAAAGTCGGTCTAGTAGGTGAGATAGCTGTGTGAGCTTTTCTATTACAGTTAGCTTGTCTAGTGAGTGAGAGACCTGTGTGAGCCTTCCTGCTATACCTTGTGCAACCGAAGAAAGTGAAAATAAACGCATGCTGCCAGTAATAAAGAATACAGTGGAAAATGCATGAAAGGGTAAGGAGAAGAACCGGATCAGGCATGCCTTTTCTGTGACGGATCCGAAACTGTCGGGGCTGTTACTTATGTTGCACAGGGGAAAGCTTAAGGCCCCGGACTGACCTTTGCACTCAGAGATAGGGGGCGCGGCTAAGCTAAAAAAAGCCACAGCGTGCAGAAAACCAGTCAATCTTGGTGGGAACGTACAGTGTGCAAGAGGACAGTGTCAGTGCTCCGACCTCTGAGCACTGAGACGGAGCAGGTCCAAGTCTGAGGAGCCTCAGATCCATGACTAGAGACTGTTGACAGAGATTTGCCCCGTGTCTGCTGACACCGCCAATACCGCTGACTCCGCTGACCGTGACAAGGTCGGCGGTCAGCGCATCAACTAGCACACCTACCGGTAGGGAAGCCAGGTAACCCGCTGTGAACTGTTTCCTGAAAAGCCCGTATTTAACCGCCGAGTATCCCTAGACTCTTCCAGGGTTAAAGACTCTAACCTTGCCTGCTCTTCACCTTCTGGATCCAGGACGCCATCTTCTCCAGGACTACACCAGACCCCCTTATGCAACACGGCCTTGGCGCCACCTCCTGCATCCAGGAATCCAACTTTTGACGTTGTCGCACTAATAAGTCTAATACCCCTGAACTTTTTGCCTTATTTACCGTCACCTGTTTTTCCCAAGTTCCAAACTCCTTCCTTAATTCAACCCAGCCTCCTTTTCTCCCTGTGTGGAGTATCCTCAGTTAAATTAAACCCCACGTTAACCCTTGCTCTGCCTTCGGTCCGCTGCGGCATCTTGACATCTGTTCACACTTAGCGTAGTCAGCAGGATGCAGTCTACCCGAACTGAGGGGGCAGATCAATCGTCTGGGGAGGGCCCTAGGTCCAGTATCTCCCTGGGGGCAATGTTAAACAACCTCCCGAAATTTAATGGGAATAATACCATGTTATGGAGCTGTAATGAGCGTATTCGAGGGATGTTGTGGATGCAACAAATGGTCCCCGCCTTGCAGGTGGAGGCTGCCATGATGGCTTTGGAGGGAGAGGTGAGAGATTCAGCAATGCTGCGACCCCCCCACCGAGAGCGGGATACACTTGACAAAGTACTGTGCATACTGGAGGAGACCCTTTGGGACCCCACAGATGTAGGGGAATTGCGCATGTGGTTATTTAGCCAGGTTCACAGAGATGGGGAGACGGTGACATAGTGCATGAATGTATTACAGGAGATTCACACTGCCATATTCAGAAAAGAAGGCATGGAAATAGGGTCGACTAACATAATGCTACAAGACCAGCTAGTGACCGGGATGAGAGACGCGCTGCTGAAACAGGCCCTGTGATAGCACTTGCGAGCGAACCCACATATGACCTTTACAGAAGTGGGAAGCGAGGCGTGCATGTGAGCAACAGCAGGGGGTTACAGTCCCGGTGGCGAAGGTCTGGAGCGGAGAGGTGTCTGTGAATTTGATCGCTGAACCAGGATGGGTGAAAGATTAGCAGAAGGAGATCTAAGTTATGCAGGAAGACCTGTCCAAAACTAAAAAGAAAGTGACCTCGCTAGGCTCATCCGGGGCAGACTTTCTTAGAATCGTGAAGGGGTGGAAGAGCGTCTCATCGGGAAGAATTCCCTTCATGCTATCTCTGCGGAGAGCTGGGACATGAGGCCCAGGTTTGCCCACAACGTGGACGGCCTCTTCAGCGCCGCCCATTAAACTAGGTGGCCCTAGGCTGGGGGACATCGCCCAGAGCTAGAGCAGCCAGAAAGGAGAATCAGATGTCCCACCAATTTAGTTTCAGTGTGTTCTTTAGTCTGAGCCGAGATGTATGGTCAGGACGCACCCTGCCTCGTAGATACCGGCTCCAAAATCATGGGCTGAAAGTAAAATCTCCCAAGTGTCATCTGTTTCGCACTCAGATCGAGTACCTAGGACATGTGGTCTCTGCAGAAGGCATAAGGCTGTCCCGTGAGAAGATTGCGGCAGTATGGGATTGGCCCATCCCGAAGACCGTGAAGGTTGTTCGAGCCTTTTTGGGGTTAACCGGGTACTATCAGAGGTTCATGAAAGACTTCACCAGCATCGTGAATCTGTTATTAGATCTGCGGAAAGGAGGGCCATCTGGAACTAAAAAATGGGAAATACAGCTGGGAGAGCACCAAGACAAAGAGTTCCATGCTTTGAAAGTGGCTCTGACGGAAGACCCAGTCCTTCTCTTAACCTTTAATTCTCCATACGGATGGGAGCCTGCATGGACTCGGAGCTGTGTTGTCGCAGATTCAAGACGGAAAACAGCAGGTGATTGCTTATGCGAGTCGTTCTGTCCATGTCTCCGAATGGAATCTGGACAACTACAGCGCGTTCAAATTAGAGCTGTTAGCTTTAGTGTGGGCCATGATGGAGAAGTTTGCAGAATATCTGTCCGGGTCTGAAGTGCTGGTGTGCACCGACAACAACCCACTGGCCCACCTGGAAAACATAGAGTTAGGGGCCCTGGAGCAGCATTGGGTGGCTAGGATGGACAGATACCGGTACAAAATTGCCTACAGATGGGGTGCCGAGAATACTCATGCAGATGGCCTATTAAGAGTGATGCATGAGAAGCCCAGTGCTAACCGAGATGAAGAACTTGAGGATGAAGAAGTCCGCGAGTTCCGAGGTTCTGCCAGGATATTGGCAGCTACACAGGAACAAGTACAAGCAGAGCCCCAGGAAAATGTATTGGGACAGCTACGTGACAAGTGGGTGCAAGTTCAACAGGAAGATGGAGAGCTCGCACAAATTCGACAATGGATGGCTCTCAAGCAACTGCTCTGCCAGAATGACAGACAGATCTTATCTCCTGGGACACTACAAATCCTTAGACAATGGGAGAGGCTTCACCTGAGAGACGGACTCTTATATTGGAAAACTCAATTGCAGCGGTCCCTGTCTGTAACTTGGCAAGTCATGATCCCTGAAACGCTGTTGCATCAAGTGGCCATGGAGGTACATGAGAGAGGGGCTCACTTCGGTTAGGAGAAGACCTTTCAGTGGCTACAGAAACGGGTTTACCATCCTTTGCCAAAGACGGTAGTTGCAGAAGTATGCCGTCACTGTAGAAGCTGTGAACTGTCCAAACCTCTAGAGCAGAGAGCCCCCACACAAACTATTGTGACCTTGGCCCCATTAGAAATGTTGATGATCGACTATTTGACAATAGGTCCAGCCCATCAGGCGTACGAACATTGCTTGGTAATGACAGATCATTTCACCAAATTTGCCACCGTGACTCAGACTCAGGACCAGACTGCAGAATCCGCAGCCCATGCCATCTGTAAGAACTTCATGCAGGTGTATGGTTGTCTGAAGAGAATTCACTTAGACCAGAGTGCTTGTTTTATAGGACGAGTAATGGAGGAGCTGCACCGTTTGTGTGACATTGAGAAATCTCGGATGCGCTTTACCACCCTCAGGGCATTGGAGCTTGTGAATGATTTAACTGAACTCTCATCCAGATGTTGAGAACATTGGAGGAGGACCATAAGTTGCGCTAGCCAGAACTCGCAGCAGAGTTGGTGTGGGTATGCAATAACCGAGTATATCGCACCACTGGGTACACTCCTTACACCCTACTCTTCGGCAGGCCAGGAAAGGAGATCACAGAGCTAGTACTGGACCCAGAGGAGGACTACCCACTGACGGGGGTGTCCACCTGGGTATGAGAACATGTTCATTGACTACAGACACTACATCATCTGTTGCAGACCATGCTTCAAGAGTTGGAACATCAAGAGATGGCTCCTCTACGGGGACAGCTCTGCAAGCTGGAGATCGGGTGTTAGTACGTGAAAAACGCCTTTGAGACAAACTAGATTACAAATGGGAGAAAACACTGTATCGTGTGAAGCGACGAGTCACCTCCGAAGGGCCTGTCTATGAAGTCCAGCCTGAAGGAGAAGAAAATGCTCCTACCCGTGTTGTGTATCAAAACATGTTATGTCCCTGCATGTCAAAAGACCCTGCACGAGAGAAAGAAGAGAAACCCAGTGTTCCTGAGAACCTTCCTTCAGTAATTAGTGATTGTGAAGAAGAAGAATGTCCTGAGCCACCACAAGTTGGCCCAGAAGAAGAGCAGATACCTGAAGCCCCTTGGGCTCCAGAAATTCCTGAAAAGTTTCTCCATAACTGGGTGCGTCCCCACCCCGTCAGTCCAACCTGACTCAACTACCCAACTGGACTCAACGGATATTTCTAGTTTATGATGTTCTGAACGTTTGACAGCAGGAAGACCTTCCATCCGAATTGATCAGGATCATTTTGCTTGGCAACAAATTGTACAAGGAATAGGAGAATGTTAACGCATACTGCGAGAACTCTAGCCCATGGAATTGCGAGCACAACGAGAGGGAGAATGTAAGAAGAACTGGATCAGGCGTACTTTTTCCATGATGGATCTGGAACTGTCAGGGCTGTCCCCTATGTTGTATGGGGGAAAGCTTAAGGCCCTGGACTGACCTTTGCACTCAGCGATAAGGGGCGCGGCTAAGCTAAAAAATCTGCGGCACACGGGAAACCAGTCAGTCTTGGCGGGAACGTACTGAGCGCAAGAGGACAGTGTCAGCGCTCTGACCTCTGAGCACCGAAACAGAGCAGGCCCAAGTCTGAGGGGGCCGCAGATCCATGACTAGAGACTGTCAACAGAGATTTGCCCCGTGTCTGCTGACACCGTCAATACCGCTGACTCCGCTGACCGTGACAAGGTCGACGGTCAGAGCATAAACCTGCGCACGTGCCAGCAGGGAAGCTGGGTGACCCGCTGTGAACTGTTTCCTGATAAGCCTGTATTTAACCGCCGAGTATCCCTAGACTCTGCCAGGGTAAAGACTCTAACCTTGCCTGCTCTTCACCTTGAGGACCCAGGACACTTGTTGGGACCACAAGGAATCACCGTCGCCACCAAGATCCAGGACACCATCTTCTACAGGACTACACTGGACCCCGTTACGCGCCATGGCCTTGGTGCCACCTCCTGCATCCAGAAATCCAACTTCTGATGTTGTCGGACTGATAAGTCTAATACCCCTGAACTCTTTGCCTTATTTACCGTCACCTATTTTTCCCAAGTTCCAAATTCCTTCATTAATTCAACCCTACCTCCTTTTTTCCCTGCGTGGAGTATCCTCTGTTAAATAAAACCACATGTTAACCCTTGCTCTGCCTCCACTCTGTTACTGCATCTTGACACCTGCTCACAAAATTACCAATGCAGTTTGTATTT
Organism: Dendrobates tinctorius; assembly: GCF_039654945.1. Classification (NCBI taxonomy): domain Eukaryota; kingdom Metazoa; phylum Chordata; class Amphibia; order Anura; family Dendrobatidae; genus Dendrobates; species Dendrobates tinctorius. Next base: position 11,304,773 of record NW_027361866.1, read on the forward strand.
GTCTGTCAAAGCGTTTTGAAGCACACTTGCTTCTTCTTCAGGTCAAACTAAAAAAGTCAAAGTACAGTTTACAGGATGTGAGTATAATTAAACAACTTACCGTATTTCAAAAAGGGAGCGCAACAACGGCCCTCTAGAATAATATGACCAGGTTACTTAAACATCATCAAATTGAAAAGAAAAATGTGTATGAAACATGTATAAATGTATTGATGCAATGACTGCAAAACTAAACTAAATTATTTATAGTACAAGGAGAGTAAAGAGAAGAAGAAATTAAATTTCTTAAAATAAGAAGCAAAAAAAATAAATGGAAAAGAAAGACATGAAATAGAACATGCTGAAGTGTGGTGAAAAAAATGACACGAATGAGCAGCGGTCTAATAGCGTGAGCCACTGAGTATCTTACATTGACGGAAAAGGGGGGAAAGAGCAGAAAGAGTGATTAAGATGCAATGGGAGAAGTAGTGAAGAGGGAATAAAGGGAGAGAGAAGAGGGAAAAAAGAAAGAAAAAATGAAGGAAGGAAGAAAAGAAAAGAAAGTAAATGGGGGAGAATAAAATATTAGAAAAAAAATAAGGATGATGAGGTTAAAATAAAAAGGGAAGTTAAATAAAAAGTAAAGAAGAGAACTGTGCGCACTGTGTAAGGCACGTTAACATAAAGTCAATGATGAGAAGTGAAAATCCATCCCCTTCTGCCAGGTTCACTGCAGAGCCTGAGAACCTGATTAGCATTGTAAGGGAGGTCCAGGACAGTAGTTGTAGCTGAGGACACCAGGGCTCTGGTGTCCTGGCCTCTCCTCACAGAAAAATCATGCTCGCTAGTCAGCATACCTGTGTCTCCGGATTCAGCTCCTTCAGGGTCCTCCCTATGCGGTGGGAGATCGTTTCAAGGAAAATTCACATCAACTGAGACACAGTCCATCATAACTTCAACAAAGAAATCTTTACTTGGTTCATTACACAGCATTTCCAAAGACTTCACAGCATTTACAACAGGCTTCACATAACGAGGTTCCTTCTCTTTCCCTGCACATATAGCTGGTGGAAATGGAAGGCACCCAAGGACATGACGGTATGGGAGGCTGGCCAGACCCCTGGTGACCAAAGTTATGGTGCAGAGGCAGGTGGGGCCTCCGTGGCCAGACCCCCAGTGACCAAAGTTGTGGTGCAGACCCCCCTGCCGCGATGCGTGGGCAAACGATGTCCTCCAAGATGGAGGTCCGTGACAAGGACCATCCCTCCGGGGTTAGGGGCTGAGGTGCACTCACCCGCTCAGACGCAGGAACGTAGGTCATGGCCATCCCAGGAACACTGTATCCTTCTGTGGGGATGCTTGTGCAGTCGGCTGGTAGATAGAGCTCTGGCTCGTTCTCGATTTCCGGCAGCGGTTCCTCCAGGGTTGGCACCATTTCTGGTCCCCGCTGAGTCAACAACTTCGGTTCCGGATAATATATTCCTCCTTCTGACGTTGAGCCAGCTCCACCCATTATTTGCTGTTCTGTAGAGGAGGGCATGGTCTTCTCCTCTTCATCCACACCCACCAAGGGCAGACTGGGGGACATTGACAGATAAGCTTTAGTGCCTCTTTAGAGTGGCTACGCCCATGAAGGGTGAGGTCCTTGTTGTTGTCTTCTTCGTCGCCATTTCCCGCCAATTCCACAGCTGCCATCTTAGTTGCAATCATGGTGTCAGACTCTCACAAAATGAGCCAAGTCCAACTTGGTAGTCAAGTCCGGTGTTGTCACAGAATCTTTTGAAGTCAAATCCAGTGTTTCATCAATATTCACAAAATCTTCTTCTTTCAATTCTCTAAATACAGCAACCACTTGCACATTTTCCTTGCTGTCTTTCAGGGGCACAGCAGTTGCACACACAACATAATTAACTTTTCTTTGTGGGTTCTATGCATTGTGAGGTAGTTGCATCCTGCCGACTACGCCAAGTGTAAGGGAGGTCCAGGACAATAGTCGTAGCCGAGGGCACCTGGGCTCTGGTGTCCTGGCCTCCCCTCACAGAAAAATCATGCTCGCTAGTCAGCATACCTGTGTCTCCGGATTCAGCTCCTTCAGGATCCTCCCTATGCAGTGGGAGACAGTTTCCAGGAAAATTCACATCAACTGAAACACAGGCCATCATAACTTCAACAAAAACATCTTTACTTGGTTTACTACACAACATTTCTAAAGCTGTCACAGCATTTACAACAGGCTTCACATAACAAGGTTCCTTCTCTTTCCCTGCACTTCGTTCACGGTTACTCTGCATGAGACCATGTCAGATCGTCCCTGATGGTTTCTCAGTTTCCTCTCTGCCCAGCTCTGCCATGGCTAAGCATCCCTTGATCTGTTTCGCCCAAGACACAAGATAATTAGATGCTGGAGTCAGTAGCCACTGAGCATAAGCCATGATCTGATGTACTGCTCTCTGTACTGGCCTTGCTTCTACTCCATCTGTACTTACTGCTTCTGTGGGTTCCCCAGACCGTTTTGCCCCAGTCTTAAAGGTGTGTGCCCAAGCAATGAGTTGCCACATTCTGCTGTACTAGCTCGTTGCTGTGCTGTGTTGGTTCGTAGGAAGGCTGGGCTTCTCACTTGTAACGGCTGCCGAGTCCTGTGCTTATTGCCTGTGTGGACCCTTCGGGCACCTCTGGCCCTCTCTATCCTATAACTATACAATACCTTACTATGCAGCAGCCCCTCCTACAATTAATCATGTGTGTGACTATGTACATTGTATAGACCTGTGGACAATAAAATGCTTCCCACCTAGTGGCTAAACCAGCCACCTACACTTTCCATGACCTAAAGCACTATAGTGCAGCATTAGCAGAACAATAACATTATACATGACAGTATAATATGAGTCATAAGAAATATACAATTTACACTTGATGGTAATACACTTAGACGTGTAGCAGTACCACAAATAAACATTGTGTGAGGTAGCGCTGTCATTTAAGTAGGGGATCGCTCGCTTGGCAGCCACAAAATCAGATCCGGCACAGGTTTTCCATAAACCAGTATAGTCCATGCGGTTTATTAAACATCATAAACCATGACCAGCAATATATAAACGGCATAGCGTCCATGACAGAGCTTCACTCTGTTAGCAGTGTCCAATACGCAGGCTTTTCAGCCTCACAGTTATATCTCACCTGGTCAGGGTTCTCTTATGGCTGCTTCTCCATATTGCAGACATTCATTCCCTCCAGGGAACTCTCAGGGACTTGCAGCCATTACTCACAGTGTCCACATGTGTCAGGCAGGAAGCCCCATCTCAGCGGGACCTTCCACACTGGACCAATCGGGTCCAAGCATTCACCACCTGTGACCTACCCTGGCCACATTACATGGTTCATAGCCACGCCCACCGGGTCACATAACTCTGACTTCATCACAGGTCCTTCAAGCATTTACACACTCTTTCCAACAGTGCTTTAAACACACCCCCCTGGGTGGGTTTGTAGGTAACCCGGTCCGCCCATCTCTTTAGTTAACTGGAGACTTCTCCCTTACACATTGAAACAACACCTCAGCAATATCATTGCTGAACAACACATAAATCCCACTTTGGGATACATAACGGCCATTCCGTAGTCTGCCATTCATCCTTTCTCCTGGGACATGCACACAGCGCCCCCTAGCAGACTCAGTGGTTACTACACCACATACCTCCCCCCTCTGTTCAAACTTGTGGGGTTGAACACACAACATTACACCAGGGTCTCGCGACCGGGCACTCACTACACCTTGCCCCACAGGTCAAGAGAACCGTCTCCATCTGTCATACGGCCTCGTTCCTACATTAGACCTCCCCCGCCTCCAGCGGTCAGAATATCGGTCATTGGCTTTGACCCCCCAGTCACGGTCTGTCTGCGTCATCAGACACTGGTTAGTCACCACATTCCTCTCCGTTTGTTCCATTCCCCGACCAGCTCCCCTTGGTACGGTTATCAGTCTTAGTTGGGCCTACTGTCTGGCCTGAGTCTGACCCATTCAGGTTCTCATAGGAACTACGGTCTCTCAACGTCGTCCTGCCAGTCGAACTACCACTTGCTGACATTTTTCGGCCATCTGCCATGTCACTTCTTGGAGGAACCCTTCGGGTCTTTATATCTTGGGTTGAAGGCAGCCGCCACCTGGTATTCCGTACCTCTTTATTGATTCGCCGACGGTCCAGCCTCAACTGCTCAATCTCTTGCAGGTACCCCACTCGATACTCCAAGAGCATCCAAAAGTTTCTCAGGCTTTCCACGGAGCCAACCACCAGGACGGGAATCCTACCCTCTTCACTGGATACCTGGTCTTCATCATCAGGAGGGATCCTCACCCTCACCACACTGGAGCTATTTACAAGGTCTTGCATTACCTTCCCAAATCTTCCAATAATTCTCCCAATCAGACCTTTGGGAACCGAAACTACCTCTTTCCGCAAACCCAACCCATCCATAGCCTCTCTTGCTAACTCTAGGCGTCGAGCAGCTTTCATATTACTCCTCCTAACCAACTGTTTGACATGGAGACACTGCAGATACATGTTTTTCAGGAGAGCCACCTGCTTTGCTGTGTCTTCCCTGGCTGACATTATCACCAACTGCCGAGTCTCAGGTGCTCAGTGCACCTTACACGCTTTGACCGCCTCTTTGAAAGCCTCATGCACACCTTCTTCAGCACAGGCTTCTTGCATGTCTTCTGGTACATTAATCACAAACTTAAAGGTTGTGGCCTTGCTCTCTTCCTGGCCAGGAGGCTCTGTCTTTACCACGGACACTTCCCTCACTACAGTTGACCTGACTGGGTGACTGTCTTATTCAGCTTTTTTCTCCTGCAGAAAACCTCTTACAGTTTCTTTGCGCTCCAAGACTTCTTTCTCGAGCTCCTCGACCCTGTTCTCGGCCAGTTGTCTCAGGACTCTTTCTCGTTTGACATGTTCTTCCATCTCTTCCCTAAGCGTCTTGTTCACGTTTTGCCACGTTGACAGGTGACCTCTGAGCTCAGAGACTTCCTTCTCTAGCCCTTCTATTCTGTGCTCTCTTTCTCTCTCAGAGCCACAGTCACCCCCAGAGTCTGAGTCACCCCGGCCTGTCGAGTAATTCTTCCAGTTACCCACTAACCATGTTTTCCCCCCAATCGTCTCATCTCCCAATCCACCATCCGTCATATCACGAGACGTCAGGTCCGTAAGTTGGGCAGATGTACTTCTTCTTCCAGTCAATTCTACCTCTGACCTGTCCACGTCAGGAGCAGTCACCGTCTCAATATCTGTTAGCCCAACAGTAGAAACGTCTCCAACCTCCTGCCATATGTCATCAAACACGACAAAGTCCTGGCCCCTCTCCAAGGCATAGACTAAGTCCCGTGGTATCCCGCCCCCTTGGCACTCACCACCTATGGGCCCCTCAAACATAACTCTGTCTACTACATAGTTCACCGTGACCCCATGTTTATAGCAAACCCTGGCGTTTTTCTCGGTTAGAGATAAAACGAGAGGAGTTCTTGTCAGAGTCACCTGACTCTTTGAGTCCAGCCTACCAGAGACTCCTTCCCGGTGCAGCATCACGGTACACACCTGTGGCTCATCATTATCCGGAAAATACACACCACACTCCTCAAAACTCATACAGACACACTGCGGTTCCCCAGACATACCCACTGAGGCAACCAGTGCTGCCATTTCCTGAACCACAACAATTTGGGTCACCGCCCCCTTTCTGGACTCCACCCCTTTTTGGGTTACCACCCCAATTTGGGTCAATGCCCCCTTCTGAGACTCCATCCCCTTTTGGGCTACCACCCTGATTTGGGACTCCACCCCCTTTTGGGCTACCACCCCGGTTTGGGCCACTGCCCCTTCTGGGTTTTCCCCATGTCCGTTATACTGGTCTTCTCTGACCACAGTTCACACAACACAGTTTATGTCTTTAACGATACCACACAAGTCCTTGCTGGCACCACCACAGCTCCTGCTGTCACCGATCACTGACACCACCAGCTGCTGTTCACACACAGCGGCTGGTGTCCTCTTCGTAACCCCGCCGAGTTACAGGAAGCCGCTTGTCCCCTTCGTAACCCCGCCGAGTTACCAGAAGCCACTTGTCCCCTTCGTAACCCCGCTGAGTTACAGGAAGCCGCTTGTCACCTTCTTGACTCCCACTGAGCCACCGCAGGCTGAGTTGAGAAAAGAAAAAAACACCACACAAAAAACTCACGTGTCCTTTCTGTGTGCTATTCAGGACGTTCCGTCTCCTCTCCTGAGACCATCCAACACACAGGGCGCACTGGGTGCTATTCAGGGAGCGACCCTCCTCCCAGGGTTTCCCAACACACCGGCCTCACCAGGTCCAGGGGCTTAGTGGGTGCTCTTCAGGACATCCATCTTCTCCTGAGACTGCCCAACACTCACGCCTCACCAGATCCAAGGTCATACCACGTGCTCCAGGGATCCGATTCTTCTCCTAGAATCTCCCAACACTGACCCTCCAGGACCTTGCTCACTGAACCCTCCAGGAACACAGTCTCTCTCACTGACCCAGGTCAGTACAACACGAACACCTGTCCGTTACCTGTGTCGGCCCCACAGGTCCTCAGATACCTCTTCTCCACAGAGGCACCCTATCAATCACCAGTCTCTTTCTCACTGACCCCGGTCAGTACAACACGGTTTTCACGACCATCACCTGCTGGCCGCACAGGTTCACGGACCCCTCTACCGCAGAGGTTTCCTATAAGTCTCTTTCTCCTGGGGAAACGGCCGCACTAGGCTCACCGATTCGGACAGTGCCTTACTCACTAGGCCGCCCCATGGTTCCAGAACCACAGCCGGGCAGTGGCTTCCCCAACCGTCAGCCCTCCTGGCTCAGCCTTACCAGCACTGTAACATATGCCTTCGGAAACCGTTGCCATTAGCAACCGAAACTTTGCAGTCCTTTTCCGTTGCCCCTAGCAACAAGGCTACAATATTGCCCTTTGCAATTCTCCACCAATTGTGAGGTAGCACTGTCATTTAAGTAGGGGATCACTCGCTTAGGTTGGTTTCACACTTTCGTTTTTTTGCGCTGTATTTTAGCGCTAAAAAATGCATGCGCTTTTTTTTTCCCTATATTTTGCATGGGATGCGCTTATGTGCGCATACACATGCGTTTGTATGCCTTCTTACGCCCATGCGTTTTTTTGTGGTGTGTGCTCGGGCGCACAAAATGCATCCTGTTGCATTTTTTGGGCACGCGCAATGCGTTTTTTTACAGCAAGATACCCATTATAAGTCTATGGGTGCGCATATGTGCGCATTGGCATGCTCATGTATGCGTTTTTTTGCGCATGCGTTTTTTTGTTGACCATTGGTTAGACAATGGAAATTAGGAGTTTGGGTTAGAGTTAGGGTTAGTTAAGGGGGTTAAGGTTAGGGTTTGGGTTAGGGTTAGTATGGTTTGGTTAAGGGTTAGTTAGGGTTTAGGGTTAGGGTTTGGGTTAGGGTTAGTAGGGTTTGGTTAAGGGTTAGGGTTAGGGTTAGTATGGTTTGGTTAAGGGTTATTGTCAGGGTTAGGGTTAGGATATGGTTTGGTTAAGGGTTAGGGTTAGGGTATGGTTTGGTTAAGGGTTAGGGTTAGGGTTAGTAAAGTCATGGTCTGGGTTAGTGTGAGGGGCCAACTAATGTTGGAAAAAAATGCAAACGTGGTAAAAACGCACTAAAAACGCATACAAATGCATAAAAATGCTGTGTTTTTTTCATGCATGCTCATAAAAATGCTTGAAAAAAACGCAGCATTTGTATGCGTTTGTATGCGTTTTTTTGTGGGAAAAACGCGCTGAAAAACAAAGCAAGTGTGAAAGTAGCCTTAACAGCCACAAAATCAGATCCAGTACAGGTTTTGCATAAACCAGTATAGTCCATGCGGTTTATTAAACATCATAAACCATGACCAGCAATATATAAACGGCATAGCGTCCATGACAGAGCTTCACTCTCTCTCTGTTAGCAGTGTCCAATACGCAGGCTTTTCAGCCTCACAGTTATATCTCATCCCGTCAGGGTTCTCTCATGGCTGCTTCTCCATACTGCAGACATTCATTCACTCCAGGAACTCTCAGGCACTTGCAGCCATTACTCACAGCGTCCACACGTGCTGTCAGGCAGGAAGCCCCATCTCAGAGGGACCTTCCACACTGGACCAATCGAGTCCAAGCATTCACCACCTGTGACCTACACTGGCCACATTATATGGTTCATAGCCACGCCCACATGACTCTGACCTCATCACAGGTCCTTCAAGCATTTACACACTCTTTCCAACAGTGCTTTAAACACACCCCCTGGGTGGGTTTGTAGGTAACCAGGCCCGCCCATCTCTCTAGTTACCTGGAGACTTCTCCCTTACACATTGAAACAACACCTCAGCAATATCATTGCTGAACAACACATAAGTCTCCATCCCAAAGCCACCCACTTTGGGATACATAACGGCTATTCCGTATTCTGCCATTCATCCTTTCTCCTGGGACATCCACACAGCACCCCCTAGCAGACTCAGTGGTTACTACACCACAATTGGTAATACACCAAATGGTGTAGCAGTACCAGTATAAAAATATAACAAACATATTTTCCTATCCCCTTACAGCATAAGAAGTGTATGAGTCAACTGCACCCAGGATTAAAGGCCTGGATCTCTTTTGTAAAGTTATACCCACCAACTGTATGAACAAAAAAGAAGTAATAGAGGAATCACTAGTACAACGATATAGCCATATTGATTCAATGAAGTGCGGTAAAAAATCAATTGAAAGAAGCCCTGCCATAAACTTTTTTTCACTATATCTGCATAGTGGGTACGGAAAGTATTCAGACCCCTTTAAATTTTTCACTCTTTTCTTCATTGCAGACATTTTTTTTCTCATTAATGTACACTTTGCACCGCATCCTGACTAATAAACAGAAATGTAGAAATTTTTGCAAATTTATTAAAAACGAAAAACTGAAATATCACATGGTCATAAGTATTCAGACCCTTTGCTCAGACACTTATATTTAAGCCACATGCTGTCCATTTCCTTGTGATCCTCTTTTAGATGGTTCTGTTCCTTCATTGGTGTCCAGCTGTGTTTAATTAAACTGATTATTTGGAAAGATACACACCTGTCTATATAAGACCTCACAGCTCACAGTGCATGTCAGACCAAATGAGAATCATGAGGTCAAAGGAAATGGCCAAGGAGCTCAGAGACAGAATTGTGGCAAGGCACACATCTGGCCAAAGTTACAAAAGAATTTCTGCAGTACTCAAGGTTCCTAAAAGCACAGTGGCCTCCATATTCCTTAAATAGAAGAAGTTTGGTACCACTGGAAGTCTTCCTAGATCTGGCCGTCCAGCCAAACTGAGCAATTGTAGGAGAAGCGCCTTGACAGCTCAGCATGCCCCTGTGCCAGATTTGATAGCCAAGCTGTCAATCAAAGTACTGACAGGTTCAGCACACCCCTATAACAGATTGGACAGCAGAGGGGTCAGTAACTGCTTCCCAGGCACACTGAGTGGTGGAACCGTGACAGGATATAGACTTGAATACTACAATCCACATGATTGCCTGCATTCGCCGTCGGCACTGAAGAATCCTGACCGTGCAATGCACACAATGTGAAGATTCAGAAGTCTGTAGTCACATAGAAGGACCAGCACAAACGCTCTCTCTTGTGTTATATAAATGACGCAAAGTGATAAAAAAGATGAGTCTATATATTGCAATTATGAAGCAGTGCAAATTATAGAAATGTCTAACACAAGATAAAATTAAAATGGCTGCAAAATCTAATGTGGCAGCCAAACCTGAGGAACAAACTCTGGTGGTCGTCACTGACTTGATCTATGATGAGCTCACAGGACTGGTGACCTGCAGAACACCCACTCCTGTGATGAAATAGACAGGGAAATGTGTAACCTAACAGAAATAAGTAACTGTGAGCACCTGCTATGTGATCAGTAAATTCTGTTGGAGATGTAGTATCTGCTGACCATGTTCCTGCATGGTTGGACACAGCAATTGCACAGTATATAGGAGGGGCACATTTATAAGATTATCTCAACACAGGAACATTTTTTTAAACTCCAGTTCTGTAACTTATTATTATTCCAAGATCTAGTACTTTGTTTGTGAGAAAGCGCCTTTTCGCTATCAAGTGCTGATCTGATCCCCAGCATCCTTAAAGAGGCTGTCCACTACTTTTTCATTGATGACCTAACCTTAGTTATCGGTGTTGGCGGAGGCAATCACTGGCCGGAAGTACTTGCGGACCTGGACATCTTCTGATAATGGCCGCAGCTGAGTACTGCACGTCGGCCCCCTATTGATTTGAATAGGAGGCGGATGTATAGTACCCTGAGGTGGCCACTATCAAAAGATGAAGCAGCTCCTCAAGTCACTATTTCCTGCCAACAGCTGCCGCCGACATCAATAAGAGCTGAGCAGCAGGGGTGCCAGGTGCCGTACCCCGACCAACCATTGATGACCTATCCACGGATAGGTCATGAATGAAAAAGTAGTGGACAACCTCATTAAGTTCTGTAGCTGCTATATCATGCATTGTCTCAGACTCCTGCAATTCTCCAGCCTCTGTTGTGTCTCTGGATTCTGTATTGCATTGCTGAAGTTTTCCTGGGAGGAGTTTTCCTCAAATGGCAAGGTGTCTAAAATATATCTGCCATCTGTTTGTTTTATTGCACCACCTCTTCTGCAGGGTTACCCTGAAGTTCTTTCACTGTGTCATTAACATTCCACTTGCCACACCCTATAATCTGGGCTCAGACTCTCATACAAGTACTGAATTTTGTGACAGTGAAACTGGAAATTATTTTTTTCACCTTATCCTATTTGGAAAAACAAGTCCTAGGAACTCTTCTTCAAGATAAGTAAACCTCTGAGGTTCTATCACATCAAGGTATATTACTATTATCTATATCTGGGGACTGTATGCTTAAGACAAAATAATTAATATATATCCATTAGAACAGGGGTGGGTAATTAATTTTTGCAAGCGGCCATATAAAAAACTGGCAAAAATGTATCTGTAAAGATTGGATGCTATGTGAATGATTCATATGGGATCCTTTATTTTTATTTTTTTTTGCACACCCATAGACTGAAATTCAATAGGTGATTCTCATCTGACATACAGAAAAGACCAGTGCGTGCTGTGATAACTTATTACAAGGACATTTGGTCTGTATTAAACTATAATCTGAATGGCTCAATTGCATACCGTTGCTCCTAGTGCAATCCGTTTGAGAGGTTTTTTCACAAACAGTGCTTGGACTGAAAATATAGTCAAGTGAATGAACCCTGATAATTCAAGTACAAAAAGCTTTATCGTAACAAGTATTAGCAGTTAATCAGGGCTGGGACAAAGTATTATGGTGCTCTAGGCAGATGAAGCCAATGGAGCCCCCTCAACCCCAACCCAAAGCAAAGGAATGGCTCAGAGACTATGGTAACAGGACCCATAATGCACATCTCCCCTTCCACTCAAATGGGTTAGGTAGCAAACTCTGATGACCACTTCACTTCCACTAGAATTCTTACCTTTTTCACAAAAACATGTTAGCAAAAGTAAAAAAAAGTGGTGTACTTTAGGGATGTGACTTAACAGTGAGTGCAATTTCAAGGATTTTTTTCAACTTATCCTGCTTGGAAAAGCAATGTCCAGGAACTGTTCTTCAAGATAAGTAAAACTGAAGTTCTATCACATCAAGGTATGCTACTATTGTCTATATCTGAGGACTGTATGCTTAAAGGAACCCGTCAGCAGTGATATGGCACACAAAATGCGTGTGTCGTCATCTTAATTGTCTGCTTCCAAATTGGATGTGGGGTCTTACGGCTGGAGAAATCGGGACAAATGCAAGCAATTGTCTCTCAAATGATTTCTGATTTATTTCCAGAAGTGTACAACATTTTATAGCAAAAATCGAGCTGTCTCATTGCATTACATCATGGGTTCTTTCCAAATTACTGATTATCCCAAATAGCAAATTAGTATTGATCTCACATGTTTTATATTTACTAAATAATCATTACGCAGATAATTATTGTTTCTGGCCTAGCCTAACCTGGTTTCGATGGGACTAGGTGGATACAGAAATGAGTCTTAGAGAACCAAAAATATCTTAAAACTACATTCTAATATTGAGCAAAGCATCCATATAAACTTATAGATTTGATTCTTGTATATATTCATATGACATCTATTCTCCCCTTAACAGCAGGAGTAGCAACAGTGACCTACACACAGTGACAAGTTGGGCTGTTATACTGATTACAATGATACCTTAGTTGATGAAATCGTTCTTGAGGTTGTTGTTTAATCTTTATTTTCAGTTTTGAGTTAATGATATGCTCATGCTTTGGGGCGGCCTGTGGGGGGTCTTCATGTGGTGCTCTGATTAAGTTATTCATCAGTATGGCTTCTTACAGGTCACTGATCCCTCAATGACCAGCACCCCCACCCCAGTTTACACAATGAATATTATATATATTTAAAAAAAAAAAACACCTCCTACAGGCAGGTGGCGGCAGCGATGCCTGTGCTGCAGCATGATCGCATCTATAATGTGTATTTAATTATTGTTTTTGCTGTCATACATAAATTTAAAAACAAAAATCAGTCTGAAAATGGCGCTGGCACAGTAGCAGCTATCGACGATCCGATATATGCTACTGTGCAGGGAAAACCAGGAAGAAAAAAGGAGTCACAGGTGATATATGTATAAAAAGCAGTACAAAGTTTATTCAGTAGAAAAGTTAATGAAAAAAATCACACAACAGTCACAGTAATCAAAATAGTCCAAGACAATACAGACAAATGACACATGATATGAGTGTCAAGTATAGAGGACAATTATTAGTCCCATTACCAAAAAACCCAGGAGAAGCCCATGGTATAACCAAACATAACAACACGGGGAGTCCCCTCTACAAGTAAAAGTCGGGTTAACCAGAGTTAATGTAGCAACAAGGAGGTAATTCCAGGCCAGATGTCCACATCTGCATAAAAATATCTGTCCATATTATGACCCTAAATAAGCCTCCTTTGGTGCATGACTTCCACACTGTCTATCATTATCAGCTAAAACCACCACACAGTCCGCCAGTGTCGGACTGGGTCAGCAAAGGCCCACCAATAACCTTGTTTTTTGGGGGCCGCTGTTAAGATACATGCAAAAATATCCTGACCCTAGTACACAAATGTATTGCTTCTATGTAATATTAATTTGGCTAGAATGTTTAGTGAATGATTAGATGATACCTTTTCCTGCAAATTGTGAATCAAGCGTAATAATCATTCCTTCACAGGGGCCAACTAGAGGATTTTCCTGTTCCCCTGTGGGCCACTTCGAGCCTGCCAAACATCCTTATGAAACAAGGCATATACTATGGCTGCCCCTTCTCTAATTTTCCTTTGCCCTTTTTTTCCTCCACAAGGTCTCCCCATCATGCTAACCCCCCTCCATATTGTGACTCTATCCAATGCTCTCCCCTCTCCATATGCATTCTGTGCCCCTTTTCACACTATGCCCTTATACTGCCCACCACACTGCCCTTTTCAAACTGTAATCACTCCTCACACTGTTCCCCTACACAGTATGATGGTTACCATGTAGGTACGTGTGCCGACTTGGGGGTGGTCCCTTTTGGCTGTGGAACAGGCTGGAGGCAGACACAGGAATCCGATCAATCAGGTCCAAAACATGGGTGTACTCTTGACATCCACCACAACCACAACAGCTCCTGCTCCTAGGCCTGGGTACCTGTCCCCTCTTCCTGCTCCTGTTTGGCGAAGACCCTGGGTTCTTCCACCGTGGCTGCCGTTAGACCCATGGCCACAGCGTTTCCCCCGACCGAGTCTACTCGCTGCGACACTTACTGCTCCTTCTGTGTCCAGCCGTCCGGTACTCCAGGCCCTCTCTGGTCAGCGCCTCCCTGACCCGCAGCTGTCCTCTCAGGGCCAACCCCCTCTCCGAGTCTCCGTTTCTCCTCTTTTCTTTCTGAGCTTTTCCTCCCTCCGTCTTCTCCTGAGCTCTTCTCTCTTCTTTCTCCTCCTGGGTGTCTGCCCTGCCCCCGGGACATTTCCTCCTTTTATTTCCCTTCCTAGGAAATCCCCTCTTAAGCCCCCGTCACACATAGCAATCTCGCTAGCTTGATCGTTGCTGAGTCACAAGTCTTGTGACGCAACAGCAATCTCACCAGAGAGATTGCTGTGTGTGACACTGACCAGCGACCGGCCCCCCTGCCGGGTATCGCTGATCATCCTGGAATGGCCAGGACATTTTTTTGATCGCTGGTCTCCCGCTGGCAAGCACGTGGAGCGCCCCCAGCCAGGGCTATCGGGGTACTCGGCACCGGGCCCATTGATCTCAATGGGAGTTGTCACAGAAGCTGTGACCCGGTTTGTTCCATTGCAAAAGGGGGGTTGAAAGAACAATGAAATAGAAATGATGAATAGTTTGTGACACCACCTGTGGTGTTCGGCAAGGGAGGTATTAAGCCAATGCTGCATGCAGATCCTCTGGGACGGGTGGTGTGTTGCAGCCAAGATGGTGAAGCTCCCCACAGGTGGAGCCGTAGTCCCAGGGCAGTGTAGATGTAGGGGTAGCTGAGAGGTGCAGGTAGTGTAGAGGCTGGTACCCAGATGTAGCGGTACCAGGTGTGCTGGCGCAAGAGTCAATGGAGGACACCAGGGTTTGTAGTTCCAAAGCTTTACTCACAGTCTGTAGTATACACAGGTGCCTGCCTCGGCACTGTGTCCTCCAGGTCAGGGGCTCAATCAACCTCCAAGTCAGATGGAATGCTCCCTTCCAACACTCCGCCAACATGTGCCTTTCTGAACGTCTCCTCAATCGTGCCTTTAAGTGTGACGATCTCCTAGTACTGAGCTACACTGGAGTTCCTCCTGACAGATGTTCGCAAGAACTCTACTTGTATGGCAGACAGTTGTAGCCTGCTTCGGGGACTCCTTACTCCTGAGTCCCGGCTCACTATCCAAGTTGCTGTTGTGCCCCCAAGTCTTAGATGGGAGTAGTGCATTTACAGCCCACTACTCCACCGGTGTCTGCTGCAGGACCATTAGCATCCATACAACCTCGGGGATCGGGCCCCGACGCGCCCGCTCGGCGTCGCTGGTGCTAATCGCTGGTGAAGCTGCCTGTTTGACAGCTCACCAACGATCATGTAGTGACACACCAGCGATCCTGACAAGTTGATAACATTGTCAGGATTGCTGGTGAGTCGCTATGTGTGACGGGGCCCTTAGTCCCCCATAACTTCGCCAACCATGACTTTGCGGTTTCCCTAGCCTAAAGCTGCTAAGTCTTTTTCTTACTACTCTATGTCTCCATCTTGTGGTCAAACCCAGTACTACACCATCCTTTCCTACTTCTAGCTGTTATCCCACACATGTATATTCAAGTCAGAATAAAGCATTGTACACATCACCTTTTACATTTCCCTCCTTCATCAGACAGGTCCATAGGTCAGTCCACCCCCTACAACCACAGCTGTGTATGCTGTATGATATCCACAACAATCCCCCAATATATACAGTAGTATGGTCAAAACCACAGCCCCCATATATAGTATGATCTCCACCACAGACCCCCATAAATAGTATGATGTACAAAACAGCCCCTATGAATACTATGATATTCACCACAGCCCCCAGTACAATGACCTCCACAGCCCCATATACAGTATGGACACCACAGCGCATCATATACTTTGCTGTCCCCCTTCACAGCCCGTCATTTCATGGCTCAAACACACATCTCCTCATTTTATGGCCCCTGCACAGCCCCTCATTCCATGCCCATCCTGCACATCCCCTCAGCTTATTCCCCCATTTACACAGCCCATTAGTTTATTCCTCCCATCTACACAGCCCCCCAGCTTATTCCCCCCATGAGCACAGTCCCTCACTTCATTTTACTCCCCCCCAATTGGCACAGGCCCTCAACTTATTTTTTTCCCTCCATCAGCACAGCCCCTCACCTCAATTTAATTCCTTCCCATCTGCACGGCCCCTCATTTTATTTTCACCTATCAGCACAGCTCCTCCACACATTTAATTTCCCCCCATCAGCACAGCCCCTACCCTCATTCTATGCCCCCCCGGCCTAAAAATGGCAAGTAGAAGGTAATGCCAATTATGTGTTTCCCAGACTAACAAAAAACACACACCAGATCAACGAGACGGCTAATGCAATATATTGATTTCCAATACTACTAGAATACACACACCAGGCCTGAAAAATTATTTTTGGGGCCTATTAATAGCAATAAGATGACGGATGCTGATTATTTATTTATCAGGCTAATAGAAAACACACAGCGGCTTCAGGGACAGTACCCCACTTGGCTCAATCTACCCAACATCTTTGCAACATCTTTTAATATTGGCATTCGAGAGATAGATTGGTCTATAAGATTGATAATCGTTCTAAGGCTTGTTAAGAAAAACAATCAAGGCTTCGTAAATTAAAAAGCAAGAATAGAAGGAACCGATTTCAAATACGCAGTTAAAAAGTTACTCAACCTATACTTTACTGTTTTTAGTGTATATTTTAAATAGAAGGCCATCACTTCTAGGTGTTTACCCTGCTTTACCAATCTAAGTACAGCCTCATCTTCTGACATTATAATAGGGGCCGATAAGATTTCAAGGTACTTATGGGAAATAGTTAATTAATACTATTTGGTAACAAAGTATACAAATTCTGTAAAGCAGAGTAGGCAATTAATTTTTCTAAAGAGCCACTGTTACTGTTGTTGAGGGCTGCACCAACCGGCTGAACTTAATTCTGATTATTGTTTTATATTCATTTTTATTGCTTAATATTGAGCAGAATAAAGTATGATGGCTCTCTGCTGCTCTTAATACATGTTACAATAGAATTTGTTGTAACCTGTATTCTTACCTGTAGCAATAAATCAACCTTACGTAATTCACTGCTTTTTATAAAGTTTATATTATGCAGTAAATCATATGCTCCTATTATACAGTCCTTGTATCTTGATCAACAGTTCCCAACACATTATGATGCCCCCACCATCATCACACAGTAAAATGTTCCCAAAGTATGATGCCACACAGCACCTAGAACAGTAAGATGTCCTCTCAAACAGTATTATCTCCCCACAAAGACCACTAACACAGAATAATGTCCCCACAAAACCCCCTTACATAATATTATGTCCCTACACAGCCACCATGCAGAAGGATGTCCCCACACTGCTCCCATACATTATTATGTGGTCCACACAGCCACCATGCACAGTATGATGTTCCCCACACAGCCACCATTTGCAGTAAGATGTGAAAAAATAAAAAAGCTACTCACCTCACCCCGTTTCCCACAGTTCCAGCCTGTGCTGTGTACTGAGGCTCTACTGGTGTGATGTAGTGATGTTATTGTGCCTGCTGCGCAGATGCAGAGAGTTAATATTGGAAGAGAGAGTTGTCTGCTACCTGTTCCATCATTGATTTCACCGATAACTGTATCCCCAGAATACAGGTACCAGTGAAAGTGAGGCAGATGAAGGATGCGTGGTGCTGGACGCACTGCATATAGCCCTTTTGGCTTTCCCAGCCCGTGGGCCGGATCAGAACAGCCAATGGACCACACATGGCCTGTGGGCCACATTTTTCCCACTTTTCTAAGGAATATTGAGCTGTCGACATATATAGATTTTTCATAGTAATCCTTGAATACTTCTATTACAGCTTTCTATTTACTAGCTTACACACTTGATCTTTAATAGCCTCATCTTTTTTACCACTTCACAACATTTTAACTAGCACAGAGAACAAAGCAATGTAAATGATTTTTCCAATGAAGACCTGGGCAAAAAGTGGCCTGCGGACCTCATCTGGCCCTCTGGCTGTGCCTGCTGGACCAACTGACAGGCACAGCCAAGGGGTCACAAAGGTACCGAACAACTATTTTGATTTTCATCAGAATAGTCATTCCCATTGTAGCCCTGTCCCCTGTCTTTTCATTCGTGGATGTGGGGCTGCTGAGCTCCTTGTTTGCAGAGCTGCTAAAACTTCTGCAGAAGCATAGAGGTGGAAAGCTTGGACTACAATAACCATCTGCTACACATAATGGGCAAGTAGTCAGTATTAAGTGAAGCCCAATAGTGTATTAAATAATACCAATGGTGCAGCATTGTGTGCCAGGGCTATGCTGTGTAGGTCACGAACCGTCACTGCCTCCTTTCACACCTAACAACCTAACTGTTGTGAGAGCAACTAATTAGTACAGTAGCAATTGCATCTCCCTGAATTTTCCTGGCAGCTCAGGCTGATAGGAGATAAATTACTTGGGCTAAATAATCCAAGTGAATACTGGCTCCAACAGTGAATAGCCCCGTCACCTCCACTAAATGCAGGGCCAGTTTTAGACAAAGTGGGGTCCTGGGCAAAGGTTTAAAGTGTGGCCCCAAATGCTAACATATTGCACCATCACACAGAAACATTTTGGTTGTATTTACATGCACTGAGTTCAGGCCATTAAATGGCCGTGATCAACAATATTGAAGTCATTCGACACTTGTTTCCTAGGCTCTTTACACCTGAGAAAGAATGATGGGCACAGAACAGTCACTATACAGTACCATACAATATAATGTTATCAGCAGCATATCTGCAATTTTCAATGGGCATTGTGCTGCCGAGAACAATGATTTCTGTTCCAGCATAAATCCATAATCCAATCACTGGATGAATAGGCAGCATGTCTTGCTCGCTTGGTATAATGCACTCCATAGACCTCCACATAGTATAATGCACACACTATAGTCCTCCATATAGTATAATGTGTCCCATAGTCTTCCATAGTATCACATGCCCTATAGTCCTCCATATAGCATAATGTACTCCAAAGTCCTCCATATAGTATAGCGCACACTCCATAGTCCTCCATATAGTATAATACATTTCCCATAGTCCTCCATATAGTATAATACACTTGCCATAGCCCTCAATAAATTATAATACACTCACCATAGTCCTCAATATATTATAATGTATCCCATAGTCCTCAATATAGTATAATGCATCTCATATTCCTCCGTATTTTCTAATACACCCCCATAGTCCTCCACATAGTACAATGCACTCCTCCTCATAGTATAATGCACCCCATAGTCCTTCGTATAGTATAATGCATTCCCAATAGTGAGCCATACAGTACAGTATCATGCATTTCCCATTGTCCTTCTTACAGTATAATGCAGCCCCCATATAGTATAATGCACTCCCAATAGTCCTCGATATAGTATAATGCAGCTCCCATAGAGTATGATGCAGCCTCAATAGAGTATAATGAAGTCCCCATAGATTATAATGCAGCCCCATAGAGTACATATAGTATAATGCACACCACATATTCCTCCAGTATTATGGCCACCATGTACGCACTGATTTAAAATAAAAATAAATACAATACTCACCTCTCCTCGTTCTACCCGCATCTCCAATCCCTGCAGTGCATCTACTGAGCACCTCAATTGCTCGGCACAGCTTGGCCAGCATAGAAGTGATGTTATCATGGCTGCTGAGTAAGACATCAGACTCAGAGGAGGAATGATGGGAGAGGGCTCCTCATTGCATTCAACTATATCGGCGGTGAAGTTATGTCATTGTGCCATCCAGGTTCTGCTGGAATTTAAATGTAGTTTTCTTTACTTTAGTCCAGCAAGAGTTAATGTCAACCTCTTTCTAGCAGATTCTTTTAGGCTGGTCAGCTAATGCTGGTTGGTAACCACTCCCACCTCCCTTTAAATAGTCACATGACCCATCAGCTGATAGTCAGTTATAGAGTTACTTCTATGCAGACCAACTAGGTGTGTGGAGTTCTTTTCCTGTGGTATTTCTGCTGTTGGAGTCCTGTTTACCTGGTGCTGTTTACTCTGCGGCTGTGAAGCTTAGTAGCAGATTCTAAGCTGTTAGTCTTTCTGTCAGTCTCTTCTAAATCTCTTTCCCTGTGTAATTTTACCTGCAGTGGCAAGGCTAGCATTATTACCAGTCAGTGCACTAGCCAGGGTTAGTAGAAGTGACAGCCAGGGAGTAGGCAAGTGACAGCGGTGGGGGGAAGGACCCACATAGGGCATTAGGGGAGCTTAGGGACAGACAAAGGTTGGTGTCAGTAGGTGTCCCATCCTCCTCTCCCTTTATCATCCCGTTGTATGTCTATGTTGTGTTGTCTGCTGAACATACCCGTGTCTGTTCATTACAGCTGCCGACAAGTGACAGGTGGTTTACACTCTGTGACATCAGACCCTGAAGAAAAGCATAAATGTTCTGAACCTGAGCACCAACTGTATGACCATGCATTTGAATTCCAAGCACGAGATGCAGTGGAGTACACACCTTAAAAGATCTGAGCCTCCTCCTGCTCCATCTTCAGCTTCAGTCTCAGCCTCTTCCTCCCACTCATGATTAACAGGGCCACCTGCCTCCCTGCTTTTAGAGGATGTGACAATTTCACCATTGCCCATTGAGTAAATGTAGGGGAGGCAGGGGTAGAGGCGAAAGGCGTTCTACCTCATGTCCTACCACCACCTAGTATTGATGGATGTTTATCTCTCCAGGTTCCCTGTTCCTCTTACTTTTCTTTCTCCACCGCCTCATTCAGTATCAAGAAGATCTGCACCACCAACTTGAGCACAAAAAGGAAGAAACGACAGCAGGCTGTTCTTAAACTCCTCTGTTTGGTGGAGAAAACCAACAACGTGCAGGAGCTGTGGACTGGAATCTTACAGCAGACAGAGGAGTGGTTGCTGACAGGGAACCTCTTACAAGGGCTGGTGGTGTGCGATAATGGGCAAAATTTAATAACAACTCTGGGCCTAGCCTGTTTGACACACATCCCTTGCCTCGTGTATATGCTAAACTGACGCAGGGATTCCTAAAAAACTACCTATACATGTCGAAGCTGGTGTTGAAAGTGAGGGCAGTTTGTGTGCATGTTTGGCTTTCTCATCCTGCTGCTGCTTGCCTGTCTGCGCTGTCCACTGCCCAACTCTACAGGCAGGAGACAGTTTGAGAGGATGATGAGGAGGATGAGGCGGGGGAGGAACAATTGTTTTCACAGCAGGGTGGAATGCAGATCATCTCACGGGCATCACTAGAGCATGGCTGGGGAAATACAGAATACCCAGACAATATTCCTCCCACTGAGTACAGCTTGTCGTTGTCTCTGACAGCCTGGCACACATGAGTTAATACATGCTGCAGTGTCTGCGGAATGACCGCTAAGTTGCCTGTATTGTTACCAGTGCAAATTACTGTGTGGTTACCCTGATGTGTTGTGAGTTCATTTTCCCCTTCACTACTGAGGCCCGATGAACTCCCTCTTCTGGTAAAGAAAGGTAGTTAGCCTGATTATCAAACACCTGAGCCTAATGATGATGACTGGCTGAGTGGAGTTACTGACTGGATATAAGGCCGCCGACGCCCTTCTGCCCTGCGGGTGATTTCTCTGTGGGATCCTTGGAGACCAGTCTGAATTCCTGCTCTTCTAAAGCTAAGTTTTCTGCTCGGCTTTTTACATTTGTGCTTTGACTTTGTTTTGCTTTGTTTTTCTGGATTTCTGCCATTCCCTGCTGGGGTGAGCTGAATTCCTTTAGCTCTGTCTTCTGAAAATACCTGAGTGCTGATTTAGTTTTTGAAGCCTAGCTGCTTCAGGGTCTTTTTCCATATCAGCTTGTTGGCTTATGTTTTTGATAGGGTTTTGGCAGATTGCAGACAGCAACCTTCCTTTCCTGTTCTGTTTAGTTAGCTTGGGCCCCATCCTTTGCTAAGCCTATCTTTCTGTCTGTGTGAGTATTTTTTCATCTTGAATGACCGTCATTATATGTTGGGGGCTGTCTTTTACTTTGGGGTCTGCTCTGGGGCAGTTTAGATTTCCTTTTCTGTCTTTAGGCTATTTAGCTCTCCGGCTGTGATCGAGGGGTCTAGGGCACCGTAGGAACCCCCCACGGCTACTGCTAGTTGTGTTGATAGGTTCAGGGGTCTGCAATCTGATAGTTGCCAACTTCTCTGGTTTTCTGGACGTAGCTTCTATTTTTGTGTCTGCCTCCTACGGTGACTCAATCATAACAGAATCACCCACCATACCGCAGATCCTAGGGTACTCAATAGCAGGAAAGAATTGTAAAAAAAAAAAAAAAGTGTGTATATTTTTTCCTCTATATCTCTGAGGCCGTAGGGGGAATTTTTTTTTCTCTCAATGGAGATAAAGCAATTATCTGATCGTGTGGAGCAGCTCGCTGCGGAAGTGCGGGGAATTTCCGCCTACCTTGCTCATTCACATGCTGCTGAACCAAAGATTCCTACACCTGATGTATTTTTTGGGGATCGGTCTAAATTTTTGAATTTCAAAAATAATTGTAAATTATTTTTTGCCTTGAAGCCTAACTCGTCGGGAACTCCGCGCAGCAGGTTAAAATTGTCATCTCTTTGCTGCGTGGCGATCCCCAGGATTGGGCGTTTTCTTTGAAACCAGATGATCCTATTCTGACTAATGTGAACGCATTTTTTCAAGCCTTGGGGTTGTATGACGAACCTAATGCCATTGATCAGGCTGAAAAGACCCTGCTGGCATTGAACCAGGGTCGAGATTCTGCAGAATTGTACTGTCAAAAATTCCGAAAATGGGCAGTACTTACTACCTGGAATGATAATGCCTTGGCTGCTCTCTTTCGGAAGGGGTTGTCAGAGGCCGTAAAAGATACTATGGTGGGATTTCCTGTTCCCTCTGGTCTTGATGATTCTATGTCATTAGCTATTCAGGTTGATCGGCGTTTGCGCGAACGCAAAACTGCACGAGAGGTGTTGCCACCTGTTGAACAAATGTCTGAACCTATGCAATGTGATAGAGTTTTGTCCAGAGAGCAGCGTCAGGAGTTCAGAAGGCGTAATAAGTTGTGTTTTTTCTGTGGAGATGCCTCGCATATTATTTCTGTCTGTCCTAAACGAGAGAAACGCTTTGCACATACGTTTTCTGTTGGTGGTGTTCAACCTAAGTTTCTTCTGGCTATTACTCTGATCTGCTCCCTGTCCACATTTTCCGCCAAGGCTTTTGTGGATTCGGGAGCAGCCCTAAACCTAATGGACTTGGATTTTGCTAAACGTTGTGGATTTCCAATGACACCTCTGCAGACGCCTATCCCTTTGAGGGGGATTGATGCTACTCCTTTGGCTAAAAATAAACCTCAGTTTTGGACCCAGGTGGTAATGCGGGTCACCCAAGACCATCAAGAAAATTGCAGATTTTTGGTGTTGCATAATCTGCATGATACTATTGTTCTGGGGTTTCCCTGGTTACAATTTTATAATCCAGTTTTGGATTGGAAATCTGTGTCTGTGGTGAGTTGGGGTTGTCGGTGTGCCTTTAGTGAGGCTCCGGTGTTTTCCACCTCTCCTCAGTCGCATGATGTTCCTGATTATTTGGTGGACTTTTATGATGTATTTAGTGAGAATGAGTCTGCGTCTCTGCCTCCTCATAGGAGTTATGACTGTGCAATTGAACTGAGCCCGGGGTGTAAATTTCCCAAGGGTCGGCTCTTCAATTTATCTGTACCCGAGCACGAGGCTATGCGGTCCTATATTAAGGAGGCGTTTGAGAAGGGTCATATTAGACCATCCTCGTCACCCTTAGGTGCCGTTTTTTTTTTTGTAGCCAAAAAGGATGGATCATTAAGACCTTGTATCGATTATCGTGCCCTCAACAAAATTACTGTTAAATATCAGTATCCGTTACCCCTGATTTCTGATCTATTCTCCAGAGTTAAAGGTGCTTGCTGGTTTACCAAGCTTGACCTCAGGGGGGCGTATAATCTTATTCGCATTAAACATGGAGATGAATGGAAGACGGCGTTTAATACTCCGGAGGGACATTTTGAGTACCTGGTGATGCCTTTTGGGCTCACTAATGCCCCTTCTGTCTTCCAGTGCTTCATGAACGATATTTTCCGAGATTTTGTCGATAAATTTTTGATTATCTATCTGGATGATATTTTGATCTTCTCCAAGGATTGGGATTCTCATGTGGAACATATTCGGACTGTGTTCCGGATCTTGAGGGAGAATTCCCTGTATGTCAAAGGATCTAAATGCCTTTTTGGAGTACAGAGGATTTCTTTTTTGGGATTTATTTTGTCCCCGTCAACTATTGAAATGGACCCGGCCAAGGTACAGGCCATTTACGATTGGGTTCAGCCCACTTCTTTGAAGGCCCTCCAGAAGTTTTTGGGTTTTGCTAATTTTTATCGGAAATATATAGCAAAATTTTCTAGTATTGCCAAGCCATTGACTGATTTGACTAAGAAGGGTGCTGATGTGTTAAATTGGTCTCCGGAGGCTGTTTCTTCCTTTCAGGAGCTGAAGCGAAGATTCACCTCCGCCCCGGTTTTGCGGCAACCTGATGTCTCACTTCCGTTCCAGGTAGAGGTGGATGCTTCTGAGATTGGTGCAGGAGCTGTTTTGTCCCAAAAGGATCCTGTAACATCTAAAATGAATCCCTGTGCTTTCTTTTCCCGAAAGTTCTCTCCATCTGAACGTAACTATGATGTGGGGAATCGGGAACTGTTGGCCATGAAATGGGCATTTGAGGAGTGGAGACATTGGTTGGAGGGAGCTAAGCATCAAGTTGTGGTCCTCACTGACCACAAGAATTTGATTTACCTAGAGTCGGCTAAGCGCTTGAACCCTAGACAGGCTAGGTGGGCCTTGTTTTTCACACGCTTTGATTTTGTGGTTTCTTTTCTTCCTGGAACTAAGAATGTCAAGGCAGACGCCCTCTCTAGGAGCTTCTTTGCTGATTCTCCTGTGGTGACCAAGCCTGCTACCATCTTAGGTGAAGGGGTAGTTCTTTCTGCCATCTCGCCCGATTTGAGACGTGCTCTGGAAGAGTTCCAGGAGGACAAACCTGAGCGTTGTCTCAGTGGAAAGTTGTATGTTCCTGACCAGTAGAAGAAGAGAGTGATGTCTGAAGTTCATTGCTCTGCTTTGGCTGGTCATCCAGGTATTTTTGGTACTAGAGATCTGGTGAGTCGGTCTTTTTGGTGGCCCTCCTTGTCTCATGATGTCAGGAATTTTGTGCAGTCCTGTGGGACGTGCTCCCGGTCTAAATCGTGTTCTCGCTCTAGTGGGTTGTTGATGCCTTTGCCTGTCCCCAAGAGGCCATGGACCCATATTTCAATGGATTTCATCTCTGATATGCCTGTCTCTCAAAGGATGACTGTTATTTGGGTGATTTGTGATAGGTTCTCTAAGATGGTTCATCTTGTACCACTCCCTAAGTTGCCGTCTTCCTCTGAGTTGGTGCCCCTGTTTTTGCAACAGGTGGTTCGCTTGCACGGGATTCCTGAGAACATTGTATCTGACAGAGGAGTTCAGTTTGTGTCTAGATTTTGGAGAACTTTCTGTTCCAAGCTGGGAATTCAGTTGTCCTTCTCCTCTGCTTTTCACCCTCAGACCAATGGGCAGACAGAGAGAACAAACCAGACCTTGGAGTCATATTTGAGATGTTTTATTTCTGTTGATCAGGATGATTGGGTTTCATTTTTGCCCTTGGCCGAATTTGCTTTAAATAATAGAGCTAGTTCTGCCACTTTGATGTCACCTTTTTTTGTAACTTTGGATTTCATCCTCGATTTTCTTCAGGGCAGGTGGAGCCCTCTGCCTGCCCAGGTGTTGACACTGTGGTGGAGAGAATGCACCAGATATGGGACCAAGTGGTGGATAAGTTATCTCTCTCCCAGGAAAAGGCCCAGCGGTTTTCCAACCGACATAGGACCATTGGTCCCCAATTTAAGGTTGGCGATATGGTGTGGTTATCATCAAAAAATATTGCTATGAAGGTGGCTTCTCCTAAGTTTAAGCCTAGATTTATTGGACCTTACAAGATTTTGGAGATTATTAATCCGGTCTCTTTTCGTTTGGCTCTTCCTGTCACATTTAAAATCCATAATGTGTTCCATAAATCTTTGTTGAAGAGGTTTGTTGAACCTGTTGTTCCAGGGGTGGTACCTCCAGACCCTGTATTGGTTGAAGGTAACATGGAATATGAGGTAGAGAAAGTACTGGATTCCCGTCTGGCTAGACAGAGACTCCAGTATTTGGTTAAGTGGAAGGGTTATGGTCAGGAGGATAATTCCTGGGTCTCTGCCTCTGATATTCTTGCCAAAAGATTGGTGCGTGCCTTTCATCGGGCTCACCCGGATCGCCCTGGTGGCATGGATGAGGGTTCGGTGACCCCTCCTCAAGGGGGAGGTACTGTTGTGAGTTCATTTTCCCCTTCACTACTGAGGCCCGATGAACTCCCTCTTCTGGTAAAGAAAGGTAGTGAGCCTGATTATCAAACACCTGAGCCTAATGATGATGACTGGCTGAGTGGAGTTACTGACTGGATATAAGGCCGCCGACGCCCTTCTGCCCTGCGGGTGATTTCTCTGTGGGATCCTTGGAGACCAGTCTGAATTCCTGCTCTTCTAAAGCTAAGTTTTCTGCTCGGCTTTTTGCATTTGTGCTTTGACTTTGTTTTGCTTTGTTTTTCTGGATTTCTGCCATTCCCTGCTGGGGTGAGCTGAATTCCTTTAGCTCTGTCTTCTGAAAATACCTGAGTGCTGATTTAGTTTTTGAAGCCTAGCTGCTTCAGGGTCTTTTTCCATATCAGCTTGTTGGCTTATGTTTTTGATAGGGTTTTGGCAGATTGCAGACTGCAACCTTCCTTTCCTGTTCTGTTTAGTTAGCTTGGGCCCCATCCTTTGCTAAGCCTATCTTTCTGTCTGTGTGAGTATTTTTTCATCTTGAATGACCGTCATTATATGTTGGGGGCTGTCTTTTACTTTGGGGTCTGCTCTGGGGCAGTTTAGATTTCCTTTTCTGTCTTTAGGCTATTTAGCTCTCCGGCTGTGATCGAGGGGTCTAGGGCACCGTAGGAACCCCCCACGGCTACTGCTAGTTGTGTTGATAGGTTCAGGGGTCTGCAATCTGATAGTTGCCAACTTCTCTGGTTTTCTGGACGTAGCTTCTATTTTTGTGTCTGCCTCCTACAGTGACTCAATCATAACACTGATGGATCTCCGCTACAAGGACAACGTACCATCATTACTTCCGTCACTGGAGAGGGATCACAAAATGCATGGCCACAAAAACACACTGGTCGAAAAACTACTAATGGCTTTCCCACCTGACAGCAGGGGCTCACTGGACAACAAGGCAGAAGCGGAGAAGGAAGACATCAACACAGCCAGCACATCAGAAGGCAAGGTTAGCATGGCCAAAATATGGAAATACTTTATGAGCATGCCACAACATCTGGCACCACCATCTGAAACGGTCCATATTAGCAGCAGGCAGTGTTACAACAACATGGTGGAAGACAACCTGTCCACACGTCTCCATGTACTAACAGATGGGTCTGCCCCATTTATCTTCTGGGTCTCCAAATTGGACACATGGCCTGAGCTTGCAAGTTATGCTATGGAGGTGCTGGCCTGGCCTGCAGCAACTATAATGTCGGAACATGTGTTTAGCCCTGGGGGATCATCACAGACAGGCGCAACCGCCTGTCCACATCAACACACGTGGGTACCTAACATTCCTTAAAAATGAAGCAGGCGTGAATCACACACGACTTGTCCATACCTTTGGAAGACTAGACAACTATAACAGCCGCACCCAGCCAGTCTTCAACTCTATCTGCCATTTGTTTCATTTGGGGGTTACCTCTAAAACCGCAAAAAACTGTGTTGGATGCCTCTTCCACCTATACCACCACATTCACCTCCTCCACCACTTGGACCTGTTCCTCCTGGTTCAAGATTCTTATTTTTTTATTTCTACACTGCTTAGCATAGGGACAGGACACAGCTGTAGTGAGGAACAGATATAGGTTGTGCTTACGTGCAGTTTTACAAAAACACTCTATATGTGAACTCTGTCTCTGTGATAGTGCCATGCATACCTAAAACTTTTTAGAATCTTCAACTGCGTTAGTGGGAGTGATGTGTGTGTAAAACAAAAATTTTCTACTCTTAGGCAACCATGTGTCATGATTCAGGACAGGTTTTTTTCTCCAGTCCTGGTTTGGTTGGGGCTATCTCTGTATGGCCTCTCTTTGATTCCAGGAGTGCTATTTAGACCTGCTACTTGCCAAGCTCTGAGTCAGTGATACTTCCGTTACTCGGCTTGAGCAGCTGACCTAGGTTTCTCTGTTTGATATCGTTG
This sequence comes from Dendrobates tinctorius, assembly GCF_039654945.1. NCBI lineage: Eukaryota > Metazoa > Chordata > Amphibia > Anura > Dendrobatidae > Dendrobates > Dendrobates tinctorius. Next base: position 11,333,053 of record NW_027361866.1, read on the forward strand.
TTCCTGTGTGTGTGTGTGTTTACCCGTGTATTACTCAGCTAGTCCCTGGTTACGCTTTTGCCTTCTGATTCAGTACTACTCTGAACACTCTGGTCCTGATCCTCAGCTTTGTCTCTGAACTCCCACTGTCTTATCCTCTGGATCCCGCGTTCCAGCCTGGCTTCTGACCTCGACTCATCCCCCACCATTCTCCTGTCTCGTTCATCGGCTCTTACACAACTCTCCGGCTTCTGACCTCGGCTCTCCTGACTATGTCCCCGGCACATCTTTGAAAGCCGTCTCCCGTTGGCTCACGTGGGTTGGCTCCGCCCCCCGGCTGCTTCCTCTGCAGTCACATGTCCCACCAGGTCCTGCTCTAGTCTACATCGCATGTCGCGGTGTCCGCGCACCTCATGTTTGTGATAGTGCTGTAGCAAAAGGTGCTGTTTGTATTTTTGAACCCATATTTATGGAAGTAGATTTCCAAAAGACACTGTATGTACTCCACAACCCTGCTTGTGTGGGTACTGTTGGCCATTATCTGGGTGTGAAAATTGTTATCAGCTTCTGTTGGGGAAATTTGGAAACATGCTCTGTGGGTGCAATATTTAATGGGACTGCCAGTGGCAAGCCTCCCTGTGGACCACTAACTCAAACCAAGATCATACTACAAGCTTTTAATCAGCGGCATTTGGAACATACGCTACTGGAGCAGACATCTTGGAGCTGTGTGGGTACTCTGCTCCATGGTCTGTGAGTGAAATTTGTAAGCTGCTTATGTACGGATACTGTGCACCATGGTCTGTGGGTGAAATTTGTAAGCTGCTTCTTAGGGGTACTCTGCCCCATGTTCTGTGGTTGAAATTTGTAAGCTACTTCTTAGGGGTACTCTGCCCCATGTTCTTTTGGTGAAATTTGTAAGCTACTTCTTAGAGTGTACTCTGTGAGTGAAATTTGCAAGCTGCTAATATAGGGGTACTGTGTCACCTGCTCTGTGGGTGAAATTTGTAAGCTGCTTTTGAGGGGGTACTCTGTCCCACATTCTGTGGGTGAAAATTGTAAGCTGCTAATTAGGGGTACAGTGCTCAATGCTCTGTGGGTAAAATGTTTAACTGGCCTGGAAGTAGCTAACCTCGGTCTCTGTGAGGGCACTGTTAAAATTTGTATGTTCATTTACTTCTTATTTTTCCAATGATTGCTATGGCGACCGAACCCCTTTAATTAATTTCCCTATTCACATCTTTTTTTGATGGGTAATTGACCTGCTCTTATCTCCATTTAGCTTCATTTTGCAGCCCACTAGCCCTCACTATGACCATTTTACAACCGTTTTACAGCCATTTTAAAAGCACCAAAGTACAGGTCCCCATTGACTTATATTGGGTTCGGGTCTGGGGTCAAGTTTGATGTCAAGTTTGAGGTCAAGTTCGGGTCTGAACCTAATATTTTGCTGTATATTTGTCTAACTCGGCGAACCTGAACATTCACGGGTTTACTTATCTCTACTGCTGGACCCCTAAACACATCCCTCATGTCCACAGCAATTATCAACAGCAGGAGGTGGCACTTATAGAGATTGGTATAGGATCCACTCCTTGGGTGGGCTCCTATCGATGTGATGTCTGGGTTGAGATGTTGGAGCGCACATGATGTTACTGCAATTGGAAACAACCAGACTCAGATGTGGACTTAAAACAAAAAAATTGAGCCAGACTATATTTTGCGTGGGGGGTCACTCTCTCTCGTAGCTGCTTGGAACACAAAGTCATAGGGTTTTTATATCACACATGGAATAGTGTTCAGTTCCACTGGATGTACAGTAATAAAAACAAAACTATAAGCATAAAATCCCTAGCCTTGTCCAAGCACTAACTAAAGAATATAGACCCTGGCTATTCACACACAGTCGACCTAGCTGCAGCTTGGTGAGACAAAAAACAGCTATTGTCCATAGCAACCCGTGACATCTTTAGTTTGGTGCACACGACCTATGCAGTCTGCTCTCAGAGAGTCTGGCTTGTCTCTCTCCAGGTCCAACACAACCCACTCTGCTCAGCCTCCACCAACTGACCTCCAATAGTGAATACATTAGCTGGTGCACATAATCAGGGCTTTTAGTGATAGGAATCAACCCCTAGCCAACCTGGCTTTCCTACAGTTGGTATAAGTGCAATGTGTAGGTACGTATGTATTCACACTGTGGCCATTTAACAGACAGAACATAAAGTAAAAACAAAATGAGCAAATACCCTGTAGTAAGCAAGTTAATAAATAGTAATAGTACATGTAAAAAACATAGTGTACTTAGTTAACACTGTTCTGATCAAAAAGCCATCCCACCGTGACAAGGTGCACCCAATTGTCGTGTCACGATGGCCAGACTTGAGAAAAAGCAGAGCAGCAAACACAGTGGCAGGAAAGCATGCTATAGTTATTGCTGTGACTACTAGACTGATTTGTAATAGTTTACAGGAAGTTTGTTAGCACTGAGATGGGAGACTCTTTCCCAGCTGTTTCTATGGTAGCTTGCTGTGAGGAGATTGATACCTAACTTTCATATCCATATATTGACCAGAAGATGGCAGTAAAGTACAATACACAATGCTCATTTATCAGTCCTGTGTATGCGCACATGCAATATATTATACATCTCCAAACTCACGGTGCCCAAAGCAATTCTGGCACACTGGAACAGATCTACTGCCACACAACAATTGTTTCATTGAGCAGTAGAAGAATAGGTAGCTGGATACCACACTTTAATGTATTTAAGTTTGTTTTTTTCATTCTGGACATTGCAATTGTATATACAGGGCTGAATTTATGTTATTTTTATTTTATCTTTATCTATATATATATATACATATTTTGGTAAATTGGTTCACTCAGAACAAGGAACGAGCCCAAAGACTCCACATTTAGCCTTTGCACCACACCCTGCAGTGGAGATATGGTGAACAAGTATCCCACCCACTCTTCAACTGTTCACAAAAACCTAGCCCTTAACGTGGCTGATTAACGTCTCTCAGCAATTAGTACGCTGGAGCATTTTTCCAGGTTCACATCACTGAGCCTAACATACTGAGTGACACATATCTTCCCTCCAGTATTTTACCAGTGACCTTCTCACAATATATAAAATGAATTAACCTGATATAAAAATATGATACAAAGCACTAAAGAGAAAAAAAAAAATCAAACCGCCAGAATTGCAGTTTTTCGGTCACCACACCTCCCTTAAAAAGCATATTATAAAGCTATCAAAATGTTGTATGCACCCCAGATTGGTATCAATAAAACCATCAGCTCATCATACAAAAATACAACCTTCACAACCCTTTTTTATCATTTAAATGTAAAATTAAATAAATGCAAGTGTGGTATTTTGATAATCATACTGACCTAAAGATAAAAACACAAGCCCTCATCCATCTGTAATAATTATATGGGTACTATGAAATCTAATTGTGTGGGATAATACAAAACTGAGATCAAAGTTGATCCAAATGAGTACAATATATTAACAAGAGAAACAAAACTAACAGAGCATTTCCTACAATGGTAACGAAAACACAGCACAATATAGAATGATGCAAGTAAAGCAAAACTAACAGAGCACTTCCTGTAACAGTAACGAATGCACATCACAATAAGGAAATGTTGGAAATGTCCAGTGTAACTGAAGAGGGAGGCACGACCGCTAATATGCACCAGTCCAACAGTAATATGATGCAGGTGTGCACAAGACACTAAATGTCGGAGTCCAGCAGTAAGTTTGAGATTAAGCACACCGAGTTTAAAAAGGAAGTCCAGCTATATTATGAATGAGCATGCACATAGCACTAAAGTGTAGAAGTCTAGCAATCATATGGGTGGAAATGCACTTAAACGTAGAAGACCAGCATTATACCGGAGTGCCATTAAGAGGAGAAGCTAACTATATGTATCTTTTTGGGCTAAAAGTCCCGCACAAGTCCAGCACCGCAAACCAAAAAACACAGGCCTAGAGGAGATGGTGATGTCAGGAATCTTTACAGGCCACAGCAGATCCAGAGGCAAATAGTTCCAGACAGTAGTTAAGCACAGACAGCAACAGGGAGATGCACAGAGGACTGTAGCCATCATAACAAGGAGATGCAGAGCACTGAGTAATGAGCAGAAGCAGCAGGGAGTCCACCAGTAGACAGGCAGGAGCTCTGGAGCCAACAGCAACAAAATACTCAGGCAAGGAGGAACACACGGCCCGGACTTAAATAATCAGTACAGACAGAAAGTTCCATGACAAGGCGAGATACAAGACTCCTTCTTGGATAAGCATAAATGAAAAAATGGCTCACAGCAAATCCTTGATTCAAGAGAGGCACGTTCAAAGTCCAAAGACCCAGTTGGACACAAAATCCAAGTAATGAAGAAGAACAGCATCTCATCCAGGTGAAGAATATATAAACATTTATTGTGCCATGACAAAATGCGATGTTTCGACCATCACATGGTCTTTATCTTTGATAAAGACCATGTGATGGTCGAAACGTCGCATTTTGTCATGGCACAATAAATGTTTATATATTCTTCACCTGGATGAGATGCTGTTCTTCTTCATTACTCCTTCTTGGATAAGGGCGAACAAGCACAAAGGAAAGTCTGGAATCCTTACATTACTCCCACCTCAGAAGCGGCCTCAGGACGATCCAGGACCAGGTTTTTCAGGATATCTTTGATGGAACAGAGTAATCTTTTGAGTAGCACAGATATTACTCACTGGCTCCCAAGAGTTCTCCTCAGATGGATATCCTTTCCACTTGATGAGGTATTGTAGCTCATTCCTGCAGATTCTAGAGTCCAGAATCTTCTCTACAAAAAATTTTTCTTGTCTGTCCACCAACACAGGCTGAGGAGTAGGTGTAATATCCTGAAAAGTATTTGGAGACACTGGTTTTAATAGGGAGACATGAAACACAGGATGTACCTTCAAGGTCCTTGGTAACTTCAAACAACAGGCAACTGAACTCTCGATCCCAGAGATCTTGAACGGGCAGATTAATTTTTTTCCCAGTTTCTGTGTTGGAATGTTCAATGTCAAGTTTTTTGTGGATAACCACACGGAGTCCCCTACCTTGAACATAGATGCAGGCCTCCGAAACCTATCGGCAGAACTTTTATATCTCTCCTGTTCAGTAGACAGCTACTTCTTCAGGGTTTCCAGATTCTGTCTCATTGTCGCCAAACTCTCATGAACTGCAGGCATCGGTGCATCGATCGGGGATCTGGGAGGAATACTGAGATGATAACCCTGGTTGGCAAAGAAGGATGTTATCTTAGTAGATGAACTCTGGGAGTTGTAACAAAATTCTGCTAGTGGAAGCAACTCCAACCAGTCATCCTGCGAATAGCTGATATAGCATCGAAGATACTGTTCCAGGGTCTGATTAGTCCGCTCTGTCTGCCCGCCGGAACTCCATGCAGCCGGAACACATTCTAGATGACCAAATCTACGGGGGCACGTAAGCAGGCATGAGAGGAGAGACACCATCAAATTCAAGAGCACTAGGAGTACCCACCCCCTGAGACACGGCCTTTGGCTCCTTGGGAATGGGATTTGAGTCTTCAAACCAGCACCATTGTAGCATGTTATGGTGAAGATTACAGGTTGGCCCCTCTGTCCCCACCGGCTCGACATCATAGACTGGAGTCCCAGGTTTCACCTGTTTTTTTCATCATGTACGGTGTCACCTCCCATCGGTCACTCAGTTTCCCTGATCGTCTTTTAGCTCTCACCAACACTCTATCTCCTGGAGAAAACGGTTGTGCTTGCATGGATTGCATGTCCCTATGGGCCACCTGACGAAGGCGATCACCCACCACCTGATGCACCACCCAGTGCTCTTGTACCCATTCGGATGCAGTCTGAGTGGGAATGTAGGAGGGATCTGGCATGCTCAAATCCTCAATGTCCCTGCCGGACCTCCCAAACATCAACATGTGTGGTGAATAGCCAGTAGTGCTGTGCACTTTATTATTGTAGGTCCACATCAATTCAGGGAGATACTCAGGCCAGCGCGCTTGCTGCCTACCCTCTAATGTCCTCAACATCTGCAACAGGGTTCGATTAAAGCGCTCACATGCCCCGTTACCCTGGTGGTGATAAGGTGTCAGCCTCAATTGTTTGATGCCATACAGCTAGTGCAGCTACTTCATCAGTGCCCACTGGAAGCATGCCCCCTGATCCAAGTGTACTCTCTGTGGACACTTGGAGGAAATATAGACACACGGCCTCAGCTGCCGACTCTGACGTCTGGTCCCTTGTCAGCACCGCTACAGCATACTTGGTAAAGTGATCTGTAATTACCAGGCAATAGGAGTACCCAGACATAGATTACCCTATCAAAACCTAGTCAATCATGAGTAGCTCTAACGGAGCAGAAATCATAATAGACTGTGTGGGGACCCGCTGCTCAGTGCTTTTACTGAGTCCACAGACCCAACACTGCCGACACACATCTGCCACCATCTCTCCCAACTCATGGCAATAGAGGACTTGCTGTAGCCACTGAAGTGTCTTTTCACTTCCAAGGTGGGCCCCCTTCTCATGAGCCTCACAAGCAACCACTGGAATCATCCCCACAGGGATTACCAGTTGGTACCGGTCCTGCAGCTCGGATGGCAGGTACATTTTGCGATACAAGAGGCCCTGATCCACATACAACTTGTCCCATTGTCGCACTAGTTTCATTCCTTCTGTGGACAACTGAGCCTTGTCCTCTTCACGGGGCCAGACCCCATTTTATACCCAACGGCGCACAAGCACAATGTCTGGGCATTCATCCTGGTCTTTTGCCCAATCTGAGGGCATTTTACCCAGGACAAAGGGCATCCCTGATGCCATCCCACTTGAGTGTATCACACTTCGGAAGATAGGTATCTGCCCCAAGGCCGGAGTTTCAATGTCCTTGAGTCGGTCATCAACATTTTCCCCTGAGGACCCAAGGGGTACCCTTGACAATGCATTCCCATTTTCCCACCCGGAGCGAAATTTAATGCGATAATTAAACTTAGCAAGGTGGGCAAACCTCCACTGCTCCAATGCTCCCAGTTTTACATTCACTAAGTGAGCCAGTGGGTTGTTATCCATCATGACTTAGCACCCCAGCTCCTGTTAGGTACTTGGCAAAGCGTTCTGTCATTGCCCACACCAGGGCCAGTATCTTCAGCTGAAATTAATTGAATTAATTAAAGTTAGCTGGATTACGCTTACGTGTCTCTTAAAGACCTGCTGCTATAGGCAATCACCCACGCCCGGTCATCCTACACCTGTGCTAGTACCACCCCCACCCAAGAACACTACCATCTGTGTACACTAGAAAAGGGGAATCAAACCGGTCATACGCCAACAACGGCGCACTCGCATTAGACGGTTTTCACTTCATCAAATGCCTTTTGCTGTTGGGGACCCCATTGAATGGGCTGGTTTTAGGGACCCGGTGCTGTCCCTCTTAAAAGTTAATTCAGGGGACCCACTAATTGTGAAAATGTAGGTACAAATCACTAATACTGCCCAAGAAGGCCTGGCTCTCTCGCAGGTCACAAGGATGTGACCACTCCTGTACAGCCTTAACCTTACTGGCAGCGGGCAGCATCCGGGGTCACCAAATGGCCTAAATACTCAATCTGACTCTGGAATAGTTGGCATTTCTTTGGCTTTATTTTCAGGCAGTATCGACTGAGCCGCCGGAGAAGTTAACGCAACTTCTCAAGATGGTCTTTAAAGGAGGACCCGAACAAAACGAAGACATCTAGATATACAGTATTCGGACTGACACAAAATTCAGATGGCCCAAGCAATGTTCCATCAGGCATTGGAAGGTTCCCGGGGCATTAGTGAGCCTGAAGGGCATCCGGTTGAATTCATAGAGCCCCATCAGTAAGACAAACCCAATCTTTTTCAGCTGTTGGTACCTGCTAGTAGTGACTTGCTAAATCTAACGTCAAGAAATATTTGGCCTGACCCAGTGCCGACAGGAATTCTTCCATATTAGGTAATGGCTGTGTGTCGTGCACCGTGTGAGCATTCAATTTTCTATAGTCCACACAAAATCAAAGAGTCTTATCCTTTTTCCGCACCAAGACTACAGGGTCCGCCCAGGGGCTCTGGCTCTCTCGGATCACTTGATTGTCAAGCATACTGGCCACCATGCTATTCACCTCTTAATAGAGCATTGGGGGAATTTGACAATAATGTTCCCTAATGGGAGGAGTATCCCCTGTGGGGATCTCATGCTCAATTGTCTGGGAACAACCAAAGTCCTCCCCATGTCACAAAAAGTTCTCTTGATGCTCCCACAAGACCCTCTCCAACTGCTCCAGTTGCACGGAGGTCAGTTTCTCTCAATCCACTCCCATCTGATCCATGATCACACGACCATGTAATTCTTCAGTAGGGGGTTCAGACCGGCCTACTTCAATTGCATATGTCCAGGATGACTGCTGATCTGAGTGCAGTTTGAACACTGCTTTGTCAGGCACCTTCCCTTTCTGCATGAACAGTTCAGCCAGAATGGTACCAGCAGAAATTGTAACAGCACCATCTAAAAAGTTGATACATTTGACTGGCATCCATCCATTCTTCACAATTGCCAGGGACTGAGCCACGTACGCCTTGGCAAAGGAGGACTTCTCTGGAGCTGGCTCAAGAAGTACTTTAAGCCCATTCAGTCTGTGTGCAGCTCCTACTGGCAGCATTAAGAGTTCCTCTTGTCTGGGTGCCAGCGAGATCGTGGTCCGCGTTGGCACTCAAACCAGGCCTAGCCGGCCCCCTGGAGCTGCACTCTTCAGAAGGTTGCAGCTCAGCACTAGATGGTGTAACATTTTCGGTGTGGGTCGGTGGTTTGTAGCACGGGTCCGGTATCGGGGTCCCTAACTGACATACATCTGATAATTCAAATTTTGCAGCAGTTCATTCCGAGCGTCACCTCCATCCCTCTTCTGGGGGGATGCTTCACCAGCACGATCCCTTTCTGACCCAGCTCTTGACCAAACATTTTCAACTGCATCCACACGATCCCCTTAACCGTCAGTTGGCCATTGTTAGCGGCGATAAGTCGTATCAGTCGGCCATCTTCGGGAACTACTAGTTGACTGAAGTATCTCTTATACACTTCTAGTTGACTGAAGTATCTCTTATACACTTATGGTGCATTCAGATCCCGTGTCAACCTAGCATCTCATCTTCCACCCTTCTGAACTGCCGGTGCTGAGGTGATGGCAGTTCAGCCCAGCTGGGAACCCGGCTTCAGTGACCCGAAGTAATTTCGATGAAGTCACCACCGGTCACTGACACTGCGTTCCCAGAAGCTCATTCACCAGTGGTTCTCAGCTTGGACGGTCACATCTTGGCACCGTCCAGGTTGAAAACTATTAATCACCTAGACATGGATTATGGCCTGGGACAGAATGGCTGACAGGTGAGGTATATATTTTTTATTTTAGTTTTATGACAGGAGAACAAGGGTTTCGGTGGAATAAGCGTTAGGTGGGTATAACTGTGTTTGTTATTTTTAAATAAGAATGGAAACATGTTTTGTTTTATTTCTAATAAAAGTTTATTCTGGCTGTGTCTTTATTTACCATATACAGTGGGTACGGAAAGTATCCAGACCACTTTAAATTTTTCACTCTTTGTTTCATTGCAGGCATTTGGTAAATTCAAAAAAGTTCATTTTTTTTCTAATTAATGTATACTCCACACCCTATCATGACTGAAAAAAACAGAAATGTAGAAATTTTTGCAAATTTATTAGAAAAGAAAAACTGAAATATCACATGGTTATAAGTATTCAGACCCTTTGCTCAGACACTCATATTTAAATCACATGTTGTCCATTTCCTTATGACCCTCCTTGAGATGGTTCTATGTCTTCATTAGAGTCCAGCCGTGTTAAATTAAACCGATAGGACTTGATTTGTAAAGGCACACACCTGTCTATGTAAGACCTCACAGCTCACAGTGTATGTCAGACCAAATGAGAATCATGAGCTCAAAGGAACTGGCCAAGGAGCTCAGGGACAGAATTGTGGCAAGGCATAGATCTGGCCAAGGTTACAAAAGAACTTCTGCTGCACTCAAGGTTTCTAAGAGCACAGTTGCCTCCATAATCCTTAAATGGAGGAAGTTTGGGACCACCAGAAGTCTTCCTAGACCTGGCCATCCAGCCAAACTGGGAGAATTGTGGGAGAAAAGCCTTGGTGAGAGAGGTAAAGAAGAACCCCAAGATCACTGTGGCTAAGTTCGACAGATGCAGTAGGGAGATGGGAGAAAGTTCCACAAAGTCAACTATCACTGCAGCCCTCGACCAGTCAGGCCTTTATGGCAGAGTGACGCAATGGAAGCCTCTCCTCAGTGCAAGACATATGAAAGCCTGCACAGAGTTTGCTAAAAAACACATGAAGGACTCCCAGGCTAGAAGAAATGAGATTCTCTGGTCTGATGAGATGAAGATAGACCTTTTTAGTAATAATTCTAAGCGGTATGTGTGGAGAAAACCAGGCACTGCTCATCACCTGCCCAATACAATCCCAACAATGAAACATGATGGTGGCAGCATCATGCTATGGGGGTGTTTTCCAGCTGCAGGGACAGGACAACTGATTGCAATTGAAGAAAACATGAATGCGGCCAAGGACAGAGATATCCTGGATGAATACCTCTTCCAGAGTGCTCTGGACCTCAGACTTGGCCGAAGGTTCACCTTCCAACAAGACAATGACCCTAAGCACACAGTTAAAATAACAAATGAGTGACTCCAGAACAATTCTGTGACCATTCTTGACTAGCCCAGCCAGAGCCCTGACCTAAACCCAATTGCGCATCTCTGGAGAGAACTGAAAATGGCTGTCCACAAAAGTTCACCATCCAACCTGACGGGACTGGAGAGGATCTGTAAGGAAGAATGTCAGAAGATCCCCAAATCCAGGTGTGAAAAACTTGTTGCATCATTCCCAAGAAGACTCATGGCTGTACTAGCTCAAAACGGTGCTTCTACTCAATACTGAGCAAAGGGTCTTAATACTTATGACCATGTGATATTTCAGCTTTTCTTTTTTAATAAATTTGCAAAAATGTCTACATTACTGCTTTTTTTCAGTCAAGATGGGGTGCAGAGTGTACATTAATGAGAAAAAAATGAACTTTTTTGAATTTACCAAATGGCTGCAATGAAACAAAAAGTAAAAAATGTAAAGGGGTCTGAATACTCTCCGTACCCACTGTAACTATAGGATTAGTAATGGATAGGTGTCTTACAGATGCCTCTCCATTACTAACCCATGGGCTTGATGTCACCTGACAATACAAAGGTGACATCAGCCCTACAAATAAAGAACCTGACTTGCCACCGCTACAGTGGAAGTGGGAAGAGCAGGGCAATGATACGACTTTTCTCGGTGGCTGCGGGCTACTATTTTTAGGCTTGGGGGGGGTCTATATTCGTGGGTCCTTACCAGCCTGAAAATACCAGCCCCCAGCTTTCTGCTTTAGCAAGACTGGTTGTCAAAAATGGGGGGATCTGATGCTGTTTTTTTAAATTATTTATTAAAATAATTAAAAATAAGACATCTGGACCCCTCTATTCTTAATAAAAAGCCTTGCAGAAGCTGACAGCAGAGGGTTGCAGACCCAACTGTGAATTTTGCCTGGCTGGTTATTAAAAATACAGGGGAACCCGGGCAGGTTTTTTTTTTATTATCTATTTACAGAACAAGAGCAGCTTATGAATACTCCCATCCGCCACTCCTGCTCTAGCTGTTATTAGCAGCAGCAGGTGTCAGCTGATGGGAGCTGTAGTCAAATGACACCAGTGACCGGAGGTATACTTTATACCTATGATCACAGCTGAGCGCTCACACTCACAGTCAGTAGCACTACACCGGTGTTTCCCATGCTGTCACACAGCGTGGGAAACACCAGCTTTAGTGCTGTGTATGTTCGGCTATATTTGGCGATTAAATCGTCAAACATTGCAAATTTGGTGATCGTGAGCCAAAACAAATATTGAAATATTTGCTCATCTCTAGTCATAAATGGCTTGACACAAAGAATGCGACACTTGTACCCCATGTCCAAGATACATCTGCGTGTGGTGGCTCTTGAAGCAATGACTCTAGCAGCAGTCTACTCCTTGTGAAACTCCCCCAAATTTTTGAATGGCCTTTTCTTAACAATCCTTTTAAGGCTGTGGTTATCCCGGTTGCTTGTGCACCTTTTCTACCACACTTTTTCCTTGCACTCAACATTCTATTAATATGCATGGATGCAGCACTCTGTGAACAGCCAGCTTCTTTAACAATGACTTTTTGTGGCTTACCCTCCTTGTGGAGTGTGTCAAAGACTGCCTTCTGGACATCTGTCAAGTCAGCAGTCTTCCCCATGATTGTGGAGCCTACTGAAACAGACTAACGGATCTTTTTAAATGCTTAGGAAGCTTTTGTAGGTGTTTTTTGTTACTTATTCTAATTAACTGAGATAACTTTTGGGTTTTCACAGGCTGTAGGCCATCATCAACATTGACAGAAATAAATACTTGAAATTGATCACTCTGTAATGACTATATAATATGTGAGTTTCACTGTTTGTATTGAAGAACTGAAATAAATTAACTTTTTGATGATATTCTAATTTTGTGAAAAGCACCTGCAATTATGCATAACTTGTGGTGTAAATTTTTCAAGAGATGGGGTGGAGGAGGCAAAATATACTTATTGGGGCTTGGACTCCTGATATTTTCTGAGCAATGTCACTGTAAAAAAAAAACAACAGTGTCAAAAACACAATAAAAATGCAATGAAAAAAATATACTCAAACACAAGGAAAATAACGCAAGTAACCTAACTTACTGTATTTTTCAGATTATAAGATGCACCCCAAATTTTGAGGAAAAAAATAGGAATTTTTTTAAAATAAAATGGTGGTGCTTCTTATAATCCATGCCATCTTATTGCTCATCGGGGCTGGTGGCTGCGGTGAAGCAGGTTCCCAGGGTCCTTGCTGGAGGAGGCAGGAGTGGGGTGATGCTGCAGGCTGGGAAGAGGGGGTGTCCGATGTGCAGTGCACCGATGCAGGTGTCCGGTACTCCAGGTGTCCAGTGCTGCAGGTGTCCAGCGCTGCTGCTGGGGTCTTCGGTGGTGCTGTTGCAAGGGATGTACCGGGACTGTGTATATACTCCCTCTGTTTATATTTGTATAAATGTATATTATGCCCTTGCACATCTTGCTTGTCCCGGTACTGTATATTATGATGTACAGTACAGACCAAAAGTTTGGACACACCTTCTCATTCAAAGAGTTTTCTTCATTTTTATGACTATGAAAATTGTAAATTCACTCTAAAGGCATCAAAACTATGAATTAACACATGTGGAATAATATAATTATTAAAAAAAAGTGTGAAACAACTGAAAATATGTCTTATATTCTAGGTTCTTCAAAGTTGTCACCTTTTGCTTTGATTACTGCTTTACACACTCTTGGCATTCTCTTGATGAGCGTCAAGACGTAGTCACCAGAAATGGTCTTCCAACAGTCTTGAAGGAGTTCCCAGAGATGCTTAGCACTTGTTGGCCCTTTTGCCTTCACTCTGCGGTCCAGCTCACCCCAAACCATCTCGATTGGGTTCAGTTCTGGTGACTGTGGAGGCCAGGTCATCTGGCGTAGCACCCCATCACTCTCTTTCTTGGTCAAATAGCCCTTACACAGCCTGGAGGTGTGTTTGGAGTCATTGTCCTGTTGAAAACTAAATGATGGTCCAGCTAAACGCAAACCGGATGGAATAGCATGCCGCTGCAAGATGCTGTGGTAGCCATGCTGGTTCATTATGCCTTCAATTTTGAATAAATCCCCAACAGTGTTACCAGCAAAGCACCCCCACACCATCACACCTCCTCCTCCATGCTTCACGGTGGGAACCAGGCATGTAGAGTCCATCCGTTCACCTTTTCTGCATCGCACAAGCACAAGGTGGTTGGAACCAAAGTTTTCAAATTTGGACTCATCAGACCAAAGCACAGATTTCCACTGATCTAATGCCCATTCCTTGTGTTCTTTAGCCCAAACAAGTCTCTTCTGCTTGTTGCCTGTCCTTAGCAGTGGTTTCCTAGCAGCTATTTTACCATGAAGGCCTGCTGCACAAAGTCTCCTCTTAATAGTTGTTGTAGAGATGTGTCTGCTGCTAGAACTCTGTGTGGCATTGACCTGATCTCTAATCTGAGCTGCTGTTAACCTGTGATTTTTGAGGCTGGTGACTCGGATGAACTTATCCTCTGCAGCAGAGATGACTCTTGGTCTTCCTTTCCTGGGGCGGTCCTCATGTGAGCCAGTTTCTTTGTAGCGCTTGATGGTTTTTGCCACTGCACTTGGGGACACTTTCAAAGTTTTCCCAATTTTTCGGACTGACTGACCTTCATTTCTTAAAGTAATGATGGCCACTCGTTTTTCTTTACTTAGGCTGGTTTCACATTTGCGTTTTTTTGCGCTGGAAAAAAACGCATACGTGCGCATGCGTTTTTTCCCCTATATTTAACATGGGTGCGCATACCTGCGCGCTGGCATGCGCACGTATGCGATTTTCATGCGCTGCGTTTTTTTGGGGTGTGCGTTTGTATTTTCCAGACGCAGCATGTTTCATTTTTTGGCACTGCAAAAAAGCGCATGCGCACGTATGCGCACGTTTTGCGCTAAAAATGGCCATTATAGCCTATGGATGCGCATACGTGCGTTTTTTTAGCGCTGCGTTTTTTTGGTGGTGTCCACTTGTTGTACTAGTTATAATCTTCTAAAGTCAAAAAAAAAAGTCTATATAAAGGAGGTGCCTGCCAAAACTCTGCCACTACTACACTGACAGATTGGAGAGCAGACAGTCAACAAGGAACCCATCTTCTATCAGCGAAGAATGTGAGTATATTACATTATATGCCTGTCCTTTTAAATTATGTATGTACTAATGATTTTTATTATTTTTACATGCAGTATGTCTTCAGAATCCGAGTATTCCCCATCGCGGCAGGAATTGGCGCAAGCAGACCGTGAGGTGATTATTTTCGTGCATCTGGTAAGTATATCTGCAGCTTCTCCAAATCTCTTACGTTTTTTTCAACTTTTTTAAGACATCGTCATCATCATCTTCTGCGGACGGGACTAGTGAGAGCGAAGAGCAGGAGCAGCGAAGCCAAGTCCCGGTGGTGATACGGAATGTATGTATCAAATGATTTGTAATGTTCTTTATTTTTTATCTTCTATTTTTACTCTTTTTTATGTTTCTTTTTTTGTAACTTTTTATTCAATTTAAATTTGATTATTCTAATGAATGTGTTTTGTCTAGGTTCCACAACGGGATGAAGACGTCTACCTGGATAATGAGCAGCTCATCAGCCTGGTCCAGGAGCGTTCGCCGTTGTGGGACAGCCGTGACCGGCTGCACAAGGACATTGTGGTGACCCGGCGGCTATGGAATGAGGTGGCCGCAGCGTTGATGGATGGCTGGGACAGCGCCACAGCATCCTCCAAAAAGGCGTTTAGTGAGTATTTCCCTGCTCTGTATTGTGCCGCAGTGACTGTTGTCCTTGACGGCACTGTTGGGTTTCGTGCTAGGCATATTCTAGCAGGAAACCCAACAGTGTCATCGGGGTCTACAGTGACTGCTTTGAGTATTGTATTGCTACATTGTGCCGCAGTGACTGTTGTCCTTGACGGCACTGTTGGGTTTCGTGCTAGGTGTATTCTAGCAGGAAACCCAACAGTGTCATCGGGGTCTACAGTGACTGCTTTGAGTATTGTATTGCTACATTGTGCCGCAGTGACTGTTGTCCTTGACGGCACTGTTGGGTTTCGTGCTAGGTGTATTCTAGCAGGAAACCCAACAGTGTCATCGGGGTCTATAGGGACTGCTTTGAGTATTGTATTGCTATATTGTGCCGCATTGACTGTTGTCCTTGACGGCACTGTTTTTTTTTTAACAACAGTGGACAAAGTCCGAACACGTTGGCGTTCGATCAAGGACCGCTTCAACAGTGATGTTCGTGCTGAGGGCCAGGTTCGCAGTGGATCTGCGTCAAGGACCAGAACTAGATACCGTCACTATCACGCGTTGCAATTCCTAAGACCGGTCCTTGCCACGAGATCGTAAGTATTATAAATTTTGGGTTTTTATTTTTATTAATCTGTGTTTTTCTAATCCACAGCTGATGCTTCTTGTAAAGGCATGGTAGTAATGATTTTCCTTTCTTCCACAGCACCTGGAGCAGCACCCTGCAACCTGGCCCTGGAGCGGTCCTTCCTCGGACGTCCTCTGACCCGTCCCAGCCATCCGACAGCCAGGAAGCACCTTGCAGGTCAACCACACACACAGCTGGTGACCAGGAAGCTGGGCCATCAGGTGTTCCCCTGTCCCAGGTCTCTGCCACTGGTTATGCGGGCACTACCCGCCAGCGGCAGAGGGCCTTGGACCGGAATGTCTTGCCCGAGTTTATGCATTTGAGCGAGGCCTTTAATTCCAGCCTCAAGTCACTGTCCGACAGAGTTGAAAGCGGTTTTGCACTCATGGAACGTGGTTTTAACCACTTTGAACACCGCTTCAATTCTGTAGAACAGCGCCTTGACCGTCTGGAGGCCGACCTCAACAGACCAGCACACCATTTTTTTAGTAAGATTGAAAAGGGCATGGCGGAACACCTTAGTCCTGAGCAACAGCTGAATGTGCTGCAGGCCTGCAACAATGCTTTCTTGCAGGCTATGCAGCATAATCGGTACGGTCAGCAGTCAGTGGTGTCATTTCCACCTGTGCCACCATTGACTCGCTTCACCTCACTACCGACTTGTGCTGCATACCACTGCACGGACACCTCTATTCAAAGCCAGGACACCCACCGTTACACCACCACAAGTCTGAGTGCAGCTGGTCACTTCACCGACACCACCATGGCAAGCGCTGCTCCTGTCTGGAGCACCACCGCCACTCCCATGCATGCGTGGAGCTCAGCCACCACTAGGCAAACATGGAACAGCCCTGCCGCTACAACAACATGTAGTAGCCCTGCCACCACCACTCTGCAAACCTGGACCATCACTGCCGCCACCAGTCCTCCTGCAAGGACGAGCACTGCCAACGAAGAGCAGCAGCAGCAGCCACCTCAGCAGCAGCAGCAGCCACCTCAGCAGCAGCCACCTCAGCAGCAGCAGCAGCCACCTCAGCAGCAGCAGCAGCCACCTCAGCAGCAGCAGCAACCACCTCAGCAGCAGCAGCAGCCACCTCAGCAGCAGCAGCAGCCACCTCAGCAGCAGCCGCCACCTCAGCAGCAGCCACCTCAGCAGCAGCAGCAGCCACACCAGCAGACGGGGGACCTACATTCAATATTTGCCCCTAGTTCAAGGCGAAATCTATCAAGGCGGGCATTGGGCCAAAGTCGGTCCAGGCACACAAGCCTACGGCGACATGCCATTACAACTAATGTACCTGAACAGATTTCCTCTCCTCCAAGTGTTCCTAGTTTAATTCCCTTAACTGGACTACCTTCCCCCACAAGTTTTGTTGCCCCTTCCCCTCAAACACCGTCTTCAACTGCAAGTGTTGCATATTCCCTGCACACCCCCAAATTGAAACCATCTGCCCCCAAACGCCGGAAAAAATAATTTTTTGGTTTATTTTTGTGATTAAAAATAAATTTACATTTGTGGTTCACCATTACAAAGTTTCATTAATGTTGTTTGCGCCGCTCACACACACTGATGGGTAAATACATGTTAAAAACCAACCCAAGGCCTAGTATAGTCATATGTGAAATAACACGGACTAGTATAGTCATACCAAGGCCTAGTGTAATAACTCGAGTTTTACCAACTTGGATCTGGTTTCATGAAAAACAAACTGTTGAAACTTGTCTTAAAAATAAGTTTCTTTCTAGTTTCACCAGTTTGTTTTTTGTGAAACAAGATGCTAGTTGTTAAAAATCGAGTTATTACAGTAGGCCTTGGTATGACTATACTAGGCCGTGGTATTTCACATATTACTATACTACTAGCCCCAAGGCCTACTATACTCATATTTGAAATACCACGGCCTAGTGTAGTCATTACAAGGCCTAGTGTAATAACTCTAGTTTTACCAACTAGAATCTGGTTTCATGAAAAACAAACTGTTGAAACTTGTCAAGTTTCACCAGTTTGTTTTTCGTGAAACAAGATCCTAGTTGGCAAAAATCGAGTAGGCCTTGGTATGACTATACTAGGCCGTGGTATTTCACATATGACTATACTAGTAGGCCCAAGGCCTACTATACTCATATTTGAAATACCACGGCCTAGTATAGTCATTCCAAGGCCTAGTGTAATAACTTGTAAGTTGGAATGGAGCAGATTACATTCATCCACTCAATGCTGACTTGTATTCCCCATGGACTTTCATTGGGGTTGGGTTTTGAGGGTTGTGTTTTGAGAAAATCACATACTTTTTTTTCAACTAGTTGCACAATTTTCTCTTGAAAAAAATTGGTTTCCTGATTCATGGCCTGCAGCTTTGCTCGTTCCAATATATTTTTATTTAATTGGAGTTTAAAAAATATAGTGCACTCAGTAATGGTATCAAATAAGGTTTTTTATTACCATAAACAAACAAAAACATTACACCATTTCATCTTGCCAGTGCACCCGTCCTACATCAGAAATAAAGTAGGCCGCAAATTGGTCCCTCATTTGGCCAACTTCAACGGATGACCTGAGAGTGTGCTGAGTGAATTCAGGCAATGGGTTAGGAGCATCATCGTCCAGTTCAAAGGTCGGGTGCTCTTTAGCCATCACAAAGTTATGTAGAACCACACAGGCCTTCACCACCTCATCGACTGTTTCAAGTTTAAGATTAATGGCCGTGCCCAGAATTCGCCATCTGGAGACAAGAATCCCAAAAGCACACTCGACAGTTCTTCTGGCCCTGGTCAGCCTGTAATTAAATATTTTTTTGGTGTGGTCCAAGTCCCGGCTGGAGTAGGGTTTCAGTAAATTTCCGCACATTTGAAAAGCCTCATCGCCAACCATTACAAAGGGCAGTGGCGGAGCTTCGGTGTGAGGAAGAGGCCGTGGCATAGGGAAATTAAATTGGTTGCCATACAACCTCCGGCCCATGTCTGAGTTTTTAAAAGCCTGTGAGTCATTACCACGGCCAAATGCTCCAATGTCCACTGCTACAAACATACATCCGGCATCCGCAATGGCCATGAGTACTATTGAAAAGTACTTTTTGTAATTATAGTACTCAGATCCCGTTCTTTGGGGTTTGATGATCCGTATGTGTTTACCATCAACAGCTCCCAAACAGTTGGGAAAATTGCATACTGTCCAGAATTTGTCAGCAATTTCCATCCACTTTTCAGCGGTGGGCAGGGGCATAAATTCTGGACAAAGAACATTCCAGAGAGCCCGGCAGGTGTCAGCAACAATTCCAGACAAGGTAGAGATTCCAATACGGTACTGGAAGTGTAGTGAAGATAGGGTTTCTCCAGTCGCCAGGAATCTGTGAACAGACAAAGAAGTAAAATTAATATTTATGTATATTATTTTAAAAAACTATAAAATAAAATATTAGTACATTCACGAAAACTAATTACCCAAGGTTTTGAATACTAAATTTAAAAAAAAAACATCAGACCGCACCCCTTGGTTTTTAAAACATACCGTAATGTCACCAGTAGCCGTTCCTCAGGAGGAATCGCACGACGGAGCTGTGTGTCCTGTCTCCGGATGGATTGTTGGACACGAGCAAGCAAATCCATGAAACTTTCGTGGGACATCCGGATATAATCTGTAAATTTCTCCGGGTTTGACTGGAGCTCGCTGTAGAGGGTGTGGTATGCCCCATGGCTCTCCCGGAGTTCAACAATCGAATGTATCCACATACGCCGCCGTCTTCGCTGCCTCTCTCTCTTCCTTTGTTCATGGCAAGCAACTGCATACGCCTGAGCCATCGCGATGTCCAAATCCAAGTTGAAGTGAAAACTCTTCCAGCGCAGATCCATGGTCACGAGAAGAATCAAGCAAATGTGAAGAATACTGTAGACAGGGTCTATATATTAGCATACCACACCCACAATGAAGTCCCATTGGTCTTGTGTGTTGTTGAATGGTTGTTTTTTCTTTTTTTTGGGGTTTTTCCAAAGTCTGTAAAAAAACACAAGCGCACAAAAAACGCATACAAACGCACAAAAACGCTGCGTTTTTTTCCTGCATGCGCATAAAAATGCTTGAAAAAAACGCAGTGTTTGTATGCATTTGTATGCGTTTTTTTAATGCGTTTTTTTGCGGGAAAAACGCGCTGCAAAAAAAAGCAAGTGTGAAACTAGCCTTAGCTGCTTTTTTCTTGCCATAATACACATTTTAACAGTCTATTCAGTAGGACTATCAGCTGTATATCCACCAGACTTCTGCACAACAGAACTGATGGTCCTAACCCCATTTACACTGTGTTCCAAATTATTATGCAAAAAATATTTCCTCATATTTTCTCTAAATTACCTATATGAATTGCAGTCATTGTTATTTTCCAGTCATCTAATATTCTAGTTTAATTGCAATGTTTTTGAACAAACTGCCTATGAAAACAGTATATTTTTAAAAATAAGAAACACTCAAAATGCATGTTCCAAATTATTATGCACAGCAGAGTTTTCAACCTTTTTATTTTTATTTTGAACAAAAAAATGGTCAATTGTGAAATTATAAGCATTATCAGCTTATGACAAAATGAAATCAAACAGTTTTCAAGTCAAAACTTTATTCTAGGTGATGTTACACTTGCACATAGGACTCCTTGTTCGAAAGAAGCTTCTGAACTCTCTCGTCCATAGAATTTGTCAGTTTTTGGATGGTTTGTGCTTCAATTGTTTTGCATGTGGACAGAATACCTTCCCAGAGCTGTTGCTTAGATGTGAACTGCCTTCCGCCATCATAGACACTCCTTTTGATGATGCTCCAGAGGTTCTCAATGGGGTTGAGGTCAGGGGAAGATGGTGGCCACACCATAAGTTTGTCCTCCCATAGCAGCAGAGATGCAGATGTGTTATTTGCAGCATGAGACGGTGCATTATCATGCATGAAAATGATCTTGCTGCGGAAAGCACGGTTCTTCCTCTTGAACCATGGCAGGAAGTGCTCTTTTAGAAACTCCACATAGATTATGGAGTTCATCTTTACCCCTTCAGGGATCCTAAAGGGGCTGACAATCTCTCTCCCCATGATTCCAACCCAAAACATTACTCCACCTCCTCCTTGTTGGCGCCTTAGCCATATTTTCATGGGGTGTCCATCAACCAGCCATCCTCCACTCCATCCATCTGGACCATCGAGCGTTGCACGGCACTCATCGGTGAACAAAACAGTTTGGAAGTCAGTCTTCATGTATCGTTTGGTCCACTGGAGCCGTTTCTGCTTGTGTGCAGTGGATAGAGGTGGTCGACAGGATGGCTTACGCACAGCTGCAAACTCTGAAGGGCCCTGCATCTTGTTGTTCGGGGGACGTTGGAGGCACCAGCAGCTTCAAAAACTTGTCTGCTGCTATGACAAGGCATTTTTGCAGCTGCTCTTTTAACCTGACGCAATTGCCTGTTGGAAAGAGTCCTCAATTTTTCCTTATCAGCACGCACACGTGTGTGCTGGGAATCAGCTACATACTTCTTGATTGTGCGATGATCACGATGAAGTGTCTTGGCAATGTTGATTGTAGTCATGCCTTGACCTAAATACTCCACAATTTGTTGCTTCTCAGCAGCCGACACATCCTTTTTCTTTCCCATTTTGGCAAAAAATGTAGGCTGCTTAATAATGTGGAACAGCCTTCTTAAGTAGTCTTGCCTTTATTTGGACACACCTGCCAAACTAATTTGCACAGGTATCTGTAATTGCTTTCAGTGATATAAAGAGCCCTGACACACATCACCATCAATGAGTTTAAATGACAAACAAAAAAATTCTAACCTTATCACTCCTAAACTCTTTTTGCATAATAATTTGGAACACAGTTTATAAGGCAAGAAATCCCACTTATTAGACCTGACAGGGCACACCTGTGAAATGAAAACCATTTCCGGTGACTACCTCTTGAAGCTTATCAAGAGAATGCCAAGAGTGTGCAAAGCAGTATTCAAATCAAAAGGTGGCTACTTTGAAGAACCTAGAATATAAGACATATTTTCAGTTGTTTCACACTTTTTTGTTAATTATATAATTCCACATGTGTTAATTCATAGTTTTGATGCCTTAAGAGTGAATCTACAATTTTCATAGTAATGAAAGTAAAGAAAACTCTTTGAATGAGAAGGTGTGTCCAAACTTTTGGTCTGTACTGTATATTTATGCATAAGGGAATGTTTTACCTGTGACTACTGCTATGGTGTGTTTCTGCTTTGTATAAGAAGATGTTCACAGGGAAAGTGTAGTACCCAAATTTAGCCACTAGATTATAGTTTCAGATATAGTACTGTAAATAGTTAACATAGGAGGGGTCACTATGGTTAAGACAGGAGAACTTCCTGATTATAGTCAGTCTGGGCCAGGATGCCCCTTAAGCTCTGGTGGGCTCTATAGCCTGGGCACCATTGTGACCATGTAACTTTATAAGCAGGAGCCAACCATCCACAGCAGCAGGCTAGAACAGCAGCGGACTACAGCAGGATTGGAACAGAGGCTATAGACAGAGACAGTGACAGTACGGGGACACAGGTGGCTCCATAATGTGGCAACTTATCACATGCATTGATGCCCTCAGATCCAGGGAGAAACGGCTGAGGGAACCCCCAGGACCAGTGAGTTTGGACCAGGAGGACACTGCGTCACCGCACAAGACAGTACAGAAGGGTACGTTGCTCATCATGTGGCAGCTGACTTTATGGACGGATGCCTTTATGTCTGGGGCGAAACAGATGAGGGAATGCCTAAGCATAGCAGATCTGGACAGGGAGGACGCTGAGGAACCGTATGATATGGTCTGACCCAGGTACAAGCTGTATGACAAAAAAAGGAGTGCAGGGAAAGAGGAAGAAATGTGCAATATGGAACCTGTTGTTAATGCTGTGAAGAATATGGATGTGCTGCTTAAAGAAACAAGTTACATTTTTCATCTAAAAGATAAAATGGACTGTTTATACGGAACCGTCTATAGGGAGCCTTCAGCAATGCAGAGAGGACCCTAAAGGCACAGAAAGTGAAGCCACAGGTATGCAGAGTAAAGGACACTGTTTTCACTTGATGGGAGGTCAGGGTGCACCTGAACCGTTAATCTTGGTCATGACTGTGGTGTCCGGCACTGTTGCCCGGGTCTCTGGCAGTGCTGCTGGGGTCTCTGTTGCTCCCCGCAGTTCCGAGGTTTCTTGTGCGGTGGACTATGAGAAAATGGCCGCCAGGGGCGGCGCATGCACAGATGGAGATCTCGGCATCAAGATCTTGGGAGATGAGATTTCAGCGTGGAAACCAAGGAACTGTGGGGGATCTGGCCTTTCACAAAATGTCGGCAGAGTCCCCCTGCAGAACCAGAAACCCCAGCAGCTCCGCTGGAGACCTGGGCAGCAGCGCTGGCCACCCCAGCAGCAGCGCCGGGCATTCCCTCATTCCAGCCTGCAGGAATGGTACTGGTAAGGTATATACTCATGATAAGATGCACCCCCATTTAACCCCCAAAATTGGGGGGAAAAGTGCATCTTATAATGCGTAAAATATGATATCTAATAGGTGCAGAAATGCTGCAATAAATATGCAACATCAAACACTCAACTAAGGCCAGTTTCACATTTGCGCTTTTGAGCGCAGCGACGACCTGCACACGGCCGCCGCTAAGCCCCGCCCCCTGCCGGCTCCCTGCCCGGCACTTCCGGTCATCGCCGCCTACTAGCGCACATGGACGCTTGCGATCTGCGCACCCTATCTTTAGCATAGGGTGAGCAGATCGTGCGCTGGCCGTGTGCTAGCAGGATTTTGCCGTGCGCTGCACACTTTTGAAGGTGCGCCCGTGTGCGCCGAACGCAGCATGTTGCATTTCAGCGCGCGCGGCGCACCTTCAAAAGTGCGCAGCGCACGGCAAAATCCTGCTAGCGCACGGCCAGCGCACGATCTGCGCACCCTATGCTAAAGATAGGGTGCACAGATCGCAAGCGTTCATGTGCGCTATTAGGCGGCGATGACCGGAAGGGGCGGGCAGGGAGCCAGCAGGGGGCGGGGCTTAGCGGCGGCTGTGAGCAGGCCATCGCTGCACTCAAAAGCGCAAATGTGAAACCGGCCTAAGGGCTCATACTCATCTGCGTGAAAAACGGATGAGTGCAATCCGATTAAAAATTAGACTGGACCCTGACCAATGTTATCATATGAGTCACTCCTCATTTGCGATTTTTTTTTTTCTCAGCTCAGATCGGATTGATTAAAAAAAATCGCATCATGCTGCGATTGCCCACGTATTTCAGCCAAGACTGGCCAATGCAAGTCAATGGGTGAGAGAAAAAAAATTGCACAGCACACGGACCATGCAAGTAACATAGTAACATAGCTATTAAGGTTGAAGGGAGACTTTAAGTCCATCTAGTTCAACCCATATCCTATCCTAACCTGCCCTAACATGTTGATCCAGAGGAGGGCAAAAAAACCATTGTGGCAAACAGTAAGCTTCACATTGGGGAAAAAAATTCCTTCCCGACTCCACATACGGCAATCAGACTAGCTCCCTGGATCAATGCAATATTAAGGAAACTTGTGTTTATAACCTGTATTGTTATACTTTTCAAGAAAGGCATCCAGTCCCTTCTTAAATTTTAGTAGGGAATCACTCATTACAACATCATATGGCAGAGCGTTCCATAGTCTCACTGCTCTTACAGTAAATAATCCGCGTCTGTGAGTATGCTTAAACCTTCTTTCCTCCAGACATAGAGGATGCCCCCTTGTCCCCGTCACAGGTCTAAGAGTAAAAAGATCATTAGAAAGGTCTTTGTATTGTCCCTGCATATATTTATACATTGTAATAAGATCACCCCTAAGTCTTCGATTCTCCAAACTAAATAACCCCAAGTGTAATAACCTGTCTTGGTATTGCAGACCCCCCAGTTCCCTAATAACTTTGGTCGCTCTTCTCTGCACTCGCTCCAGTTCAGCTATGTCTTTCTTATACACCGGAGACCAGAACTGTACACAGTATTCTAAGTGTGGTCGCACTAGTGACTTATATAGAGGTAAAATTATGTTCTCCTCATGAGCATCTATGCCTCTTTTAATGCATCCCATTATTTTATTTGCCTTTGCAGCAGCTGCCTGACACTGGCCACTAAATGTGAGTTTGTCATCCACCCATACACCCAGATCTTTTTCAGTGACAGTTTTGCCCAGTGTTTTACAATTAAGCACATAATTATACATCTTGTTCGTTCTACCCAAGTGCATGACCTTACATTTATCCCTGTTAAAGCTCATTTGCCATTTATCAGCCCAAGCTTCTAGCTTACATAAATCCTCCTGTAATATAAAATTGTCCTCCTCTGTATTGATTACCCTGCAGAGTTTAGTGTCATCTGCAAATATTGAAATTCTACTCTCTATGCCCCCTACAAGGTCATTAATAAATATGTTAAAAAGAAGCGGGCCCAAAACTGACCCCTGTGGTACCCCACTGCTAACCGTGACCCAGTCCGAGTGTGCTCCATTAATAACCACCCTCTGTTTCCTATCCCTGAGCCAGCTCTTAACCCACCTACACATATTTTCCCCTATCCCCATTGTTCTCATTTTATGTATCAACTTTTTGTGTGGCACCGTATCAAAAGCTTTTGAAAAGTCCATGTACACCACGTCCACTGCATTCCCTTGGTCCAGTCCGGAACTTACCTCTTCATAAAAGCTTATCAGATTAGCCTGACAGGAACGGTCCCTTGTAAACCCATGTTGATATTGGGTCATGAGGTTATTCTTCTCCAGATACTCCAGTATAGTATCTCTTAGAAAACCCTCCAGGATTTTACCCACAGTTGAGGTTAAACTTACTGGCCTATAATTTCCAAGTTCAGTTTTTGTCCCCTTTTTGAATATTGGCACCACATTTGCTATACGCCAGTCCTGTGGTACAGACCATGTTATTATGGAATCTTTAAAGATTAAAAATAATGGTCTATCTATGACTGTACTTAATTCCTGCAGTACTCAGGGGTGTATCCCATCTGGGCCCGGGGATGTCAATTTTAGTGATTTTTAGACGCCGCCGTACTTCCTGCTGGGTTAAGCAGGTGACATTTAATGGAGAATTTTTATCCCTGATCATGTTATCCGTCATGGGATTTTCTTGTGTAAATACTGTTGAAAAAAAGTCATTTAGCATATTGGCTTTTTCCTCATCCTCATCCACCATTTCACCCAGACTATTTTTAAGGGGGCCAACACTATCATTTTTTAGTTTCTTACTATTTATGTAGTTAAAGAATATTTTGGGATTATTTTTACTTTCTCTGGCAATGAGTCTCTCTGTCTCAATCTTTGCTGTCTTAATGTGCTTTTTACAGAATTTAATCTTCTGTATTTAGTTAATGCCTCATCACTACCTACTTGCTTTAATTCTCTAAATGCTTTATTTTTATCTCTTATTGCACCCCTTACAGCTCTATTTAGCCATAGTGGTTTCCTTCTATTTCTCGCATGTTTATTCCCATACGGTATATATTGTGCACAGGTCCCAGTCAGGATGCTAATAAACGTCTCCCATTTTCTTTGTGTATTTTTATGTCTCAGAATATCGTCCCAGTTAATTGCACCAAGATCATCTCTCATCCGTTGGAAATTTGCCTTCCTGAAGTTTAGTGTCCTTGTAACCCCTCTACTACACATCTTATTAAAGGATACATGAAAACGTATTAATTTGTGATCACTATTACCCTAGTGACCATCAACCCTTACATTTGATATGCGGTCTGGCCTGTTGGTTAATATTAGGTCTAGCAGTGCCCCCCCTCTTGTTGGGTCCTGAACCAGTTGTGAAAGGTAATTGTCTCTCATAGTTGTCAAAAACCTATTACCTTTGCTGGAATTGCAGGTTTCGGTTCCCCAATGTATTTCAGGGTAGTTGAAGTCCCCCATAATAATGACTTCTCCTTGAGTCGCTACATCATCTATTTGCTTTATGAGGATATTCTCTGTTGCTTCCATTATTTTTGGAGACTTAGGGCTTTGTTATATCAGTAATTTATTATTTTTCCCACCTCCCCTTATCTCTACCCACAGGGACTCTACATTTTCATTAGATTCATATATATTATCACGAAGGGTGGGTTTTAAGGATGATTTTACATATAAACACACGCCTCTCCCTCATTTATTTGTACGGTCATTTCTGAACAGACTATAGCCCTGTAAATTAACCGCCCAGTCATGGCTCTCGTCCAGCCATGTCTTAGTTATCCCCACCATGTCATAATTATGTTCCAACAACATTAACTCCAATTCCTCCATTTTGTTGGCGAGGCTTCTGGCATTAGTATACATGCATTTTATGTATCTCTCTGTACCTCTATGCTTCCTTAAATTATTAACTGTTCTAACCCCACCCCCCATGCCACCCCCACCCCCAATTTCATTATTTGTGCCCAGGTCTCTATCTGCACTGTCTTCACCTCCTATAAAAGGAATACCCTCCCCCCGTCCCTAGTTTAAACAGTCCTCCAACCTTCTAGCCATTTTCTCCCCCAGCACAGCTGCACCTTCCCCATTGAGGTGCAGCCCGTCCCTAGCGTAGAACCTGTAGCCAACTGAGAGGTCGGCCCAGTTCTGCAGGAACCCAAACCCCTCCTTCCTACACCAATTCCTGAGCCACTAATTAACCTCCCTAATCTCCCGTTGCCTCTCTGGCATGGCACGTGGTACAGGAAGTATTTCCGAAAATACCACCTTGGAGGTCCTTGCTTTAAGCTTACAGCCTAATTCCCTGAAATCATCTTTAAGGACCTTCCACCTACCTCTAACTTTGTCATTTGTGCCAATGTGCACCATGACCGCTGGATCCTCACCAGCCCCTCCCAGTAATCTGTCAACCCGATCAGCGATGTGTCGGACTCGAGCGCCAGGTAGGCAGCACACCGTTCGACGATGCTTGTCTTTGTGACAGATTGCCCTATCTGTTCCCCTAATAATTGAGTCTCCCACTACCAGAACCTGTCTGGCCTGCCCTGCTCTCCTATTTCCCCCCTTACTGGAGCAGACACTCCTCCGGCTTTCAGAGGACATGCCTTGCAGCAGCAATGCTACTCCTGCACTAACACTCCCCTCATCTGCCAACTTAGTAAACTTATTGGTGTGTGCCAGATCAGGACTAGCCTCCCTGGTGCTCTTCCCTCTAACCCGCCTTCTAACTGTCACCCAGCTAGCTGCTTCATTGTCCTGCAGCTCCAACCTAGCATCTCCCCCTCATCTATCCCATTGAGCGTCTGCTCAGTGAGCAGAAGACTCCTTTCCATATTGTCTATGGATCTCAGTGTTGCCAGCTGCACATTTAGATCCAGTATCTGGGCTTCCGAATGCACAACATGCTCACATCTCGCACAGCAGTATGCACCCTCAACCGGCTGTTCAAGGATTTCATACATGCGGCAAGACGTGCACTGGATGGCATTGGCACTAGTGGAGCACATCCTAATGGGGATTGCACCAGACAGTAAGATAAGCAAAAATAAATAAAAAGTATTAATAAAATATAACAGCAATTCAGTAATACCTCCCTTGGAAACTCCCTGAATCCAAAGTTACTGAATCTCAAGTCACACACTTACCACAGTTCGCACTTACACTCAGGTCACACTCAGCTCGTTCACACTCGCTCAGGCAGAAGATTTAAAAGATTTTTTTTTTCCCGTTTACCAGTACACCACCCTGCTGCTCAATGCACATCCAAAAGTGACGTTTGATTTTTGCACACCCATCTCCTAGAAAACCAATCAGCCAAGTACAGTAAATTCATTATGTGACCAGTCAAAATAAAATAGATTAGACTTTTTCTGCCAATACCTGATCACTAGAGAAGAGCGACTTTGCCTTTTTTATGGTCGAGTCAGATTTCATGAAAGTCGGGTCGAACGAAATCAGCCGACTATAGGGAAAAGTCGGAGGCCGACTGAAACACGAAACCCAATGCAAGTCAATGGGGAAGCAAAGTCGTCAGGGAGTGGAGGACAGTAAACACACCTACAGAGCCCATTTCAATGCCAAAAACATCAATTCTTATTACTGAAGCTTGTCAACCTTAATTTACTTCATAATAATAGTTATGCATTAAAAACTGGGGGTTATTTGGCTAAAGTTGTGAGGGGGGTAGGGCTGGCTCCAGGTTTTTGTGTGCCCTGGGCCAAAGGGTGTCAGTGCGCCCCTTTAACACATACCACAACTCATGATGCTCCGATACGGCACAGAAATATAGTTATAGTACAATGACAAATACTTCACTGGTTACATGACATGACTGATCTATTTTAAATTGTACAATAGCTCAAAAAAATGACAGTATACTACTCCATACAGTATTATGGCCACCACATTGTGCGCCATACAGAATAATGAGCCCCATATATTTTTCCATATAGAATAATTGGTCCCATATAATGTTCCATACAGTATATGATGAGCTCTACATAATGCTACAGTATATGATGGTCCCCATGGATGATGCTCCAGTGTGTTATGGGCCCAAATAATGCTCCACATATAATGGGCTCCATTTCTAATGCTCCAGTGTATAAACGGCCCCGTAAATGCTGCTCCAGTGTCTGATGTCCCCCATTTGGAATGCTCCAGTATATGATGGGCCTCAAGGATGATGCTCCAGTGTCTTATGGGCCCTAATAATGCTCCATATATAATGGGCCCCATTTCTAATGCTCCAGTGTATCATGTGCCCCATAGATGCTGCTCCAGTGTCTGATCTGCCCCATTTAGAATGTTCTAGTATATGATGGGCCTCATGGATGATGCTCCAGTGTCCGATGTTCCCCATTTTGAATGCTCCAGTATATGATGGGCCCCATTTTTAATTAACCCAGGCATGGTATGTGAAAAGAGATCCATGGAGTAATCTGAAGTGTGTGCTGCCGCATCCTTCACTTTTGGTGTGGGTGAAGGACACAAGGAAAGTGGTTGCTCCTGACCAGAAGCCCGCACTTACGACTCAGTGCTTGCATTTTTTTAAACTTCAGAAGAGGAGGCGATAGAGCTGGAGGCTGTTTCAGCAATGTAAGCCAAAAACAGTTCCTGATGCTCTGGCTTAAAAGCAGTCTACCTACTCCCAGAAAACGTAGCCTTACAGGCCTTCCAGAGCTACACCATGAAACAGGCTCAACACCTCCTGCCTTAGCTGCTATTGAGTTTTTGGCACTAACAGCAGATGCACCACCACCATCACCATCAGTACCAGGTGGTCCCCCACGCCCACGTCCGTGTCCTCTTCCACCATACTTCCTCATGTTTTAGAAAATTGACCCAAATTACCAGCAGATATATGGTACTGTATCAAAAGCATACAGCTCTATACAGTCTAGGGATAACAGTAAATCTCCGTATATATTTCATGAGTCATACACAGATGCTCACAGGCTCAGTATGGATTGCCCAATAAAATAAAAAGGTGAAAAAGGGTACAGTATCACTAGATACCAGGTATATATACTATAGTGTAAACATTCTGAATCTCCGTATACATTTCAGGAGGCAGACACAAACGCTCTCAGGCCCAGTATGGATTACACAAGAATATGAAAAGCTGTAAATGGGTAATGTAACACAAGCGTACAGCTGTATACAGTGTTGGCCAAATTTGAAATCTCGGTATATATTTCCGCTCACTCAGTCAGGGTTTGGCCATAATAAAAAATGTTGTAAAAATGGTACTGGATAACAAGATAGCAAGTATATATATTATAGGGTACAATTGAAATCTCCGTATGCATAGTCCCGTTGTCAGTCTCAGACGCTTACCCAGTATGGATTTGACCGTAATACTAAATGTCGAACAAAGGTACTGTATAACAAGATACAAGCTGCATCGAATATAGGGTAAAAATTGGTATCCTGATTTACCTTATATATAGAAGGTGTAAGCCACACATGCTCACTCACAATGGATGATACCGTAATACAAAATTTTGAACAAAGGTACTGTATCAGCACATACCAGGTGTATCCAGTCTAGGGGTAATTTTAAATTTCCATCTATACTTCCAGAGTCAGACACTGACACTCACAGGCTCACTATGTATTACACCAGAATTTAACAAGCAGAAAAAGGGAAAGGTAGTCAAAGCGTACAACAGTATACAGTGTTGTGGTACTTTTAAATCTTCGTATATATTTCAATCTCAGTAAGCCAGTCCAGACTCTCTGCTACTGGAAACTACATGGATACAAGTACAGAGGGAAAGTCGAGTGTTAGCAGAAATATGGGAATTACTCATCGCGGGAAAACCTCCGGGTACATGTTGCAGAGGCGATGCAGACCCTCAATTACTGTGTCTGTGGAGACAGCAAAAACGGTTCTTTGCGAAGAAAGGATTGCTTTATCGCAGTAGCGTGGATCACATCACCGTTACTCGTCCCCATCAAACTGTGATCACAGGGAGAGATGTAGACATGGTCCTCACTGCCTATCATGATGTGTCTGGTCATTTTGAAGTGCAAAAGACAGAAGCCACAGACTGCAGGCGATTCTATTGGATTGGCATGAGAGGAGACATTGGAAAATGGTGGCAGGAATGTCACACATCTGTGACTATCACAACTGTGAAAGGTGATCATAAACCACCACTACATCCGCTTGTAAGTTGATGTACATTACAAATGGTAGCCATTGATCATCTGAAGGTAGAGGCCAGCAGGAAAGGCCATAGCTACATCTTACCCATCATCGATCAATAAATCAAATTTCTAGTTGCTGTCCCTGTGAAGGATTTAACTGCTCAGACTACACAGCGGTGGAGCAGGGAGAGGTAAGTATTGCAACTTGCAAGTGCTGTGGCCATGACCAAGCAGGGGGGGCACACTCGTGGTTGACGGTACTGGCACAGGGCCCCTTGTTATGAATGAGTCACCGAGGAGGAAAAACAAAGACAAGCTAAGCCACAGAAAACCAGAGAGGTTGGTAAGTAAGCGGATTGCAGACCCCTGATCCTATCCACACAACTAGCAGTAGCCATGGAGCGTACCTACGATGATCCTAGACGCCTTGTCACAGCTGTAGAACTAAATAAACCTAAAGCAAGAAAAGGGGAAATCTAAACTGCCCCAGAGCAGACCCCAAAGCAATAGACAGCCCCCAAACATGTATTGTCGGTGAGACAAGATGAAAACACAAACACAGATAGAAAAATAGGCTGAGCAAACGATGGGGCCCACACTAACTAGAAAGGACAGGAAAGGAAAGATGCTGTCTGCAATCACGCACAAAACCCTGCCAAAAAATGTCTAACACTTTCTGATAACAAAAACCCTGAAGTCACTAGACTTCAATTTCCTATATCAGCACTCTGGTATATTCTGAAGACAGAGCAAAAAGAGACCAATCTGATCAGGGACAAAAAGCAAACTGGCATAAACAGAGACATAAGAATGGAAATTCAGCACAGCCCCAGCAGGGGCTGGCTGACCACAAAAACTGAGTAAACAAGACCAAATCTCATGTGAAAAAATAGCAGAGCACACTTAGCTTGAGAAGGCAGGAACAGAACTGGAAAGCAGAACCTCAGGGCAGGAAAAAAATCACCAGCACAAAATTAGGGAGTCGGCTGTCTTAAATCCAGTCAGAGACTCCTGATGTCCACTCACAGTCCTCCTCCTCAGGTGGCAAGTCTCTGCCATTTAGATCAGCTTTATTACCTATTTTTACCACTAGAGGGAGCCTGGATGGAGAACTCATGACTCCTCTGTCAACACATCCAGCTCCACCACCCTCACCAGAAGCCAGAGGTAAACCAGAAAATGAGTTCACAACAGTACCCCCCCTTGAGGAGGGGTCACCGAACCCTCATTCACGCTACCGGGCCGATCAGGATGGGCCCGGGGAAAAGCACAAACCAATCTGTCGGCATGACTGTCAGAGGCAGGGACCCAAGAATTGTCCTCCTGGCCATAACCCTTCCACTTGACCAAATACTGGAGTCTCCGTCTAGCCAGACAAGAATCCAGTATTTCCTCTACCTCATATTCCACATTACCTTCAACCAACACAGGGTCAGGAGGTGCCGCCATAGGAACCACTGGCTCAACAAACCTCTTCAACAGAGACTTATAAAACACGTTATGGATCTTAAACGTAACTGGAAGAGCCAATCGAAAAGAAACTGGGTTAAGAATCTCCAAAATCCTATAAGGTCCAATAAATCTTGGCTTGAACTTTTGAGACGAAACCTTCATAGAGATATTTTTTGACGACAACCAAACCATATCACCCACTTTAAACCGGGGGCCAATGGCCCTATGCCGGTTGGAAAACCGCTGGGCCTTTTCCTGAGAGAGGGACAACTTATCCACCACTTGGTCCCAAATCTGCTGCATTCTCTCTACCACAGTATCAACACCTGGGCAGGCTGAAGATTCCACTTGCTCTGTAGAAAATCGAGGATGAAACCCAAAGTTACATAAAAAGGGCGACATCAATGTGGCAGATCTAGCTCTATTATTTAGGGTGAATTCGGCCAAGGGCAAAAATGAGACCCAATCATCCTGATCTGCAGATATAAAACATCTCAAATAAGACTCCAAAGTCTGATTTGTTCTCTCAGTCTGCCCATTGGTCTGTGGGTGAAACGCGCAGATTACTGAATTCCCAGCTTGGAACAAAAAGCTTTCCAAAATCTGGAGACAAACTGGACTCCTCTGTCCGACACAATGTTCTCAGGAATCCCATGCAACCTAACAACCTGTTGTAAAAACAAGGGCACCAACTCTGAGGAAAATGGCAGCTTTGGGAGTGGTACAAGATGGACCATCTTAGAAAATCTATCACAAATCACCCAGATAACAGTAATTCTCTGAGAGACAGGAAGATCAGAAATAAAATCCATTGAGATATGGGTCCATGGCCTCTTTGGCACCGACAAGGGCATCAACAACCCACTAGAAAGAGAACAGGGTTTAGACAGGGAACAAGTCCCACAAGACTGCACAATATTCCTGACATTACGAGATAAGGCGGGCCACCAAAAAGACCGACTCACCAAATCTCTGGTACCAAAAATACCTGGATGACCAGTCAACGCAGGGCAATGAACTTCAGACATCACTCTCTTCCTCCACTGGTCAGGAACATACAAATTTCCCATAGGGCAACGCTCAGGTTTGTCCTCCTAAAATTCTTCCAGGGCACGTCTCAAATTGGGCGAGATGGCAGAAAGGACTACCCCCTCACCTAGGATGGTAGTAGGTTCGGTCACAATAGGAGAATCAGCAAGGAAACTCCTAGAAAGGGCGTCTGCCTTAACATTCTTAGTGCCCGGAAGAAAGGAGACCACAAAATTAAAATGCGTGAAAAACAAGGCCCACCTAGCCTGTCTAGGATTCAAGCGTTTGGCCGACTCCAGGTAAATCAAATTCTTGTGACAGTAAGGACCACAACTTGATGTCTATCTCCCTCCAATCAATGTCTCCACTCCTCGAATGCCCACTTCATGGCCAACAATTCCCAATTCCCCACATCATAGTTGCGTTCAGATGGGGAGAACTTTCGGGAAAAGAAGGCACAGGGATTCATTTTAGAAGTCACCAGATCTTTTTGGGACAAAACAGCTCCTGCACCAATCTCAGAAGCATCTACCTCTACCTGAAATGGAAGTGAGACATCAGGTTGCTGTAAAACCGGAGCAGAAGTGAACCTCCGC
Source organism: Dendrobates tinctorius (assembly GCF_039654945.1). Classification (NCBI taxonomy): domain Eukaryota; kingdom Metazoa; phylum Chordata; class Amphibia; order Anura; family Dendrobatidae; genus Dendrobates; species Dendrobates tinctorius. The sequence continues at coordinate 11,367,927 of NW_027361866.1, forward strand.
TTCAGCTCCTGAAATGCCAAAACAGCCTCTGGAGACCAATTCAGCACGTCAGCGCCCTTCTTGGTCAGATCAGTCAGAGGTTTGGCAATACCAGAAAAATTAGCTATAAATTTACGATAAAAATTAGCAAAACCCTAAAACTTCTGGAGAGCCTTCAAAGAAGTGGGCTGAACCCAATCATAAATGGCCTGTACCTTGGCCGGGTCCATTTCAATAGATGACGGAGACAAAATAAATCCCAAAAATGAAATCCTCTGTACACCAAAAAGGCATTTCGATCCCTTAACATACAGGGAATTCTCCCTCAAAATCCGGAACACAGTCCGAACATGTTCCACATGAGAATCCCAATCACTGGAAAAGATCAGAATATCATCCAAATAGATGATCAAAAACTTATCCACAAAGTCCCGGAAACTATCATTCATGAAGGATTGGAAGACAGAAGGGGCATTAGTGAACCCAAAAGGCATCACCAGGTACTCAAAATGTCCCTCTGGAGTATTAAACACCATCTTCCATTCATCCCCATGCTTGATGCGAATAAGATTATACGCCCCCCCTGAGGTCAAGCTTAGTAAACCAGCAGGCACCTTTAACTCTGGAGAATAAATCAGAAATCAGGGGTAACGGATACTGATATTTATTCGTAATCTTGTTAAGGGAACGATAGTCAATACAAGGCCTTAAAGAACCATCTTTCTTCGCCACGAAAAAAACCCAGCACCTAAGGGTGAAGAGGATGGTCTAATATGACCCTTCTCCAACGACTCCTTAATATAAGATCGCATAGCCTCGTGTTCAGGTACAGATAAGTTGAAAAGCCGACCCTTGGGAAATTTACACCAAGGCCTCAACTCAATTGCACAGTCATAACTCCTATGAGGAGGCAGGGATGCAGACTTACTCTCACTAAATACATCATAAAAATCAGCCAAATAGTCAGGAACATCATGAGACTGGGGAGAGGTAGAGAAAACAGGAGTGTCACCAAGAGCACACCGACAGCCCCAGCTCACCACAGACACAGATTTCCAATCCAAAACTGGATTATGGATTTGCAACCACGGAAAACCTAGAACAATAGTATCATGCAAATTATGCAGTACCAAAAATCTACAATTTTCTTGGTGGTCTGGGGCGACCCGCATTATCACCTGGGTCCAAAACTGAGATTAATTCTCCACCAAAGGAGTAGCATCAATACCCCTCAAAGGAATAGGCGTCCGCAGAGGTATCATGGGAAAACCACAATGTTTAGCAAAATCCAAATCCATCAGATTCAAAGCCGCTCCTGAATCCACAAAAGCCTTGGCGGAAAATGTGGATAAGGAGCAGATCAGAGTAATTGCCAAAAGAAACTTAGGTTGTACGCCAACCACAGCAAATGTGTGTGCAAAACGTTTCTCTCGTTTAGGGCAGACAGAAATAATATGAGAGGCATCTCCACAGAAAAAACACAGCTTATTACGCCTTCTATACTCCTGACGTTGCACCCTAGACAAAACTCTATCACATTGCATAGGTTCAGACATTTGTTCAAAAGGTGGCAACACCTCTCGTGTAGTTTTACGTTCACGTAAATGCCGATCAACTTGAATGGCTAATGACATAGAATCATCAAGTCCAGAGAGAACAGGAAATCCCACCATAACATCTTTTACGGTTTCTGCCAAACCCTTCCGAAAGAGAGCTGCTAAGGCACCGTCATTCCATGTAGTAAGGAATGACTTTCGGAATTTTTGACAGTATAGCTCTGCAGAATACTGACCCTGGTTCAATGCCAATAGGGCTTTCTCAGCTTGATCAATAGCATTAGGTTCATCATACAACAACCCCAAGGCCTGAAAAAATGCATCCACATTAGTCAGAATAGGATTTTCAGGTGTCAAAGAAAACGCCCAATCCTGGGGATCGCTGCGCAGCAAGGAGATGACAATTTTAACCTGCTGCGCAGAGCTCCCGGATGAGATAGGCTTCAAGGCAAGAAATAATTTACAATTATTCTTAAACTTCAAAAATTTAGACTGATCCCCAGAAAACATATCAGGAGTAGGGATTTTGGGTTCAACAGCATGTGATTGAGCGAGATAGACTGAAATTCCCTGCACTTCAGCAGCAAGCTGCTCCACACGATCAGACAATTGCTTAATCTCCATTAAGGAAAAAAATCCTCCTACGGCCCCAGAGAAAAAGAGGAAAAAATGCATAATAATAAAAAAAATTCTGACACTTTTTTCTTTTTTCCTGCTTTTGAGTACCCTAGAATCTGCGGTACAGCTGGTGATTCTGTTATGAATGAGTCACCGAGGAGGAAAAACAAAAACAAGCTAAGCCACAGAAAACCAGAGAGGTTGGTAACTAAGCGGATTGCAGACCCCTGATCCTATCCACACAACTAGCAGTAGCCGTGGAGCGTACCTACGATGATCCTAGATGCCTCACCACAGCCGGAGAACTAAATAAACCTAAAGCAAGAAAAGGGGAAATCTAAACTGCCCCAGAGCAGACCCCAAAGCAATAGACAGCCCCCAAACATGTATTGTCGGTGAGACAAGATGAAAACACAAACACAGATAGAAAAATAGGCTGAGCAAACGATGGGGCCCACACTAACTAGAAAGGACAGGAAAGGAAAGATGCTGTCTGCAATCACACAGAAAACCCTGCCAAAAAATGTCCAACACTTTCTGATAACAAAAACCATGAAGTCACCAGAAAATGAGCTCACAACAGCCCCTCATAGTACGCTGGTGTGTCTGATGGCGAGTGGGCCACCCCACCATCAGAGACACTGTATTGCACTATGAGGGGCCCTGTGCCAGTGCCGACGGCCATCTGTATGCCCATCCACCAGTTCAGAGCAACGGCACTTGCCCGGGTGCGCCAGGTTTTGACCCGAGCCATTGGGGGGTGGGCAGCCCACTTAGGGAGGTTTAAAAAATGGCATATGTTGATGTGTTGGTTGGACATTCAACTGCTGCAAAGGGCGGAATTGGGCAAGTCCGAGGAAGAGGAGGACAGAAACGAGGCAGTTTTCTGGCAACCTATGTGTCATCAGGGGAAGGTGGGACAAAATCCTTTGAAACCCATGCATGGTTCATTTTAATGAAGGTTAGATCATCAACATTTTGGGTAGACAGAAGGGTCATTTTTTCTGTCAGGATCGATCCAGCAGCACTGAAGACTTTTTTCAGATAAGACACTAGCAGCCGGGCATGCGAGCTCCTGTAAGGCATATTGTGCCAATTCAGGCCAGGTGTCCAGTTCAGAGGCCCAATAGTCAAAGGGGAATGACCTGTGAGGGAGAACATCGATATGGGAGGAGAAGTAGTTTGTAACCATAGTTGACAACTGCTGTCTCCTGTCACTTTTAATCGATGCAGTATTAGCAGTTGTGTGAGCGGTACTTGAGAAATCATTCCACAACATGGTCATTAAACCCCTGTCTCCGACGCAACTTCGGCTGTGTGCAACATGAACACCTCTTGCATTATGCCCACTACGGCTCGTGGGAGAACCAGCACCGCTGCTGTGTGCTGGGAAAGCCTCAAACAAACAGTTTATCAGAGTTGCTAGTTTGTTTGCCAATATTATCTCTAGGTTCTCCTGTGGCATGATGTTGTGTAATTTGCCTTTGTAGCGTGGATCGAGGATGCTGGCCAGCCAGTAGTCGTCATCCCTCATCATTTTGGCAATGCGGGGGTCCCTTTTTAGGATCCGCAAGGCATAATCGCACATGTGGGCCAATGTTCCAGGTGTCAATGATGCACTGCCAGTGGTGGGTGGAGGAGCACTTTCTGGCAAATGCACATCCCTACAGTCATGCACAAACACTGTACCTGACCTTGGAAACCCAACATTTTCTCTTGTCCCCTGAGAAGCATCCTCCTGCCCAAAATAATCATCCCCCTCATCCTCATCCTCCTCTTCCTCTTCTTCCTCCACCTCGTCCAGGACAGTTCGCTGACCATACAATGGCTGACTGTCATCAAGGCTTCCCTCCTCCTCCTCCGCTGCAGACGCCTGATCCTTAATGTGTGTCAAACTTTGTGTGAGCAGACACATAAGTGGGATGCTCATGCTTATGATGGCATTGTCTGCGCTTTCCAGCCATCCATGTACAGGGTGGAGTTCCACCTTGTTGCAACGTCTATGATTAGGCGGTGCTTGGGGAGGTGGAGCAATCGCTGCAGCTTCTGCATACGACTGGAGTGAACGTTTGAATGACAGATGTGCGAGCACAGTCTTCCCACCTTATGGAGCAGGGATGAAAACTCTGGATAATTATTAAGGAAGCACTGCACCACCAGGTTCAAAGTGTGAGCCAGGCAAGGTATGCGTGTGAGTTTTGCACGGGCTATGGCTGCCACAAAATTACGGCCGTTATCACTGACTACCTTGCCTGCCTCAAGATGTAGACTGCCCAGCCATGACTCAGTTTGTTGCTGCAAGTAGTCTGCCAGTACCTCCGCTGTGTGTCTGTTGTCACCCAAAGACATCATCTTTAACACAGCCTGCTGACGCTTACCACTAGCTGTTCGATAGTGGGACACCTCGTGTGCAATACTACCAGCTGCGGATGTAGTGCTTGTGAGACTGTGCTCTGTGGACGAGCTTTCACTGATAGAGGAGGAAGAGGATCGAAAGCCTACAGCCAACTGTTTCCTATACCGTGGGATAGGCAGCACTGTTCCTCCGCCGCCGTCCTCAGTGGAGCCTGCATCCACCATATTAACCAGTGCGAAGTGATGGACTCGTAACAGCCCTGGCCATGCCTACTGGTCCATGCATCTGTTGTGAGGTGCACCTTTCCACTCACTGACTGTTTCAGTGCATGGACAATGCAGTTTTTCACATGCCGGTGGAGGGCAGGGATGGCTTTTCGAGAAAGGAAGTGCCGACTGGGTAGATCATAGCGTGGGACAGCGTAGGCCATGAGGTCGCAGAAAGCTTCGCTTTCAACCAAACAGTAGGGCATCATCTCTAATGAGATTAGTTTGGCAATGTGGGCGTTCAAACAAAGTGTACGCGGATGAAAGGATGAGTACTTTCTTGTCCTACTCAGACTGTCTGGTAGGGTGAGCTGGACTGGAGAGCTGCATATGGGGGAAGTAGCGGTGGACCGGACAGAGTGAGAGGGGGTTGGTGATGGTATTGGTGGTGATGGCCTAGATTCAGTGTTGTGTTGCAAAACCATTGTGATTCCCTGAGTGATTTGGCCTTGCAACGACACCTCCACATTTAGTGCTGGTGGTGTGCTTAACGGTGGCGGTGGTCTTACAGTGGGGGAAGCGATGGAGCATTGCTGGCTACCTTCAGTCGGAGCAGGTGCACATGTGCTTCCTGAGGTTTTGTAGTCCGTCCATGCTTGCAAGTGCATGTTGATTAAATGTCTAAGCATGCAACTGGTATTCAAATTTCTGAGTTGTTTACCTTGGCTAAAGGTCCTTCCGCACTTCTTACAGGTACAAAGAAGTGCCACACTGCACTCTTCCTACTATGGTAAACATTTTCTGGCCTTGCACGCTGTGCTAAGTTGACCGTCTGGTCAAGCTGTCCTGCAACTCTTTTAGTTTTTGGTCCATGTTTTTGGACAACTACGGGCCTGGCAGATAACTGCTGCTGCAATGTCAATGCCTGCTGCGGATCCTTCTCGTTATCTGAACTATTGCCAGGGCCACCCTCCTCCCCCAATGGATGCCAATCCGTGTCCAGAACTGGGTCATCCATCACCTCCTCTTCAAAGTCATCTGCACCTTCCTCTTTACCTACCTCAGTGTCACTGTGTAAGGTGGTATAGTGTGCGGGAAGGGACACCAGTGTTTCATCATGGTCAGATTCTGGCTCATTAGACTGCGAGGGCAATGTAGTGCACTCCATGTCAGATTCATCTTGGACTGGGGAATTCTGGATTTGACTGGATAACACAGGCATGGTATGTGAAAAGAGCTCCATAGAGAGCTCCATAGAGTAATCTGAAGTGTGGGCTGCCACATCCTTAACTTTTGGTGGGGGTGAAGGACACAAGGAAAGGTGTTTTTCCTGACCTGAACCCTGCACTGACGACTCCGTGCTTGCAGGTTTCGAACGTTCAGAAGAGGAGGCAATAGAGCTGGTGGCTGTTTTGGCAATGTACGCCAAAAACCTGTTCCTGATGCTCCGGCTTTAAAAGCGGTTTTCCTAATCCAAGAAAAGGCAACCTTACAGGCCTACTTGGGCCAGACGATGACACAGGCTCAACACCTCCAGCCTTAGCTGCTATTGTGCTTTTGCCAGAACCAGCCGATGCACCACCACCATCAGTACCAGCTGCTCCCCCCTGCCCACGTCCATGGATTCTTCCACCATACTTCCTCATGTTTGGGAAAATGTACCAAAAATACTAGCAGAGAGATGGTACTGTATGAGGAGCATTCAGCTGTGTAAGTTGCATTAAAAAAAATAAATCTACGTATATATTTTGTTAGTCACAGACGCTCTCACAGTATGTATTGGACCGTAATCCAACAAGCAGATGTACGGAACTGTATCAGAAGTGTAAGCTGTTTACGTTTTTTGTGTAACTAACAATCTCCGTATATGTATTTACGGAGTGTCACACACACACGCTGACTCTGTATAGATGTGACTGTAATGCGAACGGCAGATATACAATACTGTTTGAGAATCGGACAGCTCTATACAGTGTCTGTATGGAAAATTGTCAATCTCCGTCTATTTGTACACGGACTGACACATGCTGTCTCTGTCTAATTTTGACCGTAATGAAACAGCAGATATATGAAACTGTTTGAAAAGCAGACAGCACTCTAACGTGTAGGTCTGGAAAAACAGAAAAACTCCTCGGCTTTTTTTCCAGAGTAACAGATAGCTTCTGTTTGTCCGTGATACAAGGTGCTACACGGTAGAGTGTGAGGAGCATACACCCCTATACCATGTCTATATGGAAAATTGTCAATCTCCATCTATTTGTATAGGGACTGACACACGCTGTCTCTGTCTAGTTTTGACCGTCATCAAACAGCAGATATGCGAAACTAATATAACAACAATAGTCCAATTAAGATAAATGGGGCACTTCAACCAATGATACACAACAAACCCCACATATCACATAGTAGGGAAAAGAAGAGATCCCACAGTATAATGTAATAAACAGGGTATATACTTTATTGAAAAAATCACTAAAACCAGCGTGAAATAGCTGCAAGATTGCCATGAAGAGGACACATCGCAAGGGCCTTTATCAAGACTATATATACATGCGGCATGGCATATAAACATCTAATAAACATGTGGTTACATGAAAAAAGATATATATATACAAAATATGCAGTGCTATGTTATAGTAAATGCCTAAATATGATATCTACAATAGAGTAATCCCCTGACACAATGGCTATAGCAAACACCATAAACAGCCCATACTGCAGAGAGATATACCATACCAAATGAAGTCCTAATAATGCCCAGGAAATCAGCTCCATAATAGCCACCAAATGAAACCGGTATATAATAAACCGGGTAAAGGGTAAAGGAGCAGAGAAAATAAATAAATATATCTACCTGTGGCAGAGCGGTGTCCCCACACCCCAACGTGCGTTTCGCCGCCTGCTTCTTCCGGGGGCATGTCTATCGGCGATGTAACCATGTTTTTAAATCACAAATGGCCAATCACAGGGAGACGACATTGGGAAGGGGCGGGGTCTATCGGTATAGTCGGCGTCATGCGCACCTGCCGCTCACCCCGCGTCTGCTTCCTGCTGGCGCTCAATGACGCGGCAGCCACAAGGGCTGCGCGTCAGTGTGTGAGCGTCATTGGAAACGTCGGAGTGAAAGAGGATGCGCATGCGCACCACCGATTACCTCGGCACAAAGAGAATGAAGCCATAAACGAAACCGCTCATATACCCATCGTAAAACACATATACATGAGGATATAGATAAGTAAAAGGAATAGGGGAGCCTCCAAATCGGTATGGTATATCTCTAATAAGCAGATAGAACACAGAAAAAACCCCAAATAAATACGTCCCTATCTATATATTTAATTACACTAAAAAAAGAAAAAAAACATACAACAAAAAAGGGGTGACAAAGGGGTAATGTGAAGATACTTCATATTAATGTGAAAACATCAAGTAACATGAATAATAGATATGATAAGTCATCATCAATTCACAATTATAAGTGTATGTAGAAGACAAATGGAGTGATGGTGCTTATCCTTAAAAATAAGGACCATAAAAAGAAAACATCAAGTGACATAAATAATAGATATGATAAGTCATCATCAATTCACAATCATAAATGTATGTAGAAGACAAATGGAGTGATGGCGTTTATCTTTAAAAATAAGGACCATAAAAAGACCCAAAAGGGCCATAAAAAGGGGGGGGAGGGGGGGGAATGGGTTATTCTCCAAATAAGGAGCTTCAAAGTGACCGTGCCACACAAAAGTAACAAGACTATACACAAAAATTACAGCTAATGTGAAGGATACATAACAATAAAAAAATGAAACATTGGACATGTGCACCGACAATGGTATGGTATTTGGGGTTTTTTCTGTGTTCTATCTGCTTATTAGAGATATACCATACCGATTTGGAGGCTCCCCTATTCCTTTTACTTATCTATATCCTCATGTATATGTGTTTTACGATGGGTATATGAGCGGTTTAGTTTATGGCTTCATTCTCTTTGTGCCGAGGTAATCGGTGGTGCGCATGCGCATCCTCTTTCACTCCGATGTTTCCAATGACGCTCACACACTGACGCGCAGCCCTTGTGGCTGCCGCATCATTGAGCGCCGGCAGGAAGCAGACGCGGGGTGAGGGGCAGGTGCGCATGACGCCGACTATACCGATACACCCCGCCCCTTCCCAATGTCGTCTCCCTGTGATTGGCCATTTGTGATTTAAAAACATGGTTACACCGCCGATAGACAGGCCCCCGGAAGAAGCAGGTGGCGAAACGCGCGTCGGGGTGTGGGGACACCGCTCTGCCACAGGTAGATATATTTATTTTCTCTGCTCCTTTACCCTTTACCCGGTTTATTATATACCGGTTTCATTAGGTGGCTATTATGGAGCTGATTTCCTGGGCATTATTAGGACTTCATTTGGTATGGTATATCTCTCTTTGCAGTATGGGCTGTTTATGGTGTTTGCTATAGCCATTGTGTCAGGGGATTACTCTGTTGTAGAGCTCATATTTAGGCATTTACTATAACATAGCACTGCATATTTTGTATATATATCTTTTTTCATGTAACCACATGTTTATTACATGTTTATATGCCATGCTGCATGTATATATAGTCTTGATAAAGGCCCTTGTGATGTGTCCTCTTCATGGCAATCTTGCTGCTATTTCACGCTGGTTTTAGTGATTTTTTCAATAAAGTATATACCCTGTTTATTACATTATACTGTGGGATCTCTTCTTTTCCCTACTATGTGATATGTGGGGTTTGTTGTGTATTATAGATATACGAAACTGTTTAAAAAGCGGACAGCACTCTAAGGTGTAGGTCTGGAAAAACGGAAAAACTCCTCAGCTTTTTTTTCCAGAGTCACACACAGATAGCTTCTATTTGTCCGTGATACCAGCCGGTACACGGTAGTGTGTGAGGAGCCTACACCGCTATACGGTGTGTAAAAAAATGTACGCTCAGTAACTCACCAGGACAAAATAATAACATTTGGAGTGCTTTGAAAAAAGCAGTTTGAACAGCAGCAATGCAGCTAGCAGGTAGCCTTAAAAGGCAGCCTAATCACCACCAGCGCTGCTGCACACAACAAAAATCCTCCCCTTTCACTGCACACTAACTGTACAGTGAAACGCGCTATCAGCAGAAGCAGTTTTTTTTTCTTCTTCCCTGCCTAACGCTCTCCCTGTTCAGAATCAGCAGCAGCAGCACCTCTCCCTATTCTAAGATCGGCAGAAGTAAGATGGCGGTCGGCGGTCACAGCCTTTTATACCCACTGTGACGCCACACAAAGCCAGCCAATCACTTGAATGCACTTCTCTAAGATGGTGGGGGCCGCTGCCCATGTCATCGCGTTGCACACAGTGTGCGTCCATCTTCATTGGCTGAGAAAAGGCGCTGGTAGCATTATTTGAAACGCGACCTTGGCGCGCTGATCAGCAACCTCATGGCCGACCTCACGCTAGGGTCGGGTTTCGATCGGCGAAACCTGACTTTGACGAAAGTCGGCGATTTTTGAATCTGACCGACCTGTTTCGCTCAACTCAAGTTAACGCCACAGACAAGTCGCCGTCTTCTCACACACTGGACACGACGCTGCATCTGCCGACGAACAAACAATATTAGTCATGTCCCAGATATTCAGCATGTGGGGTCCAAGGGGGGACAAAAAAGACCCCAGGATTGGAACAGGAGCATGGGAAAGATGACGGCGGTCGGAGTGGCAGGGTTTATATAGGGGTCGGAGTAAGTGTATATATATATATAGATAGATATATAGATAGATAGATAGATATACACACACACACACACATAATAATAATAATATTAATAATCTTTATTTTTATATAGCGCTAACAAATTCCGCAGCGCTTTACAGTTTTCACACATTATCATCACTGTCCCCAATGGGGCTCACAATCTAAATTCCCTATCAGTATGTCTTTGGAAGTAATATGGAAACACATATTACTACATGCGGGCAGCGCACACATGCACAATCCTCAGGTTGTATAACTTTCAACTGGTCAAAACATTTCTCTCAGTAGGCCAAGAAAGAAACGTGGCAGGAATAAAGTAAACCTCATAGTAACTTATGTGTGAGGCAGAGGTGACAAGACCCGCCCTCTCGTGCCCACCCTACTAGAGGTGCCCACTGCCCACATATAACAAAGTTGATGGCAACAGACAAAGTCCACTATGATGATTGGTTACCGGCCGCCCGACCACACCCATTTCACAACTAGTCACACCCATGTCCACGCCACAACCACACCCTGCCTTTTAAGGATACCAGCTAGCTGCATTGCTGTGTGCACACTGCTGTTCAAACTGCTTTTTTCAAAGCACTCCAAATTTTATTTTGTACTGGTGAGTTACTGAGCGTTCATTTTTTCTCACACCATCTAGCGGTGTACGCTCCTCACACACTACCGTGTACCGGCTGGTATCACGGACAAATAGAAGCCATCTGAGTGTGACTCTGGAAGAAAAAGCAGAGGAGTTTGTCCATTTTTCCAGACCTACACCTTAGAGTCATGTCCGTTTTTCAAACAGTTTCGTATATCTGCTGTTTGATTATGGTCAAAACTAGACAGAGACAGCGTGTGTCAGTCCGTATACAAATACACAGAGCTTGACAATTTTACATACACACACCATACAGCGTTGTACGCTCCTCACACACTACCGTGTACCGCCTTCTAGCACGGACAAATAGAAGCTACCTGTGTGTGACTCTGGAAAAAAAAGCAGAGGAGTTTTTCCATTTTTCCAGACCTACACCTTAGAGTCCTGTCCATATTTTAAACAGTTTCGTACATCTGCTATTTGATTATGGTCAAAACTAGATAGAGACAGCGTGTGTCAGTCCGTACACAAATACACAGAGCTTGACAATTTTCCATACACACACTGTACAGCGGTGTATACTCCTCACACACTACCGTGTACCGCCTCCTAGCACGGACAAATAGAAGCTACCTGTGTGTGACTCTGGAAAAAAAAGCCGAGGAGTTCTTCCAAACCTACACCTTAGAGTCGTGTCCGTTTTTCAAACAGTTTTGTATATCTGCTGTTTGATCACGGTCAAAATTAGACAGAGACAGCATGTGTCAGTCCGTATACAAATGCCGTTCGCATTACAGTCACTTTTATACCTAGTCAGCGCGTGTGTATGACACTCCGGAAATACATATACGGAGATTGTTAGTTGCACAAAAATCGTACACAGCTGTACACTTCTGATACAGTTCCATATATCTGCTTCTTGGATTATGGTCCAATACATAGTGTGAGAGCGTCTGTGACTAGCATAATATATACGTTGATTTAATTTGTTTAATACACCTTACACAGCTGGACGCTCCTCATACAGTACCATCTCTCTGCTGGTATTTTTGGTACATTTTCCCAAACATGAGGAAGTATGGTGGAAGAGGCTGCAGACGTGGACAGGGGGGCGCAGCTGGTACTGATGGTGGTGGTGCATCGGCTGGTTCTGGCAAAAGCACAATAGCAGCTAAGGTAGGAGGTGTTGAGCCTGCATCATCCTCTGGCCCAAGAAGGCTTGTAAGGTTGCCTTTTCTTGGAGTAGGAAAACCGCTTTTAAAGCCGGAGCATCAGGAACAGGTTTTGGCGTACATTGCCGAAACAGCCACCAGCTCTATTGCCTCCTCTTCTGAACGTTCGAAACCTGCAAGCACGGAGTCGTCAGTGCAGGGTTCTGGTCATAAAAATACCCTTTCATTGTGTCCTTCATCCCCACCAAAAGTTAAGGATGCAGCACCCCACACTTCAGATTATTCTATGGAGCTCTTGCCTGGGGTATCCAGTCAAATCCAGAATTCCCCAGTCCAAGATGAATCTGACATGGAGTGCACTGATGCACAGCAACTGCTAGATGATTCTGCTGGTACATTGACCCACAGCACTACATTGCCCTCGCAGTCTATTGAGCCAGAATCTGACCCTGATGAAACCCAGGTGCCCCTTCCCGCATGCTATACCACCTTACATGGTGACACTGAGGAAGGTAAAGAGGAAGGTGCAGATGACTTTGAAGAGGAGGTGATGGATGACCCAGTTCTGGACACGGATTGGCATCCATTGGGGGAGGAGGGTGGTGCTGGAAATAGTTCAGATAAGGAGAAAGATCCGCAGCAGGCATTGACATCGCAGCAGCGGTTATCTAGCAGGCCCGTAGCTGTCCTAAAACGTGGAACAAAAACTAAAAGAGTTGCAGGACAGCTTGACCAGACGGTCAACTTAGCACAGCGTGCAAGGCCAGAAAATGTTTACCATAGTAGGAAGAGTGCAGTGTGGCACTTCTTTGTCTAAAATCCTACTGATGAGGCAAAGGTTACCTATAAGAAGTGTGGAAGTACCTTTAGCCGAGGTAAACAACTCAGAAATTTGAATACCAGTTGCATGCTTAGACACTTAATCAGCATGCACTTGCAAGCGTGAATGGACTACAAAACCTCAGGTAGCACATGTGCACCTGCTCCGACTGAAGGTAGCCAACAACGCTCCATCGCTACCCCCCTCTGTAAGACCACCGCCACCATTAAGCACACCACCAGCACTAAATGTGGAGGTATCGTCGCAAGGCCAAAGCAGTCAGGAAATCACAATGGTTTTGCAACACAACACTGAATCTAGGCCATCACCACCAATACCATCACCAACCCCCTCTCACTCCGTCCGGTCCACCGCTACTTCCCCCATATGCAGCTCTCCAGTCCAGCTCACCCTACCAGACACTCTGAGTAGGGCAAGAAAGTACTCATCCTCTCATCCGCATACACTATGTTTGAACGCCTACATTGCAAAACTAATCTCAGAGATGATGCCCTACTGTTTGGTTGAAAGCGAAGCTTTCCGCGACCTCATGGCCTACGCTGCCCCACGCTATGACCTACCCAGTTGGCACTTCTTTTCTCGAAAAGCCATCCCTGCCCTCCACTGGCATGTGAAAGACCGTATTGTCCATGCACTAAAACAGTCAGTGAGTGGAAAAGGTGCCCATCACAACAGATGCATGGACCAGTAGGCATGGCCAGGGCTGTTACGTGTCCATCACTGCGCACTGGATTAATGTGGTGGATGCAGGCTCCACTGGGGACAGCGGCTGTGGAACAATGCTGCCTAGCCCACAGTATAGGAAACAGTTGGCTGTAGGCTTTCGATCCTCCTCCTCCTCCTCGTCTATCAAAGAAAGCTCGCCCACAGAGCGCTGTCACAGGAGCACTACATCCGCAGCTGGCAGTGTTACACATGAGGTGTCCCACTATTGAACAGCTAGTGGTAAGCGTCAGCAGGCTGTGTTAAAGATGATGTCTTTGGGCGACAACAGACACACCGCAGAGGTACTGGCCGACTACTTGCAGCAACAAACTGAGTCATGGCTGTGCAGTCTACATCTTGAGGCAGGCAAGGTAGTCAGTGATAACGGCCGTAATTTTGTGGCAGCCATAGCCCGTGCAAAACTCACACACATACCTTGCCTGGGTCACACTTTGAACCTGGTGGTGCAGTGCTTCCTTAATAATTATCCGGAGTTTTCATCCCTGCTCCATAAGGTGCGAAGACTGTGCTCGCACATCCGTCGCTCGGCCGTACACTCCTGTCGGATGCAGAAGCTGCAGCGATTGCTTGACCTCCCCAAGCACCGCCTAATCATAGACGTTGCAACAATGTGGAACTCCACATTGCACATGGTTGAGTGTTGTGAACTCATTTTCTGGTTTACCTCTGGCTTCTGGTGACGGTGGTGGAGCTGGATGTGTTGACAGAGGAGTCGTGAGTTCTCCATCCGGGCTCCCTCTAGTGGTAACAATATTTAATGAAGCTGATCTAAATGGCAGAGACCTGCCATCTGAGGAGGAGGACTGTGAGTGGACATCAAGAGTCTCTGACTGGATTTAAGACAGCCGACTCCCTAATTTTGTGCTGGTGATTTTTTCCTGCCCTTAGGTTCTGGTTTTCAGCTCTGTTCCTGCCTTCTCAAGCAAAATGTGCTCTGCTATTTTTTCACAAGAGATTTGGTCTTGATTCCTCAGTTTTTGTGGTCAGCCAGCCCCTGCTGGGGCTGTGCTAAATTTCCATTCTTATGTCTCTGTTTATGCCAGTTTGCTTTTTGTCCCTGATCAGATTGGTCTCTTTTTGCTCTGTCTTCAGAATATACCAGAGTGCTGATATAGGGAATTGAAGTCTAGTGACTTCAGGGTTTTGTTATCAGAAAGTGTTGGACATTTTTTGTCAGGGTTTTGTGCGTGATTGCAGACAGCATCTTTCCTTTCCTGTCCTTTCTAGTTAGTGTGGGCCCCATCGTTTGCTCAGCCTATTTTTCTATCTGTGTTTGTGTTTTCATCTTGTCTCACCGACAATACATGGTTGGGGGCTGTCTATTGCTTTGGGGTCTGCTCTGGGGCAGTTTAGATTTCCCATTTTCTTGCTTTAGGTTTATTTAGTTCTCCGGCTGTGGCGATGCGTCTAGGATCATCGTAGGTACGCTCCACAGCTACTGCTAGTTGTGTGGATAGGATCAGGGGTCTGCAATCCGCTTAGTTACCAACCTCTCTGGTTTTCTGTGGCTTAGCTTGTTTTTGTTTTTCCTCCTCGGTGACTCATTCATAACAGTTGAGAGGCTGTGCCAACAGAGGCAGGCTGTAATGCATTTGTGGGAGGATACACGGGCAGGCAGTTTATGGAAGACATGGAATTATCGGGTGTGCAGTGGTCAAAGCTGAAAGACCTCTGTAAAGTCCTTCAGTGTTTTGAGGAATGTACATAGCTGGTAAGCGCAGACGACGCCATCATAAGCATCCCACTTATGCGTCTGCTCATGCAAAGTTTGATGCACATTAAGGATCAGGCGTCTGCAGTGGAGGAGGAGGAGGAGGGAAGCCTTGATGACAGTCAGCCATTGTCTGGTCAGGGAACTGTCCTGGACGAGGTGGAGGAAGAAGAGGAAGAGGAGGAGGATGAGTATGAGGGGGATGATTATTTTGATCAGGAGGATGCTTCTCAGGGGGCAAGAGAATATTTTGGCGTTCCAAAGTCAGGTACAGTGCATCATTGACACCTGGAACATTGGCCCACGTGTGCGATTATGCCTTGCGGATACTAAAAAGGGACCCCCGCATTGCCAAAATGATGAGGGAAGACGACTACTGGCTGGCCAGCATCCTCGATCCATGCTACAAAGGCAAATTACACAACATCATGCCACAGGAGAACCTAGAGATAATATTGGCAAACAAACAAGCAACTCTGGTAAACCGTTTGTTTGAGGCTTTCCCAGCACACAGCAGCGGTGCTGGTTCTCCCACGAGCCGTAGAGGGCACAATGGAAGAGGTGTGTGTGGTGCACACAGCAGAAGTGGCGTTGGAGACAGGGGTTTAATGACCATGTTGTGGAATGATTTCTCAAGTACCGCTCACACGACTGCTAATACTGCATCAATTAAAAGTGACAGGAGGCAGCAGTTGTCAACTATGGTTACAAACTACTTTTCCTCCCATATCGATGTTCTCCCTCACAGGTCATTCCGCTTTGACTATTGGGCCTCTAAACTGGACGCCTGGCCTGAATTGGCACAATATGCATTACAGGAGCTCGCTTGCCCTGCTGCTAGTGTGTTATCTGAAAGAGTCTTCAGTGCTGCTGGATCAATCCTGACAGAAAAAAGGACCCGTCTGTCGACCCAAAATGTTGATGATCTAACCTTCATTAAAATGAACCATGTATGGGTTTCAAAAGATTTTGTCCCACCTTCCCCTGATGACACATAGGTTACCAGAAAAGTTCCTCGGTTTTTTCCTCCTCTTCCTCGGACTTGCCCAATTCCGCCCATTGCAGCAGTTGAATGTCCAGCCAACACATCAGCATATGCCAATTTTTAAACCTCCCTAACTGGGCTGCCCACCCCTCCCCCAATGGCTGGGGTCAAGACCTGGCGCACCCAAGCAAGTGCCGTTGCTTTGAACAGGTGGATGGGCACACTGATGTCCGACGGCAATGGCACGGGGCCCCTCATAGTACAATACAGTGTCTCTGATGGTGGGAGGGCCCACTCGCCGTCAGGCACACCATCGTACTATGAGGGGCCCTGTGCCAGTACCGTCGACCATGATTGTGCCCCCCCTGCTTGGTTATGGCCACAGCACTTGCAAGTTGCAATACTTACCTCTCCCTGCTCCACCGATGTGTAGTCTGGGCAGTTAAATCCTTTACAGGGATGGCCACTAGAAATTTGGTGTATTGATCAATGATGGTTATGATGTAGCTATGGCCTGTCCTGCTCGCCTCTACCTTCAGATGATCAATGGCTACCATTTGAACTGGACGTCAACTTACAGGCAGATGCAATGGTGGTTTATGATCACCTTTCACAGTTGTGTGACATTCCTGCCACCATTTTTCAATGTCTCCTCTCATGCTAATCCAATAGAATCGCCTATGGCCTGTGGCTTCTGTCTTTTGCACTCCAAAATGACCAGACACATCATGATAGGCAGTGAGGACCATGAGTACATCTTTCCCTGTGATCACAATTTGATGGAGACGAGTAACGGTGATGTGATCCACGCTACTGCGATAAAGCAATCCTTTCTTCACAAAGAACCTTTTTCGCTTTTCCACAGACACAGTAATTGAGGGTCTGCATCGCCTCTGCAACATCTACCGGGAGGTTTTCCCACGATGAGTAATTCCAAAATTTCTGCTAACACTCGACTTTGCATCTATACTTGTATCCATGTAGTTTCCAGTAGCGGAGATTCTGGACTGGCTTACTGAGATTGAAATATATATGAAGATTTAAAAGTACCACAACACTGAATACTGGTGTACGCTATGAATATCTTTCCCTTTTTCTACTTTTTTAATTCTGGTGTAATACATAGTGAGCCTGTGAGTGTCTGTGTCTGACTCCGGAAGTATAGATGGAAATTTAACCCTAGACTGGACACACCTGGTATGTACTGATACAGTACCTTGTTTCAAAAATTTGTTTTAAGGTATCATCTGTAGGCTAACCAACTGTGGGGGGACCCTCTTCTTGCTGCAGATAAACACAAGACTGAGACAGAGTTTGTATTGAACAGGTCCGTTTTTAGTGCCCATCCTTCTGTCGACAACAGCAATTCACCACAGCTGTTTCACATTTCTCTGTTCACAGGCCCCGGTGCCTTCACTTTCTTTGTAAATATAATCGTGGCATCCTCTGTGGCTCTTCCACTGTGGCTAGCCTAGGTCCAACCACCACAGAGTTGCACCAGTCTGAGCACACCGTCCATATGATAGCCTCAGGCCGTCTTCGACTGCGGCTACGGTCCTCTGCGCCCCCCCCGTGACCGCCTCAACTGTCAGTCCTCTATGGAGCCTTTCCACTGTCTATATTTCCTCAGAACTTCCTCTTTACTGTGCTCCCTTCGCTGACTGACTCTTCCAGAACCTTCCCTCAGCCATGTATACGTCCAGTTCTGGTAACTCCGCCCACCATCACCTAACAGTTTCTCTGACTAATGGCAGTTATTCAGTCCCACTCCTACACTCTCTACTTCCCTCCAATGGGCAAGCTAAAACACTGCACCCTTTCTCTTTATCGTAGCTGTTTCACACGTACACTGCGCTACACCTCTGCTTCCCACTACAGACTGGTTTGTTTGTCAGTCCACCTTCCCTACATCATCCATAGTGAGTGAGCGTGTGTGGGTTACGCCTTCTATATATACGGTGAAACGGAGAAACAAATTTTTACACTATACTCGATACAGCTTGTATCTTGTTATACAGTACCTTTGTTCAACATTTAGCATTACGGTCAAATCCATACTGTGTAAGCGTCTGAGAGTGACTACGGGACTATTTATACGGAGATTTTAGTGTACCCTTAAAAAATATATACTTGCTATCTTGTTATCCACGACCTTTTTTACAAGATTTTTTATTATGGTCAAAACCAAACTGAGTGAGTGTCTGAGGGTGACTATGGAAATATATACCGATATTTTCAATTTGGCCAACACTGTATACAGCAGAACGCTTCTGATACAGTAACCTTTTTAGCTATTTAGATTCTGGTGTAATCCATAATGAGCCTAAACGTCTGTCTGTTACTCCGGCAATATATTTGGAACTTTAAGATTACCCCAACACTGTATACAGCTGTACGCTTGTGTTACATAACCCATTTACAGCTTTTCATATTCTTGTGTAATCCATACTGGTCCTGAGAGCATTTGTGTCTGCCTGCTGAAATGTATACGGAGAATCAGAATGTTTACACTATACTATATATACCTTGTATTTGGTGATACTGTACCCTTTTTCAACTTGTTATTTTATTGGGTAATCCATACTGAGCCTGTGAGCATCTGTGTATGACTCATGAAATATATACGGAGATTTACTGTTATCCATAGACTGTATAGAGCTGTATGCTTCTGATACAGTACCATATAGCTGCTGGTATTTTGGGTCCATTTTCAAAAACATGAGGAAGTATGGTGGAAGAGGACGCGGATGTGGGCGTGTGTTGTGAGTTCATTTTCCCCTCCGTCACTGAGGCCTGGTGAACTCCCTATTCTAGTGAAAGAAGGTAGTGAGCCTGATTATCAGGCACCTGGGACTAATGAAGACGATTGGCTGAGTGGAGTCACTGACTGGATTTAAGGCAGCCTACGCCCTTTCTGCCCTGCGGGTGATTTCTCTGTGGACTCTTGGACACCAGTCTGATTCCTGCTCTCCTAAAGCTAAGTTTTCTGTTTTGCCTTTTTGCATTTAAGATTTGTTTTGGTTTTTCTTGCTTTTTGGATTCTGCCACTCCCTGCTGGAGTGTGCAGTGTTCCGTTAGCTCTGTCTTCTGAAAGTACCTGAGTGCTGATTTAGTTTTTGAAGCTTAGTTGCTTCAGGGCCATTTTTATATCAGCTTGTTGGCTTTTGTCTCTGATAGGGTTTTGGCAGATTGCAGACAGCAGCCTTCCTATCCGTTCCTATCTAGGTAGTTTTGGGCCCCGTCTTTGCTCAGCCTGTCTTTCTGTCTGTGTAAGTGTTTTCATCTTGCTTCACCGTCATTATATGTGGGGGGCTGCCTATTGCTTTGGGGTCTGCTCTGGGGCAGTTAGATTTCCCCTTTCCTTCTTTAGGCCTATGTATCTCTCCGGCTGTGATCGAGGGGTCTAGGTCATCGTAGGAACCCCCCACGGCTACTGCTAGTTGTGTTGATAGGTTCAGGGGTCTGCAATCTGATAGTTGCCAACTGCTCTGGTTTTCTGGACTTAGCTAGCATTTCTGTTTTTGCCTCCTACGGTGACTCAATCATAACAGGCGTGGAGGGCTACCTGGTACTGTTGGTGGTGGTGCATCTGCTGGTAGTGCCAAAAAAATAGCAGCAAAGGCAGGAGGTGTTGCGCCAGCGCATTGGTGTAGCTCTGGAAGGCCTTTAAGGCTCTGTTTTCTGGGAGTAGGTAGACTGCTTTTAAAGCCGGAGTATCAGGAACTGTTTGTGGCTTACATTGGTGAAACAGACTCCAGCTCTATCGCCTCCTCTTCTGAAGTTGTAAAAAATGCAAGCACTGAGTCTTAACTGCAGGCTTCTAGTCAGGAGCAACCCCTTTCCTTGTGTCCTTCACCCACACAAAAAGTGAAGGATGTGGAAGCACACACCTCAGATTACTCCATGGAGCTCTTTTCACATACCATGCCTGGATTAATTAAAAATAGGGCCCATCATGTACTGGAGCAATGTTAATGGGGCAGATCAGACACTGGAGCAGCATCTAAGGGGCCAATTTTACACTGGAGCATTACAAATGGGGCCCATGATATATGGAACATTATTAGGGCCCATGATACACTGGAGCATCATCCATGAGGCCCATCATGTACTGGAGCATTGTAAATGGGGCAGATCAGACACTGGAGCAGCATCTAAGGGGCCCATTATACACTGGAGCATTACAAATGGGGCCCATTATATATGGAGCATTATTAGGACCCATGATACACTGGAGCATCATCCATGAGGCCCATCATGTATTGGAGCATTGTAAATGGGGCAGATCAGACACTGGAGCAGCATCTAAGGTGCACATTATACACTGGAGCATTACAAATGGGGCCCATTTTATATGAAGCATTATTGCAGCCCATCATACACTGGAGCATCATCCATGAGGCCCATCATGTACTGGAGCATTGTAAATGGGGCAGATCAGACACTGGAGCAGCATCTAAGGGGCACATTATACACTGGAGCATTACAAAAGGGGACCATTATATATGGAGCATTATTGCGGCCCATCATACACTGGAGCATCATTCATGAGGCCCATCATGTACTGGAGCATTGTAAATGGGGCAGATCAGACACTGGAGCAGCATCTAAGGGGCACATTATACACTGGAGCATTACAAAAGGGGCCCATTATATATGGAGCATTATTGCGGCCCATCATACACTGGAGCATCATTCATGAGGCCCATCATGTACTGGAGCATTGTAAATGGGGCAGATCAGACACTGGAGCAGCATCTAAGGGGTACATTATACGCTGGAGCATTACAAATGGGGCCCATTATATATGGAGCATTTTGTGGAGCTCATCATATACTGTATGGAACATTATATGTGACTAATTATTTGGTATGGAGAAATATATGGGGCTCATTATTCTGTATGGCGCACAATGTGGTGGCCATAACACTGTATGGAGTAATATACTGTCCTGTTTTTGAGCTATTGTACAATTTAAAATAGATCAGTCATGTCATGTAAGCAGTGAAGTATGTGTCATTGACTATTCCTATATTTCTGTGGCGTATCGGAGTATCATGAGTTTTGGTATGTGTTAAAGGGGCGCACTGACACTCTTTGGCCCAGGGCACACAAAAACCTGGAGCCAGCCCAATCCCCCCACAACTTTAGCCAAATAACCCCAAGTTTTCAATGCGTAACTATTATTAGGAAGTAAATTAAGGTTGACAAGCTTCAGTAATAAGAATTGATGTTTTTGGCATTGAAATGGGCTCTGTAGGTGTGTTTACTGTCCTCCACTCCCTGATGACTTTGCTTCCCCATTGACTTGCATTGGGTTTCGTGTTTCAGTCGGCCTCTGACTTTTTCCTATAGTCGGCCGATTTCGTTCGACCTGACTTTTGCGAAAGTCGGGTTTCATAAATCCCGACTTGACCCGAAAAAAGGCAAAGTCGCTCATCTCTAGCGTTAACCCCTCTGCTGCCATGTTGGGCACAGCCTGTGACGAGGAGCATCTCTTCCTATGTATCCGGCCACAGGCTGCACACCGGAGGCTGCTTCTTCTATCGGGGGAAGTTCATAAAGCAGAAGCTTCTGTGTGACTTATGTGAAGTAACTTGTCTGACAGGTCATGGGTCCAGGTCAGCAGGTGATTGCAGACTATTAGCTGGTTTCGATGTTAGGTACAGGTGAGTCAGGTCTAGATATTGGGTGGAAGCCTTCCAGTATTTGTAAGGCCTCGTGCACACGCTGAGTATTTGGTGAGTTTTTGTCTCAGCATTTATAAGGCCTCGTGCACACGCTGAGTATTTGGTGAGTTTTTACCTCAGTATTAATAAGGCCTCGTGCCCACGCTGAGTATTTGGTGAGTTTTTACCTCAGCATTTATAAGGCCTCATGCACACGCTGAGTATTTGGTGAGTTTTTCACTCAGTATTTGTAAGACCTCATGGACACGCTGAGTATTTGGTGTTTTTTACCTCAGTATTTGTGAGGCCTCATGGACACGCTGAGTATTTGGTGTTTTTTAACCTCAGTTTTTGTGAGGCCTTGTGCACACGTGTATTTTCTGAGTTTTTTACCTCAGTATTTAACCCCTTCCCGCTCTTTGACGCACAGTATGCATGATGAAAACTAGTGACTTCCCGACCCCGTCACATGACCAGGGGCCAACAGAGTCTGAACAGCCCGGGGTCCTGGCTACCCTTAATCCACCCCTGGTTATATTCAACTGTTAATAGAGACAGCAGGTGGCTATAAATAAATAAACCGGCATGGGTTCTCCTGTATTTTCTATAACAAGGCAGGTAAAACTCACATCTGGGGGCTGCAGCCCTCAGCTGTCAGCTTCAGCAAAGCTGGTTATCAAAAATAGAGTGGTCCCCACACTGTTTTTTTAATTATTTAAATAAATAATTTAAAATACGGCGTGAGGTCCCCCCCATTTTTGACAGACAGCTTGCTAAAGCTCACAGCTGGGGCCGATATTCTCAGGCTGGTAAGGACCATGGACATTGACCCCCCAGCCTAAAAATAGTCGCCTGCAGCCGCCCAGAAAAGGCACAGCTATTAGATGCACCAATTCTGGCGCTATGCCCGGCTCTTCCCACTGCCCCTGTAGCAGTGGCAAATGGGGTAATATTTGTGGGGTTGATGTCACCTTTGTATTATCTGGTAACAGCAAGCCCACAACTTGGCAATGGAGAGGCATCTATAAATACCTATCCATTTCTATTCCTATAGTTATATGGTAAATAAAGACACAGCAAGTATAAAGTCCTTTATTAGAAATAAAATAAAACACACTTTTCCATTTTTATCTAAAATAACAAACAGTTATACTCACCTAATGTCTAATTCCACTGAATCCCTTATCTCCTGTAATAACACAAAAATAAAAAAGCAATAATATCCCTCACCTGTCCGTCATTCTGTCCCATGCTGTAATCCATGTTTGAGAGATAATTAAGTTTCAATGTGGACGGTGCCAAGATGTGACCATCCAGGCTGAAAACCACTGATGAAGACCTTGGGTGAAACGCACGTTGGAGCTGGGGGTTCAACACTATATGGCTACCTGACCAAGGTGCATCACTGTATGTACGTATCATGCCTAGTCCTTATACATCTCCCATTCTTTAGCATATACCATCTTATTTAGCACAGTGGAGAGTTTTCAGACTAAACACACTGGTGTTTGTGTTTTTGTTATATGACTCTCATTACCATTTACATGTACTTGTGCATAGTGTTTCCCCCCCTGTTTTTTGGCACTAGCTTTATTTCATACTTTCATTTTTTTATTATTGTTTTAATATTTTCGAATAAACTGTATATTTTATGAGACTTAGTTTGCACTTTATTCCTTTTCGTTGGTATTTGTTCCATATGTGGTACGTCTCTGAATGTATTTTTTATATTATCTCACATTTGGTTGGTACTAGTAATATATCTTTAGCATTTAAATAGAGGAGGCACTCATTTCTAAAGTTTCATTACTATAAAGAGTGAAACTGTTGATTTCATTATTTCTACTCTTTCTGTTCTTTCCTATCTAACTTTTAAAAAAAAGTCCTTTGAAATGGTTAAAAGCTATCCACTCCTACACTGCAAAAATAATATTTCTATTTTTTTTTTTTTTACAGTTTTTTACACCGGAATAGCAACAATCTATCCAAGCGTAAATCATCATGTTAATCAACCTGTTCAAGAACATGGCATTTTCCTTAAAATATCAAAAGCATATGATTCCAGTCTCTGATGAAATCACCAATATGGTTTTCTCTTATGTGAAAAGAAAAGTAAGTATTGTAAGAAGGTAAGCCATTGAGTGAAGTATTCCAATCCTATTTATATATTACACATAAGAAAAACTATTCTCACTCCCATAACTAGGCTGCGAGTGTGGGGCTCTTGAGACACCATTTCTATGGCTGTTTCTATATACCAGTACTCACACAAAGTGATTTCACCAAATAGTTTAACTTAACTGCAGGAGACAGTTATATGCAATTACAGTAGGTGAAAAAAGACAATTCTGAACCAGAGATGCAAAGACGTGAGCCTCTTAACATGGCTAACATACACTGAATTGCAAAGAAGTGAGGAGATACTGACTTGAGGGCAAACCTTATTACAGAGCAACGCAATGGCAACAATGCAATACAATATTTCATGATTCCCAATTCGTGGGATATGACAATTTATGACACATGTCTTGTTTACAATAAACTTGTATTACCCATAAAATAACTATTCTGGGGTATCTTTCCTTCAAGCTTTGCATGGTAAGTAGGATATATGTCTCTAATAAAGTGACTTTTACAGAAGCAGAAAAAATGACTTATTTCTTACATAGTGTGTAGATCATTATTGCACTGTTTGCAGAGTAAAGCAACCGTTTTTCTATTTGTACCATCCTTTAAGGTCTAATTTAATCCAATTTTTTATTTGCAAGTGTCTTAGTTTATACCATCGATGTGGAATCTGTTTTTCTTGAATGTGTTAAAACAACTTTAACTCCTTTACCCCCTTTATGAGGTAATAATTCTGGAACGCTTCAATGGATCCCAGTGATTCTGATAATGTTTTCTCGAAACATTTTGTACTTCATGATAACGGTAAAATTTCTTTGATATAACTGGCGTTTCTTTGTGAAAAAAATGGAAAGTTGTGAAAATATTGAAAATTTCGCAATTTTCCAACTTTGAATTTTCTTGCCCTTAAATCACACAGATACGTCACACAAAATACTTAATAAGTAACATTTCCCACATGTCTATTTTACATCAGCACAAATTTGGAACCAACATTTTTTTTTGTTAGGAAGTTGATAGGGTTAAAAGATGAACAGCAATTTCTCATTTTAACAACATCATTTTTTTTAGGGACCACATCACATTTGAAGTCACTTTGAGGAGTCTACAGTGTGTCCGTAAGGTCATGGTGCAATTTTGAGTAGTCACTGGAAAGCAACAAAAGATGATAGAAATAATAATAATCTTTATATAGCGCTAACATATTCCACAGCGCTTTACAGTGCAACCCCGATAGGGCTCACAATTAGTGTTGAGCATTCCGATACCGCAAGTATCGGGTATCGGCCGATACTTGCTGTATCGGAATTCCGATACCGACTTCCGATATTTTTTCAATATCGGAATTCGGCATCGGAATCGGAAGTTCCAAGTTGATTGACAGACTGACGTCATCATGATGCGCGGTGTGTGCGCATCATGATGCGCCGTCATTTCGGGCCTTCCGGGGGTCTCTGCCGGCCTGCCGGGGGGCTGTGTCGGCCTGCCGGGGGGCTGTGTGGACTGCCCGGGGTCTGTACCGGCCTGCCGGGGGGCTGTGCCGGCCTGCCGGGGGGCTGTGCACCCTGCGGGGGTCTGTACCGGCCTGCCGGGGGGCTGTGCCGGCCTGCCGGTGGTCTGTGCACCCTGTGGGGGTCTGTACCGGCCTGCCGGGGGGCTGTGCCGGCCTGCCGGGGGGCTGTGCTGATGTCCGGGGGTCTGTGCAAGCATCGTCCGATGGGACTACAAGTCCCATCGGGCGATGCCTGCTACCATGACAGTGATTGACACATTAGCCAATGATGGGACAGTAGTAGTCCCATCATCCGGCTAATGTGTTAAATGTTAAAAAAAAAAAAAAATACTACATACATACTACATGCATGCTACATACATACTACATGCTACATACATACTACATATATACTACATACATACTACATGCATGCTACATACATACTACATGCTACATACATACTACATATATACTACATACATGCTACATACATACTGCATGCTACACACATACTACATACATACTACATACATACTACATGCATGCTACATACATACTACATGCATGCTACATACATACTACATGCATGCTACATACATACTACATGCATGCTACATACTACATATATACTACATGCATACTACATACATACCACATACATACCACATACATGCTACATACATGCTACATACTACATACATACCACATACATACTACATACATACTACATGCATGCTACATACATACTACATGCATGCTACATACATACTACATACATACTACATACATACTACATGCATGCTACATACATACTACATGCATGCTACATACATACTACATGCATGCTACATGCATGCTACATACATACTACATACATACCACATACATACCACATACATGCTACATACATGCTACATACTACATACATACTACATGCATGCTACATACATACTACATGCATGCTACATACATACTACATGCCACATACATACCACATACATACTACATACATACTACATGCTACATACATACCACATATATACTACATACATACAATACATTCATACAATACATACATAGACATACAGTACATATAACATAGAGTAACATACTTACCAATACTTGTCACATTGTTCACCGAAGCCATTGTCTTTTCCGGAATAAATATTAACATAACAAACCACAAAAATACTCACCCACGATCCGAAGCAGTCCACGAGTGTGTCCCACGACGATCTTGGGTAGAGAACTGCAGCATCAGATGATGCTGCCGTTCTCTACGGGCATGTAGTATATATGTAGTATGTATGTAGCATGTAGTATGTATGTAGTATGTATGTAGCATGTAGTATGTATGTAGTATGTATGTAGCATGCATGTAGTATGTATGTAGCATGTAGTATGTATGTAGCATGCATGTAGTATATATGTAGTATGTAGCATGTAGTATGTATGTAGCATGCATGTAGTATGTATGTAGCATGCATGTAGTATATATGTGTTATGTATGTAGCATGTAGCATGCATGTAGTATATATGTAGTATGTATGTAGTATATATGTAGTATGTATGTTGCATGTAGTATTTATGTAGTATGAATGTAGCATGTATGTAGTATGTAGTATGTATGTAGTATATATGTAGTATGTATGTTGCATGTAGTATGAATGTAGCATGTATGTAGTATGTAGTATGTAGTATGCATGTTGTATGAATGTAGCATGTATGTAGCATGTAATTTTTTTTTTTTTTTTTTTACATTTAACACATTAGCCGGATGATGGGACTACTACTGTCCCATCATTGGCTAATGTGTCAATCACTATCATGGTAGCAGGCATCGCCCGATGGGACTTGTAGTCCCATCGGACGATGCCTGCACAGACCCCCGAAGCCTGCACAGACCACCGGCAGGCCGGCACAGCCCCCCCGGCAGGCCGGCACAGACCACCGGCAGGCCGGCACAGCCCCCCGGCAGGCCGGCACAGCCCCCCGGAGCCTGCACAGCCCCCCGGCAGGCCGGCACAGCCCACCGGAGCCTGCACAGACCACCGGCAGGCCGGCACAGACCACCGGAGCCTGCACAGACCCCCTGGCAGGCCGGCACAGCCCCCCGAAAGGCCCGTACAGACCCCAGAGAGGCTGTACAAGGGAAGGAAAGGGTTTTTCTTATTCCGATACCGGAAGTCCCATAGACTTGAATGGGACTTCCGGTATCGGAATCGGCGATACCGATACTTTTTTTAAAGATCGGCCGATACCATCCGATACGATACTTTGAAGTATCAGACGGTATCGCTCAACTCTACTCACAATCTAAATTCCCTATCAGTATATCTTTGGAGTGTGGGAGGAAACCCATGCAAACACAGGGAGAACATACAAACTCATTGCAGATGTTGTCCTTGGTGGGATTTGAACCCAGGACCCCAGCGCTGCAAGGCTGCAGTGCTAACCACTGAGCCACCATGCTGCCCATAGAAATGTGAAATCTGCTCCAAATAAAAGAAAAACTCTCCCAGTTTCATACCTATTCAGTGCAGTTCGATGTGGGCTCCATTTGTTGCCCTACACACATCCAAACGATAGTGAAGTTCTTGCCACACACAGGTATGGACGTCTGGTGTAACAGAGTGAATGACGTCTTTGATTCTCTGTTTTAAGTGATTAATGTCGTTGATACATTCATGTGCACATGCTGCAACATCATCATACAGAAACTGGGAGGGTTTTCCTTTTATTTGGTGCAGATTTCACGTTTCTATCGTCTTTTGTTGCTTTCCTGTGACTGGTCAAAAGTGCACCATGACTTTACGGACACACTGTATATGATAGAACATACCCAAAAGTGACTACATTATAAAAGCTGCACCACTTAAGGTGCTCAAAACCACATTCAAGAAGTTTATTAACCTTTAAGGGGCTTCACAGGAATTTTTGGAATGTTTAATAAAAAAGAACATTTACCTTTTTTCACGAAAAATTTACTTCAGATCCAAATTTTTTTTTTTATTTTCCCAAGGGTAACAGGAGAAATTGGACCCAAAAAGTTGTGCAATTTGTCCTGCGTGCGTGGATGCCTCATATGTGGGGGTAAATCACTGTTTAGGTGCATGACAAAGCCCATAAGGGAAGGAGCGCTGTTTGACTTTTTCAACGCAAAATTGCCTAGAATTGAGATCAGACACCACGCCACGTTTGGAGAGCCCCTGATGTGCCTAAACAATGGAAACCCCCCAGAGGTGACACCATTTTGAAAACTAGACCCACCCAAGGAACTTATCTAAATGTGTGGTGAGCACTTTGAACCCCAAGTGCTTCACAGAAGTTTATAGCGTAGAGCTGTGAAAATAAAAATCATATTTTTTCCACAAAAATGATCTTTTTGCCCCCAATTTTTTATTTGCCAAAGGTAACAGAAGAAATTGGACCCCAAAAGTTGTTGTGCAATTTCTGTTGAGTACGCCGATACCCCATATGTAGGTGAATACTACTTTTGAGGCACAGTGCAAAGCACAGAAAGGAAGAGGTGCTATACTGGAGTTCAGATTTTGCTGGAATGGTGTGAGGGTGCCACGTCACATTGGCAGAGCCCCTGAGGTGCCAGAACAACAGAAAACCCTATATGTAAACTCATTTTACAAATTACACTCCCCAGTGAATTCATCTAGAGGAGCAGTGATCATATTGACGCCACATGTGCCTCGCAGAACTTTATACCACTGATCGGTGAAGAAAGAATAAATTACATTTTTACCACTAAAATGATGTTTTAGCCCCAAATTTTTAATTTTTCTAAGGGCTAATAGGAATTTTTTTTACAACAAACTGAGTTCTATTTTTTCCTGAGTGTGCCAATATCCTACATGTAATCAGGAAATATTTTTCAGGCACAGTACAAAGCTCAGAAGGCAAGGAGCGCATGATTTTGCTGTTATGGTTTGCAGGTGCCATGACCCACTGGGAAAGCCCATGAGGTGCCAGAACAGCAGAACCCCACCCCATAAGTGACCCCATTTTACAAATTACACCTTAAAAATGAATTCATATAGGGGTGCAGTGCTCATATTGACACCGTGGGTGTGTCACAGAATTTTATACCATTGGGCAGTGAAGACAAAATAACTACATTTTTACCACCAAAATTTTGTTTTAGCCAAAAAATTTACATTTTCACACAAGAAGTAGGTAAAAATTGCAACAAAAATTGTCCCACAATTTCTACTGAATGTGGCAATACCCATATGTGGCTGTACAGTACTGCTTAGCCATACGGAGAGACTCAGGAGGAACGGAGCACTATTTGCCCTTTCAAGTGAATGGGTCTGTGCACATGTCAGTATGTTTCCATGGACCGTGTGTCCGTGGGCAAAACATGCTGACATGTCCATTTTTAATGTCAGCATGGGCCAAAAAATGTATCGCACACGTGCACACACATAACACACATGGATGTCATCAATGTGACACGCATCGGTGCTGGGGAAGAAGCATTACCGTAAGTGTTGTACTCAGCGTCGGGTGCTAAACATGGCTCTCATCATTCACCCCTGCTCTGCTGGCGATTGGCGCCAGCAGGGGAGAATGATGAGAGTTATATTTAAGTGATAAAAGAGACGGCAGGCAACGACTGATGTGACTATTAGGCCGGAGTCACACTAGCGATAAAATCGGACGAATGCAATGCGATTAAAAATCGCATTGCATTCGTCCCAATGTTATTCAATGGTGCTGCTCCCATCATGCGTTTTTTTATCGGATCCGTTCCTCGGACCGAGACAATCGCAGCATGCTGCGATTGTCACCGATTTTCGGATCAGATTCGCCAATGCAAGTCTATGGATGCGATTGAAAATCGCATTGAAAACGCACCACACGTGTGACTTGCGATTAAATCGCAAGACTTCTCCAGGTCAACAGGAAAGAGCATCAGGCATTGGCATTGGATGTCAATTTGATGCTTAGATGCGAATAAAATCGGTTCATCGCCGGAAATTCTGATGACAGACGGATCCCTGGACAAGAAATCTTTGTGCGATTTCGTACCGTTAAAATCGGTCCGAATTTTTAATGGTTGTGTGTGACTCCAGTCTTACTCCCATCAGCCTACCCCTCCTGCAGCTAATAACAGGACAGCAGGAGCGGCTGATGGGGGGGTGTTCATCATCTGTGGCCTGTGCTGTAAATATTTTTTTTTTTTAAATGGTGTGGGTTCCCCAGTATTTTTGAAAACCAGCCAGGCAAAACTCACAGCTGGGGGCTGCAACCCTCAGCTGTCAACTTCAGCAAGACTGGTTATCAAGAATAGAGGGGTACTCACGCCGTATTTTTTAATTATTTAAATAAATAATTTTAAAAAATGGCATGGGGTCTCTCTGATATTCTCAGGTTGGTAAGGGGCCATGGATATTGCCCCCAGCCTAAAAACAGCAGCTCGCAGCCGCCCAGAAAAGGCGCATCTATTATATGAGCCAATTCTGGCGCTTTGCATGGCTCTTCCCACTTGCTCTGTAGCAGTGGCAAGTGGGTTTCATATTTGTGGGGTTGATGTCACCTTTGCATTGTCAGGTGACATTAAACCCACGGCTTAGTTGTGGAGAAACATGAGCGCAAAGATGACATGAACGATCATGGTGCTAGCGGGGATCTCACCGCAGCTCAGCCCAGCTGGGAATGGGAGCCTCAGTGGCCGGAGGTAACCTCTATGACATCACCGCCAGTCACTGACACTGTGTTCCCAGCAGCTCATTCACCAGTGGTTCTCAGCCTGGATGGTCGCATCTTGGCACCATCCAGGTTGAAAACCAATTATCCCCCAGACATGGATTACGGCATGTGACAGAACAACAGATAGTTGAGTGATATTGTTATTTTTTTATTTTTGTTTTATTACAGTAGAACAAGGGCTTTGGTGGAATATGTGTTAGGTGAGTATAACTATGTTTGTTATTTTTAAATAAAAATGTAAACAAACATGTGTTTTGTTATATTTCTAATAAAAGTTTATTCTGGCTGTGTCTTTACTTACCATATAGCTATAGAATTAGTAATGGATAGGTGTCTTCTAGATGCTTCTTCATTACTAAGCCATGGGCATGATGTCACCTGACAATACAAAGGTGACATCAACCCCACAAATATGAACCCCACTTGCCACCACTACAGGGCAAGTGGGAAGAGCTGGGCAAAGCGCCAGAATTAGTGCATCTAATAGATGTGCCTTTTCTTGGCATCTGCTGGTTGCAATTTTGAGGCTGGGTAGGGTAAATATCCAAGGCCCCTTACCAGCCCTCAGCGGCCTGCTTTAGCAAGGCTGGTTGTCAAAAATAGGGGGCACCCCATGCCATTTTTTAAAATTATTTATTTAAATAATTAAACAAAACAGTATGGGACCCCTCTATTTTGATTACAAACCTTGCTGACAGCTGAGGGTTGCAGCCCCCAGCTGTGAGTTTTGCCTGGCTGGTTATATAAAATACTGGGTAACGCATGCAGTTTTTTTCATTTATTTATAGTGCAGGCGGCGGCTGGTGAATATTCCCATCAGCCGTTCCTGCTGTCATTGTTATTAGCAGCAACAGGAGTAGGCTGGTGGGAGTAATAGTCTCATCAGCCGCCGCCTGCTGTCTCTCTTATTACTTAAATATAGCTCTCATCATTCTCCCCTGCTGGCACCGATCGCTGGCACCGATCGCTGGCAAAGCAGGGGAGAATGATGAGAGGCATGTTCCGCACCTGGTGCCGGAGAACAGCGCTTAATGTAAGGCTTCTTCCCTGGCACCCATCCTTGTGGTACTGATGCGTGACGCAAGTATCACACACACGGCAACTGACATCTCTGGTACCGGAAATAACAGGACGTGTGAAAGAGGCCTTATAGCGGATTTTTATGTTTGGCTGCTGTCACACACTAAAAGAAACTTTTTATTGCAAAAAGTAGTTTTTGCATCACCACTAGAGTTGAGCGAAACGGGTCGGTCAATTTCAAAAATAGCCGACTTTAACTAAAGTCGGGTTTCACCGATCGAAACCCGATGTCACGGGGGCTTAGTTCAACTAAGGCTGAAATACCCGGGGCCCCTGTGGTGTCCCTTTTACTAGGGGAAACCCTGTCTGACCCTCAACCCAGGGTTTTTGCTGAAGGTGCAAATGCCTGAGCCTCCGACCTTTCCTTATCTCCTGCTCAGCCCTGCACTTAACCCTCCACCCTCCACCCAGTGAGGAGTCACACCACCAAAGCTCCCACACAAATAATGACAGACAGGGAGAACTTAAACTGCACTGTGCCGCACACACACAGGAATAAACAGTAATGTGAACAGGGCACAACTAAACACAAATATGGGAAGGAGAAAGGATAACGACGGATCATACGACACCAGATATGAATCTCTCTCTCTTGAACACCTCCACTCCAGACCGGAACCACTTGGTATGAAACACAAGCTATAATCGGCGACGCCCATATGCCAGTATGACTATTTAAAGACCGTGGGCGTGACTAACCTTCCAACCTGGTCTCCAGCAGGATTAACCCCCGAGAGCCTGAAGATCAAACCGGCGCCACTGAGGCTATAGTGGCTGGAGGTGGAACTACCTCTGCCTGCCGGATGCTGTGGTGTGAACAGCGTCCGACATGACACCCGACCATAGCGTGAGGTCGGCCAAGAGGTCGCCGAACCGAGTGCCAAAGTCATGTTTCAAATAATGCTTCCAACGCCTTTTCTCAGCCAATGATGGAGGATGCACACTGTGGGCAATGCTATGACATGCACAGCAGCCACCACCATCTTAGAGAAGGGCATTGAATTGATTGGCTGGCTTTGTGTGGCGTCACAGTGGGTATAAAAGGCCGTGACCGCCGACCACCATCTTACTTCTGCTGATCTTAGAATAGGGAGAGGTGCTGTTGCTGCTGATTCTGGATAGAGAGAGCGTTAGGCAGGGAAGAAGAAAAAAAAAATTGCTTCTGCTGATAGTGCTTTTCACTGTACAGTTAGTGTGCAGTGAAAGGGGAGGATTTTTGTTGTGTGCAGCAGCGCTGGTGGTGATTAGCATGCCTTTTAAGGCTACCTGCTAGCTGCATTGTTGTGTGCACACTGATGTTCAAACTGCTTTTTTCAAAGCACTCCAACTTTTAATATTTTGTTCTGGTGAGTTACTGAGCGTTCATTTTTTCACACACCTTATAGCGGTCAAAACTAGACAGAGACAGCGTGTGTCAGTCCCTATACAAATAGACGGAGATTGAAAAGTTTCCATACAGACACCGTACAGTGGTGTACGCTCCTCACACACTACCGTGTACGGCCTTGTATCACAGACAAATAGACGCTATCTGAGTGTGACTGTGGAAAAACAAGCCGAGGAGATTTTCCATTTTTCCAGACCTACACCTTAGACAGCTGTCCGCTTTTCAAACAGTTTCGTATATCTGCTGTTTGATGACGGTCAAAACTAGACAGAGACAGCGTGTGTCAGTCCGTATAAAAATAGACGGAGAGAGACAATTTTCCATACACACACCGTATTGAGCTGTCCGATTCTCAAACAGTATTGTATATCTGCCGTTCGCATTACAGTTACATCTATACAGAGTCAGCGTGTGTGTGTGACACTCCGTAAATACATATACGGAGATTGTTAGTTACACAAAAAACGTATACAGCTGTACACTTCTGATACAGTTCCGTATATCTGCTTGTTGGATTATAGTCAAATACATACTGTGAGAGCGTCTGTGACTAACAAAATATATATGCAGATTTAATTTTTTTAATACACCTTACACAGGTGGACGCTCCTCATACAGTACCATCTCTCTGCTGGTATTTTTTGAACATTTTCCCAAACATGAGGAAGTATGGTGGAAGAAGCCGCGGACGTGAGCAGGGGAGCGCAGCTGGTACTGATAGTGGTGGTGCATCGGCTGGTTCTGGCAAAAGCAAAAGCACAATAGCAGCTAAGGCAGGAGGTGTTGAGCCTGCGTCATCGTCTGGCCCAAGAAGGCCTGTAAGGTTGCCTTTTCTTGGAGTAGGAAAACCGCTTTTAAAGCCGGAGCATCAGGAACAGGTTTTGGCGTACATTGCTGAAACAGCCACCAGCTCTATTGCCTCCTCTTCTGAACGGTCGAAACCTGCAAGCACGGAGTCGTCAGTGCAGGGTTCTGGTCAGGAAACACACCCTTCCTTGTGTCCTTCACCCCCACCAAAAGTTAAGGATGCGGCAGCCCACACTTCAGATTACTCTGTGAAGCTCTTTTCACATACCATGCCTGTGTTATCCAGTCAAATCCTGAATTCCCCAGTCCAAGATGAATCTGACATGGAGTGCACTGATGCACAGCCACTGCTAGATGATTCTGCTGGTACATTGACCCAGAGCACTACATTGTCCTCGCAGTCTATTGAGCCAGAATCTGACCCTGATGAAACTCAGGTGCCCCTTCCCGCATACTATACGGAGGTGATGGATGACCCAGTTCTTGACCCGGATTGGCATCCATTGGGGGAGGAGGGTGGTGCTGGCAATAGTTCAGTAAAGGAGAAGGATCCACAGCAGGCATTAAAATCGCAGCAGCGGCTATCTGGCAGGCCCATAGCTGTCCAAAAACATGGACCAAAAACTAAAATAGTTGCAGGACAGCTTGGCCAGACAGTCAATTTAGCACAGCGTGCAAGGCCACATTTAATCAACATGCACTTGCAAGCGTGGACGGACTACAAAACCTCAGGTAGCACATGTGCACCTGCTCCAACTGAAGGTAGCCAGCAATGCTCCATCGCTTCCCCCACTGTAAGACCACCGCCACCGTTAAGCACACCACCAGCACTAAATGTGGAGGTGTCGTCGCAAGGCCAAAGCACTCAGGGAATCACAATAGTTTTGCAACACAACACTGAATCTTGGCCATCACCACCAATACCATCACCAACCCCCCCTCACTCCGACCAGTCCACCGCTACTTCCTCCATATGCAGCTGTCCAGCTCACCCTACCAGACACTCTGAGTAGGACAAGAAAGTACTCATCCTCTCATCCGCGTACACTGTGTTTGAACGCCTACATTGCTAAACTAATCTCATTAGAGATGATGCCCTACCGTTTGGTTGAAAGCAAAGCTTTCCGCGAGCTCATGGCCTATGCTGTCCCACGCTATGACATACCCAGTCGACACTTCTTTTCTCGAGAAGCCATCCCTGCCCTCCACCGGCATGTGAAAGACCGCATTGTCCATGCGCTAAAACAGTCAGTGAGTGGAAAGGTGCACCTCACAACAGATGCATGGACCAGTTGGCATGGCCAGGGCCGTTACGTGTCCATCACTGCGTACTGGGTTAATGTGGTGGATGCAGGCTCCACAGGGGACAGCGGCGGTGGAGCAGTGCTGCCTAGCCCATGGTATAGGAAACAGTTGGCTGTAGGCTTTCGACCCTCCTCCTCCTCCTCCATCAGCAAAAGCTCATCCACAGAGCTCAGTCGCACGAGCACTCCATCCGCAGCTGGCAGTGTTTCACACGAGGTGTCCCACTATCGAACAGCTAGTGGTAAGCGTCAGCAGGCTGTGTTAAAGATGATGTCTTTGGACGACAACAGACACACTGTCATGATCCATTTTTTGGATCTGTGAGATCTGGATCTCCTCTTATCTAAACCTTTTTTCCTTTTCGGTCACCTGGGTTAATATGAGTTTTTGACCCCGGTGGCCACCGGGGTTACTGCATGTGTTTAATTATTTATGCAGGTGGTGACTTCTCCCCCTCCTTCCCATAAAAGGAGTGCAGGTGCTGGAGATCACTGTTGGTTATACACTTTCTCTTGGGAGGCCAACCAAGCTGAGTTCAGGAGCTGAGTTCTGTGGTGCTTCAGTTGTTTGCTGTTGTCAAGTGGCTATCTCTGCTGTCCAGGAGCATTGCAGCAGAGCAAGCTAAGTTTTACTTTATTTTTACCCTGTCTGTTGTATATTTCCTTTGTTTTTTTGTGTGGTACACTTTTTCCCAGTCTCAAGTCCTGGGGAGGGGGTTGGGGGTTTAGCTCAGGGCTAAACAGGAGACAGGGACAGGTCGGGGACTTGGGCCTCACTACCTTTAAGTGTACCCCCAAGTTAAGGAAAGACAGGGCAACTCCTTAGCTTGAGGGGCAGTTCAGGGGTCCCGGTTCCACATCACCTGTCTTCCCCTTAGTGCCCTGTGACACACACCACTGAGGTACTGGCCGACTACTTGCAGCGACAAGCTGAGTCATGGCTGGGCAGTCTACATCTTGAGGCAGGCAAGGTAGTCAGTGATAATAGCCGTATTTTTGTGGCAGCCATAGCCCGTGCAAAACTCACACACATGCCTTGCCTGGCTCACACTTTGAACATGGTGGTGCAGTGCTTCCTTAATAATTATTCGGAGTTAACATCCCTGCTACATAAGGTGCGAAGACTGTGCTCGCACATCTGTTGCTCAAACGTCCACTCCACTCATATGCAGAAGCTGCAGTGATTGCTCCACCTCCCCAAGCACCGCCTAATCATAGACGTTGCAACAAGGTGGAACTCCACCCTGCACATGGTTGAGAGGCTGTGCGAACGGAGGCAGACTGTAATGCATTTATGGGAGGATACACGGGAAGGCAGTTTGAGGGAAGACATGGAATTGTCGGGTGTGCAGTGGTCAAAGCTGAAAGACCTCTGTAATGTCCTTCAGTGTTTTGAGGAATGCACATGGCTGGTAAGCGCAGACGATGCCATCATAAGCATGAGCATCCCACTTATGCATCTGCTCATGCAAAGTTTGACGCACATTAAGGATCAGGCGTCTGCAGCGGAGGAGCAGCAGGAGGGAAGCCTTGATGACAGTCAGCCATTGTCTGGTCAGGGAACTGTCCTGGACAAGGTGGAGGATGAAGAGAAAAGAGGAGGAGGATGAGGATGAGGGGGATGATTATTTTGTCAGGAGGATGCTTCTCAGGGAGCAAGAGAAAATGTTGGCATTCCAAGGTCAGGTACAGTGTTTGTGCATGACTGTAGTGATGTGGATTTGCCAGAAAGTGCTCCTCCACCCAGCAGTGGCAGTGCAGCATTGACACCTGGAACATTGGCCCACATGTGCGATTATGCCTTGCGAATCCTAAAAAGGGACCCCCGCATTGCCAAAATGATGAGGGATGACGACTACTGGCTGGCCAGCATCCTCGATCCACGCTACAAAGGCAAATTACATAACATCATGCCACAGGAGAACCTAGAGATAATATTGGCTAACAAGTAAGCAACTCTGGTAAACCGTTTGTTTGAGGCTTTCCCAGCACACAGCAGCGGTGTTGGTTCTCCCACAAGCCGTAGTGGGCACAATGGAAGAGGTGTTGGTGGTGCACACAGCCGAAGTGGCGTTGGAGACAGAGGTTTAATGACCATGTTGTGGAATGATTTCTCAAGTACCGCTCACATGACTGCTAATACTGCATCGATTAAAAGTGACAGGAGACAGCAGTTGTCAACTATGGTTACAAACTACTTCTCCCATATCTATGTTCTCCCTTACAGGTCATTCCCCTTTGACTATTGGGCCTCTAAACTGGACACCTAGCCTGAATTGGCATAATATGCCTTACTGGAGTTTGCTTGCCCTGCTGCTAGTGTGTTGTCTGAAAGAGTCTTCAGTGCTGCTGGATCATTCCTGACAGAAAAAAGGACCCATCTGTCGAACCAAGATGTTGATGATCTAACCTTCATTAAAATGAACCATGCATGGGTTCAAAAGATTTTGTTCCCCCTTCCCCTGATGACACATAGGTTGCCAGAAAACTGCCTCGCTTTTGTCCTCCTCTTCCTAGGACTTGCCCAATTCCGCCCTTTGCAGCAGCTGAATGTCCAGCCAACACATCAACATATGCCATTTTTTAAACCTCCCTAAGTGGGCTGCCCACCCACACCCCAATGGCTGGGGTCAACACCTGGCAAGTGCCGTTGCTCTGAACAGGTGGATGGACCCACTGATGGCCGACGGCACTGGCACAGGGTCCCTCATAGTACAATGCAGTGTCTCTGATGGTGTATTGATCGATGATGGTTAAGATGTAGCTTTGGCCTGTCTTGCTGGCCTCTACCTTCAGATGATCAATGGCTACCATTTGTAATGGACGTCAACTTACAAGCGGATGCAGTGGTGCTTTATGATCACCTTTCACAGTTGTGATAGTCACAGACGTCTGACATTCCTGCCACCATTTTTCAATGTCTCCTCTCATGCCAATCCAATAGAATCGCCTATGGCCTGTAGCTTCTGTCTTTTGCACTCCAAAATGACCAGACACATCATGATAGGCAGTGAGGACCATGTCTACATCTCTCCCTGTGTTCACAATTTGATGGAGATGAGTAACAGTGATGTGATCCACGCTACTGCGATAAAGCAATCCTTTCTTCACAAAGAACTGTTTTCGCTGTCTCCACAGACACAGTAATTGAGGGTCTGCATCGCCTCTGCAACATCTACCGGGAGGTTTTCCCGCAATGACTAATTCCCAAATTTCTGCTAACACTCGACTTTCCGTCTGTACTTGTATCCATGTAGTTTCCTGTAGCAGAGAGTCTGGACTGGCTTACTGAGATTGAAATATATGCAAAGATTTAAAAGTATCACAACAATGTATACTGTTGTACGCTTCGACTACCTTTCCCTTTTTCTACTTTTTAAATTCTCGTGTAATACATAGTGATCCTGTGAGTGTCTTTGTCTGACTCCGGAAGTATAGATGGAAATTTGTTACTTGTTATACAGTACCTTTGTTTGACATTTAGTATTACGGTCAAATCCATACTGGGTAAGCGTCTAAGAGTAACTACGGGACTATGTATACAGAGATTTCAATTGTACCCTATAATATATATACTTGCTATCTTGTTATCCAGTACCTTTTTTACAACATTTTTTATTATGGTCAAAACCAGACTGAGTGAGCGTCTGAGGGTGACTCCGGAAATATTTACCGAGATTCCAAAATTTGGCCAACACTGTATACAGCTGTACACTTGTGATACAGTAACCTTTTTAGCTATTTAGATTCTGGTGTAATCCATAATGAGCCTGTGAACGTCTGTCTGTTACTCCGGTAATATATTAGGAGCTTTAAGATTACCCCAACACTGTATACAGCTGTACGCTTGTGTTATATTACCCATTTACAGCTTTTCATATTCTTATGTAATCCATACTGGGCCTGAGAGCGTTTGTGTTATGATTGGGTCACCGAGGAGGAAAACAAAACCAAGCTAATTCACAGAAAACCAGAGAGGTTGGTAACTAAGCGGATTGCAGACCCCTGATCCTAACCACAACAACTAGAATTAGCCATGGAGCGTACCTACGATGATTCTAGATGCCTCATCACAGCTGGAGGACTAAATAAGCCTAAGGCAAGAAAAGGAGAAATCTAAACTGCCCCAGAGCAGACCCCAAAGGAATAGACAGCACCCACACATGTATTGACCATGAAACAAGATGAAAACACAAACACAGGTAGGAAAATAGGCTGAGCAAACGATGGGGCCCACACTAACTGGAAAGGACAGGAAAGGAAAGATAGAACCCCAGGAGGCAGGAAAAAATCACTAGCATGGGAAA
The DNA here is from genome assembly GCF_039654945.1 of Dendrobates tinctorius. Lineage (NCBI taxonomy): Eukaryota > Metazoa > Chordata > Amphibia > Anura > Dendrobatidae > Dendrobates > Dendrobates tinctorius. The sequence continues at coordinate 11,408,330 of NW_027361866.1, forward strand.
AGGGAGTCGGCTGTCTTAAATCCAGTCTGAGACTGCAGATGTCCAATCTTCATCCTCATTATCAGGTGGCAGGTCTCTGTTAATTAGATCAGCTTCATTACCTTCTGCCACCAGCAGAGGAAGCCCAGAAAGAGAACTCACGACTCCTTTGTCAACACAACCAGCTCCTTCACCAGAAACCAGAGGCAGACCAGAAAATGAGTTCACAACAGTACCCCCCCTTGAGGAGGGGTCACCGAACCCTCATCCATGCCACCAGGCCGATCAGGATGGGCCCGGTGAAAAGCACAAACCAATCTATCAGCATGAATGTCAGAGGCAGAGACCCAAGAATTATCCCCCTGGCCATAACCCTTCCATTTGATCAAATACTGGAGTATCTGTCTAGCCAAACGAGAATCCAATATTTTCTCTACCTCATATTCCACATTGCCTTTAACCAATACAGGGTCAGGAGGTGCCGCCATAGGAACTACTGGCTCAACAAACCTCTTCAACAGAGATTTATGAAACACGTTATGTATTTTAAACATAACTGGAAGAGCCAATCGAAAAGAAACAGGATTAAGAATCTCCAAAATCTTATAAGGTCCAATAAATCTTGGCTTGAACTTTGGAGAGGGAAACCTTCATAGAGATATTCTTTGACGACAACCAAACCATATCACCCACTATAAACCGGGGACCAATGATCTTATGCCGGTTGAAAAAACGCTGGGCCTTTTCCTGAGAGAGGGACAACTTATCAACCACGTGGTCCCAAACCTGCTGCATTCTCTTTACCACAGTGTCCACACCTGGGCAGGCTGAAGATTCCACTTGCTCGGAAGAAAAAGTGCGACATCAAAGTGGCAGAACTAGCTCTATTGTTTAGCGCGAATTCATCCAAGGGCAAAAATGTGTTAGGCGTCAGGTTTCTACGTCTGCTCTGCAGGAATCCAGAGCCTCACATTCTGCTGTCTCCTGCTGTCTTTCTACTGCAGAGGAGATTACTTTGCAGCAGACCGCTCCAGAGACTAAGTCCCTCTGTGCTCCTACTGGGCATGCCCACGAGACGATCTCCCATTGGAGATCAGGAGTCATGTGCCCAGGTCCTGTTCCAGATCTCATTGGTCCATCTCGGAGATCTGGAAGGTCCCGCACGGCTATAAAAAGCGCGCATGGCCATTCCTCCATGCGCTAGTATAGACTATACTGCTATGTGTGAATGGTGACGGATGTATGTTTCTGATGACTGATTATTTGAAACCCCTTCCCTCTGATATTACGCAGTAGTCAGTGCCAGTCAGTGGCAAGCCTTAAGCCACTGTGCACACCACACCGCTACGCTAGCATCCGACATCGCGCTTGCTATCTGGCTTTGTCGTCAAGCGGCAGTGTCCTACGCTGCGCTGCAGTTGCAGCCCTTCTTGTCGTTCGCAGCAGCGATGCCGCACACATGGTAGGTCTAGAGAGACGCAGCTCCTCTGTCTTCGGTCCTGCTCCTGTGACCAGATACCTTGTGTGCATTTACCTGAAGCCTGTGTCACTAACAGGTTCAGCGTTTTGTATGCTACCTGAAGCCTGTGTCACTATCAGGTTCAGTGTTTTGTATGTTTTTGTTGCGGCACCTCTGTGTGTGAACAGAGCCCGCTCGGCACACTCCGTGTGAAGCTGAACCCGTGTGCATCTTACCGCCATATTGCTCCTCTGTCATCACTCAGCAGCGGTTGTTACACCTACTGCACGGTGGACCCCGTGCGAACGCACTTTATTATTTATTTTTATTTAGTGCGTTCCGCCATTCCTAACAAAATGAGACCCAGTCATCCTGATCAGCAGGTATAAAACATCTCAAATAGGACTCCAAAGTCTGGTTTGTTCTCTCAGTCTGCCCATTGGTCTGAGGATGAAACGCAGAGGAGAAAGAAAACTGAATCCCCAGATTGGAACAAAAGGCTTTCCAGAAGGTCTGTTTTTTTCTCTCTGTCTGCCCATTGGTCTGAGGCTGAAAAGCAGAGGAGAAGGACAACTGAATTCCCAGCCTGGAACAGAAAGTTCTCTAAAATCTAGACACAAACTGCACTCCTCTGTCCGACACAATGTTCTCAGGAATCCCATGCAACTGAACCACCTGTTGTAAAAACAAGGGCACCAACTCTGAGGAAGATGGCAACTTTGGAAGTGGTACAAGATGGACCATCTTAGAAAATTTAGTACAAATCACCCAGTCATCCTCTGAGAGACAGGAAAATCAGAAATAAAATCCTTTGAGATATGGGTCCATGGCCTCTTGGGCACCGGCAGGGGCATCAACAACCCACTAGAACGAGAACAGGGTTTAGACCGAGCACAAGTCCCACAGGACTGCACAAAATTCCTGACATCACGAGATAAGGCAGGCCACCAAAAAGAACTACCCACCAAATCTCTGGTACCAAAAATACCTGGATGACAAGCCAATGTGGAGCAATGAAATTCAGATATCACTCTCTTCCTCCACGGGTCAGGAACATCCATTTTCCCATAGGACAACGGTCAGGTTTATCTTCCTTAAATTCCTCCAGGGCGCGTCTCAAATCGGGCGAGATGGCAGAAAGAACTACCCCCTCACCTAGGATGGTAGTAGGCTCGGTCACAATAAGAGAATCAGCAAAGAAACTCCTAGAAAGGGCGTCAGCCTTAACATTCTTAGTGCCCAGAAGAAAAGAGACCATAAAATTAAAACGCGTGAAAAACAAGGCCCACCTAGCCTGTCTAGTATTCAAGTGTTTGGCCGACTCAAGATAAATCAAATTCTTGTGGTTGGTGAGGACCACAATTTGATATCTAGCTCCCTCCAACCAATGTCTCCACTCTTCAAATGCCCATTACATGGCCAACAATTTCCGATTCCCCACATCATAGTTGCGTTCAGATGGGGAGAACTTTCGAGAAAAGAAGGCACAGGGATTCATCTTAGAAGTCACAGGATCTTTTTGGGACAAAACAGCTCCTGCACCAATCTCAGAAGCATCTACCTCCACCTGAAATGGAAGTGAGACATCAGGTTACCGTAAAACTGGAGCAGAAGTGAATCTCCGCTTAAGCTCCTGAAATGCCGAGACAGCCTCTGGAGACCAATTCAGCACATCAGCGCCCTTCTTGGTCAGATCAGTCAGTGGTTTGACAATACCTGAAAAATTACCTATAAATTTACGATAGAAATTAGCAAAATCCAAAAACTTCTGGAGAGCCTTCAAAGAAGTGGGCTGAACCCAAACATAAATGGCCTAGCACCTTGGCCGGGTCCATTTCAATAGTCGATGGAGACAAAATAAATCCCAAAAATGAAATCCTCTGTACACCAAAGAGGCATTTCGATCCTTTAACATACAGGGAATTCTCCCTCAAAATCCGCAACACAGTCCGGATATGTTCCACATGAGAATCCCAATCACTGGAAACGATCAAAATATCATCCAGATAGATGATCAAAAACTTATCCACAAAGTCGTGGAAAATATCATTCATAAAGGATTGGAAAACAGAAGGGGCATTAAAGAGCCCAAAAGGCATCACCAGGTACTCAAAATGTCCCTTTGGAGTATTAAACGCCGTCTTCCATTAATCCCCGTGCTTGATGCGAATAAGATTATACGCCCCGCTGAGGTCAAGCTTAGTAAACCAGCAGGCACTTTTAACTCTGGAGAATAAATCAGAATAAATCAGAAATCAGGGGTAACGGGTACTGATTTTTAACCGTCATTTTGTTAAGGGAACGATAGTCAATACAAGGCTTTAATGAACCATCTTTCTTGGCCACAAAAAAACCCAGCACCTAAGGGTGAAGAGGATGGTCTAATATGACCCTTCTCCAACGACTCCTTAATATAAGATCGCATAGCATCATGTTTGGGTACTGATAAGTTGAAAAGCCACCCCTTGTGAAATTTACACCCAGGCATCAACTCAATTGCACAGTCATAACTCCTATGAGAAGGCAAAGATGCAGACTTATTCTCAGTAAATACATCACCAAAAATCAGCCAAATAATCAGGAATATCATGAGACTGAGGAGAGGTGGAGAAAACAGGAGTGTCCCTAAGAACACACTGACAACCCCAACTCACCACAGACACAGAATTCCAATCCAAAACTGGATTATGAGTTTGCAGCCAGGGAAAACCCAGAACAATAGTATCATGCAGATTGTGCAGCACCAAAAATTTACAATTTTCTTGGTGGTCTGGGGCAACCCGCATTATCATCTGGGTCCAAAACTGAGGTTTATTTTCCGCCAAAAGAGTAGCATCAATACCCCTCAAAGGAATAGGCGTCCGCAGAGGTATCACGGGGAAACCACAACGTTTAGCAAAGTCCAAATCCATCAGATTCAAAGCTGCTCCTGAATCTACAAAAGCCTTAGCGGAAAATGTGGATAAGGAGCAGATCAGAGTAATTGCCAAAAGAAACTTAGGCTGTACACTGCCCACAGCAAATGTGTGTGCAAAACGTTTCTCTCGTTTAGGGCAGACAGAAATAGTATGAGAGGCGTCTCCACAGAAAAAACACAGCTTATTACGCCTTCTAAACTCCTGACGTTGCGCCCTAGACAAAACCCTAACACATTGCATAGGTTCAGACGTTTGTTCAAAAGATGTAGTTTTACGTTCACGTAAACGCCGATCAACTTGAATGGCTAATGACATAGAATCATCAAGACCAGAGGGAACAGGAAATCCCACCATAACATCTTTTACGATCTTTGATAAACCCTTCCGAAAGAGAGCTGCCAATGCACCATCATTCCATGTAGTAAGGACCACCCACTTTCGGAATTTGACAGTATAACTCTGCAGAATCCTGATCCTGGTTCAATGCCAATAGGGCCTTCTCAGCCTGATCAATAGCATTAGGTTCATCATACAACAACCCCAAGGCCTGAAAAAATTCGTCCACATTAGTCAGAATAGGATTTTCAGATTTCAAAGAAAAAGCCCAATCCTGGGGACAGCGGCGCAGCAAGGAGATGACAATTTTAACCTGCTGCGCAGAGCTCCCCGATGAGTTAGGCTTCAAGGCAAGAAATAATTTACAATTATTCTTAAAATTCAAAAATTTAGATTGATCCCCAGAAAACACATCAGGAGTAGGGATTTTTGGTTCAACAGCATGTGACTGAGCGAGACAGGCGGAAATTCCCTGCACTTCAGTAGCTAGCTGCTCCACACGATCAGACAATTGCTTAATCTCCATTAAAGAAAAAATCCTCCTACGGCCCCAGAGAAAAAGAGGAAAAAATACTTATAAAAAAAAAAATTCTGACACTTTTTTTTTTAACAATTCTTTCGTGCTTTTGAGTACCCTAGAATCTGCGGTATGGCTGGTGATTCTGTTATGATTATGTAACCGAGGAGGAAAACAAAACCAAGCTAAGTCACAGACAACCAGAGAGGTTGGTAACTAATTGGATTGCAGACCCCTGATCCTAACCACAACAACTAGAAGTAGCCGTTGAGCGTACCTATGATGATTCTAGATGCCTCGTCACAGCCAGAGGACTAAATAAGCCTAAAGCAAGAAAAGGGGAAATCTAAACTGCCCCAGAGCAGACCCCAAAGGAATAGACAGCCCCCACACATGTATTGACCGTGAAACAAGATGAAAACACAAACACAGGTAGGAAAATAGGCTGAGCAAATGATGGGGCCCACACTAACTAGAAAGGACAGGAAAGGAAAGATAGTGTCTGCAATCACGCCAAAAAAACCCTGCAAAAATGTCCAACACTTCTGATAGCAAAAAACCCTGAAGTCACTAGATTTCACCCACTATATCAGCACTCTGGCATATTCTGAGAACAGAGCAAAAAGAGGCCAATCTAATAAGGGACAAAAAGCAACCTGGCATATACAGTGACATAAGAATAGAAATTCAGCACAGCCCCAGCCGCGGCTGGCTAAGCACACAAAAACTGAATAGACCAAACCAAATCAAGTGTGAACAATAGCAGAGAACACTTAGCTTGAGAAAGCAGGAACTGAACTGGAAACTAGAACCTCAGGGGGCAGGAAAAAATCACCAGCATGGGAAAAGGGAGTCGGCTGTCTTAAATCCAGTCTGAGAATCCAGATGTCCAATCCTCGTCCTCATTATCAGGTGGCAGGTCTCTGTTAATTAGATCAGCTTCATTACCTCCTCCCACCAGCAGAGGGAGCCCCGAAAGAGAACTCATGACTCCTCTGTCAACACAACCAGCTCCTTCACCAGAAACCAGAGGCAGACCAGAAAATGAGTTCACAACAGTTTGTGTGTGCCTCTTGAAATGTATACGGAGATTCAGAATGTTTACACTATACTATATATACCTTGTGTCTGGTGATACTGTACCCTTTTTCAACTTTTTATTTTATTGGGTAATCCATACTGAGCCTGTGAGCGTCTGTGTATGACTTATGAAATATATACAGAGATTTACTGTTATCCCTAGACTGTATAAAGCTGTACGCTTCTGATACAGTACCATATATCTGCTGGTATTTTGGGTCCATTTTCCAAAACATGAGGAAGTATGGTGGAAGAGTATGCGGATGTGGGCGTGGGGGGCCACCTGGTAATGATGGTGGTGGTGGTGCATCTACTGGTAGTGCCAAAAACACAATAGCAGCTAAGGCAGGAGGTGTTGAGCCTGCATCATGGTGTAGCTCTGGAAGGCCTGTAAGGCTCCATTTTCTTTGAGTAGGTAGACTGCTTTTAAAGCAGGAGCATCAGGAACTGTTTTTGGCTAACATTGCCGAAACAGCCTCCAGCTCTATCGCCTCCTCTTCTGAAGTTTAAAAAAATGCAAGCACTGAGTCGTAAGTGCAGGCTTCTGGTCAGGAGCAACCCCTTTCCTTATGTCCTTCACCCACACCAAAAGTGAAGGATGCGGCAGCACACACTTCAGATTACTCCATGGAGCTCTTTTCACATTTTCACATACCATGCCTGGGTTAATTAAAAATGGGGCCCATCATATACTGGAGCATTCCAAATGGGGGACATCAGACACTGGAGCAGCATTTATGGGGCCCATTATACACTGGAGCATTAGAAGTAGGGCCCATTATATATGGAGCATTATTAGGGCCCATGATACACTGGAGCATTATTCATGAGGCCCATCATATACTGGAGCATTATAACAGTTAGTTACTATGCCCGGGCAATGCTGGGCTCTTCAACTAGTCATTGAATAACTGTGACATAATCAGTTGATTATGACATCATCGATTGTGCTATCATCATATGATTATGACATCTTTGTTGATAACAAATTATAATGATTATCCTCCATCCCATAGTCCAGTGCCCATATACCCATCATACATATCAGTAATCCCATAGTCCCGTGCCCATATACCCATCATGCATATCCTCCATCTCACAGTCCTGTGCCCATATTCTCATCATACATATCCTCCATCCCATAGTCCCGTGCCCATATACCCATTATATTTATCCTCCATCCCACAGTCCAGTGCCCATATACAGTGCCTTGCAAAAATATTCGGCCCCCTGGAACTTTTCAACCTTTTGGTGAAGAATCAACAACAAGTGGGACACAATTGTGAAGTTGAATTAAATTTATTGGTTATTTTACATTTCTGTGGAAATATGAAAACTGAAAAGTGGGGTGTGCAATATTATTCGGCCACTTCACTTTCAGTGCAGCAAACTCACTCCAGAAGTTCATTGTGGATCTCTGAATGATCCAATGTTGTCCTAAATGACTAATGATGATAAATATAATCCACCTGTGTGTAATCAAGTCTCCGTATAAAAGCACCTGCTCTGTGATAGTCTCAGGTGTTATGAACAGGTCACCGAGGAGGATGGCAGGAATAGGCTAGGCCATGAGGAAACCAGAAAGGTTGGTAACTTAGCGGATTGCAGACCCCTAATCCTAACAACACACCTAACAGAGTAGCCATGGAGCGTACCTACGATGCCCTAGACGCCTCGGCACAGCCAGAGAGCTAACTAAGCCTAAAGCAAGACAGGAGAAATCTAAACTGCTCCGGAGTAGAACCCCAAAGACATAGCCCCCAAGCATATATTGTCAGTGAGACAAGATGAAACACATCTTGAACAAAGACAAAAGAATCTAATTAATAAAAATATTGGAGAAAGAGAAACCAATCACAAACTAAAATGTTTCTATACTAATGCACAAAGCATGAGCAACAAACAAGGAGAATTGGAACTACTAACACAGGAAAAGAAATATGATGTCATTGGAATCACTGAAACTTGGTGGGACAATACACATGATTGGAATACAAGACTAGAAGGATACAACTTATTTGCAAGAAACAGACTTGATAAACGAGGAGGAGGTGTCGCATTGTATGTTAGAAACGCGTATATCTGCACAGAGATTGAAGCTTCAGAGACTGGGAGTTCTGTGGAAACTGTTTGGGTAAGAATACAAGGACAGAACAATGGAAAGGACACCATTGTAGGCATTTACTACAGGCCGCCTGTGCAAGCTAAAGATATGGATGAACTCTTTATGCATCAAATGGCCAAGTTCTCCAAAAAATATGAGATAGTTGTCATGGGAGATTTCAACTATCCAGACATTTGTTGGGAATCTCTCTCAGGCAAAACTAACAGGTCAAGGAAATTCTTATCCTCTCTTGCTGACAACTTTATCTTCTAAAAGGTAGGGGAGAAAACAAGGGGAACTGCTACCTTGGATCTAATCCTTATAAACAGGGAGGCAATGGTTGAGGAGGTAAAAGTGGCTGGGACCCTAGGAGGTAACGACCATGCTATTTTAGAATTTTGGATAACTAGAGGAGGAAGACCTGTGAAGACTCAGACGTCAAGGTTAGATTTCAGAAAGGCAGATTTTAAGGGATTCAGAAAGAGAATTGGAGGGATCCAATGGCTGGATATCCTTAAAGACAAAAATGTCCAGGAAGGATGGGAAATCTTGAAAAATGAAATTCTCAAAGCACAAATGTTAACAATTCCGAAAAGAGGGAAGAATAGGAAGCATTTAAGGAAACCAGGATGGATGAACACAGAACTTAAGCACATGCTAAAAAGGAAGAAAAAAAGTTTATAAAATGGAAAGAGGGAGGCATACCTAAAGAAGAATATAATGCTGTCTGCAGAACCTGCAGGGCACAAATCAGATTACTAAAGCTGAAAATGAAGTGTGGCTTGCAAGAGATGTCAAAAGCAATAATAAAGGATTTTGGGGATATGTCAAAAGTAAAAGAAAAGTCAAAGATGCTATAGAATTTTTACAGGATGAAAATGCTGAAATGGTAAGACAGGATGTTGAGAAGGCCGAACTTTTAAATTCCTATTTTGCATCTGTTTTCTCTCAGAAAGGAAATGTAACATCAACTGTTCTTCACTGTCCTATTAAGAGAATAGAAGAATCCAGGATATCTATAAACAGAAAGATAGTGAGGAAACACTTAGCTAACCTAAGTGAATTCAAGTCTCCAGGTCCAGATGAATTACACCCCAGAGTATTGAAGGAGATAGCAGAAGAAATTTTTGAACCCCTCTCCATAATCTTTGAAAATTCTTGGAGAAAAGGAGAAGTCCCAGAAGACTGGAGAAGAGCAAATGTTGTTCCTATCTTCAAAAAGGGGAAGAAGGTGGACCCAGGCAACTATAGGCCGATGAGCCTGACTTCTATACCAGGAAAGATCTTTGAACAAATTATTAAACAACATGTATGTCAGTACCTGGATAAGAATGAAGTGATTAAACAGAGTCAGCATGGGTTTGTAACTAATAAGTCATGTCAGACTAACTTAATTTCCTTCTATGATGGAATCACTGATTGGGTGGATCAAGGAAATGCTGTAGATATAGTATATCTTGACTTCAGCAAAGCATTTGACAAAGTATCTCACACAATCCTTATTGAAAAAATGACTAAGTATGGAATGGACAAGGCAACTGTTAGGTGGATTCATAACTGGCCTAGTGATCGGACCCAAAGAGCGGTCGTAAATGGCTGCACATCCAGTTGGAAGAATATCTCAAGTGGGGTACCACACGGCTCTGTCCTGGGACCTGTATTGTTCAACATCTTTATCAACTATTTAGATGAAGGAATTGAGGGAAAACTGATTAAATTTGCTTATGACACAAAGCTAGGAGGGATAGCTAATACTAGAGAAGAGAGAGAGGATTCAAAAAGATATAAATAAACTGGAGAAGTGGGCAGCAACTAACAGAATGGTTTTTAATAGGGAAAAATGCAAAGTACTACATCTGGGCAATAAAAATGAAAAAAGCATATACAGAATGGGAGGAATAGGGCTAAGCAACAGCACATGTGAAAAAGACTTGGGTATACTAATAGATCACAGACTGAATATGAGTCAACAGTGTGATGCAGCAGAAAAAAAGGCAAATGCAATTCTAGGATGCATTAACAGAAGCATACAGTCTAGATCACGTGAAGTCATTATTTCCCTCTACTCCTCTTTGGTCAGACCTCATCTGGAATATTGTGTCCAGTTTTGGGCACCACATTTTAAAAAAGACATCAACAAACTGGAGCAAGTTCAGAAAAGAGCGACCAGAATGGTGACCGGTCTGCAAACCCTGTCTTATGAGGAAAGGTTGCAGGATTTGGGAATGTTTAGTTTGCAAAAGAGAAGACTGAGAGGAGACTTAATAGCTGTCTACAGATATCTAAAGGGCTGTCACATTGTAGAAGGATCAACTTTATTCTCATTTGCACAAGGAAAGACTAGAAGCAATGGGATGAAACTGAATGGGAGGAGACACAGATTAGATATTAGAAAAAACTTTTTGACAGTTAGAGTGATCAATGAGTGGAACAAGCTGCCACAAGAAGTGGTGAGTTCTCCTTCAATGGAAGTCTTCAAACAGAGGCTGGACAGACATCTGACTGGGATGATTTAGCGAATCCTGCTTTGAGCAGGGGGTTGGACCAGATGGCCCAGGAGGTCCCTTCCAGCTCTACGATTCTATGATTCTATGACATACGCAGGCAGAAAATAGACTGAGCAAATGATGGGGCCCAAACTATCTAGATAGGATAGGAAAGGAAAGACACTGTCTGCAATCATGCAAAAACCCTAAAAATCCAACACGACTGATGTACCAAAAAACACTGAGGTCTCATGACCTCACCCCCACTATATCAGCATTCTGGTATGAACTGGCAGCAAAGCAAAAGAGTCTAATATAACAGGGGACTGAATAAACTGACACAAGCTGTAACATATGGAGCTGGGTCCAGCACAGCCCCCAGCAGGGAGCATGCTGAACCCTCACAACAAGCAGAAAGAGGCAAAACCAGATCAGATGCAAAGGATTAGCAAATGAACAACTTAACTGAAAAATGCAGGATCAGGGCAAGAGACATCAGACCTCAGAATGCACAGGAAAACTAATCACCAGTAGGGATTGAAGGAAGCCTGCTAACTTAAATACTCCAATCAGTAACCCCAGATCTCCAATCATCATCATCAGGTGGCAGACCTCTGTCAATCCGGCCAGCTCCACTACCCATAATAACCACCAGAGGAAGCCCCGACCCAGAAGTAAGAGAATTCACAACACTCAGGGTTCTGTTTGATGCACCGAGAGCATCATGAAGGCCAAGGAACACAACAAGCAGGTCTGTGATATTGTTGGAGAAGTTTAAAGCTGGATTTCGATACAAAATGATTTCCAAAACTTTAACAGCTTTCTGACATCTGACGTACTATCCCGTCCACGGGACCCGGGCCCCTATGACCGGGGACGGGATAGTACGTCATTGCGATCAGCGGCGCTCCCGGGGGGAGCGCCACTGATCGCGGCCGGGTGTCAGCTGATTATCACAGCTGACACCCGGCACAATGTGTCAGGGGCGGTCACGGACTGCCCCCAGCACGTTTACTCCTGTCACACTGCGATCAAACATGATCACAGTGTTACGGGGGATTAGAGAAGCATCGGCAGGGGGCTCCCTCCGTGCTTCCCTGAGACCCCCGGAGCGACGTGATATGCTGCATCGCTCAGTGGGTCCTCCTCCCTGCAGGCCCCCGGATCCAAGATGGCCACAGGGGTCTTCGGGGGCCTGCAGGGAGGCGGCTTCCTCAGTGTCTGCAGAGTGCAGGCATGAGGAAGCCTGCTGCAGCGCTTGTCGGATCGCTGATCTGACACAGCGCTGTGTGAAGTGTCAGATCAGCCATCTGACACTTCACAGTAATGTCCCCCCCGGACAAAGTAATAATGTTAAAAAAAAAAAAAGTGTAAAAATAATTTATAAAAAAAAATCACCAAATAAATTAAAAAAAAAAATAATCCCTAATAAATTCATTTTTTGGAAATATAAAAAATAAAAGTACACATATTTAGTATCACTGCGTCCATAACGACCCGCCCTATAAAACTGACCCACTAGTCAACCCCTTTAGTAAACTCCTTAAAAAATAAAAAATAAAGCAAAAAATAATGCTTTATCATCATACCGCCGAACAAAAAGTGCAATAACGCGCGATCAAGAAGACGGATATAAATAAATAATCATGGTCCCACAAAAAATGAGCTGCCACACAGCGTCATTTGCGAAAAAATAAAAAAGTTATAGCTCACAGAATAAAGCAATTCAAAAATAATTATTTTTGATATAAAATTGTTTTCATTGCATAAAAGTGCCAAAACATAAAAAAATCGACATAAATGAGGTATCGCTGTAATTGTACTGACCTGAAGATTAAAACCGCTTTATCAATTTTACCACACGCGGAATGGTGTAAACGCACCCCCCCAAAAGAAATTCATGAAATGCTGGTTTTTGTTCATTCTGCGTCACAAAAATCGGAATAAAAAGCGATCAAAAAATGTCACGTGACCGAAAATGGTATTAATAAAAACGTCAACTTGTGCTGCAAAAAATAAGACCTCACATGACTCAGTGGGTAAAATATGGAAAAAAAAATTATAGCTCTCAAAATGTGGTGATGCAAAAACTATTTTTACAATAAAAAGTGTCTTTTAGCGCATGACTGCTGCCAAACATAAAAAAACGCCATAAATAGTAAATCAAACCCCCCTTTATCACCCCCTTAGTTAAGGAAAAATAAAATGTATGTATTTCCAATTTCCTATTAGGTTTAGGGTTAGGGTTTAGGTTAGGGCTAGGGTTAGGGCTGAGATTAGGGTTAGGGGTGTGTTGGGGTTAGGGTTGGAGTTAGAATTGGGGGGTTTCCACTGTTTAGGCACATCAGGTGCTCTCCAAACGCAACATGGCGTCTGATCTCAATTCCAGCCAATTCTGCATTGAAAAAGTCAAACGGTGCTCCTTCCCTTCCAAGCTCTGCCATGCACACAAACAGTGGTTTACCCCCACATATGGCGGATCAGCCTACTCAGGACAAATTGCACAACAACTTTTGGGGTCCAATTTCTCCTGTTACCCTTGGGAAAATAAAAAATTGGGGGCAAAAATATTTTTGTGGAAAATATGATTTTTTTATTTTTATGGCTCTACGTTATAAACTTCTGTGAAGCACTTGGGGGTTCAAAGTGCTCACCACATATCTAAATAAGTTCCTTGGGGGGTCTAGTTTCCAAAATAGGATCACTTGTGGGGGTTTCAACAGATTAGGCATAACTGAGGCACTCCAAATGCAACATGACACTCGCAGACCATTCCATCAAAGTCTGCATTCCAAAAAGTCACTACTTCCCTTCCAAGCCCCGACGTGTGCCCATACAATAGTTTTCTCCCACATATGGGATATCAGCGTACTCAGGACAAATTGGGCAACAACTTTTGGGGTCCAATTTCTCCTCCTACCCTTGGAAAATAAATAAATAGGGGACTAAAGCATCAAGTTTGTGGAAAAAAATATGATTTTTTTATTTTCACGCCTGGGCATTATAAACTTCTGTGAAGCACTTGGGGGTTCAAAGTGCTCACCACACATCTAGATAAGTTCCTTGGAGTGTCTAGTTTCCAAAATGCAGTTACTTGTGGGGGGTTTCCACTGTTTTGGCACATCAGGGGCTTTCCAAAAGCCACATGGCATCCGATCTCAATTCCAGCCAAAAAAGTCAAATGGCGCTGCTTCCCTTCTGAGCTCTGCCATGCGCCCAAATAGTGGTTTTCCCGCACATGTGGGGTATCAGCGTACTCAGGACAAATTTCACAATAACTTTTGGGGTCCTGTTACCCTTGGGAAAATAAAAATTGGGGGTGAAAAGATAATTTTTGTGGCAAAAATATGATTTTTTAATTGTACAGTTGTACAAACCTCTGTAAAGCCCTTGGGGGTTCAAAGTTCTCACCACACATCTAGATAAGTTCCTTGGGGGGTCTAGTTTCCAAAATGTTGTCATTTGTGGGGGGTTTCCACTGTTTTGGCACATCAGGGGCTTTCCAAACGTGACATGGCGTCCGATCTCAATTCCAGCCAAAAAAGTCAAATGGCGCTGCTTCGCTTCCGAGTTCTGCCATGCACCTAAATATTGGTTTACTCCCACGTGTGGGGTATCAGCGTACTCAGGACAAATTGCACAATAACTTTTGGGGTCCTGTTACCCTTGGGAAATCAAAAATTGGGGGTGAAAAGATCATTTTTATGGAAAAAATATGATTTTTTAATTGTACGGCTGTATGTTACAAACTTCTGTAAAGCCCTTGGGAGTTCAAAGATCTCACCACATATCTAGATAAGTTCCTAAGGGGGTCTAGTTTCCAAAATGGTGTCATTTGTGGGGGTTTCCTCTGTTTTGTACTTAAATGATTTTACAATGTATGTAAATGGCGAAAAAATACTAAATGATAGTTCTTAACATTTACTTCTATCAGTATAATAAATATAGTGTACTTTATGTACAAATAATTCTAGCTTTACTAAATGTACTCTACCCTTTATAAAGACAAATGGGCGGCCCCTTGAAATGGCGCTGGATGTTGGCTGTGGGACCGGACGTTACACTTTACCTCTAGCTCCTCACTTCAAAAAAGTCCTGGGACTAGACATCAGTGAATCCCAGATAATTGTGGCTGAACAAATGACTTTGGCAAAAAATGTGTCATACATGTGAGTACTAGTACTGGATTTACTAATTATGCTGATATGGGAGCATTAGATGGCATAAGTGATTCTCTCCATCATTTGTCTGTCCTCTGTCTGTAGGGTGGCTCCAGCTGAGAAGTTACCTGTAAAGGATGCTTCTGTGGATCTGGTACATGCTGGACTTGCTGCTCATTGGTTCACATTAGACAAGTTTCTCGATGAGACAGTTCGAGTCTTGAAGACAAGAGGATGCTTGGCTTTCCATGGTTTAGTACTATCCAGTGAGCCTGAATACAAAAACTTGTCAGACGACCTGAATGCAGTAATGTCAGAGGTAACTTACAGATTACATACAGCGGGTGAAATAAGTGTTGATTATGTCACCATATATTTCTAAAGGTGCAATTGACATGAAATTCTCACCAGATGTCGATAACAACCCATCCAATCCACAGTGGCAAAGAAATCAAATCATAGATGTCCATAAATTATGTTATGTGTAATAATGAGAAATGACACAGAAAAAGTTTAGAGCAAACTTGCTGAAATGTATTTATTTCTTAGTACAAAAGCCTTTTTTCGTGATGACAGCATCAGGACGCCTCCCCATCCATCATTGCATGCATGCCTCCCCTGTCATTGTATGCATGCCTCCCCGTCCCTGTCATTGCATGCATGCCTCCCCTGTCATTGTATGCATGCCTCCCCGTCCTATTCCTGTATGCATGGCTCCTTATCCCAATCCCTGTTTGCATGTTTCCTATTGAAAAAAAACTGCATCTCGTTCTGGCCGACGGCACCTGCAGCTCTTCCGCCTATGGGAGTGGAGAGCAGTGCATATTCAGTATCTTAATGAGCTGCAGGCGCCAGCGGCTGGATCAAGATACAGTGGCAGCACCCAGGGCAGGTAGGTGAGTATGATATGTGCTGGAAGGCTGTGGCTGGCACTGTGCGCTATTGCAGCAGCGGCACAGGCTTTAGCCACATCTGCCGACTCCTGCCTTTGTGACCCACCACTCCTCCTTCCCCTCCGGCTTTCTGGGACAATGACTCGTGTATAAGCCGAGGGGGGGTGTTTTCAGCACACAAAGAATGTGCTGAAAAACTCGGCTTACACACAAGTATATACAGTAGTTTGCCAATGCTGTATGTTGAAAAACAGCCCCACACCACAATGTTCCAACCTCCAAACTTTAATGTTGGTATAGTTTTTTGGAGAACATATGCAGTGCCTTTTGGCCTACATATGGTGTATAATGGCACCCAAAGAGTTCAATTGTGGTCTCACCTGACCAGACTATATTCTAGCAGTATTTCACAGTCTTGTCTAAAAGTTGTTGAGCAAAGTTTAAATGCACTTGAACATGCTTTTTGTTCAACAATGGAGTCTTGCGTGGTGAGCGTGCATACAGGCCATTGAAGTTGAGTGCATTACTTAGGCCGGTTTCACATTTGCGCTTTTACAGCGCACGCACGGCCGGGGGTAGCTCCGCCCCCGAGCCGGCTCTCTGCCCGGCGTGCCCGCCCCTTGCTTGTAGCGCCGCCTCCTAGCGGACAGCGGCGCCTGCGATCGGCGCACCCTATCTTTAGCATAGGGTGCGCAGATCGTGCGCAGGCCGTGCGCTAGTTGCGCTTTGACCTGCGCTGCGCACTTTTGACGGTGCGCCGTGCGCGCCAAAATCCGAAAAGTTGGATTTTGGCGCGCACGGCGCACCGTCAAAAGTGCGCAGCGCAGGTCAAAGCGCAACTAGCGCACGGCCTGCGCACGATCTGCGCACCCTATGCTAAAGATAGGGTGCGCCGTTCGCAGGCGCCGCTGTCCGCTAGGAGGCGGCGCTACAAGCAAGGGGCGGGCACGCCGGGCAGAGAGCCGGCTCGGGGGCGGAGCTACCCCCGGCCGTGCGTGCGCTGTAAAAGCGCAAATGTGAAACCGGCCTTATAGTGTTATTTAAAACAATTGTAGCTGCTGATTCCAGGTCTTTCTGTAGCTCTCAAACAAATAAAGTTGCACTCTGTACTGCTAAAACACTACAAACTTTATTTGTTTGTTGTATATGGAAGTGGCTGCTCCTAGTTCGTACCTGTACACACCAGTTTTCTGATTTGGAAGTGCCAGTAAGCTTTCTGTTATTTGTATATCAGCCCTCTGACCAAGCACTCCACCCTCCAGTCTGTGGTGGTTTTAATTGTAGCAGGATCCTACCTACCCATAAATTCAGGCTTCAGTCTAAGAGAGATATTCACCCTAGACACGTAGGGTCCCAGCAAACCGGAGACCGCATTGTCGTTGGCTGCTGGGCATACATGAATTGGCCAATTTATTTGCTAAGCATCTCCCTTTTTTATTATTTTCTAGAGCAGTAATGCTATTCATATTTCATATATTCCATATTTCATGCTTTAACAGTACAGAGTTCAATTTTATTTGTTTATTGTATATTTAGGAGACTGCTCCTATTTCGCTCCAGAAACCACTGGAGCTATAGGCGGAGGAGGACATGACTTGGGGATGGGTGGACCTTTACTCCTGCAGCTATTTTGGTATAGTGGTATAGATTTTAAGCAAGAGTGATGTTGCTTTCAGAGGAAGAAGCCCAGTATGTCTGTGCCTGGTGGGTTACTGTGAGGAGGGTGGGGCTTATATAGAGCAGGAAATCTGTGTCTCTCCCTCTTTCTTACACAGGATGAAGAGGAGGAAGCATGTCTGCAGTTTCAGGGAGTATAATGCTGGGGTTATCACCTCACATGACAGATGATAGGAGCACATTCACCTCAGACATTATGTACTAGTGTAGTATCAGCTCCTACATTATGTATGGGATCAATATTACCTCAGCAATTCATGTAGCTGCCATGTCCCTCATGTGCATGCTACATTTTCCTCACAGACTGTGAGACAACTTCTGGGTGACCTCCCTGTAGACATGTTTGATATACTCCTCTGCATTCACCTCAGACATTGTGTAGTGTGTACTAGGGTAGTATCAGCTCCTACATCATATCTGGGATCAAGATTACCTCAGAAATTCATGTAGCTGCCATGTTCCCTCACTTATTGCAGAGGCAGCTTTTGTGTGACCTCCCTGCAGACATTTCTGATATACCACATTACTGCTGTATTATACAGAGTCTTCATGAATTCTGGGTTTATGTATGATAGGACAGAGCAGGGACATACAGTGTCTGCCATTACTATGGTGGAGCTGAGCAGTCACATGTATTAGAGACACTGGTGAGAGGAGCAGTCGGGGGATGGTATATGTATGATGATGAGAGGCTGCACTTCATGTCAGTGCACTGTATACTGACCCTGCTGTGTGCTGATTATCCCCTCTTCCCAGTTATGGAATCTGATGATCTGTATGTGACCTCATCTCTGTTACATACTGTGAGGCTGGGTGTGCAGATCCAGTGTAAGGCCTATTTCACACTTCAGTTTTTGACAATCAGTCAAAATCCGCCAAAAAGTGAAAATGGCGGATCCGCTTAAAATGTGTAAAAACGGATGCCAGCTGATGGTACGGATCCGTTTTTTGACGGATCCGCTAAATGGATTTTTGGACGGATCCGTCAAAAATCGCATCTGTTCCATCCGTTGGATCCGTTTTCTTGCGGATCCGTTTTTCCAAACCTCCAAAATGGAATGCTCCCAAATATGATTGGCTCTTGGAAAATGCTCCCAAATGTGATTGGATACTGGAAACTAGGGAAAACTATATCTAGGGTGTTGTAATACAATATCTTTGAAAGGTTTTAGAGCTAGTGGCAGCGATGGAAGGAGTTATTGCGAGTATTGACAGCTTCTGTGTGGACTTTGACCTCCAGTGCAATCGGTTGGCAATTATTGCTATCCAGAGGGAGAAAAGAAGACTGCAAATCCTGCGTCAGAGGAGACGGTGCCAGTGGATTCATCCCATAAATGCACAGAGGTTTACCCGTGGCATGTTTTCTACACTATACCTGGAATTGAAGGATAACCCGGACAAGTTCTTCAGCTATGTGCGCATGAGGCAGGACTTGTTCGACATATTGGTGGATCGTGTTGCAGAACAAATCCAGAGAAGGGACACCTACATGCGGTTTTCTATTTCACCGGCGGAGCGTTTGATGGTGACCCTTCGGTAAGTTATCTATTTTTTAAAATGTTTCAGATTCTGCAGACTTTTATTATGTTATGGCTTGTATTTTGTATTAATTTTACTTTTTTCCCTTTTTTTTACAAGTTTCCTGGCAACTGGAGAATCATTCACCTCCCTCCATTACCAGTTCCACCTTGGGATTTCAACTATATCTGGAATTGTACAACAGACCTGCCGGGCATTGTGGGATTGTCTCCATGAGGAATACATCCCAGAGCTAACACAGGAGAGGTGGCTGGAGATTGCAGACACCTTTCAACAAATCTGCCAGTTTCCAAATTGCATTGGTGCCATGGATGGGAAGCATATTCGGATTGTGAAACCCATTGGATCTGGATCAGAATTTTACAACTACAAAAAATACTTTTCAATTGTACTTATGGCCATTGCGGACGCAAACTGCAAATTCATTGCCGTGGACATTGGTGCATATGGTCATTCAAATGACTCTTAGGTCTTCAAGATGTCCGCAATGGGCTGTCGTTTGTATGGAGACAGTTTTGCTTTTCCGCCTCCAAGACCACTCCCTGGAACAACAGGCCCACCAATGCCATTTGTGTGCGTTGGTGATGACGCATTTCAGCTGTCCAAACACCTACTCAAGCCCTATGGTAGTCATGGATTGACACACCGCAAAAAAATATATAACTATCGATTGACCAGAGCGCGCAGAGTTGTGGAGTGCACTTTTGGCATTTTAACTGCAAAATGGAGAGTCCTGTTAAGGGCCATAAAAATGAAAATAGAGACTGTGGATGAGGTGGTGAAGGCGTGTGTCATCCTGCACAACTTTGTACTTTCAAAGGAACCTGTTTCCATAGAAGAAAATCTGTCTGAAACCACATTGTGGGATTATCAGCAGCCAACTGTTCGGAGTACTGGGTCAGTGGCAAGAATGAGGGACACATTTGCAGATTATTTTCTGACACCAGAGGGAAAGCTTGCCTGGAAAGATGACATGGTATAATTTTGTTTTTTAATACCAATTGTGGGAAATAAAAGTGTTGTGTTTTCACCTTTACACTAACGGTTTACTGTAAAATGTTACCAAGTGTTTTATTTTACCTCATCACCAGTGTACTTGTTACCAAGTGTTGTGTTTTTTTTTGTACCTCACCACCAGTGTACTTGTTACCAAGTGTTTTTTTTTTTTTACCTCACCACCAGTGTACTTGTTACCAAGTGTTGTGTTACTTTCAACCTTTACCAAGAATTAAATAAAAAAAATTAACAATGGCGTGGCAGGGTTATTAATAATGCCTTTGTAGACTTTTTCTGCTTTAGGTTTATTTAAATTACTACTTATAATGTTGATGTTATATTGTGTATAGTTTTTAATTACTCCCTATTTATAATTTCTTTCTATTGATATGTTCATCACTTTTCGGGTAGTGATAGTAAGTGGGTTTAAGAAATTTACTGCACAGCTACTGTAAATAATGGTGGTTTCTAGAACTAAAATCTGTGAATTGGTGAATTATTAGAGCTGGCTACAATGCATGCAGTATAATAGTTTTTTGGGGCTTGACAGATGTCATTATACAGGTATTCAGATTGTAGCTACGACCTTAATTATGGTTTACTTTCCACATTCCCCATTATGGGATCCTCATTGCAGGATGTTTAGCAACTGTTATTTTGCTGTAGTTACCGTATTATCGATCATAACTTGGTAGCATGGCATTGATAAAATTCCAGAGCTCCGACAGATTAATTTTCTTTTTTATTACTTGTGTGCACAGTCTTTCCATAGCATGTAGAAATGGTTGATGGCTTTATTAGGCATGGTTGATGGGGGTCGAGTCCATTTATGGTGTCAAATGGCCTCTCTGGTGGCGGTTTAGGAGTCAGGTGGAAGTTGCAGACAAGTTAAGGTGGACCCATTTTAACTAATAGAGGATATAAAACCTCATGGTGGTGAACAGGCTCGGCTTTGGTGGACAGCCTCAAGGACGTTGTAATGGTAACGTCAATCAGGGGCGGGCACAGTGGTTAAGCACAGGAGTGAGGATAATAGGGTCATTGGTGCCCTGAAAGTTTACTGGCTCTGCTTGAATGGCAAGCCAGTGCGTGCCACCCCTTTATGACTGTCTGACCTGGTTCTGTATGTCAGACAGTTGGGGATATCACAGTACTTGTGAATCCCAATGTACTAGCACTTCACCTGACTCCTACTGTGATTGTTTTAATCCTGTGATTTAAATAAAGCTGTGGCCATTTTGACAACCAAAGTAATGTGTTGTGTGTTTATTCTAGTGCCTAGGTTTGCTGTAGTTATGGTGGTTTTAAGATGGAGTGGGGGTCCGTCCCATATCCATAGTCATGTACACACCAGTTTTCTGATTTGGAAGTGCCAGTCAGTTTTTTGTTATTTCTGTAGCTCTCCACATGTGGTCCTTGGCTATTGGACAACTCTTCTGATAATTCTTTTCAATCGTCTATCTGAAATCTTGCAGGGAGCACCTGGTCGTGGCCGGTTTATGATGAAATTATGTTCTTTCCAATTCTGGATTATGTTTCCAACAGTGCTCACTGGAAGCTTCAGTAGTTTAGAAATTCTTTTGCAACCAATGCCATCAGTATGTATTGCAGCAATAAGGTATTAAAGGTATTGAGGCAGCACACTGGTTTTACCCATCATGAGATGTTTCTTGCATGGCACCTTGATAATGAGACACCTTTTTATAGTCCTTCCATTAAACTAGATGATATTATTATTCATCAAGGGTATGTGTAGACGATCAGTATACGCTGCGGGTTGGACGCTGCGTACTTGTGCAGCATCCAACCTGTAGCATCCAGCTGTTACAGCATAGTGGATGGGATTTCAAGAAATTACACTTCCACTATGTGGCCAGAGGTGCCAGCTAGGTATGAGCGAGCATATTCGTGGGTATTCGGTACTTGGCGAGTAATGCGGTACTCGCGGTACTCGGTACATAGCGAGCATTTCACTACTCGCCTCGCACTATTCGGTTCTCCCGTCTAGCAGTTGCCAATCACAGTAATGCCGCACCCTTCTTGGTTGTGGGCGACATTACTATGATTGGCTGGCCACCCAGCGTCATAGACTATGAGTCGTCATAGCCTGGCTCTTATCTAAGCCCTGCCGCCATTTTCTGCACATTGCATGCAGAACACAGCTAGTGAAGGGAGAGTGTGAGCAGCTGCTAGGGAGAGTTGTTTGCTGGTGCAAATCATACAGAAATCCTCTGTGAAACCCAAAAGCTCATTTCAGAGCTCAGGGACTGAGTAGTGACCGTTTTCCCAGCTTTTTTGGGGGTCACATTTACCCCTGCAGGGCAGTTTTTTTGTGCTGTTGCGGTGCTGTGTTCACAGCGAATAGTATGCACGCACGCTACTGCACAACTGACACGCAGCCAGCACCGCTGTCTTGTGTGGTGTCTGGGGTGTGTATTCTTGCCTGAAACCTCAGGGCAGTTGTTTTTGTGCTGTTGCGGTGCTGTGTTCACAGCAAATAGTACGCACGCACGCTACTGCACAGCTGACATGCAGCCAGCACCGCTGTCTTGTGTGGTGTCTGGGGTGCGTATTCTTGCCTGAAACCTCAGGGCAGTTTTTTTGTGCTGTTGTGGTGCTGTGTTCACAGCGAATAGTATGCACGCTACTGCACAGCTGACATGCAGCCAGCACCACTGTCTTGTGTGGCGTCTGGGGTGCGTATTCTTGACTGAAACCTCAGGGCAGTTTTTTTTGTGCGGTTGCAGTGCTGTGTTCACAGCAAATAGTATGCACACACGCTACTGCATAACTGACACGCAGCCAGCACTGCTGTCTTGTGTGGTGTCTGGGGTGCGTATTCTTGCCTGAAACTTCAGGGAAATTTTTTTCTGCTGCTGCGGTGCTGTTTGTAAAACACAAAGCGGTACTGGGCTGTACACAAAGCACTAACTGCTCCTTGTTCCCCAATATCTGCATCTGAACACCTGCAACTATGGCAGAAAAATCCAAAATTCCTAAAAAGGCTGTGGTGAAGGGACAGGGACGTGGGGTCGTTGGTGCCCAACAAGGCACAGTCTGGGAGATTGAAGATGTTAGGCGTCGGAATCCTTTCGCTGCACAGCAGGAATCCCGAGCCTTGCATTCGGCTGTCTCCCATTCCTCTCCAGGAGGCTGCTCAGCAGACGCGTCCATCCTGGCGCTCTGCTCAGACCAGCTCTATGGGTTTGGTTGCTGCTGCCACCTCTGGTCCAGCTATAGCAATGCATGCTTCGGTCCACTGAGCATGCCCGTGGGACGATCTCTCATTGGAGATCGGAGGTCACATGGTCAGGTCCTTCTCCAGCTTGGATTGGACCATCAGGAAGGTCCCGGAAGGATGCTGTCATAAAAGGTTTGCATGGCCGCTCGGCCATGCGCTAGTATATACTGCATTACCAGACTATGAGGAGTGAGAGTTGTATGCATGTATGAGTGTCTCTGGTGAATGACTCATTAAGAAACTCCTACCCTTGGTATGCATGTGTTGTGCAGCCTAGCCTGTTAAGCACCCAGGCTTGGGTGTGGGTAGAGGCAGAGTCTGAGACTGGCATCAGTGTCCACCGGTGGCTCTGCACGCCACAGTGCACGTGCTTGACACTCCACCATAGTCATCGTCTATAGTGGCATCCGCAGGTGCGACGCTGCGCGCTCAGAAGGTCTAGACAGACTCTGACCCCGTGTCCTTGGGGCAGAGTTCTGTGACCGCATTCTGTGCGCTCTGTTGCCGAGCTCTGTAAGCTAAACAGGGTCTGGCATTTATGTTCTGTGGTAGTGCGGCTCTGTGAGGTAAGAGTTCGCCCTGTTCACACTGGGTGACATTAACCCATGTGTGACCTTTTGTATACCGCTTTGTACTTCCGCCATTACTAAGCAGCAGTTTACCACCCCTGCACAGTGGACCCCGGGCTGCGAACGCACCTTACTATTATATATTATTTGGTGCGTTCCGACAGCCCTAACAGAAGAAGGTTGATGCATCTAGTTTCCTGGCGAAATTTCCCGGTCTGGAACATTAACGGGCCTGGAAGCCAGAAGAACAAGAGCAGATACTGTCTTGGATGGCTGATAAGGCCTCAACAAAATGTTTTAGTAGCACCCAATTGTCCATGACAAAACAGTCTACTGTCCATACAGATAACGCTGGATCATCCTATTCTCAACCTGTTCCTAGTTCATCACCCGGTCAGGAGTCACAGGAAACATTTGACCCCGACCTTGGTCACTCCGAGGATCTGTTTGATCCATTTCCTTGCATTGCCTCTGGCCTCTCACCGCACGACATTGAAGAGGAATGTGAGGGGGTATCGTCTTTTGATGATGGCCAAATATTTGAAACCCCACTGCCAGAAGAAAGCCACTTTCATCCACGTGATATACCGGATGAAGAGGTGGAGGCTGATGGTGATGACACACAGTTGCCATCTGGCCAGTCGCCAATATCAACACGGAAGGAGGATAACATGGACAACGATGAGGTCGATGATGAGACCACCGATCCGACCTTGACTGTTGACACGCATAGCCAGCACATCAGCACAGAGGATGAAGGTGGATACGTAGCACCAACAAAGGCACGAAGGGCTACTGGTTTGAGCAGAGTTCTAAGTGTGTCAACTGTTGCCAAGAGCAATCCCTCTGTGCCCCAAGTCAAGGCAAGGGTGTGTTCAGCCACTGTCTGGAAATTTTTTTCCGATAATCCTTCTGAACCAAATGTTGTCATCTGTAGCATCTGCCATAGGAAGCTGAGCAGAGGCCAGGGCAAAGGCAACCATAGCACCACCAGTATGCGGAAACACATAGCTGCCAAGCACCCTAGTCGGTGGGCTGAACAACAGGGTACCAAATCAGTGTCTGCGACTGCGAGTCAAACCACTGCCATGTCACCTGTGATACGTCCTTTCCAATCTGCTGGGCAGGAAGCAGGTGATCATCATACCTCTTGCTCACAAGCTGCAGTTGCAAAGATGCAGGCCACAACAAGCTCATCCACTTGTTTGTCCCAGGAAAGCATACTTTGTCCTTGCCCCAGATGTATGAAAGGATGCATAAATACCAAGCCACGCACCCACAAGCACAAATACTGAACGCGCACATTGCCAAGTTGCTAGCCGTGGAGATGTTGCCGTTTAGGCTTGTGGGGACACAGTCTTTCCGTGATCTTTTGGCTGTGGCTGCCCCACGATACTCTGTTCCCAGCCGGCACTATTTTTCACCGTGTGCCATCCCCGCGTTACACCAGCACGTCTTAAACAATCTAAAGTGTGCTCTCACCAACGCCATAACCGGGAAGGTCCATCTTACCACAGACACGTGGACAAGTACTTGTGGCCAGGGATGATACATCTCTGTCACGGCACACTGGCTCAACCTGGTGGAGGGTGGGACAAAGTCTCAAACTGGACCATCATCACATATCCTACCCACGCCACGAATAGTGGGCCCAACCTCAATCAGGGTTTCTGCCTCATCATATACTTCCAGTCTCCCCTCTTCCTCCTCCTCCGCCTTGTCATCCTATGCTGAACCACCCTCCACATCACTCCCAAGTTGGGAGCTGTGCAGCAGCGCATCGGCAAAGCGGCAAAATGCTCTGCTGAGCTGATCTGCTTAGGTGAAACACCACACACTGCAGCAGAGCTGTGGCAAAGAATAAAACAACAGACCAATCAGTGGCTCTCCCCACTGCAACTCCAACCTGTCTGCATTCTCTGTAGTCAACCGTGTGCGTGTATCTGTGATGATTGCCCCAGCGGCACTGAAAACACGCTATGACATCACACTAGCAGCAGGGCAGGCCAGCACCTCCAAGGCATAGAAGGAGAAGTCGGGCCAACTATGCAGCTTGGATACCCAATAATTAAATGGTACAGAAGCATCAGGAAGGATGCAGGTACAGTCACTTAGATAGTCGTTGACCATCTTGTTCAACTTCTCCCTCCTTGACATTGCTACTTTTCCAGCTAGACCTTGGTGATGAGCCGGTTTATTGAAGATGGCCCAGTTTGTGGACATTTTACCACCACCTCTTTTGGACCTGCTTGGCATATCTCTCCCCATTAATGCATGCTATTGCACAGAGCTGTTATCTCTGCTAGCAGTACTATCTGAGGGTGCTGTTGCCATCAAATGATCAACAACGGCCTTCTTGAAAGATTCCATTGTGAAACCCCTTGGTGACTGCAACAGAAGCAAAGGAAATTTGTCCTTGTACCGTGGGTCTAGAAAGTTGGCCAACCAGTATAGGTTGCTATTGAAAATGTGGATTATGCGAGGGTCTTGGCACAGAGAGTCAGATATGAAGTGTGCCAAGTAGTGTTGAGCGATACCGTTCGATACCCAAAAATATCGTATCGGATGGTATCGCCCGATACGAAAAAAATATCGGGTATCGCCGATTCCGATACCGGAAGTCCCATTCAAGTCAATGGGACTTCCGGTATCGGAATTAAAAAAAGCCCTTTATTTCCTTGTTGGCTAATTCTACATAATTGAAAACAAATAAGAATCATGTAGAATGTATTGTGGGAGGTGGAGGAGACATTAAAAGCATAGTGGTATATTCAAATCACATGGCATAGCATTAATTCCAATTTTTTTTTTCAGTACGTTCGGAGATAAAAAGATATTGACTATGTTAACCTTTTTTATATTTTGTCAGATATGTATGTTTCACAACTTCCATGCTCTTCACGTTCTTTTGTACTTCTCCCACACTTTCTCCTTCATGATCCGCAGCAGTAGCATTTTTTTCATCAACTTTTTCTTCACCTTATTCATCTTCTTCTTCTTCATCTTCTTCCCATTAACTTTTTTTTCCATTCTTCATATTCTTCTTATTCAGCTATTATCAATTTTAATATGCTATTTCTTCATCTTCTTCCTATTCTTCTTTGTCTTCATTCTCTTATGGTGACAGGCATTCCTGTAGTACTTATCTATAAAAGTTATAAGATTACACCTTACGTTCTGCCTGTCACTAAAGATTTACAACAGGATTTGTCCGCGTTCAGTTTGGCCTGCAGCAGCAGGCATTTTCCAGGGGCACCACGAGGAGGAACGGACTCACCCCCATTTACTGCTTAGTCTTCTTCTGCTTATAATTTTGATTTCTTCTATGCTGATTTTTAGTCTTATGCTTAATGTTCTTCTGCTTTCTGTTCTTCTGCTTTTGCTTCTTCTGCTTCTTGATCTTCTGTCTTTTGTTCTGTATCTTTTTGGTTGTCTTCCTGTTCTTTGTCCTCTTGGTCTTATTATTTAGGGTCATATTTCTGTTCTTCTTTGGTGTGGTCTTCAGGGTTGTC
This sequence comes from Dendrobates tinctorius, assembly GCF_039654945.1. Classification (NCBI taxonomy): domain Eukaryota; kingdom Metazoa; phylum Chordata; class Amphibia; order Anura; family Dendrobatidae; genus Dendrobates; species Dendrobates tinctorius. Next base: position 11,435,796 of record NW_027361866.1, read on the forward strand.
GTCATCAGGGTCGTCGTCATGGAGATCAATAAGGATTACCAAAGACAATTTCAAAAAGCTTGATCTTGGATATGTAGCAGAAGGTACAAGAAGGCTGAGAAACTGGCGAGAACCAGCAGACAGTGCTGGCACCCGGATGGGTTGCAGAAGGAACAAGAGCCAATGGCACTACCGAGGACCAACTGACGGTGCTGGACCACGGTTACTAAGCGGAAGGTACCTGGATACAACAAAGAGAAAAAGACTGTGCATGAGTGTGGGATCACCATGCCAAAACCAATCATTTATATAAATATAAGTTTTTATTATTGATTACACAACAAGCAGCAAAGAAGCAGCAAAAAACACCACACATAAAAACAATTAAAATGAACCGATCAACAGGTATACCGCTAGCTGCGAAATATAAAGGCACCAAAATACATCAATAACATTCTTAATACAGTACCATATATTACAGACAATATATTGGGGACAGGGAGTAAAAAATGACTGGACAATGCAGTGGAATCCCAAACCAGCATATAAAATGCAAAGCACCTGCCAGAAGGTACCAGTCAATGCTCCCTAAAGGGGTCCTATAATGTTGAAAAAAATGTATGATATAAAGAATGTGAATGTCAGAAGGAGCTCCCCATAGGGTGAAATCGCTGGCCCAAAAGGTCACTGAGGCTGCCATAAGAGAATAGGCTGGTAATATATAATATAATAGTTACACCCCCAAACGGGAGTGTAATACATCACCCCAGAAACACAATAGTCAGTAAGTCCAGTCAGAAGTCGCCCCAACGTCTGTGGATGGTGCCAGCAGCTGCCGCGGGATACAGCGACCCACGCGTTCCGACACCGCTGGTGTCTTTCTCAAGGTGAGTGCTAGTGAAGCCTCAAGACGCCGCTATTTAAATCAAAGAAATCACTAATAAATCCTTACCAGGTGGCGACTGGTAACGTGCAGGAAGATCATGGAGGAGGATATGACCTCACAGTTTCTCAGAGAACTTTTGCGCAAGCGCCATCACGCGATAGCAGAATCGTATTGGAGTATAAGTTAAAGTCTCGTGGGGATTAAACATCCCGCGCCTGCGCATTGCGGCCGAGCAGATAACCACAGCCAATCTTATAAGCGCTGTCATAGTCCGTCACGGATCCAAGTCTCATGTGATGAACAAATCTCACGCATGCGTGACTCAACCCTCAAACAGACATAGCAGGAGGGCGGGCATAATATCAAACATACAAGTGCGGAAACGTCATTCCAACATCAACGACGAATCTTAGAATAAAGAACAGGAACTTGCGGGAAATAGAGATCCCATAAATACAAACTGCAGCCCAATATGCAGTCAAATTCTTATTGATAGATACTGGCACAAGTTTTGTGACAGCATTAATTAAAGATCAAGTGCCCACATCTTTAATGGATCACGCACATGCGCAATCACCCCACAAACGGTTATCATAGCGATAAAGACGAAAACCTGTCCCTCCACACAAATCCTCATGTACAGTAGACCGAAACATTAGTTCCCCCCAAAAAAACAGAATAAGCCATGATTGCTGGACGCAAAAAGAGTAAATACCCTAATTTTGCCGAAAAGCAAAATATCAGAGAGGACACATATAGTAAACAGCACTACTATGACAAAGGGGCGGCGCTCAACAAAATGGATTTTTATTATTATTATAAAACCCCTCACACAGCCCATATGTCTATGGTAGTCCCATATAGAGACCAGTGTTTACGGCCCAAAACTAGGCCACTCAAATGAAGATGTCCAATAGAACCACTAGAAACACTGAGAAATAAATAAAAATGTCTATTTAGCACTCTATCAACCAACTTGGGGCATCCTGATTGAATAACAGTTTACAGCGAAGCAAACTGGAGCCATAATGATAAATAAGATAAATCAGACATGTATATGAATACTAGTTAACTATAGCGAAGGCCGGCCAAAAATTTATCTTCAGTTAGATAAATTCAGCACCCACACGTACATGAAATCTTATTGATGTTCACCTATATCTTATGCACTAAAACGGTTATGGTCCAAAATGCCACACCATGATGTCATACAGAGCAGAGGCAATAAATAGCACATTAAGATTGATCTAAAACGAATAAAGACCGAGAGCTGCTGGTAGCCCATTAGCCTCAGATATAGGAAAATAAAGATTAAGGTGCCGGGATAACAAATGTATATTATAGTCTCACAAATTAAGGACAAGTTACAACGACACCAACAGGGAAACCCAAGAATAAATAAATGAAAGAGAACAGCAATGGAGTGGCCGAATCCTCATAATTTTTTCTTCTTTTTTCCTCAGGGTTGAACACGATGTCATAACGAGGGAATATTGCTAGAAGACATCCACGTTAAAGATCTCAAAAACCAAAAATGGAGAGAGGTCGCAAACTTCAATATACGAGAGGATCCTGGACCTAAACCCTAAGGGAGGAAAAACAGCAAAGACAAGAGAGAGGTAGATGAGATACAGCAACCCAGTCTATAATTTCTTATAGAAGCCATTGTACAACAGCTCCTCATTCAACCCACGTGGTGAAAGACAATCCAGGTCAAAGATCTATCTCGCTTCCCTCCGGAGGAGCTCTTCTGAGATGTTGCCCCCCCTGATGTTGACACGAACCCCCTCCAGTCCCATAACTCTGAAGGAGTCTGGGGAGCCCCCATGGACGTCAAGAAAGTGGGTGGCCACAGAGGTCAGCGGTTTACCCTTACCTCTGTCAGCCCTTGCAGTCATAATATTCGAGAGGTGCTGCTGTGTCCTGCGTCGTAATTCTTGCGTTGTCTTCCCCACGTACAATTTCTTGCATCCGCTGACCAGGGCATAGACCATGTTGCGAGAGCGGCAGTTGAAATACGCCTTCGGCTGTATCTGTGAAGGCAGACAAAGCACCGACAATAATTTATTGGTCAAAATTCGAGGACAGATGGAGCAGTCCCCACATGGGAACGTGCCCCTGATATCATGGCCGGTACGAATCTTAGTGATTGGACGTCTAAAATGGCTATTGGACAGAATATCCTTGAGGTTCCGCGCCCTTCTAGCCACCACACTAGGACGTTCATCTACAAAACGTAGTAGCTTAGAGTCACTCAACAAGATGCCCCAATTGTTCTCAAGGATTTGGTAAACATCATTCCACTGATTGTGGAATCTCGTGATGAGGCTGACTCGATTTCGGGCTGCCCTTACCCGTGGGTTGAGAAATTCCTCCCTGGGTCTGTTCCTGGAGAACTCAAAGGCCCCAGATACAATCCTCCTTGGATATCCTCTCTCACGAAATCTATTGGATAGTTGGCGCGATTCCCTCATGAAGTCTTCCGTACAGCTACAATTTCTCCTAATTCGAATAAATTGTCCTTTCGGGATTCCCTTGCATAAATGTGCAGGGTGAAAACTCTCAAAGTGTAAAACGTTATTAGTGGCCGTTGATTTACGGAACAACGTCGTAGTAATGCGATTTTGGCACACTCCAATCTTGAGATCCAAAAAGTCCACCTAACTAGAAGAGAAGGTACAGGTAAGCCTGATGTTCCAGCAGTTCTCATTTAGCCCTGCCATAAAATCCATTAGCTGGGTTTCAGATCCCAGCCAGATGATAACAATGTCATCAATATATCTGTACCACTTGAACACCCATTTGGAAAAGCCATCTAGTTGATAGACGTGTGTCTCCTCCCACCAACCCAAAAAAAGGTTGGCATAGGAGGGCGCACACTTGGCCCCCATGGCTGTCCCAGATACTTGCCTAAAGAATGCCCTATCAAAAACAAAATAGTTTTTTTCAAGGACAAACTTGAGGAGCTCCAAAATAAACGTGTCATGACCCCTGTCACCCGTAGTGTGTTGGTTTAAAAAGTAAGAGACGGCCTCCATACCAAGATTGTGACTGATATTGGTGTATAACGCCTCCACATCTAGGGTGACCAGAATGGTGCCATCGGGGATTTCCAAGTCCTTCAAGAGCAGTAACAGGTGAGTGGTATCTCTAACGAAAGATTCCAACCGTTGGGCCATAGGCTGCAAAAAGAAGTCAAGATAAGCACAAGGTTTCTCATAAAGACCGCCCAGCCCAGAAACAATGGGTCTGCCCGGAGGCTCAATAATTGATTTGTGTACCTTCGGTAACAAATAAAATGTTGGTACAACCGGGTGGTTTGTAATTAGAAAATCATGCTCTTTTTTGTTGATAATGCCACTCAGGAGTGCCCTAGACAGTAGTCTATCTAGCTGCCCCTTAAAGATAGTAGTCGGATCTGAAGGTAAGGTTAGATAATACTGAGAGTTGTTAAGCTGGCGGTCAACTTCCCTACAGTACATGACGGAACTTGTCAGTCCTGAGTTCCGTCATAACAATTTGAGCAGAGGGGAAAAAATGGCACTTAAGAGTCTGAAAAACAATGACTCGTTTGAAATTAAGGAAGCAGACAAAGGTGGTAACATCGTCCTTTGGCCTAAAGACATGTACTGTAGGGAAGTTGACCGCCTGCTTAACAACTCTCAGTATTATCTAACCTTACCTTCAGATCCGACTACTATCTTTAAGGGGCAGCTAGATAGACTACTGTCTAGGGCACTCCTGAGTGGCATTATCAACAAAAAAGAGCATGATTTTCTAATTACAAACCACCCGGTTGTACCAACATTTTATTTGTTACCGAAGGTACACAAATCAATTATTGAGCCTCCGGGCAGACCCATTGTTTCTGGGCTGGGCGGTCTTTATGAGAAACCTTGTGCTTATCTTGACTTCTTTTTGCAGCCTATGGCCCAACGGTTGGAATCTTTCGTTAGAGATACCACTCACCTGTTACTGCTCTTGAAGGACTTGGAAATCCCCGATGGCACCATTCTGGTCACCCTAGATGTGGAGGCGTTATACACCAATATCAGTCACAATCTTGGTATGGAGGCCGTCTCTTACTTTTTAAACCAACACACTACGGGTGACAGGGGTCATGACACGTTTATTTTGGAGCTCCTCAAGTTTGTCCTTGAAAAAAACTATTTTGTTTTTGATAGGGCATTCTTTAGGCAAGAATCTGGGACAGCCATGGGGGCCAAGTGTGCGCCCTCCTATGCCAACCTTTTTTTGGGTTGGTGGGAGGAGACACACGTCTATCAACTAGATGGCTTTTCCAAATGGGTGTTCAAGTGGTACAGATATATTGATGACATTGTTATCATCTGGCTGGGATCTGAAACCCAGTTAATGGATTTTATGGCAGGACTAAATGAGAACTGCTGGAACATCAGGCTTACCTGTACCTTCTCTTCTAGTTCGGTGGACTTTTTGGATCTCAAGATTGGAGTGTGCCAAAATCGCATTACTACGACGTTGTTCCGTAAATCAACGGCCACTAATAACGTTTTACACTTTGAGAGTTTTCACCCTGCACATTTACGCAAGGGAATCCCGAAAGGACAATTTATTCGAATTAGGAGAAATTGTAGCTGTACGGAAGACTTCATGAGGGAATCGCGCCAACTATCCAATAGATTTCGTGAGAGAGGATATCCAAGGAGGATTGTATCTGGGGCCTTTGAGTTCTCCAGGAACAGACCCAGGGAGGAATTTCTCAACCCACAGGTAAGGGCAGCCCGAAATCGAGTCAGCCTCATCACGAGATTCCACAATCAGTGGAATGATGTTTACCAAATCCTTGGGAACAATTGGGGCATCTTGTTGAGTGACTCTAAGCTACGACGTTTTGTAGATGAACGTCCTAGTGTGGTGGCTAGAAGGGCACGGAACCTCAAGGATATTCTGTCCAATAGCCATTTTAGACGTCCAATCACTAAGATTCGTACCGGCCATGATATCAGGGGCACGTTCCCATGTGGGGACTGCTCCATCTGTCCTCGAATTTTGACCAATAAATTATTGTCGGCGCTTTGTCTGCCTTCACAGATACAGCCGAAGGCGTATTTCAACTGCCGCTCTCGCAACATGGTCTATGCCCTGGTCAGCGGATGCAAGAAATTGTACGTGGGGCAGACAACGCAAGAATTACGACGCAGGACACAGCAGCACCTCTCGAATATTATGACTGCAAGGGCTGACAGAGGTAAGGGTAAACCGCTGACCTCTGTGGCCACCCACTTTCTTGACGTCCATGGGGGCTCCCCAGACTCCTTCAGAGTTATGGGACTGGAGGGGGTTCGTGTCAACATCAGGGGGGGCAACATCTCAGAAAAGCTCCTCCGGAGGGAAGCGAGATGGATCTTTGACCTGGATTGTCTTTCACCACGTGGGTTGAATGAGGAGCTGTTGTACAATGGCTTCTATAAGAAATTATAGACTGGGTTGCTGTATCTCATCTACCTCTCTCTTGTCTTTGCTGTTTTTCCTCCCTTAGGGTTTAGGTCCAGGATCCTCTCGTATATTGAAGTTTGCGACCTCTCTCCGTTTTTGGTTTTTGAGATCTTTAACGTGGATGTCTTCTAGCAATATTCCCTCGTTATGACATCGTGTTCAACCCTGAGGAAAAAAGAAGAAAAAATTATGAGGATTCGGCCACTCCATTGCTGTTCTCTTTCATTTATTTATTCTTGGGTTTCCCTGTTGGTGTCGTTGTAACTTGTCCTTAATTTGTGAGACTATAATATACATTTGTTATCCCGGCACCTTAATCTTTATTTTCCTATATCTGAGGCTAATGGGCTACCAGCAGCTCTCGGTCTTTATTCGTTTTAGATCAATCTTAATGCGCTATTTATTGCCTCTGCTCTGTATGACATCATGGTGTGGCATTTTGGACCATAACCGTTTTAGTGCATAAGATATAGGTGAACATCAATAAGATTTCATGTACGTGTGGGTGCTGAATTTCTCTAACTGAAGATACATTTTTGTCCGGCCTTCGCTATAGTTAACTAGTATTCATATACATGTCTGATTTATCTTATTTATCATTATGGCTCCAGTTTGCTTCGCTGTAAACTGTTATTCAATCAGGATGCCCCAAGTTGGTTGATAGAGTGCTAAATAGACATTTTTATTTATTCTCAGTGTTTCTAGTGGTTCTATTGGACATCTTCATTTGAGTGGCCTAGTTTTGGGCCGTAAACACTGGTCTCTATATGGGACTACCATAGACATATGGGCTGTGTGAGGGGTTTTATAATAATAATAAAAATCCATTTTGTTGAGCGCCGCCCCTTTGTCATAGTAGTGCTGTTTACTATATGTGTCCTCTCTGATATTTTGCTTTTCGGCAAAATTAGGGTATTTACTCTTTTTGCGTCCAGCAATCATGGCTTATTCTGTTTTTTTTGGGGGGACTAATGTTTCGGTCTACTGTACATGAGGATTTGTATGGAGGGACAGGTTTTCGTCTTTATCGCTATGATAACCGTTTGTGGGGTGATTGCGCATGTGCGTGATCCATTAAAGATGTGGGCACTTGATCTTTAATTAATGCTGTCACAAAACTTGTGCCAGTATCTATCAATAAGAATTTGACTGCATATTGGGCTGCAGTTTGTATTTATGGGATCTCTATTTCCCGCAAGTTCCTGTTCTTTATTCTAAGATTCGTCGTTGATGTTGGAATGACGTTTCCGCACTTGTATGTTTGATATTATGCCCGCCCTCCTGCTATGTCTGTTTGAGGGTTGAGTCACGCATGCGTGAGATTTGTTCATCACATGAGACTTGGATCCGTGACGGACTATGACAGCGCTTATAAGATTGGCTGTGGTTATCTGCTCGGCCGCAATGCGCAGGTGCGGGATGTTTAATCCCCACGAGACTTTAACTTATACTCCAATACGATTCTGCTATCGCTTGATGGCGCTTGCGCAAAAGTTCTCTGAGAAACTGTGAGGTCATATCCTCCTCCATGATCTTCCTGCACGTTACCAGTCGCCACCTGGTAAGGATTTATTAGTGATTTCTTTGATTTAAATAGCGGCGTCTTGAGGCTTCACTAGCACTCACCTTGAGAAAGACACCAGCGGTGTCGGAACGCGTGGGTCGCTGTATCCCGCGGCAGCTGCTGGCACCATCCACAGACGTTGGGGCGACTTCTGACTGGACTTACTGACTATTGTGTTTCTGGGGTGATGTATTACACTCCCGTTTGGGGGTTGTAACTATTATATTATATATTACCAGCCTATTCTCTTCTGGCAGCCTCAGTGACCTTTTGGGCCAGCGATTTCACCCTATGGGGAGCTCCTTCTGACATTCACATTCTTTATATCAGACATTTTTTTCAACATTATAGGACCCCTTTAGGGAGCATTGACTGGTACCTTCTGGCAGGTGCTTTGCATTTTATATGCTGGTTTGGGATTCCACTGCATTGTCCAGTCATTTTTTACTCCCTGTCCCCAATATATTGTCTGTAATATATGGTACTGTATTAAGAATGTTATTGATGTATTTTGGTGCCTTTATATTTCGCAGCTAGTGGTATACCTGTTGATCGGTTCATTTTAATTGTTTTTATGTGTGGTGTTTTTTGCTGCTTCTTTGCTGCTTGTTGTGTAATCAATAATAAAAACTTATATTTATATAAATGATTGGTTTTGGCGTGGTGATCCCACACTCATGCACAGTCTTTTTCTCTTTGTTGTATCTTCATCTAGTTAACTTGCATGTGGTGATCCCTGCATGAGTATTTATCTGGTTGGTGCCCGCTCATTTGTGTTTTTTACATAAGCAGAAGGTACCTGTGCCAAAAAGCACTACCAAGGACCAGCTGATGGTGCTGGACCTCGGATACCGAGATGGAGGCACCTAGGCTAAAGGCTGTGGCGAGAACCAGCAGACAGTGCTGGCACCCGGATGGGTAACAGAAGGAACAAGAGCCAATGGCACTTCTGAGGACCAACTGACGGTGCTGGACCACGGTTACTAAGCAGAAGGTACCTGTGCTAAAAAGCACTACCAAGGACCAGCTGACGGTGCTGGACCTCGGATACCGAGATGGAGGCACCTAGGCCAAAGGCTGTGGCGAGAACCAGCAGACAGTGCTGGCACCCGGATGGGTAGCAGAAGGAACAAGAGCCAATGGCACTTCTGAGGACCAACTGACGGTGCTGGACCACGGTTACTAAGCAGAAGGTACCTGTGCTAAAAAGCACTACCAAGGACCAGCTGACTGTGCTGGACCTCGGATACCGAGATGGAGGCACCTAGGCCAAAGGCTCTGGCGAGAACCAGCAGACAGTGCTGGAACCCGGGTGGGTAGCAGAAGGTACCCATTCAAAGCAAAGTAGCCAGGCCGCAAGCCGGCCGCAGTTACCGAAACCCACAGTCCTATAGGGGGTCCATGTCCCATTGGCACTACGGATCCAGCCTTCAGTGCCAGTTCCCGCAGCCCACATAGGAGTCACCTAAACTGCAGGCACCGTAGAGTCGGCTAACCCGGCCGCAAGACGGCAGGACAACGAATTGGTGGCATAGTGACCTTGACACTACCCGGAAACAGCAGGCGTGCTGAAAACAGGCTGGGCAACAGGGAGTACCCATGCCAAAGACACTGCCGAGAACCAGCTGACGGTGCTGGAACCCAGATGGGTAGCAAAAGCTACAAGAGCCAATGGCACTACCGAGGAACAGCTGACGGTGCTGGACCACGGTTACTAGGCAGGAGGTACCTGTGCTAGAAAGCACTACCAAGGACCAGCTGACGGTGCTGGACCTCAGATACCGAGATGGAGGCACCTAGGCCAAAGGCTGTGGTGAGAACCAGCAGACAGTGCTGGCACCCGGATGGGTAGCAGAAGGAACAAGAGCCAATGGCACTTCTGAGGACCAACTGACGGTGCTGGACCACGGTTACTAAGCAGAAGGTACCTGTGCTAAAAAGCACTACCAAGGACCAGCTGACGGTGCTGGACCTCGGATACCGAGATGGAGGCACCTAGGCCAAAGGCTGTGGCGAGAACCAGCAGACAGTGCTGGCACCCGGATGGGTAGCAGAAGGAACAAGAGCCAATGGCACTTCTGAGGACCAACTGACGGTGCTGGACCACGGTTACTAAGCAGAAGGTACCTGTGCTAAAAAGCACTACCAAGGACCAGCTGACTGTGCTGGACCTCGGATACCGAGATGGAGGCACCTAGGCCAAAGGCTGTGGCGAGAACCAGCAGACGGTGCTGGAACCCAGATGGGTAGCAAAAGCTACAAGAGCCAATGGCACTACCGAGGAACAGCTGACGGTGCTGGACCACGGTTACTAGGCAGGAGGTACCTGTGCTAGAAAGCACTACCAAGGACCAGCTGACGGTGCTGGACCTCAGATACCGAGATGGAGGCACCTAGGCCAAAGGCTCTGGCGAGAACCAGCAGACAGTGCTGGAACCCGGGTGGGTAGCAGAAGGTACCCATTCAAAGCAAAGTAGCCAGGCCGCAAGCCAGCCGCAGTTACCGAAACCCACAGTCCTACAGGGGGTCCATGTCCCATTGGCACTACGGATCCAGCCTTCAGTGTCAGTTCCCGCAGCCCACAGAGGAGTCACCTAAACTGCAGGCACCGTAGAGTCGGCTAACCCGGCCGCAAGACAACAGGACAATGGATTGGTGGCATAGTGACCTTGACACTACCCGGAAACAGCAGGCGTGCTGGAACCAGGCTGGGCAACAGGGAGTACCTGTTAGGCGTCGGATTTCTGGCGCTGCACAGCGGGAATCCCGAGCCTTGCCTCCGACGGTCTCCCATTCCTCCCCAGCCGCAGAGGAGCTTGCTCAGCAAACTCGTCGGTCCCAGCGCTCTGTCCAGACCAGCTCCGTGGGTTTGCTCGCTGCTGCCACCCCTGGTTCAGCTTTGACAATGCATGCTGCTCAGCAGCAAGATCCTCCAGGGACTAAGTCCTCATGTCGGGCCACTGAGCATGCCTGTGATCTCCCATTGGAGATCAAAGGTCATGTGCTCAGGTCCTGCTCGTGTTCGAATTGGCCCATTCGAGAAGCAAGGAGGATCACGGACGCCTGCGGCTATAAAAGGTTCGCATGGCCGCTCGGCCATGCGCTAAGATAGACTCAAATAGTTCGGTGTGTATGATGATGGATGCATGTATCTGGTGTCTGACTCATTATGAAACCCCTACCCTTTGATACGTCTGTTGTTAGGGTTTAGAGACTGAGTCAGCGCCTGCTAGTGGCTAGCCTGTAGGCCACAGTGCATACCGGCCGTCTGCACACTTGCACACGCCATTTATTTGATCCCTGTTGGTATCGCAGTCGCGGTGCCGGGCGCTAGCGGTCTAGAGGGACTTCAGTCCTGCTGTCTAAGGGCTGAGTTCTGTGACGTTACGCTAGCGCTTACTCTGCCGAGCTCTGTGAGCGAAAACAGGCTACGGCATCTATTATTTGCGGTAGTGCGGCTCTAAGTCATAAGAGTTTGCCTCGGTACACCTTGGGTGAGGTTAACCCCGTGTGTGCCGTTATCTCGCCGCCATATCGCGTCCGCCATTACCGAGCAGCAGTTAACACCTCTGCACGGTGGACCTCGGGCTGCGAACACACCTTAACACCATCTTATTATTTGGTGTGTTCCGCCAGCCCTTAACATTATCTTAGCGCCAGGGTCTGGCCGATAATGGCGGATGAACAACGACTGCATAGGTACATCCAGCAGCTGGAGGGTAGGTTGGCAGCGCTAGAGCGTTCCACCTCAGCTGCGGATGTTACCTCGGTCGCCGTTCAGGCAGCTACAGAGGTTGTCGCTCGTGTCTCCACGGCCAATCCTGCCCCGACCTTGTCCCGCCTCCCGCTGCCCGAGAAGTTCTCAGGGGTTAGTGCTTCGTGTAGGGGTTTCGTGAGTCAGTGCTCCATTCACCTAGGGCTGCTGGCTACACGATTCCCCTCTGAGCGGGCCAAGGTGGGATTTATCATCTCCCTCCTGTCGGGCAGGGCCTTGGAATGGGCCACTCCACTGTGGGAGCGTGGGGATCCCCTGGTACAGAGTGCCACCCACTTCTTGGTCGCTCTGAAACAGGTGTTCCTGGGACCTCAGGTCACAGATGATACGGCACTCCAGTTGCTGGCGCTAACCCAGGGTTCGTCTTTGGTCAGCCAGTATGCCATCCTCTTCAGAACGCTGGCCTCTGAGCTGGAGTGGCCAGATAAGGTGCTCATACCCATATTCTGGAGAGGCCTGGCTGATCATGTCAAGGACGCCCTGGCCACCAGGGAGGTGCCCACCACCCTAGAGGAGCTCATTACAGTCTCCACCCGGATTGACGTTCGCTTCACTGAGCAAGGGTTGGAGCGCTCCAGGTCCCGCCAACGCTATAAGTTGGCTTCAAATTTTTCCAGACTGCTGGAACCCCTCGGCCCACCGCCTGAGCCTCCAGAGGCCATGGAGGTGTCCTGCACAGGGTCCAGAGCCCGGTCCGTGCGGGTACCCCCAGTCTGCTTCCATTGTCGGCAGACTGGGCACCACGCTAACCAGTGCCCAGTGGTTATCGGAGGGGGCCTACTAGACACAGCTAATTTCTCCTCCAAGCTCCTGTTCAAAGGGGCGTTAGAGTTTGAGTCTTCCACTCTGATGGTGGAGGTTTGCGTGGACTCTGGGGCGGAGGGCAACTTTATGTCATCTGCCTTCGCTCGACAACACGCAGTCCCTCTGGTCTTGCTACCTCAGCCAGTCACCATTAGGGTGGTGAATGGGGCGACACTCCTGTCCCAAATCACCCACCAGACGGCTCCACTGAGACTCACACTGTCTCCGTCTCATCAGGAGATGCTGTCTCTCCTTGTGATGCCAGAAGGTATCGACCAGGTCCTCCTAGGGGTTCCCTGGTTACGGGCCCACTCTCCCCACATAGACTGGTCCTCGGGGAAAATCCTCGCTTGGAGTAAGTCCTGCGAGGGTAGGTGTCTGAGGGACTGCATTCAGGTCGCTATTTCTGAGGTTCCTGCAGATCTCTCCTCGCTTCCCAAGCCATATCGGCAGTATGCAGACGTTTTCTCCAAGAAGGCGGCGGAGATCCTTCTGCCGCACCGCCCTTACGACTGTCCTATTGATCTCTTGCCCGGCGCTGAGCCTCCTCGGGGTCGAGTATACCCCCTATCTCTCCCAGAGACAGAGGCCATGTCGCAGTATATCAGGGAGAATCTGGCAAGGGGATTCATTAGGAAGTCGGTGTCCCCGGCGGGAGCGGGATTCTTCTTTGTCCAAAAGAAGAATGGGGAATTACGTCCGTGCATCGATTACAGGGGACTTAACGCCATAACCGTTAAGAACAAGTATCCTCTGCCCCTGATATCGGAACTATTTGATAGACTACGGGGAGCGAGAGTGTTTACTAAGCTTGATCTGCGGGGAGCCTATAACCTGATTCGCATCCGTGATGGGAACGAATGGAAGACGGCATTTAACACCTGAGATGGGCACTATGAATATCTGGTGATGCCCTTCGGACTATGTAACGCCCCAGCCGTCTTCCAAGATTTTGTGAACGATATCTTCCGGGATATGCTTGCCACCTCGGTAGTAGTCTATCTGGATGATATTCTTATTTTTTCTCCAGCCGCTCGGCCATGCGCTAAGATAGACTCAAATAGTTCGGTGTGTATGATGATGGATGCATATATCTGGTGTCTGACTCATTATGAAACCCCTACCCTTTGATACGTCTGTTGTTAGGGTTTAGAGACTGAGTCAGCGCCTGCTAGTGGCTAGCCTGTAGGCCACAGTGCATACCGGCCGTCTGCACACTTGCACACGCCATTTATTTGATCCCTGTTGGTATCGCAGTCGCGGTGCCGGGCGCTAGCGGTCTAGAGGGACTTCAGTCCTGCTGTCTAAGGGCTGGGTTCTGTGACGTTACGCTAGCGCTTACTCTGCCGAGCTCTTTGAGCGAAAACAGGCTACGGCATCTATTATTTGCGGTAGTGCGGCTCTAAGTCATAAGAGTTCGCCTCGGTACACCTTGGGTGAGGTTAACCCCGTGTGTGCCGTTATCTCGCCGCCATATCGCGTCCTCCATTACCGAGCAGCAGTTAACACCTCTGCACGGTGGACCTCGGGCTGCGAACGCACCTAAACACCATCTTATTATTTGGTGTGTTCCGCCAGCCCTTAACAGTACCCGTGCCAAAGACACTGCCGAGAACCAGCTGACGGTGCTGGAACCCAGATGGGTAGCAAAAGCTACAAGAGCCAATGGCACTACCGAGGAACAGCTGACGGTGCTGGACCACGGTTACTAGGCAGGAGGTACCTGTGCTAGAAAGCACTACCAAGGACCAGCTGACGGTGCTGGACCCCGGATACCGAGATGGAGGAACCTAGGCCAAAGGCTCTGGCGAGAACCAGCAGACAGTGCTGGAACCCGGGTGGGTAGCAGAAGGTACCCATTCAAAGCAAAGTAGCCAGGCCGCAAGCCGGCCGCAGTTACCGAAACCCACAGTCCTATAGGGGGTCCATGTCCCATTGGCACTACGGATCCAGCCTTCAGTGCCAGTTCCCGCAGCCCACATAGGAGTCACCTAAACTGCAGGCACCGTAGAGTCGGCTAACCCGGCCGCAAGACGACAAGACAACGGATTGGTGGCATAGTGACCTTGACACTACCCGGAAACAGCAGGCGTGCTGGAACCAGGCTGGGCAACAGGGAGTCCCCGTGCCAAAGACACTGCCGAGCACCAACTGGCGTTGTTGGAGCCCAGGGACAATCATGGTGTAGGCCGAGGCCTACTTGGTGGTAGTTTTAGATTGTTTGTAGGCTACAACAGACTGTCAACGTGCTCCAATTAGGCATCTGTCTCCACTCTGTTTCCAGGATTTCACGTGACCACCAACACCGCCAGTTTATGCGTACAGCAGCTGTCTGCCCAATCCACACGTGTTCCTGTGTTACTGGGATTCTGTAATGTCAGCAGATCCCCTGATGTGTGTCTGCCACTGTCTCCTGCTCTGTCCACATTCCCACCGCTTGCAGTGGGAAGGTGGACAGCGCAGGAGACAGTGGCGGACACATATTGGGGGATCTGCTGACGTTACAGAACCCCAGTAACACAGGAACACGTGTGGAATGCGTGGACGGCAACTGTGAGCAGGAACTGGCGGTGTTGGAGGTCAGGGGAAATACTAGAGACAGAGTGGAGACAGAGGCCAAATCAGAGAATGTTTAAATCTGAAGTAGTTACAATTTGGAGGCAGCAGCAGTTTGCCCTCCACACAGCAGGGGATCAGCTGACGTTACCGAACCCCACTTTCACATGAATGAGTGTGTTTTTCTGTGTGGACAGCACTTCCGAGCACCAACTGGCGTTGTTGGAGCCCAGGGACAATCATGGTGCAGGCCGAGGCCTATTAGGAGCCAGGTGTAAAGCTGAGGTATTTTGACTTTGGAGGAAGCAGGACACTTTGCCCTCCACACAGCAGGGGATCAGCCGACGTTACCGACCCCCACTTTCACATGAACGAGTGTGTTTTTCTGTGTGGACAGCACTTCCGAGCACCAACTAGCGTTGTTGGAACCCAGGGACAATCATGGTGCAGGCCGAGGCCTACTAGGAGCCAGGTATAAAGCTGAGGTATTTTGACTTTGGAGGGAGCAGGACACTTTGCCCTCCACACAGCAGGGGATCAGAGGACGTTACCGAACCCCACTTTCACATGAACGAGTGTGTTTTTCTGTGTGGACAGCACTTCCGAGCAACAACTGACGATGTTGGAGCCCAGGGATAGTCATTTTGTAGGCTGAGGCCTACTTGGAGGCAGTTTAAGATAAGACGTTGTTTGAATTTGGAGGCAGCAGCAGTTTGCCCTCCACACAGCAGTGGATCAGCTGACATTACTGACCCCCACTTTCACATGAACGAGTGTGTTTTTCTGTGTGGACAGCACTTCCGAGCACCAACTAGCGTTGTTGGAGCCCAGGGAGAACCAGGGTGCAGGCCGAGGCCTTCTTGGTGGCAGTTTTAGATTGTTTGTAGGCTACAACAGACTGTCAACGTGCTCCAATTAGGCATCTGTCTCCACTCTGTTTCCGGGATTTCACGTGACCACCAACACCGCCAGTTTATGCGTACAGAAGCCGTCTGCCCAATCCACACTTGTTCCTGTGTTACTGGTGTTCTGTAATGTCAGCAGATCCCCTGATGTTTGTCTGCCAATGTCTCCTGCTCTGTCCACATTCCCACCACTTGCAGTGGGAAGGTGGACAGCGCAGGAGACAGTGCCGGACACACATTGGGGGATCAGCTCACGTCACAGAACACCAGGAACACAGGAACAAGTGTGGAATGCGTGGACGGCAACTGTGAGCAGGAACTGGCGGTGTTGGAGGTCAGGGGAAATACTAGAGACAGAGTGGAGACAGAGGCCAAATCAGAGAATGTTTAAATCTGAAGTAGTTACAATTTGGAGGCAGCAGCAGTTTGCCCTCCACACAGCAGGGGATCAGCTGACGTTACTGAACCCCACTTTCACATGAACGAGTGTTTTTCTGTGTGGACAGCACTTCCGAGCACCAACTGGCGGTGTTGGAGCCCAGAGTCAATCATGGTGCAGGCCGAGGCCTACTAGGAGCCAGGTGTAAAGCTGAGGTATTTTGACTTTGGAGGGAGCAGGACACTTTGCCCTCCACACAGCAGGGGATCAGCCGACGTTACCGAACCCCACTTTCACATGAACGAGTGTGTTTTTCTGTGTGGACAGCACTTCCGAGCAACAACTGACGATGTTGGAGCCCAGGGATAGTCATTTTGTAGGCTGAGGCCTACTTGGAGGCAGTTTAAGATAAGACGTTGTTTGAATTTGGAGGCAGCAGCAGTTTGCCCTCCACACAGCAGGGGATCAGCTGACATTACTGACCCCCACTTTCACATGAACGAGTGTGTTTTTCTGTGTGGACAGCACTTCCGAGCACCAACTAGCGTTGTTGGAGCCCAGGGAGAACCAGGGTGCAGGCCGAGGCCTACTTGGTGGCAGTTTTAGATTGTTTGTAGGCTACAACAGACTGTCAACGTGCTCCAATTAGGCATCTGTCTCCACTCTGTTTCCAGGATTTCACGTGACCACCAACACCGCCAGTTTATGCGTACAGTAGCCGTCTGCCCAATCCACACGTGTTCCTGTGTTACTGGGATTCTGTAATGTCAGCAGATCCCCTGATGTGTGTCTGCCACTGTCTCCTGCTCTGTCCACGTTCCCACCGCTTGCAGTGGGAAGGTGGACAGCGCAGGAGACAGTGGCGGACACACATTGGAGGATCTGCTGATGTTACAGAACCCAGGTAACACCGGAACACGTGTGGAATGCGTGGACGGCAACTGTGAGCAGGAACTGGCGGTGTTGGAGGTCAGGGGAAATACTAGAGACAGAGTGGAGACAGAGGCCAAATCAGAGAATGTTTAAATCTGAAGTAGTTACAATTTGGAGGCAGCAGCAGTTTGCCTCCACACAGCAGGGGATCAGCTGACGTTACCGAACCCCACTTTCACATGAACGAGTGTGTTTTTCTGTGTGGACAGCACTTCCGAGCACCAACTGGCGTTGTTGGAGCCCAGGGACAATCATGGTGCAGGCCGAGGCCTATTAGGAGCCAGGTGTAAAGCTGAGGTATTTTGACTTTGGAAGGAGCAGGACAATTTGCCCTCCACACAGCAGGGGATCAGCCGACGTTACCGACCCCCACTTTCACATGAACGAGTGTGTTTTTCTGTGTGGACAGCACTTCCGAGCACCAACTAGCATTGTTGGAACCCAGGGACAATCATGGTGCAGGTCGAGGCCTACTAGGAGCCAGGTATAAAGCAGAGGTATTTTGACTTTGGAGGGAGCAGGACACTTTGCCCTCCACACAGCAGGGGATCAGAGGACGTTACCGAACCCCACTTTCACATGAATGAGTGTGTTTTTCTGTGTGGACAGCACTTCCGAGCAACAACTGACGATGTTGGAGCCCAGGGATAGTCATTTTGTAGGCTGAGGCCTACTTGGAGGCAGTTTAAGATAAGACGTTGTTTGAATTTGGAGGCAGCAGCAGTTTGCCCTCCACACAGCAGTGGATCAGCTGACATTACTGACCCCCACTTTCACATGAACGAGTGTGTTTTCCTGTGTGGACAGCACTTCCGAGCACCAACTAGCGTTGTTGGAGCCCAGGGAGAACCAGGGTGCAGGCCGAGGCCTACTTGGTGGCAGTTTTAGATTGTTTGTAGGCTACAACAGACTGTCAACGTGCTCCAATTAGGCATCTGTCTCCACTCTGTTTCCGGGATTTCACGTGACCACCAACACCGCCAGTTTATGCGTACAGAAGCCGTCTGCCCAATCCACACGTGTTCCTGTGTTACTGGTGTTCTGTAATGTCAGCAGATCCCCTGATGTTTGTCTGCCAATGTCTCCTGCTCTGTCCACATTCCCACCACTTGCAGTGGGAAGGTGGACAGCGCAGGAGACAGTGCTGGACACACATTGGGGGATCAGCTCACGTCACAGAACACCAGGAACACAGGAACAAGTGTGGAATGCGTGGACGGCAACTGTGAGCAGGAACTGGCGGTGTTGGAGGTCAGGGGAAATACTAGAGACAGAGTGGAGACAGAGGCCAAATCAGAGAATGTTTAAATCTGAAGTAGTTACAATTTGGAGGCAGCAGCAGTTTGCCCTCCACACAGCAGGGGATCAGCTGACGTTACCGAACCCCACTTTCACATGAACGAGTGTTTTTCTGTGTGGACAGCACTTCCGAGCACCAACTGGCGGTGTTGGAGCCCATAGACAATCATGGTGCAGGCCGAGGCCTGCTAGGAGCCAGGTGTAAAGCTGAGGTATTTTGACTTTGGAGGGAGCAGGACACTTTGCCCTCCACACAGCAGGGGATCAGCCGACGTTACCGAACCCCACTTTCACATGAACGAGTGTGTTTTTCTGTGTGGACAGCACTTCCGAGCAACAACTGACGATGTTGGAGCCCAGGGATAGTCATTTTGTAGGCTGAGGCCTACTTGGAGGCAGTTTAAGATAAGACGTTGTTTGAATTTGGAGGCAGCAGCAGTTTGCCCTCCACACAGCAGGGGATCAGCTGACATTACTGACCCCCACTTTCACATGAACGAGTGTGTTTTTCTGTGTGGACAGCACTTCCGAACACCAACTAGCGTTGTTGGAGCCCAGGGAGAACCAGGGTGCAGGCCGAGGCCTACTTGGTGGCAGTTTTAGATTGTTTGTAGGCTACAACAGACTGTCAACGTGCTCCAATTAGGCATCTGTCTCCACTCTGTTTCCAGGATTTTACGTGACCACCAACACCGCCAGTTTATGCGTACAGTAGCCGTCTGCCCAATCCACACGTGTTACTGTGTTACTGGGATTCTGTAATGTCAGCAGATCCCCTGATGTGTGTCTGCCACTGTCTCCTGCTCTGTCCACATTCCCACCGCTTGCAGTGGGAAGGTGGACAGCGCAGGAGACAGTGGCGGACACACATTGGGGGATCTGCTGACGTTACAGAACCCCAGTAACAACGGAACACGTGTGGAATGCGTGGACGGCAACTGTGAGCAGGAACTGGCGGTGTTGGAGGTCAGGGGAAATACTAGAGACAGAGTGGAGACAGAGGCCAAATCAGAGAATGTTTAAATCTGAAGTAGTTACAATTTGGAGGCAGCAGCAGTTTGCCCTCCACACAGCAGGGGATCAGCTGACGTTACCGAACCCCACTTTCACATGAACGAGTGTGTTTTTCTGTGTGGACAGCACTTCCGAGCACCAACTGGCGGTGTCGGAGCCCAGGGAAAATCAGGTAGTAGGCCGAGGCCTACTTGGAGCCAGGTGTAAATCTGAGTTTTTGTTTGACTGTGGAGGCAGCAGGACACTTTGCCATACACACAGCAGGGGATCAGCTGACGTTACCGAACCCCACTTACACATGAGCGAGTGTTTTGTCTGTGCGGACAGCACTTCTGAGCACCAACTGGCGGTGTCGGAGCCCAGGGAAATTCAGGTAGTAGGCCGAGGCCTACTTGGTGGCAGTTTGCGATTGTTTCTAGACTACTACTAACTGTCAACGTACTCCAATTAGGCCTCTGTCTTCACTCTGTTTCGAGTATTTCCTCTGGCTTCCAACCACGCCAGTTGCTGCTCTGAAATGCCGTCTGCACAACCCACACTTGTTCCTGTGTTACTGGGGTTCTGTAACAGCAGCTTCTCCCTAGAGGTGAGTCAGGCAATGTCTCCTGCTCTGTCCACATTTCCACTACAAGTAGTGGGAATGTAGACAAAGCAGGAGACATTGCCGTGCTCAACTCTGGAGATGAGCAGATGTTACAGGACCCAGGTACCACAGGAACAAGTGTGCATTGTGCAGACGGCACTTGAGAGCAGAAACAGGCGGTGTTGTAGGCTGGAGGAAATACTCAAAACAGAGTGGAGACAGAGGGCAAATCAGAGAACATATTAAATCAGAGGTAGTCAGAAGTTGTAGGCAGCAGGAGAGTTTGCCGTACACACAGCAGGGGATCAGCTGACGTTACCGAACCCCACTTACACATGAGCGAGTGTTTTGTCTGTGCGGACAGCACTTCTGAGCACCAACTGGCGGTGTCGGAGCCCAGGGAAAATCAGGTAGTAGGCCGAGGCCTACTTGGAGCCAGGTGTAAATCTGAGGTTGTTTGACTGTGGAGGGAGCAGGACACTTTGCCATACACACAGCAGGGGATCAGCTGACATTACCGAACCCCACTTACACATGAGCGAGTGTTTTGTCTGTGCGGACAGCACTTCTGAGCACCAACTGGCGGTGTCGGAGCCCAGGGAAAATCAGGTAGTAGGCCGAGGCCTACTTGGTGGCAGTTTGCGATTGTTTCTAGACTACTACTAACTGTCAACGTACTCCAATTAGGCCTCTGTCTTCACTCTGTTTCGAGTATTTCCTCTGGCTTCCAACCACGCCAGTTGCTGCTCTGAAATGCCGTCTGCACAACCCACACTTGTTCCTGTGTTACTGGGGTTCTGTAACAGCAGCTTCTCCCTAGAGGTGAGTCAGGCAATGTCTCCTGCTCTGTCCACATTTCCACTACAAGTAGTGGGAATGTAGACAAAGCAGGAGACATTGCCGTGCTCAACTCTGGAGATGAGCAGATGTTACAGGACCCAGGTACCACAGGAACAAGTGTGGATTGTGCAGACGGCACTTGATAGCAGAAACAGGCGGTGTTGTAGGCCGGAGGAAATACTCAAAACAGAGTGGAGACAGAGGGCAAATCAGAGAACATATTAAATCAGAGGTAGTCAGAAGTTGTAGGCAGCAGGAGAGTTTGCCGTACACACAGCAGGGGATCAGCTGACGTTACCGAACCCCACTTACACATGAGCGAGTGTTTTGTCTGTGCAGACAGCACTTCTGAGCACCAACTGGCGGTGTCGGAGCCCAGGGAAAATCAGGTAGTAGGCCGAGGCCTACTTGGAGCCAGGTGTAAATCTGAGGTTGTTTGACTGTGGAGGGAGCAGGACACTTTGCCATACACACAGCAGGGGATCAGCTGACGTTACCGAACCCCACTTACACATGAGCGAGTGTTTTGTCTGTGTGGACAGCACTTCTGAGCAACAACGGGCATTGCTGTAGCCCAGGAAATAAAGTTCAGGTCATAGAAACATGAACACAACAGGAGACCTGGATCCTGTTGCCAGCCAATTATTTATTCTGGAAGAGGACTGGCAAATTCAGGTGAGATCCAGGCCTTGTTCATTTTCACAAAAGTAAGCCGGTCAACATTATCGGCGGATAGTCGCGTGCGACGGACTGTTACCACACCACCTGCAGCACTAAAGACACGTTCCGATAATACACTGGCAGCAGGGCAAGCCAGCACCTCCAATGCATACTGGCTAAGCTCTGGCCATGTATCCAGCTTAGAGACCCAATACTTGAACGGGGAAGAGCCGTCTGGGAGAACACTAACAGGGCACGACAAGTAGTCTGTCACCATCTGACGGAAACGTTGCCTCCTGCTGACTGGAGCCGTCTGTGATGGTGTAGCCGTTTGTGGCGGTCCCACAAAACTTTTCCACATTTGGGCCATACTGGCCTTGCCTAGTCCTGCGGCACTGCCTCTGCTACCTCTTTGTGCAGAGCTTCCTCCACTGCCTCTACCCACATGGCTGCTTTGAAAAGCACTACCAGCAACACTTATGGGGGGAATGGAGAACATGATGGCCTGCACAAGTGTTTCTTGGTACTCCCGCATTTTTCGCTCCCGGTTCAACTGTGGTATGAGGCTTTGTAAGTTGTCCCGGTAGCGAGGATCTAGGAGGGTGTACACCCAATAATCAGCCGTGTGGAGAATGTTGGCGATGCGGCGGTCATTTAACAAGCACTGCAGCATGAAATCAACCATGTGCTGCAGACTGCCAACTGGACTGGAAACACTGTCCCCAGCTTGAGGCAGCATCTCTGCCTGCTCAGCATCACCCCACCCTCGCTGTACACACTGACTACTAGAGCCTTGTGTACCTCCCTCCTCTGGAGAGATGTGTTCCTCCTCCTCCATTGACTCCTCGTCATCCTCCTCACTAAGTGTCCCCTGCCTGGGCCTTTGTGTGGTAGCACGTTGCGCAGACTTGCCAGAAGCAGATGGCATTTCTGACTGCTCATCCTCGACCTCTTCAAAAACCTCCTCACTTAGTGCTTGTAAGGTTTTTTGAAGCAGACAGATGAGGGGGACAGTCATGCTGATTAGTGCATCATCTGCACTGGCCATCCGCGTGGAGTCATCGAAGGCACGCAAAACTTGGCAGATGTCCCTCATAGTGGCCCACTCAGTGGTGGTGAAGTGTGTCCGGCGCACAGTGCGACTTGTTTGCACCTGATGCAGCTGGCACTCCATTACTGTTGCCTGCTGCTCACACAACCGCTCCAACATATGTAATGTTGAATTCCACCTGGTGGGGAGGTCACATATGATGCAATGTTCTGGCAGGCGGAATCGGCGTTGCAGAGATGCAATGCGCGATCTTGCCATGCTGGAACGCCGCAAGTGAGCACACTCTAGGCGAACCTTGTGCAGCAGTGCATCAAGATCCCTCAGAAAGCTCTGCACGACCAAATTGAGCACGTGTGCCAGACATGGTATGTGAGTGAGGTTGCCTAGGCCCAGAGCTGCCACTAGATTTCGGCCATTGTCACTCACTACCAAACCTGGCTGGAGATTCGCTGGCACAAACCACACATCGCTCTCCTGCTTGATGGCATTCCATAGCTCCTGTGCTGTGTGGCTCCGATTCCCCAAAGAAATTAATTTAAGGATGGCCTGTTGACGTTTGGCCACACCTGTGCTCATATCTGGCCTAACAGGCTCACGCAGTGCTGATTCCGAGGAACTAGAGTAGGAGGAGGACTCAATATGTACAGACTGCATTCCTGCAATCCTTGGAGTTGGCAGAATACGTACAGAGCCACTCTCCAGATCTGTACCCGGCTCCACAACATTGACCCAATGGGCAGTGAGGGAAAGGTATCGTCCCTGTCCATGGCTACTGGTCCACGCATCGGTGGTCAGGTGGACCTTGCTACTGACGGCATTTAGTAGCGCATTTTTAATTTTTCCCTCCACATGCTTTTGCAGGGCAGGGACAGCTTGCCTGCTGAAATAAAAGCGGCTGGGCACATTGTATTGTGGAACTGCCAATGACATAAAGTTCCGGAAGGTGTCAGTCTCCACCAGCCTGAATGACAGCATCTCAAGGGCCAGTAGTTTGGCAATGCCGGCATTCAGAGCCAGTGCTCGGGGATGGTTTGCCGAGTATGGCTGCTTTTTCTCCCATGCCTGTGCTACCGATTGCTGGTGAGTGGCCTGGGAGTGTGCTGATGACTGCGAACGTGGTTCAGTGGGTGGAATTTCACTGGGTCTCTGGACAACAGTGGCAGTGGTTCTTCCATGGCGTTCCAGTGAGGAAGCCGAACCAGCTGTGTGTGAGCTGGAGGAAGAAGCCCCAACACGAGCTGAAGAGGTGGTAGGTGCTGCTGAAGGTTGGCCTACATCTTCAGTGTGTCTGTGTAACTCCACCTCGTGCTTGGTACGCACATGTTTCCACATATTTGTGGTAATGAGGTTGGTCACATTTTTCCCTCGTTTCACTTTCTGATGACACAGCTTGCATTTGACAAAGCAAATGTCATCTGCAACTGTGTAAAAAAAAGACCACGCACTGCAAGTCCTGGGAGCGCCCGTTTTGTGTTTTGGAAGAGGATTGCTCCTCACGGGTGCCAAAGTGGAGGCTACAGGCAACCAAGTCTGCCCCCGCCCTCTCCCTCCTCTTTTGGCCATTCGGGGAATCTCTTCCTCAGAGCTGCTCCCACCACCTTCCTGTGGCTGACGCCATGATGGGTCAAGGACCTCATCATCTCCACTCCCCTCTTCAAGCACCGGCTGGTCCTGGGTTGTCTCGCCAGCACCGTACGCACCAGAAATTGGCAACTGAGTCTCATCATCAGATGAGCACTGAGGTGTGCTGACAATAGGCACTGGCCCACCCGCCTCTTCAGATTCAGAGGGACAAAGCAGTTGCGCATCACTGCATACTCCCTCTTCTTCACGCTCTAGAATGCTGCTTGGCTGGCCACCTCTTTCCAAGCCAACAGATTCTGAGAACAGAAGTAAAGATTGAGATGGCTCCTGTCCAGGGCTCTCAGACTGCCTGGGCAATTTGGCAGGTGGTGAAGAGACGGATGGTTGCTCTTCAGTGCTCTGGCCTTGGGAGGATGCGGAAGTCATTGAAGTGGATGCGTTAGCTGCCATCCATCCGACAATGGCTTCAATTTGTTCGTCACGCAGCAGTGGGGTACGGCGAGGTCCTACAAAGCTGCACATGAAGGACTGTTGCCTGGTAAAAGTGGGGGATGCCGGGTCACTGGTGGCCGCAGCAGACACCGAATCCCCACGTCCTCTCCCTGCTGAATCCCCCCATCCTCTCCCTGCTGAAACTCCACGGCCACGACCACGTGCCTTACTCCCTGCCTTCTTCATCTTGGTAGACTGATAAAGATAGGCAGAAAAGTAAAAAAGGGGTGGCTTAGTGTTCTTATTCCTGAACACCTGCTAACCAGTATAAGAAACACTAATTTGGCGAGTGTGTGTACTACTCTAATGTGGCCTAGACAACTGTAAAGTGGAGTGTTTGGTGAACTTTATTTCCTTTTTTTTTGGGGGGGGAAAGGAAAGGATGTGACCAAAGTTTGAAAGCTATAGTATCACAAACTTTTTGGAGCGATTACAATGCAGGAAGCTAACCTACAATGCAATTGATGAGGCTCCAAAAAATAGGGTGATACTAGCCTGGCTGGCCCTGAAGGGCACAAGCCAGCAAAAAGGCTCCACTATCTAATCCTATATAGTGTTTGCAACCAACCAATGACAATGGATGCGGTTGGAAGCACACTAATATAGGAGCAAAAATCTGGCTAAATTAGCTGCAAAAAAAGGACTATGTATGAGGCAGTGATGCACGCTGAGCGGACTACA
Organism: Dendrobates tinctorius; assembly: GCF_039654945.1. Taxonomy (NCBI): domain Eukaryota; kingdom Metazoa; phylum Chordata; class Amphibia; order Anura; family Dendrobatidae; genus Dendrobates; species Dendrobates tinctorius. Next base: position 11,461,259 of record NW_027361866.1, read on the forward strand.
GCTAGCGGTGGCTGTAGAACACACTACAACGTGAGCTGCACTCACACACAGAGAGACCTATCAGACAGCCAAAAACAGTGCAGAGAAATGGGCTATAGCACTGAAAGGCTGCTGAAAGGCTCCGCTGTCCACTCCTTTAGTGTTTGCAACCAACGTATATGGATATGTATGGAAGCACACTATACAGGAGAAAAAAAAAGCAGCAATAAAAGAAAAATGTGTATGAGGCAGAGACACACGCTGGGCGGCCTACAAGCAGACGTGCCTGCAGGACACACTACACAGCGTGGGTCTGCACTCACACAGCCCTTGCAGACAGCTGTGAAAACAGCGCTGCTAGGGAAAAGCAAGCTACAGTGGTGGTTTATGTACCCTGGGTTAAGCACTATATGTTTTGTGGAATCGCTATTTCTAACTGTCCCTCACAGTCTTCAACAGCAGCCTGTCCCTAACTGAATTCACAGCAGAGTGACCAGAAATGGCGGCTGCAGCGCTTTTTATAGTGCATCATAACATCATTTCAGCAGCTAATCACAGCCATGCCAGTAGTTAACATGCCTACATGCCTAACAGGATGTGCCCACACTTCTGAGGATCCCCATTGGCTGAATCAAATCGAGCGGGCTCCTAGCATTATGGGAACTTCCGATTCCGGTATTCGATATGAAAAAAGTATCGGAACTAAGTATCAGAATTCCGATACAGCTAATATCGTCCGATACCCGATACTTGCGGTATCGGAATGCTCAACACTAGTGCCAAGCTGCAAAGAGGCAAATGTTCTGTGACCCCTGAAGGAGGAACAATACCCATCCTCTCCTCACACTAACACTCCTCCTCCACCTCCTCCTCTTCAGCCACCCATGCTGGACAGACATGAAGCTGGGTTTGGGATTCCCCTCTGTAGCTTGAGGTGTCCCCTCGGTACCACTGAAAAAGACCAGGCTGACTCTGATAAAATTTAACAAGGACTGGATTTTGCAACAGTATTTAAGCCCTCCAGATGACAGTATCCCAACCTAAAGTCACCCAAAACTTTATTGTTGAAAAAACTGTTGATCACATCCATTCCTTCCCATACAAGCCCCTTTTCTTCTTACACATGTTTTCAAAACCTGCTTCTGACTAGTGTTGAGCACTCCGATACTGCAAATATCGGGTATCGGCCAATATTCGCTGTATCGGAATTCCGATACCGAGTACCGATAATTTTTCAATATCGGATACCATAATCGGAAGTTCCCATAATGCTATGAGCCACTGTTGTGGCTGTGATTGGCTGCTGAAATGATGTCATCATGATGCGCGGTCTGTGCGCATCATGATGCCTGTGCCTACTGCGGGGGGTCTGTACGGGCCTGCTTGGGGCCTGTGCCGGCTGTCGGTGGTCTGTACAGGCCTGCCGGGGGCCTGTGCCGGCTGTCAGGGGTCTGTACGGGCCTGCCGGGGGCCTGTGCCGGCTGTCGGTGGTCTGTACGGGCCTGCCGGGGGCCTGTGCCGGCTATCGGGGGTCTGTACGGGCCTGCCGGGGGCCTGTGCCGGCTGCCGGGGGCCTGTGCCGGCTGCCGGTGGTCTGTGCTGGCCTGCCGGGGGTCTTGTGCGTGTGCAGGCATCGTCCGATGGGACTACAAGTCCCATCGGGCTATGCCTGCTACAATGACAGTGATTGATACATTAGCCAATGATGGGACAGTAGTAGTAACATCATCCTGCTAATGTGTTGAATGTAAAAAAAAACAAACATACATACTACATACATACTTCATATATACAACATACATACATACTGCATGCATACAACATGCATATATACTACATACATACTACATATATACTACATTCATACAACATACATACATACTACATACATACTACATTCATATAACATACATACATACTACATACTATATACATACAACATGCTACAGACATACAACAGACATACTACATACAACATACATACTACACACAATACATTCATACAATACATACATACTACATATATACTACATTCATACAACATACATAGTACATACTACATACATACTACATACATACAACATTCTACAGACATACAACATACATACTACATACATACTGCATAAAATACATTCATACAATACATACATATAGATATACAGTACATATAACATAGAGTACATACTCACCATTACTTGACACTTTGTTCCCTGAAGCCAGTGTCATCTATGAAAAATATGAAAAATAACAAACAACCGATAAACTCCCTGATCCGCAGAAATCCACGAGGGTCCCATGCCGATTTCCCGTGGAGAACAGCAGCATCAGCTGATGCGACCGCTCTCTAGGGGGCTCCAGGAATCCAATGACGGAAGGTAGGTATCCTTCCGCACTGTATTCCTCCGCCACTGTAAAAAAAATAGTCCCTAGTCTCACTTTATGGCAAAAGCTGTGTGGGAACTTTCTCACACAGCAATGCCAAAAGTGAGACTAGGGACTATTTTTTTACAGTGGCGGAGGAATACAGTGCGGAAGGATACCTACCTCCCGTCATTGGATTCCTGGAGCCCCCAAGAGAGCGGTCACATCAGCTGATGCTGCTGTTCTCAATGGGAAATCGGCGTGGGACCCTCGTGGATTTCTGCGGATCAGGGAGTGTATCGGTTGTTTGTTATTTTTCATATTTTTCATAGATGACACTGGCTTCGGGGAACAAAGTGACAAGTAATGGTGAGTATGTACTCTATGTTATATGTACTGTATGTCTATATGTATGAATGTATGAATGTATTGTATGTATTATGTATGTTGTATGTATGTTGTATGTATGTTGTATGTCTGTAGCATGTTGTATGTATGTAATATGTACTATGTATGTATGTATGTATGTTGTATGAATGTAGTATATATGTTGTATGTATGTATTGTATGAATGTATTGTATGTAGTATGTATGTTGTATGTAGTATGTACAGTCATATGTTAAAGTTTGGGCACCCCTATTAATGTTAACCTTTTTTCTTTATAACAATTTTGTTTTTTGCAACAGCTATTTCAGTTTCATATATCTAATAACTGATGAACTCAGTTATATTTCTGGATTCAAATGAGGTTTATTGTACTAACAGAAAATGTGCAATCTGCATTTAAACAAAATTTGACCGGTGCACAAGTATGGGCACCCTTATCATTTTCTTGATTTGAACACTCCTAACTACTTTTTACTGACTTCCTGAAGCACTAAATTGGTTTTTTAACCTCATTGAGCTTTGAACTTCATAGCCAGGTGTATCAAATCATGAGAAAAGGTATTTAAGGTGGCCACTTGCAAGTAGTTCTCCTATTTGATTCTCCTATGAAGAGTGGCATCATGGGCTCCTCAAAACAACTCTCAAATGATCTGAAAACAAAGATTATTCAACATAGCTTTTCAGGCGAAGGATACAAAAAGTTGTCTCAGAGATTTAACCTGTCAGTTTCCACTGTGAGGAACATAGTAAGGAAATGGAAGAACACAGGTACAGTTCTTGTTAAGCCCAGAAGTGGCAGGCCAAGAAAAATATCAGAAAGGCAGAGAAGAATAATGGTGAGAACAGTCAAGGACAATCCACAGACCACCTCCAAAGACCTGCAGCATCATCTTGCTGCAGATGGTGTCACTGTGCATCGGTCAACAATACAGCGCATGCATAACGCCTTTTTGTATGACCAAACAACTCAATCTTTGTTTCATCAGTCTACAGGACCTTCTTCCAAAATGTAACTGGCTTGTCCTAATGTGCTTTTGCATACCTCAGGCGACTCTGTTTGTGGCGTGCTTGCAGAAACGGCTTCTTTCGCATCACTCTCCCATACAGCTTCTCCTTGTGCAAAGTGCGCTGTATTGTTGACCGATGCACAGTGACACCATCTGCAGCAAGATGATGCCGCCAACAGCCGGCACAGACCCCCGGCAGGCCCGTACAGACCACCGACAGCAGGCACAGACCCCCGGCAGGCCCGTACAGACCACTGACAGCTGGCACAGACCCCGCCCGCACACACAGACACGCACAGTGTCCGCCCACACTCTTCCCCCCTCCCGTACTGGATGTACAAGGAAAGAAAGGGTTTTTTTTAATTCCGATATTTCTGTCCCATTGACTTGAATGGGACTTCCGGTATCGGAATCGGCGATACCCGATACTTTTTGAGTATCGGGCCGATCCAATCCGATCCGATATTTCTCTATATCGGATGGTATCACTCAACACTACTTCTGACACATGTACCTCATGGTCAATAAGCTAAAAACAATGTTACGTTAATTAATATTTTCCATCGGAGGCTCTTGTGATGAGAGTAAGACCCTTCTTCCTTCATCAACCATGGTATCATGCCTTTTGGAGGCACTATGGCTATTCCTTGACTCTGGGCACTGCCACTTCTATGCTAGTAGTCCTAGCTATGTCATATTTGTTTGGCTCTTCAGACCTGTCTTGCTTCCTTCATCAACTATGATACAGCCCCTTGGGCTTACTTTTGAAGCCACTATGGCTATGCCGACTCCAGGTAAATCAAATTCTTGTAGTCAGTAAGGACCAAGACTTGGTGTTTGGCTCCCTCCAACCAATGTCTCCACTCCTCAAATGCCCATTTCATGGCCAACAGTTCCCGATTCCCCACATCATAGTTACGTTCGGATGGGGAGAACTTTCGGGAAAAGAAAGCACAAGGATTCATTTTAGATGTCACAGGATCTTTCTGGGACAACACCGCTCCTGCACCAATCTCAGAAGCGTCCACCTCCACCTGAAACGGGAGTGAGACATCAGGTTGCCGCAAAACCGGAGCAGAAGTGAATCTTCGCTTTATCTCCTGAAAGGAAGAAACAGCCTCCGGAGACCAATTCAGCACATCAGCACCCTTCCTAGTCAAATCCGTCAATGGCTTGGCAATACCAGAAAAATTAGCTATAAATTTACGATAAAAATTAGCAAAACCCAAAAACTTCTGGAGGGCCTTCAAAGAAGTGGGCTGAACCCAATCATAAATGGCCTGTACCTTGGCCGGGTCCATTTCAATAGTTGACGGAGACAAAATAAATCCCAAAAATGAAATCCTCTGTACCCCAAAAAGGCATTTCGATCCCTTGACATACAGGGAATTCTCCCTCAAAATCCGGAACACAGTCCGAACATGTTCCACATGAGAGTCCCAATTCTTGGAGAAGATCAAAATATCATCCAGATAGATAATCAAAAATTTATCCACAAAGTCTCAGAATATATCGTTCATGAAGCACTGGAAGACGGAAGGGGCATTAGTGAGCCCAAAAGGCATCACCAGGTACTCAAAATGTCCCTCCGGAGTATTAAACGCCGTCTTCCATTCATCCCCATGCTTAATGCGAATAAGATTATACGCCCCCCTGAGGTCAAGCTTGGTAAACCAGCAAGCACCTTTAACTCTGGAGAATAGATCAGAAATCAGGGGTAACGGATACTGATATTTAACAGTAATTTTGTTGAGGGCACGATAGTCAATACAAGGCCTTAATGAACCATCATTTTTAGCCACGAAAAAAAACCCAGCACCTAAGGGTGAAGAGGATGGTCTAATATGACCCCTCTCCAATGCCTCATTAATATAGGATCGCATAGCCTCGTGCTCGGGTACAGATAAATTGAAAAGCCGACCTTTGGGGAATTTACACCCCGGGTTCAGCTCAATTGCACAGTCATAACTCCTATGAGGAGGCAAAGACGCAGACTCATTCTCACTAAATACATCATAAAAGTCAGCCAAATAGTCAGGAACATCATGCGACTGGGGAGAGGTGGAGAAAACAGGAGCATCACTAAGGGCACACCGACAACCCCAACTCACCACAGACAAAGATTTCCAATCCAGAACTGGATTATGAATTTGCAACCAGGGAAACCCCAGAACAATGGTATCATGCAAATTATGCAACACCAAAAATCTGCAATTTTCTTGATGGTCTGGGGCGACCCGCATTACCACCTGGGTCCAAAACTGAGGTTTATTCTTCGCCAAAGGAGTAACAACAATACCCCTCAAAGGGATAGGCGTCCACAGAGGTGTCATAGGAAATCCACAACGTTTAGCAAAATCCAAGTCCATCAGATTAAGAGCTGCTCCTGAATCCACAAAAGCCTTGGCGGAAAATGTGGACAGGGAGCAGATCAGTAATTGCCAGAAGAAACTTGGGTTGAACACCACCCACAGAAAATGTGTGTGCACAACGTTTCTCTCGTTTAGGGCAGACAGAAATAATATGCGAGGCATCTCCACAAAAAAAACACAGCTTATTACGCCTTCTGAACTCCTGACATTGCGCCTTAGACAAAACTCTATCACATTGCATAGGTTCAGACATTTGTTCAACAGGTGGCAACATCTCTCGTGTAGTTTTGCGTTCATGTAAACGCCGATCCACCTGAATGGCTAATGACGTAGAATCGTCAAGACCAGAGGGAACAGGAAATCCCACCATAGTATCTTTTACAGTTTCTGACAAACCCTTCCGAAAGAGGGCTGCCAAGGCACCATCATTCCAGGTAGTAAGGACCACCCACTTTCGGAATTTTTGACAGTACAACTCTGCCGAATCCCAACCCTGGCTTAATGCCAACAGGGTCTTTTCAGCCTGATCAATAGCATTAGGTTCATCATACAACTACCCCACGCTTGAAAAAATGCGTTCACATTATTCAGAATAGGATCATCAGGTTTCAAAGAAAACGCCCAATCCTGGGGATCGCCGCGCAGCAAAGAGATGACAATTTTAACCTGCTGCGCGGAGTTCCGCGAAGTTAGGCTTCAAGGCAAAAAATAATTTACAATTATTCTTGAAATTCAAGAATTTAGACCGATCCCCCAAAAATGCATCAGGAGTAGGAATCTTTGGTTCAGCAGCATGTGAATGAGCAAGATAGGTGGAAATTCCCCGCACTTCAGCAGCGAGCTGCTCCACACGATCAGACAATTGCTTCATCTCCATTGAGAGAAAAATTCCCCCTACAGCCTCAGATATAGAGGAAAAAATATACACACAAAAAAGAAAAAAATTCTGACACTTTTTTTTTTTTTTTTTTACAATTCTCTCCTGCTATTGAGTACCCTAGGATCTGCGGTCTGGCTGGTGATTCTGTTATGATGAGTCACCGAAGGAGGAAAAAACAAAATACAAGCTAAGTCCAGAAAAACCAGAGAGGTTGGCAGCTATCGGATTGCAGACCCCTGAACCTATCCACAACAACTAGCATTAGCCGTGGGGGGTTCCTACGGTGCCCTAGACCCCTCGATCACAGCCAGAGAACTATATAGCCTAAAGACAGAAAGGGGAAAAACTAAACTGCCCCAGAGCAGACCCCAAAGCAATAGGCAGCCCCCAACATATAATGACGGTGAAGCAAGATGAAAACACTAACACAGATAGAAAGATAGGTTGAGCAGATGATGGGGCCCAAGCTAACTACGTAGGACAGGATAGGAAAGCTGCTGTCTGCCATCCGCAAAAACCCTATGAAAAAGAGCCAACCGACTGATAGGAAAAACAGGCCCTGAAGTCGCTAGGCTTCAAAAGACTATATCAGCACTCAAGTACATTCTGAAGACAGAGCAAAAGATCAACAGATCAGAGACAAAAATGGAATCCAGCTCACCCCCAGCCGGGGATGGCAGAACTCCCAAATAACAAGGCAAAACAAAAACAAAACTGAAGAGTACAAAGCAGAGCAGAAAAACTTAGCTTTGAGATGCAGGAATCAGACTGGTCTCCAAGAATCCACCAGGAAAATCACCAGCCAGGAAGAAGGGCGTCGGCAGCCTTATATCCAGTCCTCAATTCCAGCCACCCAGTCATCATCTAGCTGCCCATGTGTTTGGTAATCAGCCTCACTACCTTCCTTCACCAGAGGAGGGAGTTCATCAGACCTCAATGGTGAAGGGAAAAATGAACTCACAACAGCTTCCACCAGCTCAGGGGCACTGCGATGGGGAGCCCCAGAGCCCCATCGTATGCCAACCAGTTCCTGGGCTGGTGGGAGGAAACTGTAGTCTTTGGGGATGAGACTAGGTAGTGGCACCCCCATATAGGATTCTGGTACAGACTTATTCATGACATATTTATCATCTGGCGAGGTACTGGTGAGCAGTTCCTTAATTTAGTCTCAGAAATCAATATAAATAGGGTGGGTCTGAAATTTACATCTGAATTAAATAGCAACCAATTACCGTTTCTAGATGTGGATATCAAAAAAGAACAAGATGGAACATTAGGCACACATATTTATCTTACACCCACCAGTACGAACAACCTTCTAAACTGGAATCATCTCACCGCTCAACACCCCTCAAAAAAAGTATTCCCAAGGGACAGTTCCTCAGATTGAGGAGGAACTTCTCCAGTATCCAAGAATTCCATAAACAGGCAAGGGATATGAATGGCAGGTTCAGGGACAAAAGATACCCCCAATATATTCCAGATTCGGCCTGCATGTTTGCAGAAAACAAAGATAGACAGTCCCCTTTTCAAAACCATCCAAGAAGAAAAGAAGAAGCCCCAAATGAGACGACAAGGATGATAGGTACATTCATTGCTGTAACAGTCAGGGTCGATTTGCCACTAGGCACTGGAGGGCGCATGCCTAGGGTGCCGGGCTGCAGAGGGCGGCACCAAGACAGGGAAAAAATTATTTTTAATCTCCCCTCCCCTCCATTAGACAATCCAGGAAATCTATTGTCTTTTTGGAGGGGAGGGGTCGGGGTCAGACTCAGGAAGTGGTGGCACCGCAACTTCTGGGGTCAGAGATGTCCCTGCATCCGAGTGCTGAAGCATCTGCATATAAGGAGGATGAGATCATCTCTCACTGCAGACATCGCAGCAGAGGAGGAAGAGGAAGATGACGTGGGGAGGACACAGGAGCAGGGGAAGCTGTGCTGTATACTGGTGAGAGGAGGCTTGTTACAGGGGAGGTTGCTGTATACTGGTGAGAGGAGGCTGGTGACAGGGGAAGCTGTGCTGTATACTGGTGACAGGAGGCTGGTGACATTGGAGGCTGTGCTGTATACTGGGGACAGGAGGCTGGTGACCGGGGAGGCTGTGCTGTATACTAGTGAGAGGAGGCTCGTGACAAGGGAGGCTGTGCTGTATACTGGTGAGACTTGACTGGTGACAGGGGAGACTGTGCTGTATACTGGTGAGAGGAGACTGGTGACAGGGGAGGCTGTGTTGTATACTAGTGAGAGGAGGTTCGTGACAAGGGAGGCTTTGCTGTATACTGGTTAGACTTGACTGGTGACAGGGGAGACTGTGCTGTATACTGGTGAGAGGAGGCTGGTGACAGGGGAGGCTGTGCTGTATACTGGTGAGAGGAGGCTGGTGAAGGGAGGCTGCTGTATACTGGTGAGAGTAGGCTGGTTACAGGGGAGGCTGTGCTGTATACTGGTGAGAGGAGGCTGGTGACAGGGGAGGCTGTGCTGTATACTGGTGAGAGGAGGCTGGTGACAGGGGAGGCTGTGCTGTACACTGGTGAGAGGAAGCTGGTTAAAGGGGAGGCTGCTGTATAATGGTGAGAGGAGGCTGGTGACAGGGGAGCCTGTGCTGTATACTGGTGAGAGAAGGCTGGTGACAGGGGAGGCTGTGCTGTATACTGGTGAGAGTAGGCTGGTTACAGGGGAGGCTGTGCTGTATACTGGTGAGACGAGGCTGGTGACATGAGAGGCTGTGCTGTATACTGGTGAGAGGAGGCTGGTGACACTGGAGGCTGTGCTGTATACTGGGGAGAGGAGGCTGCTGCTGTATACTGGTGAACAGAGGAGGCTGGTGACAGGGGAGGCTTTGCTGTATACTGTGAACAGGGGAGGCTGTACGGTATACTGGTGAACGGGGAGGCTGGTGTCAGAGGAGGCTATGCAGTATAATGGTGAACATGGGAGGCTGGTGCTGCTTTATACTGGTGAACAGGGGAGGCTGCTGCTATATACTGGTGACAGGGGAGGTTGGAGCTGCTATATACTGGAGAACAGGGGGGGCTGCTGCTATATACTGGTGAACAGAAGAGGCTGCTGCTATATACTGGTGACAGGGGAGTCTGGTGCTATGCAGGCTGGGGATTTGGGGGAGGCTGACACTTTAGAATGGGTATTAGGGGGCATATTCCTATAGAATAGTTTTCATTGGCACTATAAAGTAAAATCTACATTATTTAATATGCAAATGAAGGTGTTTCGCAGCACTCTCATATTTGTATACTAAAGCTTGTTTTTATTGTCAGCGCTCCATTAGTAAAAGTGAGTGCTGTCTAAAATCAGCTTGCAAGTCTGCACTTACTCACTAAGGCTGGTTTCACACTTGTGTTTTTTTCAAGTCAGGCAAAATCAGATTTTTCAGCCAAATTCTGATCCTTTCAGGATCCAGTTTGTTGTCCATTCACTTTAAAGGGAACCTGTCACCTCATTTTTCGCATATAAGCTGCGGTCACCGCCATTAGGGGCTTATCTTCAGCATTCTATAATGCTGTACATAAGCCCCGATGTAACCTGAAAGAAAAACAAGTTAGATTATACTCACCCAGGGGCGGTCCAGGTCTGATGGGTGTCGCAGGTCTGGGCTGGCATCTTCACGTGATGACGTCCTCTTCCTTGCTTCTGTCACTGCTCCTGCGCAGGCGTATTTCTCTGCCCTGTTAAGGGAAGAGCAAATTACTGCAGTGCGCAGGCGCCAGGAAAGGTCAGAGAGGCAGGGGCCTGTGCACTGCAGTACTTTAGTTTGCCCTCAACAGGGCAGATCAGTACACCTGCACAGGAGCTGCAACAGAAGCAAGGAAGAGGACATCATCGCATGAAGATGGGAGGCACCGGACCCAGACCTGCGACGCCCATCAGACCGGACGGCCTCCCAGGTGAGTATAATCTAACTTGTTTTTCTTATCTTTCAGGTTACATTGGGGGCTTATCTACAGCATTATAGAATGCTGTAGACAAGTCCCTAATGACGGTGGATGCAGCTTGTATGCGAAAAATGAGGTGACAGGTTCCCTTTAATGGTGTCCGGAAGCAACCTGAATTAACTGGATTCTACTTGGCACCGTTAAAATGAATGGGCATGGCCATTTACAAAAGGGGAAATTGATATAGAAGGGTTAATGGTTTGCCTTTAATTGCCTTTTGCCTCTCATTGCTAGAATTTATACTCATGACACAGCAGTCTGTCAGTCTCCTCCTCAAGGAGACTATACTTCTTATCATATATGTGCTCAATAGTTAGCCACAACATGTTCAGGGTACATGGTAAATAAATTATGACCCTGGGTAGCAGTGGGGGCTACATGAGCTACATAGAGTTACATTTGTTGTAAATGGTATAAAATATTGCCCTGTGTTTCATTATGTCAGATAAAGTGATTTGCCCACGTCCTGTGTGCAGTCTCCTTTGTCTCCAAGCGCGCTTGTCAATTAAGGGTGTAACTCCTAATTTGGCCTCACTGGTGATCTGGCATGCCTGATTTTGGGTCAGAACGAAAACAGCTACAACAGTTTTGGCGCCTGAACGCTGGACCGTGGTAACCAGCCTATTCAAAATCCGCATGTGGGAGCTTCCTGGGAGTTTGGACATGCAAAATCAAGCTGCAGCAAGGTGAGAAATTTTATTCTAACACTGTTTTGCACTTGCAATCTCTCTGGATCTCTCCATATCTCTGGGTAAAGGCTGTACAACATGGTTAAAAAGAACCTACATCACCAGTGAGTATATCTGTATGAGAGTTGAATAATAGAGTAATAAGATAATAATTTTTATCTGTATTATCTGTCAATATGTCAATATGCTAACTGGTTGTGTATTGTGTAGCACAAAGCTGGGATAGACTCTGTGCAGTGTTGTTATTTTGGTCATTTTGGATTGGCAGTAGATCATATGAGGCTGTATTTTGTATAGGGCTGTGGTTTTTGGTTTTTGTTGTTCTTGTTGTTTAAGAAGTTGGCTTTGGTGTTCTCAGAGTGTCAGTGGACACAACTGTAGTTTCATAAGTTGTGATAATTCCAAAGTGCAAAATAGGCAGGCTATGTGAGTCCTTATATGTATGTCCATGAGAACCTCTGAATGAGATGAGAGATGAGTAATTGAGTATAAGGGATATAAATAAATCCCTGATTGATGAGGGGTTCTGTTTGGTGTGGTCCTCTGTATGTGACAGAGGACAGTATTCAACTCACTATGAGCTCAATCAGGCAGAGTGATTGAAATAACGGATTTTGTTCTCTCCTTTTTGCAAAATCAACTAATCACTGAAAAGTGAAAGAAGGAGAAAAAAAAATCCCTGAATGAGCATGTACTGTATGAATGAATCACACATCATTTTGTGTCAAGAGATTGTTACTTTTCCAGTTCTTGTGGGAGATCCTGGACAGATGCATTATAGATATTTCCATCTACATCTGAGACTGAATGAATTGAGTAATGATATAGATCGTGTTATATGTGGCATGACATTGGAAAGTTTCCTGGATGTATTTGGCCAGAAAAGGGCAAGGCTCTGTTACTCACATTATATAGTTACCTGCTCTTACAGTGAAATCCCGCGATTTCAGGGTTTTGTAGACATTGACTTTGATTTTGTCTAAGAGCTGCTGCCTTCTGTTTCTGTGTGAAGGACACTAAATTTCTGAAATTCTGATAGATGGGGTGAATGATGTCGCTGCGCGGATTCTCTATGTTTCTGTCCTTGGTGTAATGCTCTCTAGGAGATTTGTGCATTTTAAAGCAACAGCACTTAATTGAAGTGGAATTAAATTTTGGAAGTTGAAAGTAAAATATGGTGCCTAATTTAGAAGGGAACTTGTAAATTTTCAGATTGTTTGGTCATTAATGTGTTTGTACCTGCTTCTAGTTGTGTGATTGATATATAGCAAATTGAGGATCAGCAGAAGGAGGTAGCCAACTGCACAGCTGATATAGTAGGTTAGAGGCCTATCACATCTGGGCCTTCTTACTCTAGTCAGCGGGATTTTTTGTTGTGGGTAAGAGGCAAGGGCAAGGAGCCTTCCGGCTACACCTTGGCAGGCTCGCTCTGACTTGCTACATGTGGCCTGTAAGACAAGGTCCAGGCACACTAAAAGGGCATTTCAGAATAAAGGTGAGCTGTCTAAGTTGAATCAGCATTCCCACGTTCCATGGAGCTGGACTAGTAGTTAAAAGGCCTATTCCTATTCTAGTATCTGATCTAACGGGTGAGAGATAAAGAGCTTTCCTGTTACATCCTGTAGGTCTACCGGGTGAGACGCAAGGAGCCTTCCCGCTACACCTTGGCCGGCTCACTCTGACTTGCTACGTGTGGCCCGTAAGACAAGGTCCAGGCACACTAGAACTGCATTTCAGAATAAAGGTGAGCTGTTGGGAGAATAAGTTGAAGCCATGGGCAACTTGTTCTGTGTGCTGTCGGTGCCCCCAATGGGATCCAAGACAGCTATGCAGATGGTAAAAGACAGAGAAGGAAATTAAGCAGTGAAGGATGTGGGACCAATATTGAATAAGGCAAAAATGCCAGAGTGTGAATGTTTGGATGTACAAAAAAGGCACAGACAAGGGAAGAAAATAGCAAGTGAATGAATGATGTTTGAGAATGTGCAGCAGTAAGGAAATAAGGTGTATTATGAATGTTTTGATTGGCAAAGTTTAACCAGAGACCCAGACAAAACAAATTGACTTGTAAACATTGTTCAGATTCAGACAAACCCAGACTGAATAGCTACTTGTGTGACCTGTGCTACTGATCTAAGCGAGTTGCGTTAAATCCTGTTAGGACAAGATCATATGTAGTGACGTAAGAAGCTGACATAATAGTGTGGTTAGTGGGTAGTGGGGACATTGACCTTTGGGGAGTAAGTTGACAGTAGACACCAGACGACCAACCACATCAGGACCTAGAAGGGTGACTAGAGTAAGAAAGATGCAGGAGTGTTATCTTTGGAGCCCCTCTGACCAGCTAGCTATGCTGAAGCCGCTGCCTGACCCCGGAGACCAACCTTTCCAGTTTTATAGACAAATAAAGGAAATACAGTGGACAAATAAGTATACCTGGGCAGACCTAGAGGGGTTGGTGAGTTTTAAGGCAGGTGACATACTAGGACACATAATTAAGACACATACAGATGTGGCAAAGGATCAAGCTTGGGGCATGGATGATAAATCTGCACAGTCTGGGGAGACGTACTGTGAATCACTAAAACAATGGGCTACAGTGAAACAATCAGAGCAGTCTGTACTCCTGAATAACGTGAAACAGAAAAAAGGAGAGAGTGTAGAGATGTACTTTGGACGGTTACAGCTGAAATAGGCAGACATGGGTTACAGTCACATAAACCCACTTGATGTTAAAATACTGGTAAATGCATTAATTGACGGTATGAACAAAGACTTATGAGACTCAGGACTGACAGCAAGACCTGAATGGAAACATAGATCCAAAAGACCTCCTTAAGGTAGCTAAAGTAGTTGAACAAACAAGGATGATAAAACAACCTGTCATGTATGCTGGAGCACAAGGAAAACAGTGGAGACATAGTAGGGGACCAAGGGACCTAGAAACAGTGAGGTGCTGGTATTGTGGAGGAAATGGACATTACGCCCGCCACTGCAAAAACCCTACTAAGGAGACTAAGAAGACAGATCTTTCACCTCCTCCGCCATCAGACTAGGAAACTGGCAACCCAGTGACAAATGTGTACCCTTTTTTTGTTCCCTCCGAACCTGCCTTGATGACCACCATAACAATGCCAGGGGGGGAAGAGGCAGAATTTTTGATTGACACTGTGGTACACAAAGATTTGATAATGCCCAGACATGATTACTAACGAGATTGTGGAATGTGTGGGGGGGTAGAGGGACAAGTGACTAAAGCCCCAATGATTAAACAAATAAGACTAAAATTACGAGATAGCCAAGAGGTGCCTACAAAACTTATTGTTAGTGACAATACCCCTATGAATTTACTGTCATGATTAAATTGAAAGAAGGAACCACTCCTCCTTGTTTAAAGCAATACCCCTTGAGCCTAGCCAAATCAATGGCCCTGAGCAGGGATATTAAAGGGTATGTTAAGGCAGGTGATCTGGTGCAAAGATCTTCCCCCTGCAACACCCCTTTGTATCCCATTATGAAAAAAAGGCCCCAAGGGTTCCCCTGACACTTACAGAAAGGTACATGACTTAAGGGCTATTAATGATGTTACAGAGAATGTGACCTCAATTGTCCCTGATCCCCACACATTACTGTCACAGATCCCAGCAACGTCAACATGTTTCACAGTTATTGATTTGGCGAATGCATTTTATCTGTACCCCTGCACCCTGACTGTCAGTATCTTTTTCTTTTACTCATGAAGTTAAACAATATTGTTGGACGGTCCTCCCACAAGGGGGAAAGAAATCCCCTGCCATCTATTTAGCAGCTATGGCAGGGATCCTTGAGTAGTGGCAACCACCTCATCCTCAGATTGTACTATTACAGTACGTGGATGACCTCTTGCTCTTCTGCCTGGACCCGTTGTCCTGCAGGGAAGCTACTGGTTTCTTGCTATACTTTTTAGCAGGAAAGGGTTGCAAGGTCTCACGTGACAAATTACAGTATGGCAAGCAAAAGGTGACATTTTTGGGACATTGTATTGCCGAAGGTACAAGACATCTAACTGAAGACAGAAAACAGGCAATTCAAAATCTCCCTTTACCCAGGTCACACCAGCATCAACGCACTTTCCTAGGCTTGATGACCTACTGTAGGCCTTCGATAGGGTCTGCTTCACAAATGATGCAACCACTCTATGACTGCTTGTCATCAGACCCCTATGATCTCACTCAAGAAGCAATTGATTCCTTCCATTCTCTCAAACTGCTCATTGTGTCAGCCCCAGCCTTAGGCATTCCAAACTATGACCAGCCATTTTTCTTGTTTTGCACAGAGCAGGGAGGACTTGCTACCGTAGTACTGAAACAACAACATGGAGGGAAACAGAGACCAATAGCTTACTACTCAGCACAATTAGACCCAGTGATCAGAGGGTCACCTACATGTGTCCGTGCGGTAGGAGCAGCTGCACTACTACTAAGAAAGGCATGTGAGATCACACTGACATTTCCTTTGACAATTTATTCCCCACATGACATCCATTCCATACTCGTACAAGTTCAACCAAAACATCAGTCTATGGCCAGACAGCCCCGACTTGAATGTACTCTACTAATTCCTGAGTATGTCACCCTCAAAAGATGTAACGTTCTGAATCCAGCCACCCTCCTGCCTGTGGATTCAGAAAAGGGGGAATTGGTGACCATATTAGCAAGTGAGGAAGAATACTTTGACATGACGCATGAAAATGACTGCATAGAACTGATGAGTCAGAAGACAGTGGGTTTTGCAGACATTCATGAAAAAACCCTGTTCCTAATGCAGATTATGAGTTTTTTGTAGATGACTCCAAATACCACCAGGATGGACGATTCTACACTGGATATGCAGTAGTATCCTCGAATGAGTTAATCCGAGCTGAACCACTCCCTCATCACATGTTGGCACAGGAGGCAGAGTTGAAGGCACTCACTGATGTGTGTAGAGCCGCTGCAGGTAAAGTCGCTAATATTTACACAGATTCAAATTATGCATGGGGATTAGCCCATGATTATGGCCCTATCTGGAGAAGCAGAGTGTTTATTACATCAGCCGGTAATCCCATTGAAAATGTACAGCTGGTGAAACAATTCATGGAGGCATTGATGTTACCAGTCCAGATTGGCATTGTCAAGGTAAAAGCACATGCGAACAGTGACTCCGTGGAGGTAGAGGGCAACAGAAGGGCGGACGAGGCTGCTAAAGTAGCAGCAAGGCGGCCTAGGGAGCAGTGGACGGTGGCGGGGAGTCAGCATATTCCAGCCTCACTGAGCCAAGATGTCCTGAAATCCCTTCAGCAACAGGCTGCGCAAACAGAGAAGGAACACTAGGGGAGAAAGGGAGCTGAGCTGAACTCAAATGGAGTATGGGAGAATAAGGATAAATTGTGCCTGCTGAGGTCCCTGTTCCCAATCATGTCGCAAGCAACACATGGCCCCACTCACACCTCAAAAAGTCACATGTGTGCCATGGTAAATGCCTTCTGGATTGCTCCTGGTTTCGGTTACGCAGCCGCGAAACTCGTACAATCATGCCTCATCTGTGCACAGCACAACCCATGTAAAACAGTAAAAGTCCCTAAGAAAGCGACAGCTAGGCCTCTCTACCCATTTCAGAGACTGCAGATTGACTACATACAGCTACCCAAGGTAGGAGTGTATGCAAATGTCCTAGTATGTGTAGATCTCTTCTCTGGTTGGCCGGAAGCCTATCTGTTAAAATGTGCAAATGCTAAAACACCTGCAGACAAACTGATGAAAGAACTGATCTGGAGGTATGGTGTCACAGAAACCATAGAAAGCGATAGGGGTACACACTTCACAGGAGAAATAATGAGGAAAGTCATGCAGGCCCTGGGTGTACAGCAAGCATTTCATACACAATATAGACCACAAAGTAGTGGGAAAGTGGAAAGACTAAATGGGACACTTACTGTATACTGAAAATTCAGAAGGCTGTGGCAGACACAAGAAAGAACTGGGTAGAGTGCTTGCCTCTTGCACTCTTTTTAGTCAGACACACTCCAAATAGAAAGACAGGCTTGTCTCCTTTTGAATTACTGTTTGGTAGTGCACCAAAGACTGGTCTATACTTACCACAGGTGCTACAAATGCAACACGGTGCGATAACAACCTATGTCCAGGCCTTGAAGAAAAGACTTAATGTGGTGCATAAACGTGTTTTCATCCATTCCAGATCCTAATGCCAAAGCAGATGTGCATCAGCTGACTCCAGGTGTTTGGGTGGTCATACGCAGACACATGAGAAGGAGTCTAGACCCACGATTTGACGGCCCCTTCCAAGTCCAGCTGACCACATCCACCTCAGTAAAACTTGAGGGAAAGCCCACCTGTATCCACGCCAGTCACTGCAAGAAGGTCCTTTCACCAGCAGAATGACTGTTCTCCTAATCACCTTGCTGGCAATGGCAGGATTACTGCACTCTACAGAGACAAAGGATAAACTTTTAAATGTTGACTGGGACAACAAACTTATTCGACATCATGCTCTTCTTATAAAGGACATGGAAGGACAGAAACCGAAAGACTGTTGGATCTGTGCACACAGCCCAGTATCTGCAAGAACTATGCCATACTATGCCATACCTCTGGAGCCATGGAAGGTATTAACCCCACACTGCATACACAACGAGACTTGGACTCAATCTAGGTTTTGGGGAAAAGATGTGCCCCGTGATATATCTGCCTCATTGGCTATAATCAGATGGGCCGCTAATCCCTGGTTTCAGTTTAATATAAAAAGGCCTAAGGTACAAATGTGGTGCCGGGAATATGATTCAGACGTCAGAAATATGGTCGCCAGGAGGAGGACTGAAATCCCTCACTCAGACCCCATTCCCAATGATGGACTGTGGTTCAGTCTTCAACACACTGGAGCAAATACCTTGTGGTGAGGACAATAATTGCTTCCGTATATACACTCATGATCAAACACAGGTTAATGAGACGATATACCAAGATGGTGTTGAAGGCTGTAAAGCATATACGGGTAAAATAGTAAGGAAAGAAGGGGGTAAATGTACATTTGGTATAAACAGAAAACAAATGAATAATACTTGGTGTGTCCATAAACCTATGTTAGGACTCTTGAGTTTATACCAATGTATACAGACCCTGGGTCACATTTGTGTTCTCCCAGAAGGAGTATTCTTGGTGTGCAGACATTGTACCTACAGGTGGGTGAGCCCAGACATAAGAGGGGTTTGCACTCTTGCCAAACTAACACCAGCCACTTTCATAGTTCCTCATAGTAAAATAGACACAGCAGTCCCAATTAACACCTTGCATAGAAGCGCTGCAGACAATAAACCCCATCCAAATGGTAGGCCGAATCTAGTAGAAATGGGGATAACAAATAAAATATTCAGTAGTATGCTAATATACCCCTTCATAACACAAATGTTATGGGCTGTGTGTTCAGATCCAACAGTCTTTCGGTTTCTGTCCTTCCATGTCCTTTATAAGAAGAGCATGATGTCGAATAAGTTTGTTGTCCCAGTCAACATTTAAGTGTTTATCCTGTGTCTCTGTAGAGTGCAGTAATCCTGTCACTGCCAGCAAGGTGATTAGGAGAACAGTCATTCTGCTGGTGAAAGGACCTTCTTGCAGTGTCTGGCACTACCAAACTACTTCAAAAGGAGACAAGCCTGTCTTTCTATTTGGAGTGTGTCTGACTGAAAAGAGTGCAAGAGGCAAGCACTCTACCCAGCTCTTTCTTGTGTCTGCCATGGCCTTCTGAATTTTCAGTGTAAGAGTCCCGTTTAGTCTTTCCAGGGTGGATGGGCGAAGCAGGTAGAAAGCCCCCTTATGGGTACTAGACCCATGAGACAGTAGCTCCTTTGTGAACATCAGCTGACCCCATGGAAAAGGTTATACCATTTACAAAAGGGGAAATTGATATAGAAGGGTTAATGGTTTGCCTTTAATTGCCTTTTGCCTCTCATTGCTAGAATTTCTTCTCATGACACAGCAGTCTGTCAGTCTCCTCCTCAAGGAGACTATACTTCTTATCATATATGTGCTCAATAGTTAGCCACAACATGTTCTGGGTACACGGTAAATAAATTATGACCCTGGGTAGCGGTGGGGGCTACATGAGCTACATAGAGTTACATTTGCTGTAAATGGTAAAAAATATTCCCTTGTGTTTCATTATGTCAGATAAAGTGATTTGCCCACAACCTGTGCACAGTCTCCTTTGTCTTCAAGCGTGCTTGTCAGTTAAGGGTGTAACCTCCTAATTTGGCCTCACTGGTGATCTGGCATGCCTGACTTTGGGTCAGAACGAAAACAGCTACATGAAAGGATCAGGATTTGGCTGGAAAACCTGATTTTGCCTGATTTGAAAAAAAACGCAAGCGTGAAACCAGCGACACTGAATGAGTGCAGCAGCGTGCTCCAAGTGTCAGTGTGGGTGCACACAATGTGGCCGCAGGCTCACTCTGACGCCTGCTACCTGTCTGCTCTTGGCTTCCCTTTGAACACCTTCAGTAAAGAGGAGAGGTGAATGAGCAGACAGCATGTCTCTATATCACTAGGCCTCTCTTCACTGAAGCAATGGTTAGGTCACCTATTTTACTCTCTTGATGACTTTGAAAAGCTGAAGGTGTTAAAAATGCTCAAAAGACTGAACCTGTGAGCAGCAAGTGCAGACGTTCATTCTTTTAGTGTTTAATTAGTGCTTTTTAAAGCGTTTTACAGAGATTTGCCTTAAATAGATGTCATGTGCACAGACTCATTGTGTGACGTCAGTAAGGAGCGTGACCACGAAAAGTGCCTAGGGCAGCATGAAGACCAAATACGACCCTGGGTACATTTGACAGTCAACATGACTGCGCGCCTTCAACGTACTTGGGAGAAACTAGGTCGTTTTGATGTTAGATCCAGACCTTAGAGGTGTGGTGAGAAGTTCTCTCACCATTACCTATAGACCTATAGGAGAGGACATTTAATTAAGGATCATTTATTACACAGTTATAAAAAAACAGACATGTGTAGGTACATGGCTGGATAGAAGTAGGTTATTTAAACAGGTCTTTTGACAGAGGACATAGTAACATTGGATATCATGATTTAACATCTTTTTATTAGGCCTACTGTTGAGCCGCATAGTGAAATGCGTTGAGGCATTTACAGGAAGATGTATGTAGATGAGTACTATTTTTTTGCACTACTGTTGATATGTTATCAATATGTTAACATTTAAGGACATATTTGGCACTGTTGGTTTATAAACTGCCCATAAGATGTTATTAAGGTGTTGTAGATTTTGGACACTATAGGGCATGCAAGGTACAGCCGCAGAGGAACGTGGTGCCAATGTCGAATACCTAGGGTGCCAACCTCCGCTGGCAGGTAGTCTTGAGTAGTTAAGGCAATTTAGGACTCCCCATTATCAATATCTGTTATATCATATTTTCACAATTTGTACTGGTATACAGTACACACATGGTCAAAATTGTTGGCACCCCTCATTTAATGACAGAAACACCCACAATGGTGACAGAAATAACTTGAATCTGACAAAAGTAATAATAAATCAAAAATCTGTGAAAATTAACAAGTGAAAGTCAGACATTGCTTTTCAACCATGCTTCCACAGAATTTAAAAAAATAATAAAACTGATGTCTGACTTTCATTTGTTCATTTTCATAGATTTTTTATTATTAATTTTGTCAGATTCAAGTTATGTCTGCCAACATTGTCGGTTTTTCTGTCATTAAATGATGGGTACCAACAATTTTGACCATGTGTGTATATCTCACCCCGTGTGCTGCAATATTTCAGTTGTATACAGTTGTAGACAGAGAGACTTTGTTGGCTCATATATACTTCAGATTCATTTTCTCACATTATAATAATTTATAATAATAATAATCTTTATTTATATAGTGCCAACATATTCCGCAGCGCTTTATAGTTTAACAGTTTCAAAACACATGTCATAAGTAACAACATTAAAAATACAACAATAACAATTAAACCAAAATAAGACGACCCTGCTCGTGAGAGCTTACAATCTACAATGAGGTGGGGGAGATAAAAAGTACTGGTGTGTATTTACAATGATGTATTTACAATGATGGTCCAGCCATCTTGAGGGAGTGAGGGATGTGGATGGATATAGTGAATGGGCTACACATGCGCACTTACACATAGAATGACTTTGATTAATGAACGTGATAGGCCGCGCTGAACAAATGTGTTTTGAGGGAGCGCCTGAAACAATGCAAATTGTGGATAGTCCTAATTTCTTGGGGTAGAGCATTCCAGAGGATTGGTGCAGCACGGGAGAAGTCTTGGTGTCGGGAATGGGAGGTACGGATTAGTGCAGAGGTTAGTTGAAAGTCATTTGCAAAGCGCAGTGGTCGGTTAGGCCGATAGACAGAATTGAGGGAGGAGATGTAGGGGGGTGCTGCACTGTGGAGAGCTTTGTGGGTGAGAACAAGTACTTTGAATTGGATCGTATAGTGAATGGGCAGCCAATGTAAAGACTGGCGAAGAGCGGATGTGTCCGAGTACCGATTAGCCAGATAAATGACCCTGGCTGCTGCATTAAGTATGGACTGGAGAGGGGATAGTCGGGTAATGGGGAGGCCAGTTAATAGAGCGTTGCAGTAATCCATGCGGGAGTGGATCAATGCTACAGTGAGGGGTTTTGTTGTTTCCATGATGAGAAAAGGGCAGATTCTAGAGATGTTCTTTAGGTGTAAGCGGCAAGAGCGGGCAAGAGATTGTATATGGGATGTGAAGGAGAGATTGGTGTCAAACATAACACCCAGACAGCGCGCTGTTGTGATTTCATTTTCCCCTTCGTCACTGAGGTCTGGTGAACTCCCTATTCTGGTGAGGGAAGGTAGTGAGCCTGATTATCAGGCACCTGAGCCTAATGATGATGACTGGCTGAGTGGAGTCACTGACTGGATATAAGGCTGCCGACGCCCTTGTGTCCTGCGGGTGATTTCTCTGTGGACTTCTAGGACACCAGTCTGATTCCTGCTCCTCTAAAGCTAAGTTTTCTGCTTTGCCTTTTTGCATTCGTGTTTTGTTTTTTGCCTTGCTTTTCTGGATTCTGCCATTCCCTGCTGGGGTGAGCTGAATCTCCTTTTGCCTGTTGCTCTGTCTTCAGAATATTCCTGAGTACTGACATAGTCTTTTTGAAGCCTAGCGTCTTCAGGGCCTTTTTCACTGTCAGGCTGTTGGCTCTTATTTTCATAGGGTTTTTCACGGATTGCAGACAGCAGCCTTCCTGTCCTTTCCTATCTAGTTAGCTTGGGCCCCGTCTTTGCTCAGTCTATCTTTCTGTCTGTGTTGTGTTCTTTCTTCTTGCTTCACCGTCATTATATGTGGGGGGCTGCCTTTTGCTTTGGGGTCTGCTCTGGGGCAGTATAGATTTCCCTTTCTGTCTTTAGGCTATCCAGTCCTCTGGCTGTGATCGAGGGGTCTAGGGCATCGTAGGAACCCCCCACGGCTACTGCAAGTTGTGTTGATAGGTTCAGGGGTCTGCAATCCGACAGTTGCCAACCTCTCTGGTTTTCTGGACTTAGCTTGCATTTCTGTTTTTGCCTCCTGCGGTGACTCAATCATAACAGAATCACCCGCCATACCGCAGATCCTAGGGTACTCAATAGCAGGAAAGAATTGTGTTTAAAAAAAAAAAAAAGGTGTGTATATTCTTTCCTCTATATCTCTGAGGCCGCAGGGGGAATTTTTTTTTTCTCTCAATGGAGATAAAGCAATTATCTGATCGTGTGGAGCAGCTCGCTGCGGAAGTGCGGGGAATTTCCGCCTATCTTGCTCGTTCGCATGCTGTTGAACCAAAGATCCCTATACCTGATGTATTTATTGGGGATCGATCTAAATTTTTGAGTTTCAAAAATAATTGTAAATTATTTTTTGCCTTGAAGCCTGACTCGTCAGGGAACTCCGCGCAGCAGGTTAAAATTGTCATCTCTTTGCTGCGTGGCGATCCCCAGGATTGGGCGTTTTCTTTGAAACCAGATGATCCTATTCCGACTAATGTGAACGCATTCTTTCAAGCCTTGGGGTTGTTGTATGACGAACCTAATGCTATTGATCAGGCTGAAAAGACCCTGTTGGCATTGAACCAGGGTCGAGATTCTGCAGAGTTGTACTGTCAAAAGTTCCGAAAGTGGGCGGTCCTTACTACCTGGAATAATAATGCCTTGGCTGCTCTCTTTCGGAAGGGTTTGTCAGAAACTGTAAAAGATACTATGGTGGGATTTCCTGTTCCCTCTGGTCTGGACGATTCTATGTCATTAGCCATTCAGGTTGATCGGCGTTTACGTGAACGCAGGATTTCACGAGAGGTGTTGCCACCGGTTGAACAGACGTCTGAACCTATGCAATGTGATAGAGTTTTGACTAAGGCGCAACGTCAGGAGTTCAGAAGGCGTAATAAGCTGTGTTTTTTCTGTGGAGATGCCTCGCATATTATTTCTGTTTGTCCTAAACAAGAGAAACGCTTTGCACACACGTTTTCTGTTGGTGGTGTTCAACCTAAGTTTCTTCTGGCAATTACTCTGATCTGCTCCCTGTCCACATTTTCCGCCAAGGCTTTTTTGGATTCGGGAGCACCGCTAAACCTAATGGACTTGGATTTTGCTAAACGTTGTGGATTTCCGATGACTAGTGTTGAGCATTCCGATACCGCAAGTATCGGGTATCGGCCGATACTTGCTGTATCGGAATTCCGATACCGACTTCCGATATTTTTTCAATATCGGAATTCGGCATCGGAATCGGAAGTTCAGTTGATTGACGGCCTGACGTCATCATGATGCGCGGTGTGTGCGCATCATGATGCGCCGTCATTTCGGGCCTTCCGGGGGTCTCTGCCGGCCTGCCGGGGGGCTGTGCCGGCCTGCCGGGGGGCTGTGTGGACTGCCCGGGGTCTGTACCGGCCTGCCGGGGGGCTGTGCCGGCCTGCCGGTGGTCTGTACCGGCCTGCCGGGGGGCTGTGCCGGCCTGCCGGGGGGCTGTGCCGACCTGCCGGGGGGCTGTGCTGATGTCCGGGGGTCTGTGCAAGCATCGTCCGATGGGACTACAAGTCCCATCGGGCGATGCCTGCTACCATGACAGTGATTGACACATTAGCCAATGATGGGACAGTAGTAGTCCCATCATCCGGCTAATGTGTTAAATGTTAAAAAAAAAAAAAAAAAAAAAAAATACTACATACATACTACATGCATGCTACATACATACTACATGCTACATACATACTACATATATACTACATACATACTACATACATGCTACATACATACTACATGCATGCTACATACATACTACATATATACTACATACATACTGCATGCTACATACATACTACATACATACTACATACATACTACATGCATGCTACATACATACTGCATGCTACATACATACCACATACATACTACATATATACTACATGCATGCTACATACATACTACATGCTACATACATACCACATATATACTACATACATACTACATATATACTGCATGCTACATACATACTACATATATACTACATGCATGCTACATACATACTACATACCACATACATACTACATACATACTACATACATACTACATGCTACATACATACTACATGCTACATACATACTACATATATACTACATGCATGCTACATACATACTACATATATACTACATGCATGCTACATACATACTACATGCTACATGCATGCTACATACATACTACATACATACTACATGCTACATACATACCACATATATACTACATACATACAATACATTCATACAATACATACATAGACATACAGTACATATAACATAGAGTAACATACTTACCAATACTTGTCACATTGTTCCCCGAAGCCATTGTCGTCTACGGAATAAATATTAACATAGCAAACCACAAAAATACTCACCCACGATCCGAAGCAGTCCACGAGTGTGTCCCACGACGATCTTGGGTAGAGAACTGCAGCATCAGATGATGCTGCCGTTCTCTACGGGCTGCAGGAATCCAATGACGGAAGGTAGGTATCCTTCCGCACTGTATTCCTCCGCCACTTAAAAAAAAAAGTCCCTAGTCTCACTTTATGCCATTGCTGTGTGGGAAATTCCCACACAGCAATGGCATAAAGTGAGACTAGGGACTTTTTTTTTTTAAGTGGCGGAGGAATACAGTGCGGAAGGATACCTACCTTCCGTCATTGGATTCCTGCAGCCCGTAGAGAACGGCAGCATCATCTGATGCTGCAGTTCTCTACCCAAGATCGTCGTGGGACACACTCGTGGACTGCTTCGGATCGTGGGTGAGTATTTTTGTGGTTTGTTATGTTAATATTTATTCCGTAGACGACAATGGCTTCGGGGAACAATGTGACAAGTATTGGTAAGTATGTTACTCTATGTTATATGTACTGTATGTCTATGTATGTATTGTATGAATGTATTGTATGTATGTAGTATATATGTGGTATGTATGTAGCATGTAGTATGTATGTAGTATGTATGTAGCATGCATGTAGCATGTAGTATGTATGTAGCATGCATGTAGTATATATGTAGTATGTATGTAGCATGCATGTAGTATATATGTAGTATGTATGTAGCATGTAGTATGTATGTAGCATGTAGTATGTATGTAGTATGTATGTAGTATGTATGTGGTATGTAGTATGTATGTAGCATGCATGTAGTATATATGTAGTATGTATGTAGCATGCAGTATATATGTAGTATGTATGTAGTATATATGTGGTATGTATGTAGCATGTAGTATGTATGTAGCATGCATGTAGTATATATGTAGTATGTATGTGGTATGTATGTAGCATGTAGTATGTATGTAGCATGCATGTAGTATATATGTAGTATGTATGTAGTATGTATGTGGTATGTATGTAGCATGCAGTATGTATGTAGCATGCATGTAGTATATATGTAGTATGTATGTAGCATGTATGTAGTATGTAGTATGAATGTAGCATGTATGTAGTATGCATGTTGTATGTATGTAGCATGTAATTTTTTTTTTTTTTTTTTTTTTACATTTAACACATTAGCCGGATGATGGGACTACTACTGTCCCATCATTGGCTAATGTGTCAATCACTGTCATGGTAGCAGGCATCGCCCGATGGGACTTGTAGTCCCATCGGACGATGCCTGCACAGACCCCCGGAGCCTGCACAGCCCCCCGGCAGGCCGGCACAGCCCCCCGGAGCCGGCACAGCCCCCCGGCAGGCCGGCACAGCCCCCCGGCAGGCCGGCACAGCCCCCCGGAGCCTGCACAGCCCCCCGGCAGGCCGGCACAGCCCCCCGGAGCCTGCACAGACCACCGGCAGGCCGGCACAGACCACCGGAGCCTGCACAGACCCCCTGGCAGGCCGGCACAGCCCCCCGAAAGGCCCGTACAGACCCCAGAGAGGCTGTACAAGGGCAGGAAAGGGTTTTTCTTATTCCGATACCGGAAGTCCCATAGACTTGAATGGGACTTCCGGTATCGGAATCGGCGATACCGATACTTTTTTTAAAGATCGGCCGATACCATCCGATACGATACTTTGAAGTATCGGACGGTATCGCTCAACTCTACCGATGACACCTCTGCAGACACCTATCCCTTTGAGGGGGATTGATGCTACTCCTTTGGCGAAAAATAAACCTCAGTTTTGGACCCAGGTGGTCATGCGGGTCGCCCCAGACCATCAAGAAAATTGCAGATTTTTGGTGTTGCATGGTCTGCATGATGCCGTTGTTCTGGGGTTTCCCTCGTTGCAAATTCATAATCCAGTTTTGGATTGGAAATCTGTGTCTGTGGTGAGTTGGGGTTGTCGGTGTGCCTTTAGTGAGGCTCCGGTTTTTTCCACCTCTCCTCAGTCGCACGATGTTCCTGACTATTTGGCGGACTTTTATGATGTATTTAGTGAGAATGAGTCTGCGTCCTTGCCTCCTCATAGGAGTTATGACTGTGCAATTGAGCTGAGCCCGGGGTGTAAATTTCCCAAGGGTCGGCTCTTCAATTTATCTGTACCCGAGCACGAGGCTATGCGGTCCTATATTAAGGAGGCGTTGGAGAAGGGTCATATTAGACCATCCTCTTCACCCTTAGGTGCCGGGTTTTTTTTGTGGCCAAAAAGGATGGTTCTTTAAGGCCTTGTATTGATTATCGTGCCCTCAACAAAATTACTATTAAATATCAGTATCCATTACCCCTGATTTCGGATCTATTCTCTAGAGTTAGAGGTGCTTGCTGGTTTACCAAGCTTGACCTCAGGGGGGCATATAATCTTATCCGCATTAAGCAGGGGGATGAATGGAAGACGGCGATTAATACTCCGGAGGGACATTTTGAGTACCTGGTGATGCCTTTTGGGCTCACTAAGGCCGGTTTCACATTAGCGCTTTTTAAGCGCACGCACGGCCGGGGGTAGCTCCGCCCCCGAGCCGGCTCTCTGCCCGGCGTGCCCGCCCCTTGCTTGTAGCGCCGCCTCCTAGCGGACAGCGGCGCCTGCGATCGGCGCACCCTATCTTTAGCATAGGGTGCGCAGATCGTGCGCAGGCCGTGCGCTAGTTGCGCTTTGACCTGCGCTGCGCACTTTTGACGGTGCGCCGTGCGCGCCAAAATCAAACTTTTCGGATTTTGGTGCGCACGGCGCACCGTCAAAAGTGCGCAGCGCAGGTCAAAGCGCAACTAGCGCACGGCCTGCGCACGATCTGCGCACCCTATGCTAAAGATAGGGTGCGCCGATCGCAGGCGCCGCTGTCCGCTAGGAGGCGGCGCTACAAGCAAGGGGCGGGCACGCCGGGCAGAGAGCCGGCTCGGGGGCGGAGCTACCCCCGGCCGTGCGTGCACTTAAAAAGCGCTAATGTGAAACCGGCCTAATGCCCCTTCTGTCTTCCAGTGCTTCATGAACGATATTTTCCGAGACTTTGTCAATAAATTTTTGATTATCTATCTGGATGATATTTTGATCTTCTCCAAGGATTGGGATTCTCATGTGGAACATATGTGGAACATATTCGGACTGTGTTCCGGATCTTGAGGGAGAATTCCCTGTATGTCAAAGGATCGAAATGCCTTTTTGGAGTACAGAGGATTTCATTTTTGGGATTTATTTTGTCTCCGTCAACTATTGAAATGGACCCGGCCAAGGTACAGGCCATTTATGATTGGGTTCAGCCCACTTCTTTGAAGGCCCTCCAGAAGTTTTTGGGTTTTGCTAATTTTTATCGGAAATTTATAGCAAAATTTTCTAGTATTGCCAAGCCATTGACTGATCTGACTAAGAAGGGTGCTGATGTGTTGAATTGGTCTCCGGAGGCTGTTGCTTCCTTTCAGGAGCTGAAGCGGAGATTTACCTCCGCCCCGGTTTTGCGGCAACCTGATGTCTCACTCCCGTTCCAGGTAGAGGTGGATGCTTCTGAGATTGGTGCAGGAGCTGTTTTGTCCCAAAAGGATCCTGTAACATCTTAAATGAATCCCTGTGCTTTCTTTTCCCAAAAGTTCTCTCCATCTGAACGTAACTATGATGTGGGGAATCGGGAACTGTTGGCCATGATATGGGCATTTGAGGAGTGGAGACATTGGTTGGAGGGAGCTAAACATCAAGTTGTGGTCCTCACTGACCACAAGAATTTGATTTACCTAGAGTCAGCTAAACGCTTGAACCCTAGACAGGCTAGGTGGGCCTTGTTTTTTACACGTTTTGATTTTGTGGTCTCTTTTCTTCCTGGAACTAAGAATGTCAAGGCAGATGCCCTCTCTAGGAGCTTCTTTGCTGATTCTCCTGTGGTGACCAAGCCTGCTACCATCTTAGGCGAAGGGGTAGTTCTTTCTGCCATCTCGCCCGATTTGAGACTTGCTCTGCAAGAGTTCCAGGAGGACAAACCTGAGCGTTGTCCCAGTGGAAAGTTGTATGTTCCTGACCAGTGGAAGAAGAGAGTGATGTCTGAAGTTCATTGCTCTGCATTGGCTGGTCATCCAGGTATTTTTGGTACTAGAGATCTGGTGAGTCGCTCTTTTTGGTGGCCCACCTTGTCTCATGATGTCAGGAATTTTGTGCAGTCCTGTGGGACTTGCTCCCGGTCTAAATCTTGTTCTCGCTCTAGTGGGTTGTTGATGCCTTTGCCGGTCCCCAGGAGGCCATGGACCCATATTTCAATGGATTTCATCTCTGATATGCTGGTCTCTCAAAGAATGACTGTTATTGCCGTCTTCCTCTGAGTTGGTGCCCCTGTTTTTGCAACAGGTGGTTCGCTTGCATGGGATTCCTGAGAACATTGTATCTGACAGAGGAGTTCAGTTTGTGTCTAGATTTTGGAGGACTTTCTGTTCCAAGCTGGGAATTCAGTTGTCCTTCTCCTCTGCTTTTCACCCTCAGACTAATGGGCAGACAGAGAGAACAAACCAGACCTTGGAGTCGTATTTGAGATGTTTTATTTCCGCTGATCAGGATGATTGGGTTTCATTTTTGCCCTTGGCCAAATTTGCTTTAAATAATAGAGCTAGTTCTGCCACTTCGATGTCACCTTTTTTTGTAACTTTGGGTTTCATCCTCGATTTTCTTCAGGGCAGGTGGAGCCTTCTGCCTGCCCAGGTGTTGACACTGTGGTGGAGAGAATGCACCAGATCTGGGACCAAGTGGTGGATAAGTTATCTCTCTCCCAGGAAAAGGCCCAGCGGTTTTCCAATCGACATAGGACCATTGGTCCCCAGTTTAAGATTGGTGATATGGTGTGGTTATCATCAAAAAATATTGCTATGAAGGTGGCTTCTCCTAAGTTTAAGCCTAGATTTATTGGACCTTACAAGATTTTGGAGATTATTAATCCGGTCTCTTTTCGTTTGGCTCTTCCTGTCACATTTAAAATCCATAATGTGTTCCAGAAGTCCTTGTTGAAGAGGTTTGTTGAACCAGTTGTTCCTGGGGTGGCACCTCCGGACCCTGTATTGGTTGAAGGTAACATGGAATATGAGGTAGAGAAAATACTGGATTCCCGTCTGGCTAGATGGAGACTCCAGTATTTGGTTAAGTGGAAGGGTTATGGTCAGGAGGACAATTACTGGGTCTCTGCCTCTGATATTCATGCCAAAAGATTGGTGCGTGCCTTTCATCGGGCTCACCCTGATCGCCCTGGTGGCGTGGTTGAGGGTTCGGTGACCCCTCCTCAAGGGGGAGGTACTGTTGTGAGTTCATTTTCCCCTTCGTCACTGAGGTCTGGTGAACTCCCTATTCTGGTGAGGGAAGGTAGTGAGCCTGATTATCAGGCACCTGAGCCTAATGATGATGACTGGCTGAGTGGAGTCACTGACTGGATATAAGGCTGACGATGCCCTTCTTCCCTGCGGGTGATTTCTCTGTGGACTTCTAGGACACCAGTCTGATTCCTGCTCCTCTAAAGCTAAGTTTTCTGCTTTGCCTTTTTGCATTCGTGTTTTGTTTTTTGCCTTGCTTTTCTGGATTCTGCCATTCCCTGCTGGGGTGAGCTGAATCTCCTTTTGCCTGTTGCACTGTCTTCAGAATATTCCTGAGTACTGACATAGTCTTTTTGAAGCCTAGCGTCTTCAGGACCTTTTTCACTGTCAGTCTGTTGGCTCTTATTTTCATAGGGTTTTTCACGGATTACAGACAGCAGCCTTCCTGTCCTTTCCTATCTAGTTAGCTTGGGCCCCGTCTTTGCTCAGTCTATCTTTCTGTCTGTGTTGTGTTCTTTCTTCTTGCTTCACCGTCATTATATGTGGGGGGCTGCCTTTTGCTTTGGGGTCTGCTCTGGGGCAGTTTAGATTTCCTTTTTGTCTTTAGGCTATCCAGTCCTCCGGCTTTGATCGAGGGGTCTAGGGCATCGTAGGAACCCCCTACGGCTACTGCTAGTTGTGTTGATAGGTTCAGGGGTCTGCAATCCGATAGCTGCCAACCTCTCTGGTTTTCTGGACTTAGCTTGCATTTCTGTTTTTGCCTCCTGCGGTGACTCAATCATAACAGCGCGCCTGCTGCCAGGGTGTCATTGTGGTGCCATCCACGGAGAGGGAAATGTCAGATTTAGGGAGGTTAGTAGACAGCGGGAGCAGAAGAAGTTCAGTTTTGGAGAGGTTGTGTTTCAGATAGAGTGGACATGATGATGGAGACTGCGGACAGACAGTCACTGACCTGTAGTACCGCGGGAGTAAGGTCGGGGAATGACGTATGTAGTGGTGTGTCAACAACATAAAGATGATACTGAAAGCCAAATCTGCTGATGGTCTGTCTTATTGGGGCTGTGTAGAGAGAGAAGAGAAGGGGGCCAAGGACTGAGCCCTGAGGTACCCCAACAGCGAGAGGAAGAGGAGATGACGTGAAGCCAGAGAACAAAACACTGAAGGAGCGGTCAGAAAGATAGGAAGAGAACCAGGAGAGAGCAGTGCCCTTAATGCCTAGTGACTGGAGCCTAGAGAGTAGGAGATGGTGGTCAACAGTGTCAAGCTGCAGATAGGTCGAGAAGAATGAGCAGAGAGTGGTGACCATTACATTTTGCTGTCAGAAGGTCATTGGTCACTTTGATGAGTGCAGTTTCAGTCGAATGTAGGGGGTGTAAGCCAGACTGTGAAGGGTCTAGAAGGGAGTGAGTGGAGAGGTAACGGGTAAGACGGGAGTAAACTAGGCACTCCAAAAGTTTAGAGATGAAGGGGAGTTGTTTGTGCAGGATGAGTCGAGAGCGGGTGTCTTTAGTAATGTAGTAATGATGGCATGTTTGAAGGAGGATGGGAAAATGCCCGAGGAGAGGAAAAGATTAAAGATTGCAGTTAGGTGAGTTGTGATGACTGGAGAGAGAGACTGGAGGAGATGTGAGGGAATGGGGTCGATAGTGCATGTGGTCAGACTAGAGGAAGAGAGAAGTCTGGAGACTTCTTCTGTGATGGGATCAAATGTGGAAAGTGAGCCAGGGGAGATGCAGGATGGGATGGGAGTCACAGCACTTGGTGGCTGGGAGCAGATTTCCTGATGGATATTATATATTTTTTCTGTAAAGTGGAAGGCCAGGTCATCAGCACAAATGTCTGTGATGGGGGCTTGTGCTTTCGGCCTGAGGAGCGAGTGAAAGGTGTCAAAAAGTTTCTTGGGGTTGTTGGCTAGTGAGGAGATCAGGGTGGTGAAGTAGGTCTGTTTGACGAGGTGAAGGGCAACGTTATAGGTTCTTAATATAAATTTGAAGTGGATAAAATCTTCTGGTGTGTGGGATTTTCTCCATAGGCGTTCAGCACTCCTAGAGCATCGCAGGAGAAGTTGACTTTGCGATGTGAGCCAGGGCTGTTTTACTCTGTGCTTGGAGGTTCTGAGGGGGAGGGGTGCTACTTGGTCAAGGGTGCTTCTAAGAGTGTCATTGTAGTGATGAACAGCCAGATCAGGACAGGAAAAAGAGGAGATTGGGGACAGTGATGAGTGTAGGGAGTCTGAAAGTGTCTGAGGGTTAAGGGCTTGTAGATTTCTGACTGTGTGGTAGATAGGAGTGAGCTAGGGTGGGCTAGGATTTGTGAGCATGAAGGAGAGAATGTTGTGGTCAGAGAGTGGAAGCGGTGAGTTATTTAGGTGGGAGATTGAACAGAGCCGGACAAAGACCATATCAAGGGTGTTACCGTCCTTGTGTGTCTCAGAGGTTGAAAGCTGCGAGAGGCCTAGAGAGGTGGTTAGTGATAGAAGTTGGGATGCAGATGTGGAAGTAGGGCTGTTAATGGGGATGTTGAAGTCTCCCAGGATAAGAGTTGGTAGTTCTGAGGACATGATGTGCGGAAGCCAGGCTGAGAAATGGTCAAGGAAGTGAGTCGGTGAGCCTGGGGCCAGTATATGACCGCTACACTAAGGGAGAGGTGATGGAAGAGCCTGATGGTGTGGACCTCAAAATAAGGGAATATGGGTGATGGAACTGGAGGGATGACCTAGAAAGTGCATTGTGGGGAAAGGAGTATGCCGACTCCACCACCATGTCTGTTTGTGGGTCTCGGGGAATGAGAGAATTATAAGCCACCATGGGAAATGTCAGCAAGAGAGACAGTTGCAAAAAAAGGGGGAGACAAAAAAGCGCAATAGGGTCTTATCCACGTTACAAAAGACAGTATATCATGAAATATGCTCACCTGGTTAGGATGAGATAAGAGCGTGTAGGTAGCGGCTGCTGCAGATCCTCAGGTCTTCAGTGACCAAAGAAATGATGAATCCAAAGGGAGTTTGTAGCTATATTCCGCGCTGCCGCTTTAGACAAATTCCAGGAGAATGCTGTATGATTGCAGTGGTTTTATTCTACGCGTTTCAGGGGTCTCATGCCCCCTTCATCAGGAAATACCACAAATACATACAGGTATCACAGACATAAATAGGTTTGTAAAGATGCTGGATTTCAAAAAAATGAGCGCCAACAAGTCAGATGATGCAGTGTCAAAGTTCAATGACACCACATGGTTAACAGTTAACCTAAGATATATTACAAAAGAATACGTATTTTAAAAGATTTTTTGATTAAATTTTTGTTTACAAAACAGATAATAAAGTCAAATTTACGATTTAAACAAAAAAAAAAAACAAAAAAAACAAAAACACAAAAAAAACAAAAAAAAAAAAAAAGGGGAAGGGGGGAGTTTATTCCTGTTTAGAGGTGGATACCTTACAAGTGGACTATCGTATGGAAACAGCAAACCGCTTTTTTTTCATTGAAAGCATTGCAATCTTAATACAAAAAGGGGAAAAAAGTAAAAACATAATTTTAATTCATTACCAATAAAAAATATATAATTTTAGTTAAATTCTAAAAAATTAAATATAAATTATTTTTTAGTATAGAGGAAATGGGTTAAAAAATAATAAAGGATGCTAAAAGCAGCAACACACGAGAAACTGCACAGCAGCCAGCGCTGCTCAGAATGAGAACGCAAACAGCATGGATTCATTACTTCACTAATACAAAGATCATGGGCAAATTTTAGATATAACATGAAGCACATAAAAAAGGGGGTTAATATCAGATGCAGCAACACACAGGATGCTGTGCAGGAGCCAACTACTGCTCAAAGAAAAAACGCAGGATAAAGCGGCAGAGTGAATGGGTGGCTTCATTAATAGATAAGATCGCAGGCAGCTTTAGTGTTCACCCCCTGACACATAAGTCTTTTTACTGTGAAGGAGTGGCAGTAACATTCTTGGACTGTTCACTAATCTCTATGACTAGGCAATATATGCATGGGAGCTGAGTTAAAGGAGAAATAAGATACTATTATCAGCCGGGGTCATTCTTTCATGTCAGACTAGTAGAATTAGTAGCGCTTATCCGGGCTTAATTAAAGAAGAAAAAAAAAAAAAAAAAAAATTCAAAAAATTCTTCAAAATGCAACTAACAGAGATAATGTTTAAGACAGAGGTATGAAAGTGATTGCTCCCAAGGGCAAAAGGAGCTAAACCTGATAGGAGGCTATACAGGATTTTCATATATATAACACTCTTTTAGAGCTAAAGCACAAGCAATATTTAAGCAAATACATAAATAATTTTTTTTTTTTTTTTTTTTTTTCCCTTTCCCTTTTCCTTTCTTTTTCATTAGACCAAGGAGGCACAGTATTGTAAAATTAATTATAAATATAAAATTGCAATTAGGTATTGCATTAAGTGCAAACAAATCTATAAAAAAATATATTAAAAACCACAAGGCGGGGACTGCATAACTAGGTTGACATTATAAACAAGGGAAACTGACACAAATAGTGCAAATAAAATTTTAAATTTAAATAGAACAAAGAGAAATTATCGCAAAAGAACTCAGAAGCCATCTATACACATGAGGGTTTTTTTTTTTTTTTTTTTTTTTTTTTTCCCTCTAAGGTTGCAGAGCATGTGAATATAGATATAAACAAAAATTCCACTGTCTAGGTAAAAACCTCAGTTATTTCATTTAGACCCTGTGGTTTCAGACTCCCTAATTTGTAGATCCAATAGGCTTCCTTTCTATTTAGTTTCGTAGATCTGTTCGGTGCACATTTAGGTATATGATCAATAGGGCTAATTTTTAATAGTTTCGAATTCTTATTATGTACCAAGGCGTAATGTCTGGACAGCCCATGAGTAAGCAGGCCTTTTTTAATATTATGCCGATGGGAGTTCAGTCTGAGGTGTAGGGGTTGTGTGGTCCTCCCCACATATTGCTTACCACAGGGACATTCAATGACATAAATGACAAAGTCAGAGTTACAATTTAGAACAAAAGGGATCATAAATTTCTCTTTGGTAGAAAATGAAATTATATAATCAGCTTTATGATTTATATTAGAACAGCATAAGCAGTTCCTCGTGCCACATTTAAAGATTCCTTTAGTTGAATTCAGGGTGTAACCGTTAATGGGGCTAGCATGAGCTCTCAGGCGGCTAGGGGCTATTAGGTCCTTGATTGTGGGGGCTCTACGGAATGTAACCCCGGGATTCCTAGGAAGGATATTGTTCAGAATGGGATCGTTCAGTAATATATGCCAATTCTTATGAAAAATTCTACGGATTTCATTATGTTCAATGGAGAATTGCGTTATAAAATTCATTGAAAAGTTCTTATCAGTAATTACTTGCTCTTTAGGCTCCAGCAATGCTCTCTGATTTACTTTGATAGAGTTTTTAAAGGCATTCTTAATTAAATGTGAAGGGTATTTTTGGGCAAAAAATCTTTTCTTTAAAATATTGGACTGATCTTTAAAGTCAGTATCCAATGAGCAGTTTTTTCTAATCCGGTGAAATTGATTGTTAGGAATGTTATTCAACCATTTATTGTAGTGCCCACTATTAAAATGAATGTAGCCATTGGTGTCTACTTTTTTAAAAAATGTTTTGCTACATATTCTGTCTTCTTTAATAAAAAGGTTAATATCTAAAAAATTAATTAAAAGACTGCTGTAAGCTGCTGTAAAAGAAAGATCCCAGTCATTACAATTTATTGTCTGAATAAAAGTTTCAACATTGTCAGTGGAGTTGTCCCAGATAAAAAATAAATCATCAATGAATCTTTTATAAAAAATAATATTTTTGCTCCAATTTTCATTCAAAATAAAGGAATTTTCAAAAATCCCCATGAAAAGGTTAGCGAAAGTAGGTGCTACCTTCGAGCCCATTGCGGTCCCCTTAACTTGTTGATAAAATATTTTTTCAAAGGTAAAAAAATTATTTTTCAATATAAAATCAATACCTTTTAAAATAAAATCCTTTTGAGCCAAAGAAAGTCTAATGTCAGATTTTAAAAAATGATGAAAACAATTCACACCTACATCATGTGGAATATTAGAATAAAGTGCAGTCACATCCATAGTAATGAAAACATATTGTGGTTTCCAAGTGATTTCTTGGAGTAGATACAATAGATGAGTTGAGTCTCTGAGGTGACTTTTTAATTCAAATACATGCGGTAACATAATCCTATCAATGTAATGAGCTAGATTAGAGGTTAGAGAGTTAATACCTGCAATTATCGGTCTGCCAGGAGGATTGCAAAGACCTTTATGTACTTTAGGTAAGTGATAAAAAAAAGGAATGCTTGGGTTTTTAATGCTTAAAAACTTTTTTTCTTTATAATTGAAAATATTCTGGGAAAGACCCTCGATGATTAAAGCATTATAGGCTATAATAGATTTAGAATAATCGCTAAATGAGCTTTTAATGTAGTAGCTAGTATCAGATAAAATTCTATGAGCTTCATTAATGTAGTCACATCGATTTTGGATTACAATCCCACCACCTTTATCAGCCTGTCTAATCACAATCAAACTGTTAAGAGAAAGGGATTTCAATGCTTGTTTCTCTTGTCTATTAAGATTAGGTTTCTTCCTTTTACTAATGCCCCTCCGTGTTATTTTTTCAAACTCTTTTTGTACAATATCGCTGAAGGCATTAATCTGATGACTTTTGTCCTCAAGGGGATAAAAATTAGATTTATAAGGTACATCGAGATGAAAAAGATCATGAACATCTTCATCCATTTCAGCAGAATCCTTTGTGGTGTTTTTAGCAAAATGTCTTTTGAGAGTTAATTTTCTAATAAAAATCTGCAAGTCCAAAAAGAGGTCAAAATCCTTCGATTTATTATTAGGGCAGAAGGATAATCCTTTGGAGAGAAGGGCTGTCTCACTACTGGTAAGATCATAATCTGATAAATTAAAAATATTAGAAGCATGACCCTCCTCACTACTTGTTAAGGTAGTATTTTTCCTTTCTTTTTTTCTCCCACCTCTTGTTCCTCTAAAGCATTTTTTCTTTTTCCTTTTTTTGGAAGAAAGAACTGATCTATTTGAGGTGTGCTCTTGAGAGCACAGGGTAAAAAAGGCACAATACCATTTTTGGAAACATTGGAGTTATCCAGTATAATGGTATTAATAATTTCTGAGGAAGTAATAGCACTTGTTGTGGGAATATTCACAGTATCAAGCTCATTAGTATTGAAAGGTTGAGAGGGTAAAAGCATGCTTGGTGTAGTATCATGTATAGATAAATCCAGTAATGAAATGGGAAGGGGGAAAGATACCGATAGGGAAACATTGCCCCCTTTCGTGGGTGGACAAGAATTTTTGAAGGTGGAGGACATTTTTACTTTTTCCATTTCCTTATCAGCAATGTTTTTGTTAATCTGAATTTTAATCTTTTCAAGGTGTTCCCTTGCTTCAAGCAGGGTTTGGGAGTGATTAAGAAAACTCTTATTAAGAGCTTTGCCAGAGGATTTTGGAGTACTCATATTATCTGGGGGGATACTGGAGACAGAATTATTGTCCAGATTAGTAATAGGAGTTTTGGTATGGAGGGGTTGTGGGCTAGATCCACCCGAATCACCATTTGATTTCTTTATTTCTGTAAGAGATACAGTATAGGTCTGTTTATTAATAGGCTGTAGTGAAGCAGAATCATTTTTAGTAGAGGCAATTAAACAATTGCTCTTTAAGTTCTTATTCTCGTTATTGTTTTTTCGTTTATAATCTTCCCTGTCCCTCTGTAATTTTTTGGATTTCTTCATTATCGTGTCATTTTCTAGCTGCATAATAAATGTCGTCACATTTGAATTTATTTTCCTATATTCTGGGTGCGCTATAAACGGTAAAAGATCATTGTAGATTTGTTTGATCTTTTATCAACAAGTTAAGGGGACCGCAATGGGCTCGAAGGTAGCACCTACTTTCGCTAACCTTTTCATGGGGATTTTTGAAAATTCCTTTATTTTGAATGAAAATTGGAGCAAAAATATTATTTTTTATAAAAGATTCATTGATGATTTATTTTTTATCTGGGACAACTCCACTAACAATGTTGAAACTTTTATTCAGACAATAAATTGTAATGACTGGGATCTTTCTTTTACAGCAGCTTACAGCAGTCTTTTAATTAATTTTTTAGATATTAACCTTTTTATTAAAGAAGACAGAATATGTAGCAAAACATTTTTTAAAAAAGTAGACACCAATGGCTACATTCATTTTAATAGTGGGCACTACAATAAATGGTTGAATAACATTCCTAACAATCAATTTCACCGGATTAGAAAAAACTGCTCATTGGATACTGACTTTAAAGATCAGTCCAATATTTTAAAGAAAAGATTTTTTGCCCAAAAATACCCTTCACATTTAATTAAGAATGCCTTTAAAAACTCTATCAAAGTAAATCAGAGAGCATTGCTGGAGCCTAAAGAGCAAGTAATTACTGATAAGAACTTTTCAATGAATTTTATAACACAATTCTCCATTGAACATAATGAAATCCGTAGAATTTTTCATAAGAATTGGCATATATTACTGAACGATCCCATTCTGAACAATATCCTTCCTAGGAATCCCGGGGTTACATTCCGTAGAGCCCCCACAATCAAGGATCTAATAGCCCCTAGCCGCCTGAGAGCTCATGCTAGCCCCATTAACGGTTACACCCTGAATTCAACTAAAGGAATCTTTAAATGTGGCACGAGGAACTGCTTATGCTGTTCTAATATAAATCATAAAGCTGATTATATAATTTCATTTTCTACCAAAGAGAAATTTATGATCCCTTTTGTTCTAAATTGTAACTCTGACTTTGTCATTTATGTCATTGAATGTCCCTGTGGTAAGCAATATGTGGGGAGGACCACACAACCCCTACACCTCAGACTGAACTCCCATCGGCATAATATTAAAAAAGGCCTGCTTACTCATGGGCTGTCCAGACATTACGCCTTGGTACATAATAAGAATTCGAAACTATTAAAAATTAGCCCTATCGATCATATACCTAAATGTGCACCGAACAGATCTACGAAACTAAATAGAAAGGAAGCCTATTGGATCTACAAATTAGGGAGTCTGAAACCACAGGGTCTAAATGAAATAACTGAGGTTTTTACCTAGACAGTGGAATTTTTGTTTATATCTATATTCACATGCTCTGCAACCTTAGAGGGAAAAATTTGTGTCAGTTTCCCTTGTTTATAATGTCAACCTAGTTATGCAGTCCCCGCCTTGTGGTTTTTAATATATTTTTTTATAGATTTGTTTGCACTTAATGCAATACCTAATTGCAATTTTATATTTATAATTAATTTTACAATACTGTGCCTCCTTGGTCTAATGAAAAAGAAAGGAAAAGGGAAAGGGAAAAAAAAAAACAAAAAAAAAAAAAAAAAAAAAATTATTTATGTATTTGCTTAAATATTGCTTGTGCTTTAGCTCTAAAAGAGTGTTATATATATGAAAATCCTGTATAGCCTCCTATCAGGTTTAGCTCCTTTTGCCCTTGGGAGCAATCACTTTCATACCTCTGTCTTAAACATTATCTCTGTTAGTTGCATTTTGAAGAATTTTTTGAAGAGTTTTTTTTTTTTTTTTTTTTTTTTCTTCTTTAATTAAGCCCGGATAAGCGCTACTAATTCTACTAGTCTGACATGAAAGAATGACCCCGGCTGATAATAGTATCTTATTTCTCCTTTAACTCAGCTCCCATGCATATATTGCCTAGTCATAGAGATTAGTGAACAGTGCAAGAATGTTACTGCCACTCCTTCACAGTAAAAAGACTTATGTGTCAGGGGGTGAACACTAAAGCTGCCTGCGATCTTATCTATTAATGAAGCCACCCATTCACTCTGCCGCTTTATCCTGCGTTTTTTCTTTGAGCAGTAGTTGGCTCCTGCACAGCATCCTGTGTGTTGCTGCATCTGATATTAACCCCCTTTTTTATGTGCTTCATGTTATATCTAAAATTTGCCCATGATCTTTGTATTAGTGAAGTAATGAATCCATGCTGTTTGCGTTCTCATTCTGAGCAGCGCTGGCTGCTATGCAGCTTCTCGTGTGTTGCTGCTTTTAGCATCCTTTATTATTTTTTAACCCATTTCCTCTATACTAAAAAATAATTTATATTTAATTTTTTAGAATTTAACTAAAATTATATATTTTTTATTGGTAATGAATTAAAATTATGTTTTTACTTTTTTCCCCTTTTTGTATTAAGATTGCAATGCTTTCAATGAAAAAAAAGCGGTTTGCTGTTTCCATACGATAGTCCACTTGTAAGGTATCCACCTCTAAACAGGAATAAACTCCCCCCTTCCCCTTTTTTTTTTTTTTTTTGGTTTTTTTGTGTTTTTTTTTTTTTTGTTTTTTTTTTTGTTTAAATCGTAAATTTGACTTTATTATCTGTTTTGTAAACAAAAATTTAATCAAAAAATCTTTTAAAATACGTATTCTTTTGTAATATATCTTAGGTTAACTGTTAACCATGTGGTGTCATTGAACTTTGACACTGCATCATCTGACTTGTTGGCGCTCATTTTTTTGAAATCCAGCATCTTTACAAACCTATTTATGTCTGTGATACCTGTATGTATTTGTGGTATTTCCTGATGAAGGGGGCATGAGACCCCTGAAACGCGTAGAATAAAACCACTGCAATCATACAGCATTCTCCTGGAATTTGTCTAAAGCGGCAGCGCGGAATATAGCTACAAACTCCCTTTGGATTCATCATTTCTTTGGTCACTGAAGACCTGTGGATCTGCAGCAGCCACTACCTACACGCTCTTATCTCATCCTAACCAGGTGAGCATATTTCATGATATACTGTCTTTTGTAACGTGGATAAGACCCTATTGCGCTTTTTTGTCTCCCCCTTTTTTTGCAATAGTTATCAACTAGCAGGATCTGGAAAATCCTCCTGGTTCAAGACTGCACAGCAGCAGAGGGTCCGTTACTTTCTCACTTTTTTTTTTTTTTTTGACTATGGAATACTTTCAGAATCGACTGGCCTCTAGAGAACGCCTGATTAAACAGACAATTGGTTGTGTTGAACCCAGCTCTGCTGTGGATCTGAATCAACACATATTTACTGATGAAGAAACTAGAAATCTTCGTAAAATATTTTATAGTTTCAAGGAAGCACTTAAAGAAGAACTTCACTTTCATCTGGATGCTCATTTTCTCTCGATTTATTTGAGAGAAAATATCTGCCCCAGAGGTCTCAGAATAATGCATGAATCACCTTTTCCGGATGACTGTGAGTTCACAAATGACTGGAATAATATTGTAAATAATTGCATGTCAGAAATGTTATCTGCCCTCTTTAAAAAGAGGTCCCAGCTTTGCGATATAGCAACAATTAAGATCAAACAAATCTACAATGATCTTTTACCGTTTATAGCGCACCCAGAATATAGGAAAATAAATTCAAATGTGACGACATTTATTATGCAGCTAGAAAATGACACGATAATGAAGAAATCCAAAAAATTACAGAGGGACAGGGAAGATTATAAACGAAAAAACAATAACGAGAATAAGAACTTAAAGAGCAATTGTTTAATTGCCTCTACTAAAAATGATTCTGCTTCACTACAGCCTATTAATAAACAGACCTATACTGTATCTCTTACAGAAATAAAGAAATCAAATGGTGATTCGGGTGGATCTAGCCCACAACCCCTCCATACCAAAACTCCTATTACTAATCTGGACAATAATTCTGTCTCCAGTATCCCCCCAGATAATATGAGTACTCCAAAATCCTCTGGCAAAGCTCTTAATAAGAGTTTTCTTAATCACTCCCAAACCCTGCTTGAAGCAAGGGAACACCTTGAAAAGATTAAAATTCAGATTAACAAAAACATTGCTGATAAGGAAATGGAAAAAGTAAAAATGTCCTCCACCTTCAAAAATTCTTGTCCACCCACGAAAGGGGGCAATGTTTCCCTATCGGTATCTTCCCCCCTTCCCATTTCATTACTGGATTTATCTATACATGATACTACACCAAGCATGCTTTTACCCTCTCAACCTTTCAATACTAATGAGCTTGATACTGTGAATATTCCCACAACAAGTGCTATTACTTCCTCAGAAATTATTAATACCATTATACTGGATAACTCCAATGTTTCCAAAAATGGTATTGTGCCTTTTTTACCCTGTGCTCTCAAGAGCACACCTCAAATAGATCAGTTCTTTCTTCCAAAAAAAGGAAAAAGAAAAAATGCTTTAGAGGAACAAGAGGTGGGAGAAAAAAAGAAAGGAAAAATACTACCTTAACAAGTAGTGAGGAGGGTCATGCTTCTAATATTTTTAATTTATCAGATTATGATCTTACCAGTAGTGAGACAGCCCTTCTCTCCAAAGGATTATCCTTCTGCCCTAATAATAAATCGAAGGATTTTGACCTCTTTTTGGACTTGCAGATTTTTATTAGAAAATTAACTCTCAAAAGACATTTTGCTAAAAACACCACAAAGGATTCTGCTGAAATGGATGAAGATGTTCATGATCTTTTTCATCTCGATGTACCTTATAAATCTAATTTTTATCCCCTTGAGGACAAAAGTCATCAGATTAATGCCTTCAGCGATATTGTACAAAAAGAGTTTGAAAAAATAACACGGAGGGGCATTAGTAAAAGGAAGAAACCTAATCTTAATAGACAAGAGAAACAAGCATTGAAATCCCTTTCTCTTAACAGTTTGATTGT
The DNA here is from genome assembly GCF_039654945.1 of Dendrobates tinctorius. Classification (NCBI taxonomy): domain Eukaryota; kingdom Metazoa; phylum Chordata; class Amphibia; order Anura; family Dendrobatidae; genus Dendrobates; species Dendrobates tinctorius. Next base: position 11,504,897 of record NW_027361866.1, read on the forward strand.
GATTAGACAGGCTGATAAAGGTGGTGGGATTGTAATCCAAAATCGATGTGACTACATTAATGAAGCTCATAGAATTTTATCTGATACTAGCTACTACATTAAAAGCTCATTTAGCGATTATTCTAAATCTATTATAGCCTATAATGCTTTAATCATCGAGGGTCTTTCCCAGAATATTTTCAATTATAAAGAAAAAAAGTTTTTAAGCATTAAAAACCCAAGCATTCCTTTTTTTTATCACTTACCTAAAGTACATAAAGGTCTTTGCAATCCTCCTGGCAGACCGATAATTGCGGGTATTAACTCTCTAACCTCTAATCTAGCTCATTACATTGATAGGATTATGTTACCGCATGTATTTGAATTAAAAAGTCACCTCAGAGACTCAACTCATCTATTGTATCTACTCCAAGAAATCACTTGGAAACCACAATATGTTTTCATTACTATGGATGTGACTGCACTTTATTCTAATATTCCACATGATGTAGGTGTGAATTGTTTTCATCATTTTTTAAAATCTGACATTAGACTTTCTTTGGCTCAAAAGGATTTTATTTTAAAAGGTATTGATTTTATATTGAAAAATAATTTTTTTACCTTTGAAAAAATATTTTATCAACAAGTTAAGGGGACCGCAATGGGCTCGAAGGTAGCACCTACTTTCGCTAACCTTTTCATGGGGATTTTTGAAAATTCCTTTATTTTGAATGAAAATTGGAGCAAAAATATTATTTTTTATAAAAGATTCATTGATGATTTATTTTTTATCTGGGACAACTCCACTAACAATGTTGAAACTTTTATTCAGACAATAAATTGTAATGACTGGGATCTTTCTTTTACAGCAGCTTACAGCAGTCTTTTAATTAATTTTTTAGATATTAACCTTTTTATTAAAGAAGACAGAATATGTAGCAAAACATTTTTTAAAAAAGTAGACACCAATGGCTACATTCATTTTAATAGTGGGCACTACAATAAATGGTTGAATAACATTCCTAACAATCAATTTCACCGGATTAGAAAAAACTGCTCATTGGATACTGACTTTAAAGATCAGTCCAATATTTTAAAGAAAAGATTTTTTGCCCAAAAATACCCTTCACATTTAATTAAGAATGCCTTTAAAAACTCTATCAAAGTAAATCAGAGAGCATTGCTGGAGCCTAAAGAGCAAGTAATTACTGATAAGAACTTTTCAATGAATTTTATAACGCAATTCTCCATTGAACATAATGAAATCCGTAGAATTTTTCATAAGAATTGGCATATATTACTGAACGATCCCATTCTGAACAATATCCTTCCTAGGAATCCCGGGGTTACATTCCGTAGAGCCCCCACAATCAAGGATCTAATAGCCCCTAGCCGCCTGAGAGCTCATGCTAGCCCCATTAACGGTTACACCCTGAATTCAACTAAAGGAATCTTTAAATGTGGCACGAGGAACTGCTTATGCTGTTCTAATATAAATCATAAAGCTGATTATATAATTTCATTTTCTACCAAAGAGAAATTTATGATCCCTTTTGTTCTAAATTGTAACTCTGACTTTGTCATTTATGTCATTGAATGTCCCTGTGGTAAGCAATATGTGGGGAGGACCACACAACCCCTACACCTCAGACTGAACTCCCATCGGCATAATATTAAAAAAGGCCTGCTTACTCATGGGCTGTCCAGACATTACGCCTTGGTACATAATAAGAATTCGAAACTATTAAAAATTAGCCCTATCGATCATATACCTAAATGTGCACCGAACAGATCTACGAAACTAAATAGAAAGGAAGCCTATTGGATCTACAAATTAGGGAGTCTGAAACCACAGGGTCTAAATGAAATAACTGAGGTTTTTACCTAGACAGTGGAATTTTTGTTTATATCTATATTCACATGCTCTGCAACCTTAGAGGGAAAAAAAAAAAAAAAAAAAAACCCTCATGTGTATAGATGGCTTCTGAGTTCTTTTGCGATAATTTCTCTTTGTTCTATTTAAATTTAAAATTTTATTTGCACTATTTGTGTCAGTTTCCCTTGTTTATAATGTCAACCTAGTTATGCAGTCCCCGCCTTGTGGTTTTTAATATATTTTTTTATAGATTTGTTTGCACTTAATGCAATACCTAATTGCAATTTTATATTTATAATTAATTTTACAATACTGTGCCTCCTTGGTCTAATGAAAAAGAAAGGAAAAGGGAAAGGGAAAAAAAAAAAAAAAAAAAAAATTATTTATGTATTTGCTTAAATATTGCTTGTGCTTTAGCTCTAAAAGAGTGTTATATATATGAAAATCCTGTATAGCCTCCTATCAGGTTTAGCTCCTTTTGCCCTTGGGAGCAATCACTTTCATACCTCTGTCTTAAACATTATCTCTGTTAGTTGCATTTTGAAGAATTTTTTGAAGAGTTTTTTTTTTTTTTTTTTTTTTTTCTTCTTTAATTAAGCCCGGATAAGCGCTACTAATTCTACTAGTCTGACATGAAAGAATGACCCCGGCTGATAATAGTATCTTATTTCTCCTTTAACTCAGCTCCCATGCATATATTGCCTAGTCATAGAGATTAGTGAACAGTGCAAGAATGTTACTGCCACTCCTTCACAGTAAAAAGACTTATGTGTCAGGGGGTGAACACTAAAGCTGCCTGCGATCTTATCTATTAATGAAGCCACCCATTCACTCTGCCGCTTTATCCTGCGTTTTTTCTTTGAGCAGTAGTTGGCTCCTGCACAGCATCCTGTGTGTTGCTGCATCTGATATTAACCCCCTTTTTTATGTGCTTCATGTTATATCTAAAATTTGCCCATGATCTTTGTATTAGTGAAGTAATGAATCCATGCTGTTTGCGTTCTCATTCTGAGCAGCGCTGGCTGCTGTGCAGTTTCTCGTGTGTTGCTGCTTTTAGCATCCTTTATTATTTTTTAACCCATTTCCTCTATACTAAAAAATAATTTATATTTAATTTTTTAGAATTTAACTAAAATTATATATTTTTTATTGGTAATGAATTAAAATTATGTTTTTACTTTTTTCCCCTTTTTGTATTAAGATTGCAATGCTTTCAATGAAAAAAAAGCGGTTTGCTGTTTCCATACGATAGTCCACTTGTAAGGTATCCACCTCTAAACAGGAATAAACTCCCCCCTTCCCCTTTTTTTTTTTTTTTGGTTTTTTTTTTTTGTTTAAATCGTAAATTTGACTTTATTATCTGTTTTGTAAACAAAAATTTAATCAAAAAATCTTTTAAAATACGTATTCTTTTGTAATATATCTTAGGTTAACTGTTAACCATGTGGTGTCATTGAACTTTGACACTGCATCATCTGACTTGTTGGCGCTCATTTTTTTGAAATCCAGCATCTTTACAAACCTATTTATGTCTGTGATACCTGTATGTATTTGTGGTATTTCCTGATGAAGGGGGCATGAGACCCCTGAAACGCGTAGAATAAAACCACTGCAATCATACAGCATTCTCCTGGAATTTGTCTAAAGCGGCAGCGCGGAATATAGCTACAAACTCCCTTTGGATTCAGCAAGAGAGACAGTGTCAGAATCCCGGTTTCAGTGAGGGCCAACAGATTAAGAGAGGTGTTCAGAAAGTAGTTGTGCAGGAAAGGAAGCTTGCTACAAACAGACCGTGGATTCCAGAGGGCACAAATAAAAGATGGAGATGATGAAGTGCAAGTAATATTAATAAGATTATTATGGTTTCGATATGAGGTACGGAGGGAGTTGAAGTTTGGGGATGTTGAACCAGGGTTGGGGGAGATGTCCCCTGAAATCAGTAGGAGTAGGAAGATAAAGAGCAAATAGTTGTTGGAATTGTAAGTAGTTTTTTTCTGGGATGTGTTTGGGCAAGATGGGCTGAGGTTTCTCAGGAAGGTGAGGAGTGCATGGGAGCTGTACATGGGAGAGGGAAGTATAGGAGGGGCTGATGTGTATGAGTGGTGATGGAGGGGGGATGGGGTGGTGAATGTGGATGGCAAAGGGAGCACAGGAGGATAGAAATAAAGCACTTTGCTAAAGGGGAAATCAAAGTGTGGGTTACCTGATTCCTGCCCTGATTAACTGCCATGGATAACTGCCGTTTTCTTGATGCTTAGCTTCTGTGATGCTTTGCTTATGGGATGCTTGCGTGCCGCACCCCACACTGCATCTGCACCCCACACTGCATGCTTCCCCTTAGGGACTACTACATATATAGGCCACACTACAGGGTCAGGAGAGAGGGATTGTGGGAGCTGGTTTGGGATAAATTGGCAGCTGGGGCCAGCACACCAGGGGGTGGTTAGATGATCAAAGGCACTAGACCAGGCTGCATCTATATGCTAAAGCACCTTCCACCTGATAAGATCTAGAGAGGCCCCAGTCACGGATATAAAGCAGTAAGTATTACATACAGTGCAACAAATGAACTATACCAAAGCTTTAGCAGGCACATTAAAATTTGATGCAATACGGTTAAGTAGCAGAAGGCAGACAGCAAGCAGAAGTGTGAACTTGTACCATTCAGGCTGCTTGCTAACAGTGAGTGGAGTGAATGCTTGCAGGGTGGATCAGTTGATTACCATTTGGATATATTGCAGCAGAAATGACAGCCAGCAGAGGTGGGGAGTTGTACCATTCAGGCTGCTTGCTAACAGTGAATGGAGTGAATACATGCAAGGTGGATCAGTTGATTACCTGTGTGAAGAGAGATGAATTTTAATTCCTTGCCATGGATAACTGCCGTTTTCTTGATGCTTAGCTTCTGTGATGCTTTGCTTATGGGATGCTTGCGTGCTGCACCCCACACTGCGTCTGCACCCCACATTATATTAAGATTGAGGCAAATAGGGCCCACTAGGGCATTTCAGGGACAGCCACCAAGGAGTGGACACCATATCGCTTCCCTAAAGTGCCAACCTCCGTTATCAGTTAGTTGCTAAGCATAGGTATGATATCAGGGTGAGTTATTTACTATCCAGTGTGAACATCAATTGTTTTTTTGTTGTGTGTCTTGTCAATTTTTCAACTATTATAAGGTTTGTTAATAAAATATTGAATTTTAATAATAAGGGTCTTGATATATGATAGCTCAAATTTCAAGAGCCTCAGAGCAGTTCTGCACATGCACCCATAAGGTCACAGCGCACGTCATGTCATCCTGACTTTATGATCACTTGCGCTGAACTGTCCTCAGCCTAGCGTGAAGAGGCCCGGGGATTCAATGTGAACAGTAAAGATAAGATGTGTTGATGACCATAGGGGTGACTATGAAGAGCAGAGGTGAGTGGTAATGTGAGTATAAGATTTTTTTATCAAGCCTTGAGGCCTGAAGAGATCCCAGGGGATAATAAGGGCCATTTAATTCAGGGAGAATAACTTCTCAGCAAATCAGATTTCCAGTGGAAATTCACACAAATTTTGACTGATCTGCTCTTCTCTATTAATGTCCAATTCTTCCTCTAAAATACAGTCCAACAATCTCTTATGATGTGATCTGCATACTAACAGTATTTTGCTTATATTTGAATATATCCATGTTACACTCACTGGTGTTTCCTAGGCACATCAGAAGAAATGATCTTGTGGTTACCCTCTTTGTAAATGCGGAATATATGTAGAGCCTATTTCAATTTTTTATTGTAGTCCAGACTAAATATTTTATTAGGAATATTTAATAGGAAATGTATGAATTACTTAACAAAAAATATACTTAAAGGCTTATTGCCATATTTTTAACTTTTTGGCATGTAAAAGTTTGGACATCCACGGTCAAAGTGACTCTTATTTTGAACAGTTAAAGCAAACCCGTCAGCAGGATTTCCTAAGTAAACTACAGACAGTTGGCGCTGTTACACTGATTAAAATGATACCTTGGTTGATTAAATCTGTCTTGTTGTTTATTCTGTATTTACAGTTTCAGTTAATGAGATTCTCGTGCTCCTGGGCAGCCTGTGGGCAAGTCTTTATGTGGTACTCTGTGATCCTTCAGTGACCTGCCTCCTATTTTTCATAATGCATAAAATATTGTTGGCTTAGAAAAAGTTTTTTTACTTCAACAAAATGGTACCGGCAGGAGCACTTGCGCAGTTACAGATATTGCTTGTCAATAGATTCTACTGCGCACGTGCCACTGCCGGTGCCATTTTTCAGCAGACAGTTTTTCTTTCCTCCAGCAAAATGGCACCGGCAGTGCATGCACAGTAGCATCTATCACTTGCTGATAGATGCTACTGCACAAGTGCCGATGGTGGCACCTTTTTCTTGTAGGAACAAAAAAAATGTCTGCAGAAAAATGGCGGCACTTGTGCAGTAGCATCTATCATCAAGCAATAAATAATACTGAGCATGTGCCATTTTGATGGTGGAGAAAAGAAATTTGGCTGCAGCAAAGTGACATCAGCGCTTGCACAGCCCCAACATGACAGTGTCTGTAATTTACTTAGCAAAATCTTCGCTTTAAGGATCGCTTTAAGCAAATTGAAGGTGAAATGATATCTAAAAGTCCAAAAGTTAAAGATGACACATTTCCTTTTTGCTTTCTTTTTTTCATTTTAAAAACTACCTACAAAAAGGAAAATGGGCTGGTGCAAAAGATTGGGCACCCTTGGAAATTTGTGTGCTCAGATAACTTTTACCAAAGTTTCAGACCTTAATTAGCCTATTAGGGTTATGGCCTGTTCACAATCATCGATAGGAAAGGCCAGGTGATAGATGATAAAAATTTCCCAGCTTTATAAAAACCCAGTCCCCTCTAACCTCGTTCCAAAAAACAGCAGCCATGGATTCTTCTAAGCAACTGCCTACCATTCTAAAAATTAAAATAGTGGAGGCCCACAAAGCAAAGGAAGGCTATAAAATAGCAAAGCTTATCAAGTTGCCCTTTCCTCAGTTCGAAATGTAATTAATAGTGTTGATCGAATAGCTTCGGATAAGTACTTATCCAAATAGCTATAGCTCTTACCGAATAGCTGCTTCGGAATCTGGATACCTGTAGCGCTCCCAATAATCAGCTGTTCGGTGCTGCAGCCTCATGTTTTGCGGCTGTGTGACAGTCACAACACATGCATGGAGAGCCCATGCATGTGATGTGACTGTCACACAGCTACGACACATGCAGTTGCAGTGCCAATCAGCTGATTATCGTGAGTACTCCAGGTATCCAGGTTCCTGAGGCGCCTATTCGGTAAGTGCTATAGCTATTCAGATAAGTGCTTATCCAAAGCTACGATATATACTCGAGAATAAACCGAGGCACCTATGTTTGCCACAGAAAACTGGGTAGGTTCATTGACTCGAGTATAAGTCAGGTATGCATTGTCCCCTGCTATGCGTGGCTCCCCCAATCCCTGTCCTGGTATGTGTGGCTTCCCCTGTCACTGTATTATGCGTGGCTACCCCATCACTGTCCTGGTATTATTATTATTATTATTATTATTATTATTTATTGTTATAGCGCCATTTATTCCATGGCGCTTTACATGTGAGGAGGGGTATACATAAAAACAAGTACAATAATCTTAAACAATACAAGTCATAACTGGTACAGGAGGAGAGAGGACCCTGCCCGCGAGGGCTCACAATCTTCAAGGGATGGGTGATAATACAGTAGGCGAGGGTAGAGCTGGTCGTGCAGCGGTTTGGTCGATCGGTGGTTACTGCAGGTTATAGGCTTGTCGGAAGAGGTGGGTCTTCAGGCTCTTTTTGAAGGTTTCGATGGTAGGTGAGAGTCTGATATGTTGTGGTAGAGAGTTCCAGAGTAGGGGTGATGCGCGAGAGAAATCTTGTATGCGATTGTGGGAAGAGGAGATAAGAGGGGAGTAAAGAAGGAGATCTTGTGAGGATCGGAGGTTGCGTGCAGGAAAGTACCGGGAGACGAGGTCACAGATGTATGGAGGAGACAGGTTGTGGATTGCTTTGTATGTCATGGTTAGGGTTTTGTAATGGAGTCTCTGGGCAATTGGGAGCCAGTGAAGGGATTGACAGAGGAGAGAAGCTGGGGAATAGCGGGGGGACAGGTGGATTAGTCGGGCAGCAGAGTTTAGAATAGATTGGAGGGGTGCGAGAGTGTTTGAGGGGAGGCCACAGAGCATGAGGTTGCAGTAGTCAAGGCGAGAGATGATGAGGGCATGGACTAGGGTTTTTGCAGATTCTTGGGTGAGGAATGAACGGATGCGTGAAATATTTTTGAGTTGAAGTCGGCAGGAAGTGGAAAGGGTTTGGATATGTGGTTTGAAGGAGAGATCAGCGTCAAGGATTACTCCGAGGCAGCGAGCTTGTGGGACTGGGGAGAGTGGGCAGTCATTTACTGTAATTGATAGGTTCGTAGGGGGGGTCACGTGAGATGGGGGAAAGATGATGAATTCTGTTTTGTCCATGTTGAGTTTCAGATATCTAGTGGAGAAGAAGGATGAAATAGTGGACAGACATTGAGGGATTCTGGTTAGTAGGGAGGTGATATCTGGTCCAGAGATGTAGATCTGTGTGTCATCAGCATAAAGATGATACTGAAAGCCATGAGATTCTATGAGCTGTCCCAGGCCAAAGGTGTAAATAGAGAACAGCAGGGGCCCAAGGACTGAACCTTGTGGGACTCCGACAGATAGGGGGCGAGGTGAGGAGGTGGTGTGTGAGTGGGAGACGCTGAATGTCCGGTCTGTTAGGTATGATGAGATCCAGGAGAGGGCCAAGTCTGTGATGCCGAGGGATGAGAGGGTCTGTAATAATAGGGAATGGTCCACTGTGTCAAAGGCAGCCGACAGGTCCAGGAGGAGGAGGACAGAGTAGTGTCGCTTGCTCTTGGCAGTTAAGAGGTCATTGGTGACCTTAGTAAGGGCAGTTTCAGTGGAGTGGTGTGACCGGAAACCAGATTGTAAGCGGTCGAAGAGGGAGCAAGAAGAGAGATGGGAGGACAGTTCAAGGTAGACGTGTTGTTCCAGTAGCTTGGAGGCGTATGGGAGAAGTGATATAGGGCGATAGCTAGATACAGAGGATGGGTCAAGAGAGGGCTTTTTGAGGATAGGTGTGATGGAGGCATGTTTAAAGCTTGAGGGGAAAACACCAGTTGTTAGTGACAGGTTGAAGAGATGGGTTAGGGTTGGGATGAAGACTGTGGTGAGGTTTGGGATGAAGTGGGATGGGATCGGGTCGAGTGCACAGGTGGTGAGATGTGATCTTGAGAGTAGAGTGGAGAGTCGATCTTCTGTAATGGTGGAGAAGTTGGTTTTGAAGGTGGAGGGCTGGGAAGTCGGGAGGAAGGGCTCTGGGGGTTGTTGACCAAAACTGTCCCTGATGTTATCAATTTTCTGCTTGAAAAATGAGGCAAAGTCTTCAGCTGAGATGAGTGGGGAGGGAGGAGGTGCTGGGGGGCGGAGGAGAGAATTGAAGGTGTTGAATAACTGTTTAGGGTTGTGAGACAGGGAGGATATGAGAGATGAGAAGTAGGTTTGTTTAGCTGTGGCGAGTGTGGTCTTGAAAGTAGTGAGGGACTGTTTGAATGCGATGAAGTGCTTGTTGGAGTGGGATCTTTTCCATCTGCGCTCAGCAGCCCTGGAAGCTCGCCTCAGCTCTTTGGTCAGGCTGGTGTGCCAGGGCTGTCTGTTGATTTTGCGAGTTTTGGTATGTGTAAGTGGGGCAGCGGATTCCAAAGCTACAGCTATTGTGGTGTTATATAGAGCGGCAGCGTCATCCGCATTGTGTAAGGAACTTATATCTGTAAGAGGGAGGAGGGATTCAGAGAATGAGTGTAGGTCAAGGTGTTTAAGATTCCTGCGAGGGTGTGAAAGTTTGTGGGGTGGGGATTGTAGACATGGAGTGAAGAGGGAAGAGAATGTGAGCAGGTTGTGGTCAGAGAGAGGAAGAGGTGAGTTAGAGAGGTTAGATAGGGAGCAGAGGCGGGTGAAGATGAGGTCCAGTGTGTGGCCATCTTTGTGGGTGGCTGTAGAAGACCATTGAGTGAGGCCGAAGGAGGAAGTGAGAGATAGAAGTTTAGTGGCAGCTGAGAGGGAAGTGTCGATGGGGATGTTGAAGTCGCCCATGATGATAGTAGGGATGTCCGCGGAAAGGAAATGAAGTAACCAGGTGGTGAACTGGTCAAAGAAGGTGGTGGCTGGCCCTGGGGGGCGGTAGATGACAGCCAGTTGGAGGTTGGAGGGGGAGTAGATGCGCACAGAGTGCACCTCAAAGGAAGGGAGGGTAACAGAGGGTGGCAGTGGGATTGGGGTGAAGGAGCAGGTATCTGACAGGAGAAAACCAACTCCTCCACCATGTTTGCTGCTGGGGCGGGGGGTGTGAGAAAGGTGGAAGCCGCCATACGAAAGTGCAGCAGGAGAGGCTGTGTCAGAAGGGGTGAGCCAGGTTTCGGTGATGGCGAGGAAGGAGAGTTTGGTAGTAACAAAAAGATCATGGATGTAGGAAAGCTTGTTGCAGACAGAGCGAGCGTTCCACAGAGCTCCTGTTAGTGGGACTGGGGAAGCGGGGGCTGGGTGAATGGGTATAAGGTTGGAGAGGTTACGGAAGGTTGTGATAGAGTGTGGATGGGAGGTAGAAATGACTGTGGGAATGTGGTGAGGAGGACCAGGATTTGGGGAGATATCGCCAGCAGTGAGAAGGAGCAGAGAAAGTGTTAGCAGGTGGGAGCAGGAGAGGGCACGAGGGGGCTGTCTGTGTTTGGAGACAGAGGATTGTATGTTAAGGAACAGTTTTGAGGCGGAGGTGAGGTGGATGGGGAGGATTGAAGAAGAGATGAACAGTTCCTTACTAGGAGTAGGGATTAGGGGAATTAGCAGAAAGTGAAGGATTATTGGGGTGAAAGTGAAAACAAACAGAAACATTGTTTACAGTGACTGTGTCCAGTTACCTTCAGTTCCCTTCTGGTTCAATTCTGGTTTTAATTCTTAAATTAATCTTCACACTTCTAGCACACACTTATAGCAATCACAATGCAGACTGAAGTCTATGCAGACTTGTGCTCTGCAATATATGTACAACTAAGTGCAGTCAGGTGTGAAGCAGAGAGGAGTGGTCTCTGCTCATTTTGGTCAGACAATTAAGAGTGGACCAGATGTATATGATCAAGCCAGAGTAAACAAGGTCATAAATAACACTGGGGTAAGCTGGGGTTAGCTGAAAGGCATACCATGTGAATGCTAGGTGCAGAGGCAAGTCTATGTGCAAAGCTGGGTGATGCACTGTGTGTCCTTCATAGACAGACAGCAGGAGAGCAGGAGAGCTGGGTGGATGGACATACCATGTGAATGCTAGGTGCAAAGGCAAGTCTATTTGCAAAGCTGGGTGATGCACTGTGTGTCCTTCATAGACAGACAGCAGGTCCTGGTATGCATGGCTCCCCTCTTCGCTGTCCTGGTATGCGTGGCTCCCCTGTCCCATCGTTGCATGCATGAGCTTCCCCCATCCTGTCGTTGCATGCACGGCTCCCCCGATCACAGCATTGTATGCATGGCTCCACCGGTCCCATCATTGTATGCATGGCTCTCCCCGTCCCATCGTTGTATGCATGGCTCCCTCCTCCCATCCTGGTATGCATGCTTGCTATTACAAAAAAAATCCTACTCACCCTCCCTCCAGCGTGCCCTTGCTGGTGCCGACTTCCAGCAGCTCTTCCTGCTGAGCGATCACGTGGCACCGCTCATTAAGGTAATGAATACGCGCGCCACGCCTATGGAAGTGAAGACGCGTGCATATTCATTACCTTAATAAGCAGTGCAATGTGATCACTCAGCACAGGATGAACTGCCGGCGCCGGGACCAATGGAGATGCAGCGACGGTGCGGAGGAGGGTGAGTATGATGTTTTCTGGAAATCAGCAGCTGCAGCTGTCACTGTGCATGCTATTTAGCAGCGGCACAGGCTTTAGCCCCAGTCGCTGCTCCACCACTCTCCCTCCCTCGCCAGCTTTCTTGACAATGACTCGTGTATAAGCCGAGGGGGGTGTTTTCAGCACAAAAAAATGTGCTGAAAAGCTCAGAAAGATTTAGCAGACTCTGAAGTTGTGGTACATTGTTCTACTGTTCAGTATCACCTGCACAAATGTGGCCTTCATGGAAGAGTTATCTTAAGAAAACCTCTCCTGCATCCTCACCATAAAGTTCAGCATCAGAACTATTCAAAAGAACATCTAAAAAAGCACGAAGCATTTTGGAAACAAATCCTGTGGACCAATGAGGTTAAAATAGAACTCTTTGACCACAAAGATCAAAAGGTATGTATGGAGAAAAAAGGCACAGGATTTCAGGAAAAGAAAATCTCACCAATCATTAAGCATGGGGGTGGATCAATCATGCTTTGGGGTCATGTTGCAGCTAATGGCACGATGAACATTTCACATGTAGAGGGAAGAATGGAATCAATTATATTTCAACAAATTCTTGATGCAAACATAACACCATCTGTAAAATAGTTGAATTTGAAAAGAGGATCGCACCTGTAAATGGATAATGATCCTAAATACAAATCAAAATCCACAATATACTACCTCAAAAGGCACAAGCTGAAGGTTTTACAATGGTCCTCACAGTTCCCTGATCAGAACATCATTGAAAATCTCTGTCTAGAACTCAAAATAGCATTGCATGTGGAGGCATGGCTTGGATGTGCACAGATTCAGACGTGCTTCCCTGAGCTCTGACACATAAAGACCTACAAATTATATTACATGCCTATTCAAACGATTCCTATGGACTAAAACCATCAAAATAGTTTCCTGAACCTTCCTGGACCTAACTGGACAAAACAGCCACGAGAAGCCCAAACAGCCAGCTCGGTTTCCTTTCATACAGCTCCTGCCTTTAAAATCCATACAAATACAGGTAAACCCCCTAAAAAGAAGTCATACAACCAGTCCAATTATTTCTTCCCTCAAAATAAAGGGATGTCATTCTCCCTGAAAGCTCAAAAAGAGCTGTCATTCAATGATGATACTATAAATGAGGGGAATAGCATGGGAAAAACTCCCACAGACCTTAATAAGTTTTTTATATCAGGAGACAGAAGATTTGGTAATAAGAGAAAGGAATGGGCAGTTAATAACACAAATAACAAACATCTCCACTTACATGCCACTGACATTGAGGAAGAGTCAGAAGACTCTTATCCAAATATCACTCCATTTAAACAGAAGCCTAAAATGGACTTATAAAAACCTCATCATGAGTCATCACATTTCCAACACAGACTCATCTGTTAAAAGTGTAAATATGGACTTTCAGGATATTCATATTTTCCAATAACTCTTTCACCATCTGAAAAATGTATCTGTAATTGTTATAAATCTAGAATTTCCCAAATGGATCAAAATTTAAACAAAAAATTTGATGCCCTACAAAACTCTATCTCAGAAATCAATAAAAAAGTTGACATTACAGAAAAAAAGAGTGGATGATATTGGAGCGCCCCACAGGGCCTTAGGTTACTCGGTACCGGGCCGGTCAGATTCTTTAAAGGGGATCTGTCACCCCATTTTAGCCCTATCAGCTGTGGCCACTGCCATCAGGGGCTTATCTACAGCATTCTGTAATGCTGCAGATAAGCCCCCGATGAAACCTAAAAGATAAGAAAAAAGAGTTAGATTATACTCACCCCAGCGTTCGGTCCGGTCCGATGGGTGTCGCCATCCCGTCCGTCGCCTCCCATCTTCATACGATGATGTCCTCCTCCTTGCTTATCCCTCGGCTCCTGTGCACACGTACTTTATCTGCCCTGTTGAGGGTAGAGCAGAGTACAGCAGTGCGCAGGCACCGGACCTCTCTGACCTTTCCCAGCGCCTCCGCACTGCAGTACTTTACTCTGCCCTCAACAGGGCAGATAAAGTACGTCTGTGCAGGAGCCGAGGGAGAAGCAAGGAGGAGGTCATCATCGTATGAAGATGGGAGGCGCTGGACCGGACCGCGACACCCACCGCACCCAACTCCGCCCCCCGGTGAGTATAATCTAACGTGTTTTTCTTATCTTTCAGGTTTCATCGGGGGCTTATCTACAGCATTACAGAATGCTGTAGATAAGCTCCTGATGGCGTTGGCCCCAGCTTATGGGGCAAAAATGAGGTTACAGATTCCCTTTAAAGGGGATGTCATGGTGGCAGTGGCCCTGGGCGTCCAGTAAAAATAATAGAGGAAAATTATGTGGTGTTTGGTGGTGGCGCCACCCGTGGTGTTCGGCAATGGGCGGCCGACACTGCGGTTTTGGTCCACTGGGGCTGATGGTGACGCAGCAAAGATGGTTCAGCTCCCCATGGGTAGAGCGGGGCCCCAGGGTAAATATATTTGATTGTTCAGATTGTGGTGAATGTTGGGGTGCAGGGGAAAAGTGAAGGACACAGAGAGGTGCAGTTTTCTTTACCTTTTACTTGAACGTAAATGCAATCTGGGGTACCACATACAGATGATGGATTGAGTCCAGCTCACCTGGAGGCACTCAGGGGATCCACCCTGCCAGGTGGGGTTTGGGACCTTCATTCTGCTCTCTGTTTTCAGGTCCCTGCTGCTTGTAGCTAAGCTGCGGCCCTCTCCTGCGTGATGATTGGTAACCTGTATGGCAGACAGCGTGAGCCTATATCACGGGTACTGTCTTTTTCGCTGTCAGCCCTGGGCTCTTCGTCTGCTGCCGTGCCTTCAGGTGTTCAGTGTGGCCAAGGAACCTGCAGTCCCCCGCACTCCAGATTCGGCTGTCAGGGCATACAGCTCCTTCCCAGCCAGGGACTCTGGCTTCCCTTTTTTATCAGCACTTCCCTCTGGGGTCAGCTATATGCAATTTTAGTTCCCCAGAGCCCCTTGTCTCTGCTCTTGTCCCTTCCCTCTCTGCAGACCAACTCCAACTGTCTTGTCATGAGCTTCAACTGCTCCCGTTTCCATGACAACTCTCTTGTTTACTCTCTCAGCTGTCTTCTTACTGACTCACTGACCCCACCTGCTGGCCCCTTTCTGGCCTGCAGCAGGAATTGACATATACACTGTGTTACCTGGCATAGGGACCCCCTGCCTCCAGGCATGACATCACCCCTTAGAGGGAGGCAATGTCACCGTGGCAACCGGACTCTGGGGTGCTACAATATTTCCTCCAAACAAGCAAATCTGGAGGAAACATATTCACTTTTAAAATCTGAAATAAAAATGCTCAAGATCGAGATTACTGACCAGGAGGACAGAAATAGGAGGAAAAATATAAAGTTTAAGGGGATCTCTAAACATGTCTCAAATGCAAATCTCTCCTTCTTATTAAGAATATCCTCCAAAAAAATCCATCCTTCTATTACTAATCTTGAGCTAATGTTAGATAGAACCCAAAAGTTACTAAAGCCTAAATCCCTTTCTAAAGAAATTCCAGGTGATACCATGACTAGATTTAATTTTTATTTAACAAAAGAAAAATTAAGAAATCTGCAAAATCATAAACTACTTCCTGCCCTCTATGATTCGATTAAAATTTTCCTAGACTTTTCCAAAGAGATTCTAAGTCTTAAAAAATCCTTTAATGTCACAATCCTTAGGAGAAAAAATATTCCATACAGATAGGGTTTCCCAGTTAAACACTTGATATTTTTCAGCGGAAAAACCTATTCAATAAGGGATCCCAAGGAAGGTTGGAACTTTTAGAAGAATAATAACATTTCCAGAGAAGAAGATCCAATTTGACTTTTGGATATTTATCTTTCGGCTTATTACAGGAAGGTTACCTTTAAATTTGTTGTATATTTCATATTTAGTTTAAAATAACACATTTCTCTCTCTTTAGAATAGGTATTATTTCTAATATCATACTTACTAATTTCCAGGCTTCTATTGTAGTTGATTGCCAAACTTTCTTTGCCCCCTATTTTTAGGTTAGGTTTTGAGGAATTTTACCCCAACGTCACTTCTCAGTCAATCTGAAAAGTATCAGTGACTGAGTTTTATTTTCTTATGTTTTTTCTTTTTTTTTTCCTTTGTTTGTGCAAGTTAGTGTTTATATAACTCGTATTGGTGTAACACTGTTATTCTAAAAAATACTTCAACAATTTGTTTTGTTAATGTTTTGCTGGTTACCAAAAGTAACACATTTTATTGTTTATTATGTCTTTAAAAATTGTATCCCTAAATGTCAAGGGACTTAATAGTCTCCGTATGAAAATAAGTTGTGGGGTCACAGGAAGATATTATAGCCTTTCCAAGAAACAAAGTTTGTAGAAAAAAACTGCCAATATTCAATCATAAACCTTTCCCACATACCTTTAGATCTCCCTCCTCCAACAAAAAAGTTGATGTATTTACGGCTATTAGAGATTCCATTTCTTTCCAATTCATAAATGAAGTTACAGATCCCAACAGAAGATTCCATATATTAATCTGTGAACTGGAATCGATTACACAATGGTTAACATATATGCCCCTAATCAGGGACAAATTATCTTTTTAAACAAATGATGTACAATAAAAAATAAAATTGTGGTACCGTGTTAGCCAGAAAAATAGATGTAAATACTTATGTAAGTATTTACATCTTTTAAACAAATAAATTACAAAAAGTTCACAAATACCAAAAAGGAACTCTTATATTTTTAGGAGACTTTAATATTATCACTAATAGAAGCCTTTCACTACAGCTTCATCCAGAGGTACCGTATGTTTCGGACTGTATGACGCACATTTTTCCTCCAAAAATGTGGATGAAAATGGGGGGGTGCGGCTTATAAAAACAAGCATATTTGCAATTTACTACTTATTAAAATTTGCAGTAGTTCTTTGGATATTATCATTTTTTGGCTTGTAGCCCATTGCCTAAGAATTCATCCACCATTGCTGTCTAGCTTTCACACATGGTGTTCAAGTTGGCCAGGATTAGGAGGAGGCAGTGCTTTGTCCAGTGGTCCCGACCAGCTTCAAAACAGTGCTACAAGCTTAATAAATAATCAATTGTAAGCACTATGCATCTTGTCTGTCTAGCAGCATTTGCCAGCTTCCAAGGCACTGAGCTGTAAAGAAAAAAGTTAAGTTCAGTGGTTAGCACTGTATCTTTGCAGTGCTGAGGTCCTGGGTTCAAATCCGACCAAGGACAACATCTGCAAGGAGTTTGTATGTTCTCCCCGTGTTTGCATGGGTTTCCTCTGGGTACTCCGGTTTCTTTACACATTCCAAAGACATAATGATAGGGAATCTAGATCGTGAGCCCCAATGGGGACAGTGTTGATAATATATGTAAAGCGCTGAGGAATTAATGGTGCTATAGAAGTGAGTAAAATAAATAAATATCTCAAGAATGGCTGAAAATTTTAGTAAGCGGAAAATTGCAAACATACGTGTATTTCCAGCACTATCCGACTATATCCATTTATGAAGATGGGAATATCCAAAATCTGGTACAAAAAAGGTTGTTATATTAGGAGCTCAATATTGTGTCGAAGTTTTAGCCCACTAAAGTTTTGATTGTGGCCAAAAACAATAGTAATTTTTATTTTTTAATTTTGCAGGTTTGGGATACATTGATGCAGCATATTGATAAATATGGAGATGAATTGCTTTCTCAATACCAAAAAATATTTGAGGCCATTCCACTAAAAGACAAGGAGCAGTAAGTTTTTATTTAATGTTTACTAGAGTTGAGCGAAACGGGTCGAAAAAATTCAAAAGTCGCTGACTTTCACCAAAGTCGGGTTTCATGAAACGAAACCCGACCTCAGTGTGAGGTCGGCCACGAGGTCGGCGACTTTAGCGCCAAAGTCGCGTTTCAAAACATGCTTCAGCGCCCTTTTTCAGCCAATGAGGAAGAATGGACACTGTGGGCAACGTGATGACATGGGCATCGGTCCCCACCATCTTTGAGAAGGGCATGCAAATGATTGGCTTGCTTTGGGGGGCGTCACAGGGGGTATAAAAGGGCGTGCACGCCGACCACCATCTTACTTCTGCTGATCTCAGTATAGGGAGAGATGCTGCTGCTGCAGATTCTGTAGGGAGAGCGTTAGGCAGGGAAGAAGAAAAAAAATCAGCTGCTGCTGCTAGCGATTTTGCCTGTACAACACACCAGTCACTGTGCAGTGCAAGGGGAGGCTATATTTTGGTGAATCAGCTCTGTTGGTTGTTAGGCTGCCTTATAAGGCTACCTGATAGCTGCATTGCTGGTTTCACACTGCTTTGCAAACTGCTTTTTTAAAAGCAATCCTTTTTTTTTGTCCTGGTGAGATACTGAGCGTGCATTTTTTCACACCGTACAGCGGTGTACGCTGCTCTCTCAGTACCATGTAACGGCTGTTATCACGGCCACAGTGAAGCTAAGCGTGTGACTCTGTAAGGATAAGTCGAGGAGTTGTTCCGTTCTTACAGACCTCCACCTTATAGTTTTGTCTGTTTTTCAAACAGTCTAGTCTATTTCCTGTTTGATTGCATTCAAAACTATAGAGAGACAGCGTGTGTCAGTCCGTATACTAAAAAAACACGGAGCTTGACAATTTTACATACAGTGGACAGCGGTGTACGTGCACACTGCTCTCTCAGTACCGTGTAACGGCTGTTATCACGGCCACAGTGAAGCTAAGGGTGTGACTCTGTAAGGATAAGTCGAGGAGTTGTTCCGTTCTTACAGACCTCCACCTTATAGTTTTGTCTGTTTTTCAAACAGTCTAGTCTATTTGCTGTTTGATTACATTCAAAACTATAGAGAGACAGCGTGTGTCAGTCCGCATACTAAAAAAACAAGGAGCTTGACAATTTAACATACACCGGACAGCGGTGTATGTGCACGCTGCTCTCTCAGTACTGTGTAACGGCTGTTATCACGGCCACAGTGAAGCTAAGGGTGTGACTCTGTAAGGATAAGTCGAGGAGTTGTTCCATTCTTACAGACCTACACTCTAGGGAGATTCCAATCCTGCCCTGTCCTATATAACATTTTTCACACCTGCCAAATTCATCCTGTCATACAGCGGTGTGATATACACTGGGCTTGACACAATACATCAGTGTCCAGAAGTGTGTACGGACATTCCATTTCTCCCGTCCTATATAACATTTTTCACACCTGCCAAATTCATCCTGTCATACAGCGGTGTGATATACACTGGCCTGACACAATACATCAGTGTCCAGAAGTGTGTAAGGACATTCCATTTCTCCCGTCATATATCACATTTTACACACCAGCCAAATTCAGCCTGTCATACAGCGGTGTGATATACACTGGCCTGACACAATACATCAGTGTCCAGAAGTGTGTAAGGACATTCCATTTCTCCCGTCATATATCACATTTTACACACCAGCCAAATTCAGCCTGTCATACAGCGGTGTGATATACACTGGCCTGACACAATACATCAGTGTCCAGAAGTGTGTAAGGACATTCCATTTCTCCCGTCATATATCACATTTTACACACCAGCCAAATTCAGCCTATCATACAGCGGTGTGATATACACTGGCCTGACACAATACATCAGTGTCCAGAAGTGTGTAAGGACATTCCATTTCTCCCGTCATATATCACATTTTACACACCAGCCAAATTCAGTCTGTCATACAGCGGTGTGATATACACTGGCCTGACACAATACATCAGTGTCCAGAAGTGTGTAAGGACATTCCATTTCTCCCGTCATATATCACATTTTTCACACCAGCCTAATTCAGTCTGTCATACAGCGGTGTGATATACATTGGGCCTCACACAATACATCAGTGTCCAGAAGTGTGTAAGGACAATCTATTTCTGCCGTCCTATGTCACATTTTTCACACCAGCCTAATTCAGTCTGTCATACTGCGGTGTGATATACATTGGGCCTCACATAATACATCAGTGTCCAGAAGTGTGTAAGGACATTCCTTTTCTCCCGTCATATCTCACATTTTACACACCAGCCAAATTCAGCCTGTCATACAGCGGTGTGATATACACTGGCCTGACACAATACATCAATGTCCATAAGTGTGTAAGGACAATCCATTTCTGCCGTCCTATGTCACATTTTTCACACCAGCCTAATTCAGTCTGTCATACAGCGGTGTGATATACATTGGGCCTCACACAATACATCAGTGTCCAGAAGTGTGTAAGGACAATCCATTTCTGCTGTCCTATGTCACATTTTTCACACCAGCCTAATTCAGTCTGTCATACAGCGGTGTGATATACATTGGGCCTCACACAATGCATCAGTGTCCAGAAGTGTGTAAGGACATTCCATTTCTCCCGTCATATATCACATTTTACACACCAGCCAAATTCAGCCTGTCATACAGCGGTGTGATATACACTGGCCTGACACAATACATCAGTGTCCAGAAGTGGTAGGAGAATTAAATTCTCACCTGTCCTATATGCACCTTGTACCTTGTTTTACAGTTCCATATTGTTGGTGGAATTGTGGGTACATTTTTCAAAAAAATAAGGAAGTGTGGTGTAAGAGGCCGTGTTAGTGGGCGGGGGTTGCCAGCTGTTAATGATGGTGTTGGTGTTGGATCTGCTGGTAGTGGCAAAAGCAAAATAACACCTAATGCAGGAGGTGTTAAGCCTGCGTCATCATCTGCCTCCACAAGGCCTCGAAGGCTCCTTTTTCTGGGAGTAGGTAAACCGCTTTTAAAGCCGGAGCTTCAAGAACAAGTTTTGGCCTACATTGCTGAATTGGCCTCCAGCTCTATCGCCTCCTCTTCTGAACTTGTAAAAAATAAAAGCACTGAGTCGTCTTTGGAGGCTCATGGTCATGAACCACACCTTTCTTTGTGTCCTTCACCCCAACCAAAATTGAAGTATGCGGCAGGCCACGCAACAGATTACTCCATGGAGCTGTTTTCACATACCATGCCTGGGTTATCAAGTGAAATGGTAAATTACCCAGGCCAAGATGAATCTGACATGGAGTGCACTGATGCACAGCCACTGATAGATGATTCTGCTGGTACATTCACTCAGAGCACGACATTGTCCTCGCAGTGTACTGAGCCAGATTCTGACCCTGATGAAACTCAGGTGCCCCTTCCCGCATACTATACCACCTACACGGTGACACAGAGGAAGGTGCGCATGACATTGAAGAGGAGGTGATGGATGACCCAGTTGTTGACCCAGATTGGCATCCATTGGGGGAAGAGGGTGCCGCTGCCAATAGCTCCGAAGAGGAGGAGGAGCATCCGCAGCAGGCATCGACATCGCAACAGCTGTTATCTGACAGGCACGGAGCAGTCCAAAAACAGGTTACAAAAAGTCAAAAAGTTGCTGGACTGCTTGGCCAGACGGTCAAAATAGCACAGCGTGCAAGGACGCAAAATGTCTTCCATAGTAGGAAGAGTGCAGTGTGGCACTTTTTTGAACAAAATCCTCATGATCAGGCCAAGGTTATCTGTAAGAAGTGCGCAAAGACCTTTAGCCGAGGGAAAAATCTGAAAAATTTGAATACCAGTTGCATGCTTAGACATTTAACCACCATGCACTTGTAAGCGTGGACGGAACAACAAACCTCAAGTACCACATGTGCAAATGCTCCCAAAGAAGGTAGTCAGCAACGCTACATTGTTTCCCCCACTGTAAGCCCACCGGTTAGCACAGCAGCAAATTTTGAGGTGTCATTGCAAGGCCAAAGCTGTCAGGGAATCACAATGTTATATCAACGAAAGACTGAATCTAGGCCATCAGAAAGAACACCAACTCCATCACCATCATCATCTCTCTCTCAGTCCGCCCTATCCACCGTTAGTTCCACCATAGGCATCTCTCAAGTCCAGCTCACCCTGCCAGAGATTATGAGTAGGACAAGAAAGTACTCATCCTCTCATCCGCGTACACTGGGTTTGAACGCCCACATTGCCAAACTAATCTCGTTAGAGAAGATGCCCTATCGGTTGGTGGAAAGCGCAGCTTTCCTCGAACTCATGACCTACGCAGTACCACGCTATGAACTACCCAGTCGCCACTTCTTTTCTCACAAAGCCATCCCAGCCCTCCACCTTCATGTGAAGGACCGCATTGTCCATGCACTCAAGCAATCAGTGAGTGGAAAGGTGCACCTCACAACTGATGCATGGTCCAGTCGGCATGGCCAGGGCCGTTACGTGTCCATCACTGCGCACTGGGTTAATGTGGTGGATGCAGGGTCCACAGGGGACAGCGGTGATGGGACTGTGCTGCCTAGCCCACGGTATAGGAAACAGTTGGCTGTAGGCGTTCGACCCTCCTCCTCCTACTCCTCTAGAAGCGAAAGCTCGCCCCCAGAGCGCAGTCGCAGCAGCACTCCATCCACAGCTGCCAGTGTTGCACACGAGGTGTCCCCCTATCGATCAGCTAGTGGAAAGCGTCAGCAGGCTGTGTTGAAGATGATGTGTTTGGGCGACAGACACACCGCGGAGGTACTGGCCGACTACTTTCAGCAACAAACTGAGTCATGGCTGGGCAGTCTACATCTTGAGGCAGGCAAGGTAGTCAGCGATAACGGCCGTAATTTTGTGGCTGCCATAGCCCTTTCAAAACTCAGACACATACCTTGCTTGGCTCACACCTTGAACCTGGTGGTGCAGTGCTTCCTCAATAATTATCCAGAGTTAACAGGCCTGCTCCAGAAGGTTCGAAAACTGTGCTCGCACATCCGCCGGTCGCCCGTACACTCCTGTCGTATGCAGAAGCTGCAGCGATTGCTA
Organism: Dendrobates tinctorius; assembly: GCF_039654945.1. NCBI lineage: Eukaryota > Metazoa > Chordata > Amphibia > Anura > Dendrobatidae > Dendrobates > Dendrobates tinctorius. Next base: position 11,527,504 of record NW_027361866.1, read on the forward strand.
CACCTTCCCAAGCACTGGCTAATTATCGACGTTGCAACAAGGTGGAACTCCACCCTGCACATGGTCGAGCGGCTGTGCGAACAGAGGCAGGCCGAAATGCATTTGTGGGAGGATACCTGGACAGGCACTTTGAGGGCAGACATGGAGTTGACAGGTGTGCAGTGGTCAAAGCTGAAAGACCTCTATAAAGTCCTTCAGTGCTTTGAGGAATGCACACGGCTGGTAAGCGCAGGCGACGCCATCATAAGCATGAGCATCCCACTTATGCGTCTGCTCATGCAAACTTTGACGCACATTAAGGAGTAGGCGTCTGCAGCCGAGGTTGACGAAGAGGAAGAGGAGGAGGAAATCCTTGATGACAGTCAGCCATTGTCTGCTCCGGGACCTCTCCTGGACGAGGTGGAGGAGGAAGAGGAGGAGGAGGGTGATGATGGGGATGATTATTTAGGGGAGGAGGATGCTTCTCGTGTGTCCAGAGAAAATGTTGTCGTGGCAAGGTCTGGTACAGGGTTTGTGCGTGACTGGAGGGATGTGGATTTGCCAGAAAGTGCTCCTCCACCAAGCAGTCGCACTGCATCATTGACACTGGGAACATTGGCCCACATGTCAGATTATGCCTTGCAGATCCTAAAAAGGGACCCCCCGCATTGCCAAAATGATGAACGATGACGACTACTGGTTGGCCAGCATCCTGGATCCACGCTATAAAGGCAAATTCCAAAACATCATGCCACAGGAGAACCTTGACCTAATATTGGCTAACAAACAAGCTACTCTGGTAAACTGGTTGGTTGAGGCATTCCCAGCACACAGCAGCGGTGATGGTTCTCACACGAGCCGTAGGGGCCAGGGGCAGCTTGGAAGAGGTGTTCGTGGTGAACACATCAGAAGTGGCGTTGGAGACAGGGGTTTCATGACCATGTTGTGGACTGATTTTTCAAGTCCCGCTCACACGGCTGGTAATACTGCATCGATGAAAAGTGACAGGAGACAGCACTTGTCAACTATGGTTACAAACTACTTTTCCTCCCATGTCAATGTTCTCCCTCACAGGTCATTCCCCTTTGACTATTGGGCCGCTAAACTGGACACCTGGCCTGAATTGGCACAATATGCGCTACAGGAGCTTGCTTGCCCAGCTGCAAGTGTGCTATCGGAAAGAGTCTTCAGTGCTGCTGGATCAATCCTGACAGAAAAAAGGACCCGTCTGTCAACCCAAAATGTGGATGATCTAACCTTCACTAAAATGAACCATGCATGGGTTTCCAAGGATTTTGTCCCACCTTCCCCTGATGACACATAGGTTGACAAAAAAATGGCTTGCTTTGGTCCTCCTCTTCCTGGGACTTGAACAATTTCGCCTTTTGCATCAGCTGAATGTCCAACATCAACATATGCCACTTTCTAAAACTCCCTAACTGCGCTGCCCCCCCCCATAGCCGGGGTCACCACCTAGCGCACGAAACCGTGCGAGTGTCGTTGCCCTGGACAGGTGGGTAGGCCGACTCTTGGGCGCGGGCACTGGCACAGGGTCCCTCATAGTGCAATCAAGTGTCTCTGATGGTGGTGTTGCACACCCACCGTCAGACACACCGCCGTACTATGAGGGGCCCAGTGCCAGTACAGACGCCCATGAGTGGGCCCCCCTTGCTTGGGCAGGGCCCCAGCATTTGCAATCTTTACCTCTCCCTGCTCCTCCGCTGTGTAGTCTGGGCCGTCAAATCCATACTGGGCCTGACACCGTCTGAGCCTGCCTCCTGATCTATAGACATATATTTTGAATGTGTACACTATGCTATCCATACATGTTATCCGGTGATATGGTACCCTTTCTCACCTTTGTGCAATCACGTGTAATCCATACTGGGCCTGACACCGTCTGAGCCTGCCTCCTGATCTATAGACATATATTTTGAATGTGTACACTATGCTATCCATACATGTTATCCGGTGATACGGTACCCTTTCTCACCTTTGTGCAATCACGTGTAATCCATACTGGGCCTGAGAACAGCTGGCGAGCTGTTAAGCAAGCTACAGCACCTGTGGTTTGCACACGTAAGTTTTTAATTTTTTCAGGAATGACGGTTATGCCTAATTCCGGAACTGCGGTTGACCTGCACTTACTGGGAAATCATCGTTCGCGGGTAATAATTGTAATCCCAGATCCCCATCACTAACGGTATTCAGCGGGTTATCTGCACCTGTAAGCGACAAACGCTGGCCCTTTCAGTGTAGCGCACATGCAGCCACGGACATGTAAGGGCATGACACACCAGTTATTGACCAATCTCACGTGCCAGAGCCTCGCGTGTCCCTCTAGTAAGCCGGACTAGGACCGCATGGCATGACGGAGTCTCGTTCGTTAACGGAATTAAGCTTGCAATGTGTGCATCTTTTTGTTACTGGATGGTTGAGGTTGCCCGTGTTGAGTCAAATTACGCCCCAGGCTCCACTCCTGGTGGTGCCCTTCTGGACATTCCTTTAAGGTTAAGCTTTGCAACCATACTGCTGTCACGTCTCCGTCAGATTTGGGGCCTGCTGTTCCGGTCGCAGCCACTAGGAGGCGCCGGGCCGCCACTTCGCCGTCAGACTCGGGGACGGCTGTTCCTGCCTCGGCCACTGGGAGGCGCCGTGGTTCTATTACGTCGCCGTCAGACTCAGGGCCTATGATCCCAGCTTTAGCCACTAGGAGGCGCCGGTCTGTCACGTCACCGTTGGATTCAAGGCCTGCTGTTCCGGTCACGGCCACTAGGAGGCGCCAGACCGCCACTTCACTGTCAGATTCGGGGACGGCTGTTCCTGCCTCGGCCACTGGGAGGCGCCGTGGTCCGCCCGTGAGTTATGGTGGTGACAGAGAAGTGGCTCCTGCGCAGGCATCTGGTGGGCGCAGGCTCCGCCCCTCTGTCAGTCATCAGGGGGTTACTGCAACTCCATCTGGCCTGGTCTTGGGGGCGGCCCTAATGACATCACCAGTCCAGGAACCTGTGAGGGATGACCTGATCCCTCAAATACCTTGGGACTGGTCTTGCAAGCCGCCGGATATATTCTTGGTTCCCCTGTGTGTTACTTAGTGATTGATTTCTGTTTGACTCTGACCTCAGCCTGGATTTCTGACCCCTTTTTTGCCTGACGATTCTGTACTTCTGCTACTCTCCTGTTTTGTGACCTTGGCCTGGATATTCTGACTCTGCTACTTCCTAACGATTCTGTACCTCTGCCGCCCTCCTGGTTTTTGACTCTGACCTTGGCCTGAAATTGACTCTGCTATTGCCTGCCGTTTTTGTACTTCACTCTGACGACCGTCCTGCTCTGGCCGCTGCTCCTATTCAGACAGTACCTCCTGGGCTCTGTTGTAAATCCAGATCCCTGTATAGGGGTAAAGGGTATCAGTGTTTCTCGGGGTGTTGCCTGGCTGCAGCCCAGAACCGCAGACGGACGTTACATTATATCCGGCCATAAAATTAACTGCTTCTTGTGTATATACCCAACATATACAAAAGCAGTCTCCCTGAACTTTTTTTTTTTTTCTTCTTCTGACTGAGCTGATTTTTGGCCTGAACACCTGTTGCAGTGCACAGCCTGGAAGATCTCTCTCATTTTCTTGGACAACTATGCGGCAGTCTGGAGTCTTCAGGGAGAGAGCTGCACCTCAGAGATCCATGCTCCTGGCACGTCGACCTCTGGGCAACTACTCTGGCTATGGTTGCCCAGAGGTTCAGGTATTGCCCGCAGATGCGGCTAAAGTTTTATTACCCATTTCAGTTTCATGTGGTCAGAAATCGCTGTGTTTAAACGCGTATGTGGATAGTGGTTCTGAAGGAAATTTTATGGATTCCTTGACTGCTAGGAATTTGGGTGTAACTCTACTAAAACTTAATGCCCCTATTAAAACCACGGCTATTAATGGCACGTCCATTATTCAGGAGGGGGTTAAGTTTGTTACTGCCAAGGTTGCCATGTCTGTGGGAGCCTTACACACTGAGCTGGTGTCATTTTTTGTGATGGACAATTTAACCTCTGCAGTTATTCTGGGTATGCCATGGCTACGCCAGCACAATCCTGTCATCGACTGGCACTTGGGTGACGTTGTACGCTGGAGCCCACAGTGTCAGAAAAATTGCATATCCTTGGCAGTAAACCAAGTTAAGGTTAAAACCCCCCGCATACCGTTTGCTTTCAGAGATTTTGAGGATGTCTTTTCTATTGTAGAATCTGAAAAGCTACCCCCTCACAGAGAGTATGATTGCCCTATTGATCTGATTCCGGATGCCCGTCTCCCTAAGGGAAGAATATTTAATCTCTCTGGCCCAGAGCGTCAGGCCATGAATGACTATATTGCAGATAGCCTAAGAAAAGGGTTTATCAGACCGTCCATTTCTCCAGTTGGGGCTGGGTTCTTCTTTGTGGAGAAGAAAGATGGTGGTCTCAGACCCTGCATTGATTATCGGGAGTTGAATGCAATCACTATAAAAAACCAGTATCCGCTTCCACTCATCCCTGATCTTTTTAATCAGCTAACAGGAGCCCGTTGGTTTACTAAACTTGACCTCCGGGGGGCATACAATCTAGTCCGCATAAGAGACGGGGATGAGTGGAAAACAGCCTTCAATACACCCCTTGGCCATTTTGAGTACCTGGTTATGCCGTTCGGACTCAGCAACGCACCTGCCGTATTTCAGCACTTTGTTAACGATATTTTTAGAGACATTTGTGGGGTGTATGTCGTGGTGTATTTAGATGACATTCTGATTTACTCTGCTGACCCAGTGACACACTCTCAACACGTCTGTTCTGTGCTACAAAGACTACGTGAACACTCCTTGTTTGCTAAACTGGAGAAATGTGTATTTTTTGCTGAGGAGGTACAGTTTTTAGGATACATGGTTTCAGGTAAAGGCTTCCGCATGGATCCTGCCAAGGTCCAGCCTATTAAGGCTTGGGTGCAACCAAAATCGCTGAAAGCGCTGCAGCGATTTTTGGGGTTCGCTAATTATTACCGCAAGTTTATTAGAGGTTTCTCAGAGATTGCCAAGCCACTCACGGATCTGACCCGGAAAGGGGCGGACGTGGCCAACTGGAATCCTGAGGCAATTCAGGCGTTTTCTACGTTAAAAGAGAGTTTTGTGGCCAACCCAGTTTTGGTTCAGCCGGATCTGGACCGTCCATTTATTGTGGAGGTGGATGCCTCTGAAATCGGAGTGGGAGCAGTGCTATCACAAGGCACTACATCCCTCACTCAGCTTCGTCCATGTGCGTTTTTTTCCCGCAAATTCTCTCCCACGGAGAAAAACTATGATATTGGGAATCGGGAACTATTGGCAATTAAATGGGCCTTCGAGGAATGGCGTCACTTCCTCGAGGGCGCCAAACACAAGATCACGGTAATTACCGATCATAAGAATCTGACATACCTAGAATCAGCAAAAAGGTTAAATCCTAGACAAGCAAGGTGGGCATTGTTTTTCTCTAGGTTTAATTTTATAATCACCTTCCGCCCTGGTACAAAAAATGTGAGGGCCGATGCCCTCTCTCGCAGTTTCTGCCCCTCACAAGCCGAGGACTGTGAACCAGTTCCGATATTGGCCACTGGGATCATTGTCTCCGCAGTGTCATTGGACCTTCTGGAGGAGATCCGTAAATCCCCAGAACAAGCCCCTGACACTACGCCACCCAACAAATTGTTCGTTCCACCTGCGTTTCGCCTACAAGTGCTTAGAGAATCACATGACTCTGTCTTGGCAGGCCATCCTGGTCTCAATAATACCGCCAGATTGATAACTAGGAATTTTTGGTGGCCGACGGTGGTTAAGGACTGCAAAGAATATGTCTTAGCATGTGAGGTCTGTGCCCGCGCCAAGTCCTCCCATACTCGCCCTGCCGGCTGGCTCCAGTCCTTGCCCACCCCCGAGAGTCCATGGACCCACATCTCCATGGACTTCATTACGGACCTACCGTCCTCAGATGGAAAGACGTGTATCTGGGTGGTGGTGGACAGGTTCAGTAAACAATGTCATTTTGTCCCCCTGTCGGGGTTACCTAACTCGGAAACGTTGAGTAAACTGTTTATTGTACATGTGGTACGTTTACACGGTGCCCCGGTCAATATTGTGTCTGACAGGGGTACCCAATTCGTGTCAAAGTTCTGGAGGGCGTTCTGTAAACGCATTGGTATTGAGCTATCTTTTTCCTCGGCTTACCACCCTGAAACCAATGGGCAAACCGAACGTGTCAACCAGGCTCTGGAGCAATACCTTCGTTGCTACATCTCAGAACACCAGTCCGATTGGGCAGAACATCTGCCACTAGCCAAGTTTGCCCTAAACAATCAGTATCAGGACTCCATTAAGTCTACCCCCTTTTTCTGCAACCACGGGCTGCATCCGCGCTTTGGCTCATTCTCGGCCAGAATGTCGGAGCTTCCTGGGGTAGAGAAAAATATACATCGTTTAAAAACCATTTGGTCTGAGGTAAACTCTAACTTGAAAGGGGCCCGGGTTAGACAGACCTCGGCAGCGAACAAACGGCGATCCAAAGGACCGCACCTGGGAGTTGGAGACAAGGTTTGGCTCTCCACCAAAAACATCAAGCTTAAAGTACCGTCTGCCAAACTGGGTCCCAGATTTATTGGTCCATACGAGATTATAGAGGTGATTAACCCGGTGGCCTTTCGTTTAAAACTCCCTCAGTCTTTCAAATTTCCCAATGTCTTCCACAAGTCTCTCCTCAAGTTGTATCGCTCCCCAATTCACCCTGTTCCGTCCCCTCCTCCTCCCATTTCGGTCGGAGGGTCCTTGGAGTATGAAGTCCAGGGTGTCCTTGACTCCCGCCTTGTAAGAGGGTCCGTACAGTATCTGGTACACTGGAGGGGCTACGGCCCGGAGGAGAGGTCCTGGGTCCCTGCGCGGGACATCCATGCAAAAGCACTAATTAGAAGGTTTCACCTCCTCCACCCTGACAAACCAGGTTTTGAGGGTCCGGAGGCCCCTCTTGGAAGGGGGGGTACTGTCACGTCTCCGTCAGATTTGGGGCCTGCTGTTCCGGTCGCAGCCACTAGGAGGCGCCGGGCCGCCACTTCGCCGTCAGACTCGGGGACGGCTGTTCCTGCCTCGGCCACTGGGAGGCGCCGTGGTTCTATTACGTCGCCGTCAGACTCAGGGCCTATGATCCCAGCTTTAGCCACTAGGAGGCGCCGGTCTGTCACGTCACCGTTGGATTCAAGGCCTGCTGTTCCGGTCACGGCCACTAGGAGGCGCCAGACCGCCACTTCACTGTCAGATTCGGGGACGGCTGTTCCTGCCTCGGCCACTGGGAGGCGCCGTGGTCCGCCCGTGAGTTATGGTGGTGACAGAGAAGTGGCTCCTGCGCAGGCATCTGGTGGGCGCAGGCTCCGCCCCTCTGTCAGTCATCAGGGGGTTACTGCAACTCCATCTGGCCTGGTCTTGGGGGCGGCCCTAATGACATCACCAGTCCAGGAACCTGTGAGGGATGACCTGATCCCTCAAATACCTTGGGACTGGTCTTGCAAGCCGCCGGATATATTCTTGGTTCCCCTGTGTGTTACTTAGTGATTGATTTCTGTTTGACTCTGACCTCAGCCTGGATTTCTGACCCCTCTTTTGCCTGACGATTCTGTACTTCTGCTACTCTCCTGTTTTGTGACCTTGGCCTGGATATTCTGACTCTGCTACTTCCTAACGATTCTGTACCTCTGCCGCCCTCCTGGTTTTTGACTCTGACCTTGGCCTGAAATTGACTCTGCTATTGCCTGCCGTTTTTGTACTTCACTCTGACGACCGTCCTGCTCTGGCCGCTGCTCCTATTCAGACAGTACCTCCTGGGCTCTGTTGTAAATCCAGATCCCTGTATAGGGGTAAAGGGTATCAGTGTTTCTCGGGGTGTTGCCTGGCTGCAGCCCAGAACCGCAGACGGACGTTACAACTGCCCACGTAAAACAAACACTTTGCCTTCATGAACGCTGTTTGAGGGTCGTGACTTGTGGGAATAACGCCGCCCAATCTGTTAACCTGCTAGAGAGATCCTTCGTTGCTCCCAAGCATGACATCACACTCCCTAGGAGGAAGGTAATGCCACTGTGGCGACCGTACTCCTGGGGGCGACACAAGTGCACTGATGCCCAGCCACTGCTCGATGAATCTGCTGGTACATTGACCCAGACCACTACATTCCCCTCGCACTCTACATGGCCTGAAAATGACCCTGATGAAACTCAGGTTACCCTTCCCATATACTGTTCCATCTTACATGGTGACAAAGCGGAAGCTGCAGATGAAAGTGCAGGTTCGGCCCACCCGCCGTCAGACACACCACCGTACTATCAAGGGCCCTGTGCTAGTGCCGTCGCCAACAAGTGGGCCCCCCCTGCTTGCTCAGGATCACAGCACTTGCAAGGTTGAAATACTGTGCAGTGAGATGGAAGATGGGGACAACGAGGAGTCCAGACTAGTACAGGGATTCCCTAGCGAGGAGACTTATTTAATTGTTTTCAATGTTGGGACAGCAATTTTTGGGGAGCACTATACTCTGGAGAATGATAGAAGGGGCCCACCATACACTGGAACATTCCAAAGGTGGACATCAGACACTGGAGCAGCATTTACAGGACCCATTATACACTAGAGCATTAGAAATGGGGCCCATTATGTATGGAGCATTATTTGGGCCCATAAGACAGTGGAGCTTCATCCATGGGGACCAACATATACTGTAGCATTATGTGGAGCTCATCATATACTGTTTCAAACATTATATGGGACCAATGATTCTGTATGGAGAAATAGATGGGCCTCGTCATGAGATGTAAAAAGTGAAGTATTTTTCTTTGTAGTATACCACTATTTCTCTGCCGTATCAGAGCAGCATGAGTTGTGGTATGTGTTAAAGGGGTGCTCTTTCACCTAGGGCACATGAAAACCTGGAGCCAGCCCTACCCCCCCACAACTTTAGCCAAATAACCCCCATTTTTCAGTGCGTAACTAGTATTATGAAGTAAATAAAGGGTGACAAGCTTCAGTAATAAGAATTTATGCTTTTGGCATTCAAATGGGCACTGTAAGTGTGTTTCCTGTCCTCTCACTGCCAACTTTTCTTCCCCATTGACTTACATTGGGTTTCGTGTTTCAGTCGGACCCCCGACTTTTCCCTATAGTCGGCCGATTTCGTTCGACCCGACTTTTGCGAAAGTCGGGTTTCGCGAAACCCAACTCGACCAGAAAAAGGCAAAGTCGCTCATCTCTAATGTTTACCCCTTCATTCATGCACACAGTTTTTATAAGACTTGTTTTTTTACACAATAAGTTAAAGAGGTTGTCCAGTCTAAATTGATGTCACTCTGTGTGGCAGCAGACTTATGAATTCCCAGATGTCTTGTGTTCCACATCCCTGGGGGCTGCATGCCCATGCCTGAATCCTATGTCTTGTACTTGTTCCCATGTCCGTCTTACTCTGTACCTAGTCTGTTATGAATGGGTCAATGAGGATGATAGCAGGCCCAGGCTAAGCCACAGAAAACCAGAGAGGTTGGTAACTAAGCGGATGCAAACCCCTGATCCTGTCCACACAACTAGCAGTAGCCGTGGAGTGTACCTACGATGATCCTAGATGCCTCGGCACAGCCGGAGAGCTAACTAAGCCTAAAGCAAGAAAGGGGAAATCTAAACTGCCCCAGAGCAGACCCCAAAGGAATAGATAGTCCCCAAACATATATTGTCGGTGAGACAAGATGAAAACACAAACACAGGCAGAAAAATAGACTGAGCAAATGATGGGGCCCACACTGACTAGACAGGACAGGAAAGGAAAGGCACTGTATGCAATCACGTAAAAAACCCTTTAAAAAGTCCAACACGTCTGATGCACAAAAACACTGAAGTTGCACGACTTCGCCCTCACTATATCAGCCTTCTGAAAGCAAAGCAAAAAGAGACCAATATAAAAGGGAACAAAACAAACTGGCATATGCAGTAACATATGGGCGGTGATTCAGCACCGCCCCAGCTGGAGCTAGCTGACCAGCACAAAGCAGAGATAAACAAAACCAGATCAAATTCAAACAGAATAGCAAATGAACCACTTAGCTGAACATGCAGGGAAAGAGCAGGAGCCATCAGACCTCAGAAGGCACAGGAAGAAAATCACCAGCAGGAATAGAGGGCGTCAGCTGTCTTAAATCCCAATCAGATACCCCAGATCTCCAATCGTCTTCCTCATTATCAGTAACCACCAGAGGGAACCCAGAAAGAGAACTCGCAACCCCTCTGTCAATCTGACCAGCTCCACTACCTTCAGTAATCACCAGAGGGAAGCCAGAGAGAGAATTCACAACAGGGCTGTGCACCGCAAGCTGTCAATGGTCAAGCGTTGTGCAGTACAGTCAACGGTTCCTGTCTGAGGTCACATTGAGTCGGCGTCCAGCAGCGGTAAGCGGTCAATGGCACTGTTGCTGGGGGCAGGGTAGTACACACTCAAGCGTAGTCTGCCATCTGTAGGATTGTCCGCAGGGAGGGAGCCAACCTTCACCTGTCGAAGCTGCTGTCGTCCCGCCAAAAGCCACGGTTTCCCATGCTCAGCCCCTTTTATAACAGACCCGCCCTTGGCAGCAGGGGTCACAAGTCTGTCCCTGTCAGGTTCTCTGTCCTCCTGCAACACTAGTGGCAGTCCCAATGGTTCTGACTCAGAGACACAGTTGCCTCTATTGTTCTGGTCCTTCCTCCCACGTTCTCCCACTCTGTTTGCTCGCCATTCCACGGGCGAGGATTTGTGGGGAGTGTTAGAGAACCTTCGCCTTTTCTGGATTTGCTTCTGCCATATGAATTGGTCTTGCTCATAACGTTTGGGGGGTTTGCAAGCTGTTGATCGTTCGGAGCATCGTAAGCTGGGAGAAGTAGTGGAGCTCCCTGGGGAGGTAGGATCTGGCTGTATGGCGGGGGATCCAGAGATGTGCTCTTCTGAAGGGCCGTTACTTGGTGTGAGGACGTTCTCTTCTTCTTCCTCTAGAACTGTTGGAATCGATTCCGGGGTCTCGGGAACTTCCTCTGGTCGAGATGGGTCTTCCGACAAGCAGGGCCATAGCATATTTCGGTGCACAATCCGAATAAGGCGACTCCCTTTTTCCTCAGACTGGATTTCATAGACAGGCCCCTCATAACTAACTTGTCGCTTCACCCAATAAGGATTCTTCTCCAAACAGTGTTCTAGTTTGCTCTCTCTCACCAGTACTCAGTCTCCTACTTGACGCTCTGCCCCTCGGGACGGGACCTGTCTGCGTGTTCTAGCTCTCATAGCCTGGTCTGCACTGTCATGGTTTGGACAGGGTTCTTGCCCTGCACTTGTAGTACTGGCAGGTACGCAGGATGTAGTGACGAGGCGCGAGACGGTTTGAACTTTAAGGTGTAACTTTTATATATATAGATGTCTATAGGGCTATATTGAGCAACCAAACAAGCTAACAATAATTGTCCTCGCAGGGATCAACACAAGAATACACTGCTAATGCAAACACAACTAAGCCAGCAATGACCGGTCACTATCGGGCTGCGGTAAGGCCAACTAAGAGTCCTTAGTTATTTCGTGTCACTTATCCTCTCTAACGTCCGGCGGAGTACTGATCGGCGATGTTTCGGTGTTTCAGCCGCTGGGCCCAGCCGACGAGGATCTGGCGAAGACTTCGGGCGTTCCTACGCTCAGGTGAGGTGGGGGCACAGCAGGCCCCTGGAGAGTTCCTCGGCGTGGTGCCCCCCCGGCGGAGGCGGTGCGGTGTCGCCTGGGGACTGGAGAATGGAGGCCGCAGCCCCAAGATGGGAACGGGCAGCGGCGGCCTCGAGTAGCTGCAGGCAGGCCACAGTCGCAGCCCTGAGCTGTGCTATGGGGAACGCAGGTGGCAACGGCCAGGCCGCAGCCGCGAGCTGGAGTGCAGTGGCGGCGACCGTGGATAGCGGGGGGCAGGTTGCAGCTGTGGGCTGAGGTGAGGCGGCAGCGGGCAGGCGGCGACCGTAGCTGAAGTGCGCTGTGAGTGCGGTCAGATGGTCGGTGTCCCTCTGCTGGATGGCTCTCTCTTCAGCCCACAGTGAGTCTTCCTTCCGTCTCTCCTGTCATTGCTCTCCTCTCTGGTCTCTGGCGAAGGCTCTTGGTCTGGCTCCCTGGTGCCCTCTAGCTCCCTTGCTTCTCTCCTGCTCCGTTGACTGCCCTCTGCTGGCATCCTCAGCCCCTTTTATATTAGCTCCTCGTCAACCCCTCTAGAAGTCTTTGCGGTCCGTCCCCTAATTATGTCCCCCGGAAACAGTCCCCCTAGGAACCTTGGTGACGGTCCCCTTGGATCCGGCCCGGACACACAGCGGGGACTTCTCCTCCTACACTCCCCCATCCTGTATGCTCACCAGTCCTCAGGCGAGGGTTTGGGGAGGCCTGGGTCGGCTTTTCGAGACAAAAGTTTCCTCTGCCATACGAACTGATCCTATTCGTAGCGTTCGGGGGGTCTGCCAGCTGTTGACCACTCGGAGCATTCTGGTTCGACTGTGGTGGAGTCTTCTGGGGTGGTGGAAGGTGGCGGGTCGGTCGAACCTGGCGGGTCGACTGGGTCTGCTGGGATATTATTTCTTGAAGTGTCTGTTTGCACTGCTGGGAGGTCTTCTTCGTCGTCCTCTTCCCAGACTGCTGGCAGAGGTTCTGAGACCTGAGGAGTGGTCTCGGGTCGTATGGGGTCAGTGGAAGTACAGGGTTGCAACATATTATGGTGCATGGTACGGGTAGGGAGGCCTCCATCTTTTTCAGGTTGTATTTCATACACTGGCCCGTCGGAGCTTACTCGGCGCAACACTCGATATGGACTCTCTTCCCAGTAGGGTTCCAGCTTGTTCTGACGGCACTGATCTTGTACGAGTACCCGATCCCCGGCCTGGAGGTCAATGGGCCGAGGCAGAGTCCCCCTGGATGTTCCAGGTCATGGAGTCTTGTATGAATGATTCGGTGTAGGGTTTGTCGCCAATGCCGGTGGTTCTGGACCCATCATGAAACCCCTGTCCATGGTTGTTGTTCTTCTGGATTCAATTCCACCTCTGTGATCCCCTTGCCTTCCCGGCCGAATAGCAGCGAGTAAGGGGTGTAGCCGGTGACTTGATGTACCCGGCTGTTATAAACCCACACTAGTTCAGGGATGTACTCAGGCCAGGGGGCCTTCCAGTCGCTCTCCAGGGTGCATAACATTTGGATTAGTGTCCGATTGAATCATTCACAGGTCCCATTCCCCTGTGGGTGGTACGGACCGGTCCGGGATTAAGCAATACCATAGAGACGGTGTAGTTCTTCCATGACTTTTCCCAGGAAACAAGCCCCCTGATCTGAATGTATCCATTGAGGGCAGCCGTACACTTGGATAAAGTTTTTGCAAATTGTGTAAGCGGACGACTCCGCAGTTTGATCTCGGGTAAGGGTTACCATGGCGAATTTGGTGAAATTGTCCACCATGAAGAGACAATGTTCATACCCCTGGTGTGCCAGTGGTCAAATAGTCAATCATCAAGAGTTCGAGGGGTGCTGATGTTACTATTCTCTGTACTGGGGCCCGTTGTGCGGGTGGTTTAGCTAGCTCGCATAGGTGGCACACCCGGTAAGCCTCTTTCACTGCGGTCTGCAAACGAGGATGGTAAGCCATTTGCTGTAGCCACTGAAAAGTCTTTTGAGCCCCAAAATGAGCCCCTTTTTCAAGGGCCTCTCGAGCTAGTTCACTAAGTTGGGCTCTGGGTACGACTACTTGCCAAGCTGTTGCTGATGTCGTCCGCGATACTGCCTTGCAGTACAACAGTCCCTTTTTGATTACTAATTTCTCCCATTGGTGTAGCATTAACAGTGTGTCCTGAGTCACGGTCTGCCTCTGGGAGTCGTTGGATATTTTGCCGGTGGCCACCCATTGGCGCGGGGGTCCAATCTTTCCATCTTCTTGCTGTTGCTGAATCCATTTGTTACGGGATTGTTCTAGCATGCCCCTTGGCAGTCCTACATGGGATTGTTCCCACGTGGTGGCTGCGAGTCCGGTGGGGGCCTGAGCGAATGGCGTCTCCTCTCCTTCCACTTTGTCATCTCAACTTTGCCCTTGGGGTTGTGCGCCGAATCCTGGAGAGGGCGTCGGAATGTACATTCTCCGCTCCCTTTTATAGATGATCTTGTACTTGAACTTGGCCATCCGGGTCACTCATCATTGCTCCGGAGCCCCTAATTTGGCATTTTCGAGTGGGCCAGCGGGTGGTTGTCAGTTTGTACCACCACTTCGGAGCCCGCCAGGTACTCTGCTCCGTCATGGCCCACACTACTGCAAGGAGCTCGAGCTTAAAGGCGCTGTAATTGTCGGGATTACGTTTGGAGTCGTGGAGTGATCGAATGCCATAAGCGATCACTTTCTCACGGCCATCTTGGACTTGTGACAATACAGCCCCTAGCCCGTGGAGGCTCCCGTCAGTGTGCAGTATGAACTGCTGCGAGAAATCCGCATAAGCTAACACCGGAGCGGCTTTGAGATCTCGGAAGGCCTCTTCCTGCAGTTTTTGCCACTGAATCTTCCATCCATTCGCTCCGGCAGGGGCCCCCTTCAGGTCTTGCAGTGCTCGAGCTTGACGTGCAAAGTTCTTTACGAAGCGACAGTAATATCCGGCCAGCCCCAGGAAGGCTTGTACATCTTTTACCGTCTCGGGAGTAGGCCACCCTTGGATCGCGGCGACCTTTTCCATGGACGGTCTAACGCCTTCGGCAGAGATGGAATGCCCAAGGTATTCGATCTGTGTACGAACCAGTTGGCATTTCTGGGGCTTTACCTTCAATCCATACTTCTGAAGCCGCCCAAGCACCTGCCCCAACCGACGCAGGTGGTCCTCAAATGTGGCGGCATAGATGATGACGTCGTCCAGGTATATCAGCATGGCCTCGAAGTTGAGATCTCCAAGACACCGCTCCATCAGCCGTTGGAAGGTCCCAGGGGCGTTGGCCAGCCCAAACGGCATATGATTGAATTCAAACAGTCCCATAGGGAGAATGAACGCAGTCTTGGCATGGTCTTCTTCTGACATTGGCACCTGCCAGTACCCGCTGGCCAGATCTAAAGTCGAGAAGTATGTCGCTTTTCCCAGGGCGGATAGGGATTCCTCTATGGGGGCAGCGGGTACGAGTCTTTGATGGTACAAGCGTTCAGTTTTCGATAGTCCACACAGAACCGCAAGGTGCCATCCTTCTTGCGGACCAACACGATGGGGGCCGCCCAGGGACTCTGGCTTTCTCGGATAACTCCTTTCCGCAGCATTTGGCCCATAAAGTTTTCACCTCCAGGTATAGTTGTGGGGGAATCTGTCGATATCGTTCTCTGATGGGAGCCGTTCCTGCCGTGGAAATGCCATGTGTAATGGCTGTGGTACATCCAAAATCATCCTCATGGTTGGCAAATACCTCCTGCTACTGGCCCAGAAGCGTTTCCACCTGGAGGATTTGGGCCGGGGTAAGGCCAGAGAGTTCGGCTCGCATTCTCTCCACGATGGCTTGGCCCTTCTCTTCGGTTGAGGACCTGGTGGTCTGAAGAGACTGGATAGGAACCAGCCAAGGGTCCCCTATCTGAACTTTTAGTTGGAACGCAGAGGCTGGTAACACCTCTTCCAAAGGCCTCACCAGTTTTGACATTTCGGCCTGTGGCTTCAGGACGATGTCTTGGTCTTCTAGGTTGATGCAGCACACCAAGATGGTCCCCCTCTACACAGTGGCCAGGGTGCAGGTCACCAGGACTCCAGGGGATAGGCGCTCCGAGAAGCACGGCTCCACCTGCATCTCCACTCCCTCCAGGGGCACCGGGCCCGGATAGGTAAGGCTGTCTCTACTGTCTGTCCGGGTGGCAGCACGAATGGAGGAGCTGCCGGCGCAATCACCTTCCCCAGTACTTCGCCCTCCTGGCAGTCCTGGAGGACTCGTGCCCCCGCACCAACTGCTGGAAGAGCCGTCCTTGGGGCGTGCGGGAGCCCCACTGGTTCAGAGTCTCTTGCATGGGGTCATTGAGGAGTAGATTGCTGAACTCCTGCAGCATTTTCATACCCAGAGTGACCGGATGATTGTTGCTAGTATCTCCCCAGGTCAGGATCACTCCCCGGCGGCTGAGGGATTTGCCACATAGCGAAATCTGCATCCAGACTACACCGACAACAGGAACCGGTAGCTGGTTGGTGGCTACCAACTTTATCACGGACCCCCACTGAGGTCTCACTGCCATCGGGAAATGTTGCCGAAAATAAGATTCTGGCATGGTTGTTACTTGCGACCCCGTGTCTACTAGGCATCGTACAGCATGGTCTTCGACCTCTGCGCATATCACTGGACACTTCGCGATCAGATCTTCGGGACTTCCACCACCCCATGTCATGGTTTCTGGCTCCGAGCGGCATCCACCCAGCTCAGAGCCTTCTAGTTTAATGGCCGCCTGGGTGGGTGTTATGAGCTCATTTTCTGCTCCACCAGTTGAGAATCCTCCTTCCGTTCTCCCTCTGGTGGTGACAGGAGGTAGTGAGGCTGGTTTAATTGGTAGTGATCTGCCACCCAGTGTGGAAGATAACGATTGGATCTCTGGAGTATCAGACTGGATATAAGACAGCTGACGCCCTATCCTGGTGCTGGTGATTCAGTCTGCTTCTCAGGTCTTGGACTCAGCTCTGTTCCAGTCTTCTCAAGTTAAGTTTGTTTTTGCTAATGTTTCCCCTGGTTGCAAACTCATATCCCAGTTTTGGATTGGAGATCTGTGTCTGTGGTGAGTTGGGGTTGTCAGTGTGTTCTTGTCACGTCCGCCATGTCCGCCATGCCTGTTTTGCCTCATGACCCTGGAGCGGTGTG
This sequence comes from Dendrobates tinctorius, assembly GCF_039654945.1. Classification (NCBI taxonomy): domain Eukaryota; kingdom Metazoa; phylum Chordata; class Amphibia; order Anura; family Dendrobatidae; genus Dendrobates; species Dendrobates tinctorius. The sequence goes on from NW_027361866.1 coordinate 11,544,373, forward strand.
CACGCACATCTCATGTCTGCTATCCTGCTGTTCCCTAGAGCAGTGTGCACAGTCACCTCATGACTGTTGGGCTGCAGGATGCCTGTGTTTCTGCTCTGCCTTCTGTGATCGTCTCGTCATGTCTGGAATCCCTGATCGTGTTCTTCCTGTGGTCCATCATAGGCTGGTTCTGCATTCGTCTCGTCATGTCTGGAACTCTGATCATGTGACCTGCCTAGGTTTCAGCACTGGTTCTGCAATCATCTCTTCATGTCTGGAATCCTGATCATGTGACTGCACTCTGTGGTCCTGGGCATCTGAACTGGAAGTTCTCCCCTGGTCCTGACCCAGAAGAGGAGGTGCTATGCCCTATATCAGACCGCCCCTTCCTATGCTCAGGGCCTGATTATTGTGTTGCTTCCCTGCAGGGCTGTATGTCTGCTCGGTCGCTCCCTTTGTCTTGTGCCATGTCTTGTCTTTGTCATGCTTTGACTTGTAGTCCGTCCTGTGTTCTGTGCCTTGCCTGTTTTGCCATGTCTTGCTTTTGCTATGCTTTGACTTGTAGTCCTTCCTGTGTTCTCTGCCTTGCCTGTTTTGCCATGTCTTGCTTTTGTTATGCTTTGACTTGTAGTCCTTCCTGTGTTCTCTGCCTTGCTATTCCTTGCCTTGTGTTCCTCCCTATGGTCTCTCTCTTTGCTTGCTCTGCCTCGCTCTCTCCTATAGCGCCCTGTAGTGCTCCCTGGCACACGCACCATTTCTCCTCTCTTTAGTGCTCTTTTCCATGTCTAGTCCCAAGGTTCTCCCTTGGCCGGCTCTGGGCTTCGGCCTACGTTCCGCTGCTAGACTCTGTCCTATTGTGCTCTCTTACACGTTTCTAGGCTAGTCCCAAGGCTCTTCCTTGGCCCGGCTCTGGGCTTCAGCCTACGCTCCACTGCTAGCTCTGTTCTCGCTCTGATCTGATTCTCTGTTTCTGCCTATGTTCTGCTCTGTGTTCCGTACCTTCTTCCTTGCCTTGTCCTTGCCTTGAACCCTGGTGTGGGTTCCCCTTGGCTGCCTCCTGTGCCAAGGTCATGCCTCGTGCTGGCGTTACAGCCATGTGCACTGGCCAGTGTGGCGTGCCCCCTGGCGTGGCTCCTAGCACGCACCCTGCCTTGAACCCTGGCGTGGCTCCTAGCACGCACCCTGCCTCAAACCCTGGCATGACTCCTAGCACGCACCCTGCCCTGAACCTGGCGTGGCTCCTAGCACGAAGGTTCCTTTGCCCGCCTCCTGTGCCTTAGACGTGCCTCGTGCTGGCGTTACAGCCGTGTGCATTGGCCAGTGAGGTGTGCATCCCTGCGTGGCTCCTAGCACGCAGCCCTTCCTTGTACCCTGGCGTGGCTCCTAGCACACACCCTGCCTTGAACCCTGTCCCTGGCGTGTTTCTTTGCATGCGCAGGACTCTGTCTTGTATCCTATGCTTTGGCGTGTCTCTATACATGCGCCCTGTCTTGCTTGTTACTTTGTGCCTTTGCATGTCTCTACACATGCGCCCTGTCTCGTTGGTTAAACCTTGTACCTTGGCGTGTCCCCTACACACGCACCTAGCCTTGTTCCTTGGCGTGTCCCCTACACATGCACCTAGCCTCGGACCTTGGCATGTTCTTTAACTCGCACCACGCCTGGATATCTGTCGTGCCTCCTTGCCTGAACCCTGGTTTGCCTGCCGGATGCCCGGAACTTGCCGATTGCTGCCAGAGATAGTAAGCTGGATGACTGCGGCCTGATGTCTGGAGCTGATGTCCACAGCCTGATGCCTGATCATGTCAATCGTTGCCAGCGGTCCGGAGTCCGATGCCATTGTGCCTTACCCGTACCCAGGCGTGCCACCTGGCACGTGCTATGCTATGGACCTTGGCGTGCCCACGCACGCACCCTGCACGTTTTGTTTTTACGTTTGCACTGAATGTATCCTGAAGTTCTCAATGAAGATATCTTGCACTTACCTCTTGTCTTGTCTGGTTTCCTGCTTGTCCCTGGTCGTCAGTCACTCATAGTGTCCCCTGAGCCGGCCGTCTGGTTCCAGCAGTCGTGGTGGCTCACCCCCTTGGTCTTGCCCCTGACACTCCCTGTATAGGGGGTGGATTCTCACAAGGTCAGCTCGTCCTCGGTGGGTGGGTGCCACGACCCAGAGGGTCCACTCAAAAAATGGGCTCAGCAGGAGCTGAGCCCGTCACAGTTCTTAGGGACACTCCTGTTTTCTCCACCTCTCCTCAGTCTCATGATATTCCTGATTATCTGGCTGATTTTTCTGATGTATTTAGTGAGAGTAAGTCTGCGTCTTTGCCCCCTCATAGGAGTTATGACTGTGCAATTGAGTTGATGCCTGGGTGTAAATTTCCCAAGGGTCGGCTTTTCAACTTATCTGTACCCGAACATGATGCTATGCGATCCTATATTAAGGAGTCATTGGAGAAGGGTCATATTAGACCATCCTCGTCACCTTTAGGTGCTGTTTTTTTTTTTTTGTGGCCAAGAAAGATGGTTCATTAAGACCGTGTATTGATTATCGTTCCCTTAACAAGATGACGGTTAAATATCAATACCCGTTACTAGTATTGAGCGAATTTTGTTTTTTTAGGGTCGAGTTTCATTTCATGAAACCCGACTTTTCCAAAAGTCGGGTCGAGCAAAATCGGCCGACTATAGGGAAAAGTTGGGGTCGTCCCGAAACACGAAACCCAATGTAAGTCAATGGAGAATTAAAGTCGGCAGTGAGAGGAGGACAGGAAACACACCAACAGTGCCCATTTGAATGCCAAAAGCATAAGTTCTTGTTACTGAAGCTTGTCAACCTTAATTAACTTCATAATACTAGTTACGCACTGAAAAATGGGGGTTATTTGGCTACAGTTGTGGGGGGGGAGGGCTGGCTCCAGGTTTTTGTGGGCCCAGGGCCAAAGAGCGCCCCTTTAACACATACCACAACTCATGATGCTCCGATACGGCAGAGAAATAGCAGTATAGTACAATGAAAAATACTTCACTTCTTACATCTCATGACTGATATCCATTTTAAATTCTCCAATACTTCCAAAAATGGACAGTATATAACTCCATACAGTATTATGGCCAGCGCTTAGTGCGCTATACAGAGTAATGAGGCCCATATATTTCTCCATACGGAATCATTATTCCCATAAAATGTTTCATACCGTATATGATGAGCTCCACATAATGCTACAGTATATGTTGGTCCCAATGGATGAAGCTCCACTGTCTTATGGGCCCAAATAATGCTCAATATATAATGGGCTCCATTTCTACTGCTCTAGTGTATAATGGGCCCTGTAAATGCTGCTCCAGTGTCTGATGTCCACCTTTGGAATGCTCCAGTGTATGATGGGCCCCATATATCATTCACCAGAGTATAGTGCTCCCCAAAAATTGCTGTCCCAACATTGAAAACAATTACATAAGTCTCCTTGCTAGGGAATCCCTGCACTACTCTGAACTCCTTGTCGTCCCCATCTTCTATCTCACTGCACTTGGCTGTTTAGGTCCTCCCACCGGCAGAGACACTTTTGCGTACTATGCGGTGCCCTGTGCCAGTGCCATCGCCCATGAGTATCCCCCCCACCTGCTCAAGGAACCTGCACTTTCATCTGCACCTTCCTCTTTGTTACCGTGTAAGGTGGTATACTATGCGGGAAGGGGAACCTGAGTTTCCTCTGGGTCAGATTCTGGCTGTGTAGAGTGCGAGGGGAATGTAGTGGTCTGGGTCAATGTACCAGCAACATCATCCAGCAGTGGCTGGGCCTCAGTGCACTTGTGGTGTCCCCAAGAGTACGGTCGCCACTGTGGCATTGCCTTCCTCCTAGGGGGTGTGTTGTCAAGCTTGGGAGCAACAAAGGATCTCTCTAGCAGTGAAACCAACACACAACACATTTCCCACTCCAGGCCAGCAGGGAGATCTCTGAACTTGACTGCTGAGGAGCTGCTCTCTGTGGTCAAGAGGAGGTAAGTTAGGGCACTCTGTGCAGGGAAGGGGAAGTGTGTGGATGTGAGAAGGGGAGCTGGAGGATGAGCAGAGTTAAGGATCACTCCTAGCTGGAGCGCATGGTCCGGATTCCGGTCTCCAAGTTTGTAGGGACACTGATGTTCCTGCAGCAGAAACCGGGGGAAGTAGCAGCTATAAATGCTCTGTACCCAACTAAGGCTCGGAGGCCCCAGCATCGACGTATGCGAGGCAGAAGGAAAAGGCTACTGCTGTCTGCCATACAAGTAAAGTCTGAGGAACATCTGTTAGACAGGAGGCGTTTCAGTGAACCACGGTCCTGTGAGTGCTTCCCCCACAAGCGCTAGAAAGGAGACGTTCAGGAAGGTACATGTTGGCGGAGTGTTGGAAGGGAGCTTTCCATTCTGGTCCCGGAGGTTGGCAGAGGTCCTGACCCGGAGGACACAGCACGGAGGCAGGCATCTGTGTAACCTGCAGACTGTGAGTAATGCTTTGGAATTGCACGCTCTGGTGTCCTACAGTTATTCCAGCACCGCTACATCTGGGTACCAGCACCTACACCGCCTGTGCCTTTCCCATTCACTACATCTACACTTCCCTGGGACTCCAGCTCCACCTGTGGGGAGTTTCACCATCTTTGCTGCACAACACCATCAGTCCCAGAGGATCTGCATGCAGCGTCGGCCTAACATCTATGTTGCCAAAACACAAGTGGCGTCAAACTATCTATATAAACTCTTTACCATTATACCACGCCATTTACATGGGCGCCCAGGGCCACCGTCCGGGTCACCGCTGCTGTGACATATCCCACTGACACCGGCCCGGTACCGAGTACCCCAAAGCCCTGGGAGAGCGACCCATATGCCGACTGCTGATCGGGCGGCGTTATTCCCACGAACCTCCAAACAGCGTCCCTGAAGGCAAAGTTTTTGGTTTCCGGGGGCAATATGATTGCAAAGCTGAACCTTAAAGGAATGTCCAAAAGGGCACCACCAGGAGTGGAGCCTGTGGCTTAATTGGACTGCACCCGGGAAACCACTACCATACAAGCTACAGAAAAGATGGACAGATTGCAAGCTTTGTCGATTCTGTGTGTGGTGTGGTATGTCCATTTGTAGTTGTGCTAGCGATTTCTCAGCTTTATTCCGTTAACGACCGAGACTCCGGCATGGCCCCGCGGTACGCGTCAAGCTTACTAGAGGTATACGCGAGGCTGTGGCACGTACGATCGAGCAATAACAGGTCTAGCATTCCAGTACATGTCCGGGGCTGCATGCACGCTACACTGAAAGGACCAGCTTTTGTCGCTTACAGGTGCAGATAACCTGCTGAACTCCGTTAGTGATGGGGATCTGGGATTCAGATTATTCCCCGCGAACGATGATTTCCCAGTAAGTTCAGGTCAACCGCAATTCCGGAGTTAGGCCTAACCGTCATTCCTGAAAAAATTACGTGTCCAAACCACAGGTGCTGTAGCTTGCTTAACAGCTCGGCAGCCGTTCTCAGGCCCAGTATGGATTCAACCACATTGTAGAAAGTTGATAAAGGGTACAGTTTCACCGGATAACACGTATATATGTAGCCTAGTTTACACATTAAAAATATATGTCAATAGATCAGGAGGCAGACTCAGATGTTCTCAGGCCCAGTATGGATTTGACCAGATTGTACAAAGTTGAGAAAGGGTACTTTATCACTGGATAGCAGGTATGTATAGCATAGTTTAAACATGTAAAATCCCCGTGTTCTCAGTATGGATTACACAGCAATCTAAAAAGTGGAAAAAAGGAAATGCATTTGAGGCGTACACAACTATATACTTTTGGTGTTATTTTTAAATCTTCATATATATTTCTGTCTCAGTAATACAGTCCAGCCTCTCCGCAATAGGAAATGAGATGCATACAATTAGTGACATAAAGGCTATTGATTGCAGAAATCTAGGAATTATTATTCACAGGAAAAACTTCCGTCACAATTCTCATAGGCGATGCTGACCCTCAATTAATTTGTGTGTTGAGACAGTGAAAACATTTTTTTGTGAATAAAGTCTTGCTGTATCGCACTTCCGTTGATTCCATCACTGTTACTCATCTCAATCCAATTTTTATGACAGGGAGCGATGTAAACATGGTGCTCACTGGCTATTATGATCTGTCACGTAACTTTGGAGTGCAAAAGACAGAAGCCACAGGCCGTAGGCGATTCTATTTGATTGGCATGAGAGGGCACATTTTGAAATGTGCGCCGGAATGTCACACATTTGTGAGTAGGAAAACTGTGAAAGCTGATGATAAACCAACACTGCATGTAATTGTGAGTCGACGTCCATAAGAAATGGAAGCCACTGATCATCTGGAGCTAGAGCCCGGCCAGCAGGACAGGGCATAGCTTCATCTTAACCATCATATTTCAGTTCAATCAATTTGTAGTGGCAGTCCCAGTGAAGGATTTGACAGCCCAGACTACACAGCGGAGGAGCAGAGAGAGGTAAACATTGCAAATGCTGGGGCCCTGCCCAAGCAAGGGGGGCACACTCGTGGGCGTCGGTACTGGCACTGGGCCCCTCATAGTACGGCAGTGTGTCTGACGGTGGGTGTGCACCACCACTGTCAGAGACACTTGATTGCACTATGAGGGACCCTATGCCAGTGCCCGCGCCCAAGAGTCGGCCTACCCACCTGTCCAGGGCAACGGCACTCGCACAGTTTTGTGCGCTAGGTGGTGACCCCGGCCATGGGGGGGGCCGCCCACTTAGGGAGGTTTACAAAGTGGCATATGTAGATGTGGGTCATTCAGCTGCTGCAAAAGGCGAAATAGGTCAAGTTCGCGGAATAGGAGGAGGACCAAAGCAAGCCATTTTTCTGGCAACCTATGTGTCATCAAGGGAAGGTGGGACAAAATCCTTGGAAACCCATGCATAGTTCATTTTAATGAAGGTTAGATCATCCACATTTTGGGTTGACAGACGGGTCCTTTTTTCTATCAGGATTGATCCAGCTGCACTGAAGACTCTTTCCGATAGCACACTTGCAGTTGGGCAAGCGAGCTCCTGTAAGGCATATTGTGCCAATTCAGGCCAGGTGTCCAGTTTAGCGGCCCAATAGTCAAAGGGGAATGACCTGTGTGGGAGAACATCGATATGGGAGGAAAAGTAGTTTGTAACCATGGTTGACAACTGCTGTCTCCTGTCACTTTCCATCGATGCAGTATTACCAGTTGTGTGAGCGGTCCGTGAAAAATCAGTCCACAACATTGTCATGAAACCCCTGTCTCCAACGCCACTTCTGCTGTGTGCACCACGAACACCTCTGCCAAGCTGCCCCCGGCCCGTACGGCTCGTGTGAGAACCATCACCGCTGCTGTGTGCTGGGAATGCCTCAACCAACCGGTTAACCAGAGTTGCTTGTTTAGTAGCCAATATTAGGTCAAGGTTCTCCTGTGGCATGATGTTTTGTAATTTGCCTTTATAGCGTGGATCCAGGATGCTGGCCAACCAGTAGTCATCATCGTTCATCATTTTGGCAATGCGCGGGTCCCTTTTTAGGATCTGCAAGGCATAATCTGACATGTGGGCAAATGTTCCCGGTGTCAATGATGCACAGCGAGTGCTGGGTGGAGGAGCACTTTCTGGCAAATCCACATCCCTCCAGTCACGCACAAACCCTGTACCAGACCTTGCCACGCCAACATTTTCACTTGCCCCACGAGATGCATCCTCCTCCCCTAAGTAATCATCCCCATCATCATCCTCCTCCTCCTCTTCTTCCTCCACCTTGTCCAGGAGAGGTCCCTGAGCAGACAATGGCTGAATGTCATCAAGGATTCCCTCCACCTCTTCCTCCTCGTCAACATTGGCTGCAGACGCCTGCTCCTTAAGGTGTGTCAAAGTTTGCATGAGCAGACGCATAAGTGGGATGCTCATGCTTAGGATGGCGTAGTCTGCGCTTACCAGCCATGTGCATTCCTCAAAACACTGAAGGACTTTACAGAGGTCTTTCAGCTTCGACCACTGCACACCTGTCAACTCCATGTCTGCTCTCAAAGTGCCTGGCCGTGTATCCTCCCACAAATGCATTATGGCCTGCCTCTGCTCGCACAGCCGCTCAACCATGTGCAGGGTGGAGTTCCACCTTGTTGCAATGTCGATAATGAGGCGGTGGTTGGGAAGGTGGAGCAATCGCTGCAGCTTCTGCATATGAATGGAGTGTACAGGCGACCGGCGGATGTGCGAGCACAGTCTTCGCACCTTCTGGAGCAGGGCTGTTAACTCCGGATAATTATTGAGGAAGCACTGCACCACCAGGTTCAAGGTGTGAGCCAAGCAAGGTATGTGTCTGAGTTTTGAAAGGGCTATGGCTGCCACAAAATTACGGCCGTTATCACTAACTACCTTGCCTGCCTCAAGATGTACACTGCCCAGCCATGACTCAGTTTGTCGCTGAAAGTACTCGGCCAGCACCTCGGCGGTGTGTCTGTCGCCCAAACACATCATCTATCATCTGCAACACAGCCTGCTGACGCTTTCCACTAGCTGCTCGATAGGGGGACACCTCGTGTGCAACAGTGGCAGCTGCAGATGGAGTGCTCGTACGACTGCGCTCTGTGGACGAGCTTTCGCTTCTGGAGGAGGAGGAGGGTCGAACGCCTACAGCCAACTGTTTCCTATACCGTGGGCTAGGCAGCACTGTCCCACCACCGCTGTCCCCTGTGGACCCTGCATCCACCACATTAACACAGTGCGCAGTGATGGACACGTAACGGCCCTGGCCATGCCGACTGGACCATGCATCAGTTGTGAGGTGCACCTTTCCACTCACTGACTGCTTGAGTGCATGGACAATGCGGTCTTTCACATGATGGTGGAGGGCTGGGATGGCTTTGCGAGAGAAGAAGTGGCGACTGGGTAGGTCATAGCGTGGTACTGCATAGGCCATGAGTTCACGGAAAGCTGCGCTTTCCACCAACCGATAGGGCATCATCTCTAACGAGATTAGTTTGGCAATGTGGGCGTTCAAACCCAGTGTATGCGGATGAGAGACTGAGTACTTTCTTGACCTACTCATAGTGTCTGGGAGGGTGAGCTGGACTTGAGAGCTGCAAATGGTGGAAGTAGCGGTGGACAGGGCGGACTGAGAGAGGGTTGATGATGGTGATGGAGTTGGTGTTCTTTCTGATGGCCTAGATTCAGTCTTTCGTTGATATAACAGTGGGATTCCCTGACTGCTGTGGCCTTGCAATGACACCTCAACATTTGCTGCTGTGCTAACTGGTGGGCTTACAGTGGGGGAAACAATGTAGCGTTGCTGACTACCTTCTTTGTGATCAGTTGCACATGTGGTACTTGAGGTTTGGTGTTGTGTCCATGCTTGCAAGTGCATGCTGGTTAAATGTCTAAGCATGCAACTGGTATTCAAATTTTTCAGATTTTTCCCTCGGCTAAAGGTCTTTGCGCACTTCTTACAGATAGCCTTGGCCTGATCATGAGGATTTTGTTCAAAAAAGTGCCACACTGCACTCTACTTTGGCAGACATTTTGCGGCCTAGCACGCTGTGATATTTTGACCCTCTGGACAAGCTGTCCAGCAACACTTTTGATTTTTGGAACCTGTCTTTGGAGTTCTCCGGGCATGCCAGATAACAGCTGTTGCGATGTCGATGTCTGCTGTGGATGCTCCTCCTCCTCATCTGAGCTATTGGAAGCAGCACCCTCTTCCCCCAATGGATGCCAATCTGGGTCAACAACTGGGTCATCCATCACCTCCTCTTCAATGTCATGTGCACCTTCCTCTGTGTCACCGTGTATGGTGGTATAGTGTGTGGGAAGGGGCACCTGAGTCTCATCAGGGTCAGAATCTGGCTCTGTACACTGCGAGGACAATGTAGTGCTCTGAGTGAATGTACCAGCAGAATCATCTATCAGTGGCTGTGCATCAGCGCACGCCATGTCAGATTCATCTTGTCCTGGGTAATTCACCATTTCACTTGATAATCCAGGCATGGTATGTGAAAACAGCTCCATGGAGTAATCAGTAGTATGGCTTGCGTCACATGGAAAGGTGTGGTTCATGAACATGAGCCTCCATGACGACTCAGTGCTTTTATTTTTTACAACTTCAGAAGAGGAGGCGATAGAGCTGGAGGCTGAGTCAGCAATGTAAGACAAAACTTTTTCCTGAAGCTCTGGCTTTAAAAGCGGTTTGCCAACTCCTAGAAAACTAAGCCTTTGAGGCCTTGTGGAGCCAGACGATGACGCAGGCTCAACACCTCCTGCACTCGGTCCTATTTTGCTTTTGCCACTACCATCAGATCCACCACCAACACCATCATTACCAGCTGCCAACCCCCGCCCAATTCCACGGCCTCTTCCACCAGCCTTCTTCATTTTTGGTAGAAATGTAGACAAAATCCAACAAACTATATAGTAATGTAAAACAAGGTACAAGGTGTCTATAGGACAGGGGAGATTTTGAATTTCTGCACACACTTGTGGACACTGGACACTTTTGGATTGTGTGAGGCCCACTGAATATCACAGCGCTATGTCACAGGCTCGATGTCGCAGGTGTGAAAAATGTCACTAGAGGATAACGGAAATTTTGAATTTCTGCACACACTTGTGGACACTGGACACTTTTGGATTGTGTGAGGCCCACTGAATATCACAGCGCTATGTCACAGGCTCGATGTCGCAGGTGTGAAAAATGTCACTAGAGGATAATGGAGATTTTGAATTTCTGCACACACTTGTGGACACTGAACACTTTTGGATTGTGTGAGGCCCACTGAATATCACAGCGCTATGTCACAGGCTTGATGTCGCAGGTGTGAAAAATGTCACTAGAGGATAACGGAGATTTTGAATTTCTGCACACACTTGTGGACACTGGACACTTTTGGATTGTGTGAGGCCCACTGAATATCACAGCGCTATGTCACAGGCTCGATGTTGCAGGTGTGAAAATGTCACTAGAGGATAACGGAGATTTTGAATTTCTGCACACACTTGTGGACACTGGACACTTTTGAATTGTGTGAGGCCCACTGAATATCACAGCGCTATGTCACAGGCAGAAATTGGCTAGTGTATGACAAACTACAAGGTGTATATAGAATTGGGCAGAATAGGAATCTCCCTAGAGTGTAGGTCTGTAAGAACGGAACAAGTCCTCGACTTATCCTAACAGAGCGACACACAGCTTCACTGTGGCCGTGATAACAGCCGTTACACGGTACTGAGAGAGGAGCGTGCACGTACACGGCTGTCCGGTGTACGTAAAATTGTCAAGCTCTGTGTTTTTTAAGTATACGGACTGACACACGCTGTCTCTCTATAGTTTTGAATGTGATCAAACAGCAAATATATTTAACTGTTTGAAAGCTATACAAAACTAGAAGGTGCAGGTCTGTAAGAACGGAACATGTCCTCGACTTATCCTTACAGAGTGACACACAGATAGCTTCACTGTGGCTGTGATAACAGCCGTTACACGGTACTGTGTGAGGAGTGTGCACCGCTGTATGGTGTGAAAAAATGCACGCTCAGTACCTCACCAGGACAAAAAAAAAATTGGGATTGCTTTTAAAAAAGCAATTTGCAGAGCAGTGGGTAAACAGCAATGCAGCCGTCAGGAAGCCTTAGAAGGCAGCCTAACAACCAACACCGCTGATCCAGCAAAATATAGCCTCCACTTGCACTGCACACACAGTGACTGGTGTGTTGTACAGGCAAAATCGCTAGCAGCAGAAGCAGTTTTTGGTGTCTTCTTCCCTGCCTAACGCTCTCCCTACAAAATCAGCAGCAGCTCTCCCTATTCTGAGATCAGCATGAGTAACATGGCGGTGGGCGTGCACGCCCTTTTATAGCCCCTGTGACGCCCACCAAAGCAAGCCATTCACTTGCATGCCCTTCTGAAAGATGGTGGTGACCCCTGCCTATGTCATCACGTTGCCCACAGTGTCCGTGGATCCTGATTGGTTGAAAAAGAGCGCAAAACAAACTTTTGAAACGTGACTTTGGCGCTTAAGTCGCCGACCTCGTGGCCGACCTCATCCTAGGGTCGGGTTTCGTTTCATGAAACCCGACTTTGCCAAAAGTTGGCGAATTTTGAAATTTTTCGACCCGTTTCGCTCAACTCTACCCGTTACCTCTGATGTCTGATTTATTCTCCAGAGTTAAGAGTGCCTGCTGGTTTACTAAGCTTGACCTCAGGGGGGCGTATAATCTTATTCACATCAATCACGGGGATGAATGGAAGACGGCGTTTAATACTCCGGAGGGACATTTTGAGTACCTGGTGATGCCTTTTGGGCTCTCTAATGCCCCTTCTGTCTTCCAGCCCTTTATGTATTATATTTTCCGAGACTTTGTGGATAAGTTTTTGATCATCTATCTGGATGATATTTTTATCTTTTCTAGTGATTGGGATTCCCATATGGAACATGTCCGGACTATGTTCCGGATTTTGAGGGAGAATTCCCTGTTTGTTAAGGAATCGAAATGTCTCTTTGGTGTACAGAGGATTTCATTTTTGGGATTTATCTTGTCTCCATCGACTATTGAAATGGACCCGGCCAAGGTACAGGCCATTTATGATTGGGTTCAGCCTACTTCTTTGAAGGCTCTTCAGAAGTTTTTGGGTTTTGCTAATTTCTATCGTAAATTTATAGGTAATTTTTCTAGTATTGTCAAACCACTGACTGATCTGACCAAGAAGGGCGCTGATGTGCTGAATTGGTCTCCTGAGGCTGTCTCAGCATTTCAGGAGCTTAAGCGGAGATTTACTTCAGCTCCAGTTTGACGGCAACCTGATGTCTCACTTCCACTTCAAGTGGAGGTAGACGCTTCTGAGATTGGTGCAGGAGCTGTTTTGTCCCTAAAAGACCCTGTGACTTCTAAGATGAATCCCTGTGCCATCTTTTCTCGAAAGTTCTCCCCATCTGAACGCAACTATGATGTGGGGAATCGGGAATTGTCGGCCATGAAATGGGCATTTGAGGAGTGGAGACATTGGTTGGAGGGAGCTAGACATCAATTTGTGGTCCTCACCGATCACAAGAATCTGACTTATCTGGAGTCGGCCAAATGCTTGAATCCTAGACAGGCTAGATGGGCCTTGTTTTTCACACGTTTTAATTTTGTGGTCTCTTTTCTTCCGGGCACTAAGAATGTTAAGGCAGACGCCCTTTCTAGGAGTTTCTTTGCTGATTCTCTTAATGTGACCGAGCCGACTACTATCCTAGGTGGGGGGGTAGTTCTTTCTGCCATTTCGCCCGATTTGAGATGAGCCCTGGAGGAATTTCAGGAGGATAAACCTGAGCGTTGCCCTATGGGAAGATTGTATGTTCCTGACCAGTGGAGAAAGAGAGTGATGTCTGAAGTCCATTGCTCCGCATTGGCTGGTCATCCAGGTATTTTTGGTACCAGAGATTTGGTGAGTCGGTCGTTTTGGTGGCCTGCCTTATCTCGTGATGTCAGGAATTTTTTACAGTCCTGTGGGATTTGTTCTCTGTCTAAACTCTGTTCTCGTTCTAGTGGGTTGCTGATGCCCCTGCCGGTGCCCAAGAGGCCATGGACCCATATCTCAATGGATTTTATTTCTGATCTTCCTGTCTCTCAGAGAATGACTGTTATCTGGGTGATTTGTGATAGATTTTCGAAGATGGTCCATCTTGTACCACTCTCAAAGTTGCTATCTTCCGCTGAGTTGGTACCCTTGTTTTTACAACAGGTGGTTCGGTTACACGGGATTCCTGAGAACATTGTGTCCGATAGAGGGGTCCAGTTTGTTTCCAGATTTTGAAAAGCCTTTTGTTCCAATCTGGGAATTCAGTTATCCTTCTCCTCCGCGTTTCATCCCCAGACCAATGGGCAGACTGAGAGAATAAACCAGACCCTGGAGTCTTATTTAAGATGTTTTATATCTGCTGATCAAGATGATTGGGTCTCATTTTTGCCCTTGGCCGAATTTGCGCTGAACAATAGAGCTAGTTCTGCCCCTTTGATGTCACCCTTTTTCTGTAATTTTGGGTTTCATCCTCGATTCTCTTCAGGGCAAGTGGAATCTTTGTCCTGCCCAGGTGTGGATACTGTGGTTGTGAGAATGCAGCAGATATGAGGCCAAGTGGTGGATAAATTGTCACTCTCTCAGGAAAAGGCCCAGCATTTTTCCAACTGGCATAGGACCATTGGTCCCCGGTTTAAAGTGGGTGATATGGTTTGGTTGTCGTCTAAAAATATTCCTATGAAGGTTGCATCTCCAAAATTTAAGCCAAGATTTATTGGACCTTATAGGATTTTGGAGATTCTTAATCCTGTTTCTTTTCAATTGGCTCTTCCAGTTACGTTCAAAATCCATAACGTATTTCACAAATCACTGTTGAAGAGGTTTGTTGAGCCAGTAGTTCCTATGGCGGCACCTCCTGACCCTGTATTGGTTAAAGGCAATATGGAATATGAGGTAGAGAAAACATTTGATTCTCGTTTGGTTAGATGGAGACTCCAGTATTTTGTCAAATGGAAGGGTTATAACCAGGAGGATAATTCTTGGGTCTCTGCCTCTGATATTCATGCCAATAAATTGGTTCGTGCTCTTGACCGGGCCCATCCTGATCGGCCTGGTGGCATGGATGAGGGTTCGGTGACCCCTCCTCAAGGGGGGGTACTGTTATGAGCTCATTTTCTGCTCCACCAGTTGAGAGTTCTCCTTCTGTTCTCCCTCTGGTGGTGACAGGAGGTAGTGAGGTTGGTTTAATTGGTAGTGATCTGCCACCTGGTGAGGAAGATAACGATTGGATCTCTGGACTATCAGACTGGATATAAGACAGCCGACGCCCTATCCTGGTGCTGGTGATTCAGTCTGCTTCTCAGGTCTTGGACTCAGCTCTGTTCCAGTCTTCTCAAGTTAAGTTTGTTTTTGCTAATGTTCACACTTGCTCTTGTTGGTCAATTCAGTTTTTTGTGTGGTCAGCCAGCCTGGCTGGGCTGTGCTGAATTTCCACTCTTATTTATCTGTATTTGCCAAATTGCCTTTTTTTGTCCCTTATTAGATTGGCCTCTTTTTGCTCTGTCTCAGAATATTTCAGAGTGCTGATATAGTGGGAGAAGTCTAGTGACTTCAGGGTTAATTTTGCTATCAGTTGTGTTGGACATTATTTTTGGTAGGGTTTTTGGCAGATTGCAAATGGTGTCTTTCCTTTCCTGTCCTTTCTAGTTAGTTTGGCCCCATCGTTTGCTCAGCCTATTTTCCTGCCTTTGTTTGAGTTTTCATCTTGTTTCACCGTCAATACATGTGGGGGGCTGTCTTTCCTTTGGGGTCTGCTCTGGGGCAGTTAGTTTTCCTCTTTCCTGCTTTAGGCTTATTTAGCTCTCCGGTTGTGACAAGGCATCTAGGACCAACGTAGGAACACTCCACGACTGCTGCTGGTTGCGTGTTTAGGATCGGGGGTCTGCGGTCTGCGTGGTTGCCGGCCTCTTTGGTTTTCTGAGACTTAGCTTGTGTTGTTTTTTATTTCCTCCTCGGCGACCTGTTCATAACAGTGTTGGTGCCGGAAAACCTGGGCAGGTTGCTCAGCATAGCCCCCAAGGATATACTGGACTGGGGGCCATCATTGCCTGTTGAGTCCACGGCCCTGCTTTGGTCTGCAGCACCTCCATTCGAGCTCGGAGACTGCATCCTGCCGACTACGCCAAATGTATTACTCGCAGGTAGGCGGGATGCAGTGACAAGGTACGAGACGGTTTGAACTTTAAGGTGTAACTTTTATATATAGATGCCTATAGGGCTATCTTGAGCAACCAAACAAGCTAACAATAATTGTCCTCGCTGGGATCAACACAAGAATACACTGGTAATGCAAATACAACTAACCCAGCAAAGACCGGTCACTATCTGGCCGCGGTATGGCCGACTACGGGTCTTTATCCTCTCTGACGTCCAGCGGAGTACTGATCGGCGATGCTTCAGCGCTTCAGCTGCTGGGCCCAGCCGACGAGGATCTGGCGAAGAGTTCGGGCATTTCTATGCCCAGGCGAGGTGGGGGCACAGCAGGACCCTGGAGAGTTCCTCGGCATGGTGCCCCCCGGCGGAGGCGGTGCAGTGTCGCCTGGGGACTGGAGAATGGAGGCTGCATCCCAAAGATGGGAACTGGCAGCAGCGGCCTCGAGTGGTTGCAGGCAGGCCGCAGTCACAGCCACGAGCTGTGCTATGGGGCCAGGCCTCAGACGCGGGATGGAGTGCAGTGGCGGTGACCGCGGATAGCGGGGGGCAGGCCACAGCTGCGGGCTGAGGCGAGGCAGTGGCGGCCGCAGGCAGCACTTGACAGGCTGCAGCCGCGGGCTGGAGTGGAGTGGGGACAGCCACGGACGTGCCACAGCCACGGGCTGAAGTGGGGCGGCAACGGCTGCGGGCGGCAGCGGGCAGGCTGCGACCGTGGGCTGAAGTTGGGCAGTGGCGGCCGCTGGGAGTGCGGGTGGACGGTCGGTGTTGTTCTGCTGGACAGCTCGGTGCCATCTCCCTTCTGCCCACAGGGAGTCTCCCTTCCATCTCTCCTGTCGCTGCTCTGGATGGATGTCAGACACTGGCTGGATGTCAGTTCTGGATATCCTGACATGCACCAGCCAATGCAGTCTGTAGATGGTGCCGGTGATCTTGGACCCAAGAGGAGACCCCCACTCCTGGACATTTCTCTTCAGGATCCAACTCCAGCTCGGTAATCCCTTTTCCTTCACGACCAAACAGCAGTAAGTAGGGGGTATAGCCAGTAACTCGATGTGCACGATCATTGTACACCAAAACCAGTTCTGAGACATTCAGGCCAACGGGCTTTCCGGTCTTCTTCCAGGGTTCGTAGCATTTGAATCAGAGTACGATTGAATCTCTCACAGACTTCATTCCCCTGTGTGTAGTATGGAGTGGTCAAAGACTTGTCTATGCCATACAGGCGATGCAACTCCTCCATTACCTTCCCCTAGAAGCAGACACCTTGATCCGAATGAATCCGCTTGGGACAGCCGTAGATTTGAATAAAGTTCTTGCAGATGGCATAAGTGGCGGACTCTGCGGTTTGATCATGAGTGGGAATTACCACAGCAAAGTTTGTGAAGTGGTCAATCATCACTAGGCAATGCTCATATCCCTAGTGAGCTGGTCCGATAGTGAGATAATCTATCATCAGGAGTTCCAGGGGAGGCGGATGTCTTTATAGTTTGTACGAGAGCTCTTTGCTCAGGCGGCTTCACCCGTTCACACTGCCAGCGTTTCCTACATGCTTCCTCAACCACTGTCTGCAGTCGAGGGTGGTAGATGAATCATTGTAACCACCGGAAAGTTTTCTCTGGTCCAAAATGTGCTCCTTCTTCATGTGCGTCACGCACAATTTCAGGAAGTAGAGTTTCAGGTGGAACTACTTGCCATGTGGCAGCCATCAATTTTATCACGGGTCCCCGTTCCAGTCTCTCATCTTCAGGGAAGTGCTGTCGGGAATAGGCCTCAGGCATGGTAGTCACTTGGGAGCCTGTATCCATAAAACATCGCACAGCACGCCCATCGAATTCTGCCCAGATCAACGGGCACGTAGACACTAAATTTGTGGGACTTCCACTACTCCCCCGTATCTGTTCCAGCTCTAAGCGGCGTCCCCCGGCTCGGAGCCCTCTGGTTTAACGGGTAGCGGGGTTGGCACCTCATGGACATTCTCGTGCCAGGTGTCCTGTCTCCCCACATTCATAATAGGTGAGGGGTCGTTGTTGTCAGTACATTCTGGGATCACGGCAGGGTCCCGCCCCAGAGCAATTTGCAACAGATTTAGCCTCTTAACTTCTGTCAACTCTCCTTTTATGTCCTGCAATTCTTTCCTCATCTCTTCAACCCATTGGGGTTTGGTCACCGTGTTCACAGATGCTTCGGAGCACTGAGCCCCCACCACTGGGACTGCCACCCCCCTGCTCCTGCTCCCGCATGTGTGCCTCACTCCCTATTTCAGAAAACATCAAGCGAGAATTCACCCGTACTCACTCCCGCAGGACCTGATTTGTCAGGGTATCATGCAGTCCAGTCACTAAGAGGTCTCACAACATTATGTTTATGGGGCTCACTCCCACTCCGTCCTTCCTAACAATGGCGGTATGTAGCGCTTGCAGAGCATTCATATATTGGGTCACTGTTTCACCCTCCCTCTGCATACAGCTGAGCAAGCGAGTCCTCAGTTCCCCTACATCAGTCGGGTCCCCATGAGTCTCCTCTAGTATCTGCAGAACCTTGCTGAAAGTATCGCATTCCCTAGTGGTCCGTAACATTACCGAGTCCCGGGCTTTCCCATCTAAGGCCATAATGGCCACCTCAGCTTCTAAAGCAGGGGTCTGCTTGGTCCAACTCCACAGCATGGTGTTACTGCCGGTGTACTTTGGCAGATTATTCAACATGGCCCCAAATGATAAGCTAGACCTTGAGCCGACCCCAACTCCTTGGTCTGCCGCCTCCGTGCTTGTGGACTGCATCCTACCGACTACGCCAATTGTAGGATACTAGCAGGTGCGTAGGATGCAGTGATGAGCAGGAGGCAGAGCAAGTGTTAACAGGTGTTTTTTATATAACAGGAGGAAATGAATGACAAAGCTTTCTCCACGCAGGGAGTTGATATGTACAAGTCACACAGCAGTATTGCGCGGGCGGAAATATGAAAGTACAGTATAATGCGGTGACAGCCTGACTTCAGGTGCAAACAAAGGTAAACAAAGAAAATAGCTAACAGGGGGAATGAAAAATGTAGGGTTCAACTTATCAGACTCTGACGTTCTGAGGGAGGTGTTTGGAAGATCCCACAATGGCGTCGCAGACGACGCATCAGTTTGAGGAAGCGTTCCTGGATATACCGGAGGCACTGTCTCTTGGCGGTGGTGAAGAGTCTGGGAACTTTAGGTGGGCTGCTGTATGTCCGAGTACCAGTGGCTGTTGCTTCGGTGTATGAGGAGGTGGGATCCGGTCTCAAGGCCGCAGCCATGGCTGAGGAGTTGAAGTCTCCGACGGGGACTGTGCACAGCAAGCTGTCAGCGGTTAAGCATTGTGCAGTACGGTCAGCGGTTCCTGTCTGCAGTCGCGTTGGGTCGGCGTCCGGCAGCGGTAAGCGGTCACTGGCGCTGTTGCTGGGGGCAGGGTAGTACACACTCAAGCGTAGTCTGCCATCTGTAGGACTGTCCGCAGGGAGGGAGCCAACCTTTACCTGTCGCAGCTGCTGTCTTCCCACCAAAAGCCCAGGGTTCCCATGCTCAGCCCCTTTTATAACAGACCTACCCTTGGCAGCAGGGGTCACAGGTCTGTCCCAGTCAGGTTCTTTGTCCCCCTGCAACTCTAGTGGCAGTCAAAATGGTTCCTGCCCAGAGACACCGTTGCCTCTATTGTTCTGGTCCTTCCACCCACACCTGTTCGTGTCCTTGTCTGTTTCCTTCCATACTCAACTTTGTGTAGCCCTGTGTCTTCTCCTTTGGCTCTGCTCTGCTCTCCGCTCCACACTCTGCGGCTCTGCTCTGCTTTTCACTCTGTGCCCTGTGGCTCTGCTCTGCTTTCCACTTTGCACCTTGCGGTTCCGCTCCGCTCCCGTTCTGCACCTTGCGGTTCCGCTCCGCTCCCGTTCTGCATCTTGTGGTTCTGCTCCGTTTCTGTTCTGCACCTTTCAGTTCTGCTCTGCTCCCCTTCCGCACCTTGTGGTTCTGCTTGGCTCCCATCCCTCATCCTACGGTTCTGGTCCTTCCAGTCTGAACTGGTTCATACGAAATGTGCAGCATCTGAAACAACGGATACTGGAAGCCTGTGCTAGCATTTCTTCTGAGGTGTTGCTATCAGGGTGTCAAGAGTGGGAGAAGAGGGTTGCATTGACAATCCAACACAATGGGCATTACTTTGAACACATTTTATAAGTGGTCATAAACTATTAAATAACTCATGAAATAATAAAGTTACATTAAAACCAAGTACACCATTATTTTTCTTGTGAAATTCTCAATAAGCTTGATGTGTCACATGACCCTCTTCCCATTGAAAAAAATAAAGTTGGGTCCAAAATGGCCAACTTCAAAATGGCCGCAATGGTCACCACCCATCTTGAAAAGTTCCCCCCTCCCATATACTAATATGCCACAAACAGGAAGTTGATATCACCAACCATTCCCATTTTATTTAGGTGTATCAATATAAATGGCCAACCCTGTAGAATCCCTATCAGTATGTCTTTGGAATGTGGGAGGAAACCTACGCAAACACGGGGAGAACAATAATAATATTAGCAAATACCTCTAATTAGAAATGTAATATAGTTCTTCTGATTTGCTATGTCACTTACCCCATGTGCAGTGCATTGCAGTAGCTTAGGTTTCAATGATTACAACAAATTATAAAGTGACAATTAGATAGTTTCTAGTGGTCAAAACATTGGATGCCTAAGGTACAGCAATGCCTGCACATGGGGTAAGCGACTTGGCGTATAAGAAGAACTGTACTATATTTCTAATTGGAGGTATTTGAGAATATTATTATTATTATTATTATTATTATTAATATATATTATTATTACACCTACTACATATTGGGATAGTATCGTGCAGATGGCAATACTCCTTTAAGTCCAAGAAACTTTATATAAGTTTTATATATTTACTAGCTGCAGTGCCCGGTGCTGCCCGGGCATAGTAACCAACTGTGGATAGTTATAGCAAATTATAATTATCCTCCATCCCATAGTCCCGTGCCCATATACCCAACATACCTATCCTCCATCCCATAGTCGAGTGCCCATATACCCATCATACATATTCTCCATCCCATAGTCCCATGCCCATATACCCATCATACATATTCTCCATCCCATAGTCCCATGCCCATATACCCATCATACATATTCACCATCCCATAGTCGAGTGCCCATATACCCATCACACATCCTTCATCTCATAGTCCCATGCCCATATACCCATCATACATATCCTCCATCCCATAGTCCCGTGCCCATATACCCATCATACATATCCACGATCCCATAGGCCCGTGCCCCTATACCCATCATACATATCCTCCATCCCATAGTCGAGTGCCCATATACCAATCACACATCCTCCTTCCCATAGTCCCATGCCCATATACCCATCATACATATTCTCCATCCAATAGTCGAGTGCCCATATACCCATCACACATCCTTCATCTCATAGCCCAATGTCCATATACCCATCATACATATCCTCCATCCCATAGTCCCGTGCCCATATACCCATCATACATATCCGCCATCCCATAGTCCAGTGCCCATATACCCATCACACATCCTCCATCCCATAGTCCTGTGCCCATATACCCATCATACATATCCTCCATCCCATAGTCCAGTGCCAATATACCCATCACACATCCTCCATCCCATAGTCAACCATTATGACATCATAATGAGCGGCGGGGCTTGCAACCTATGATGACATCAGTGTCGCCATGGCAACCATTGTGACATCATGAGGGGCGGGGCTTGATACACATACACTTTTTCCCCAGTATGTAGATAGGGGCAAAATTGTTTGGTGAATTGGAAGGTGCGGGGTTAATATTTCGCCTCACAACATAGCTTAGGACGCTCTCGGGGTCCAGACGTGTGACTGTGCCAAATTTTGTGGCTGTAGCTGCGACGATGCGGATGCCTATATCGGACATACACACATACTTACACACACTTGAGCTTTAATGTATATAATAGATTAGTGGGATTTTTGAATGTACTTTAAATTGTAGAAGAGTTTAGGGCAGAATCCACATCTAAAATAAATTATTAGTTTCCTGATAATTCACCGATTCATTCCATTTAAACCCTTTGATCAAGAGTTGTGTTTTTTTTTGTGACACAAACTGAAGCATCTCTTGGGTAAGGTTCAGGCTCGGCTCTTGAAACCTGCATCATACAAGGGGACTCAATAGTGGGTCATACAAGTACATCCAATGTCAGGAAGGGGATAATATCAGAGGAATTTTGGTATATGCACAAAATGAGAATTTGCAGCAGAAATTTCTTCACCAAAAAGTCTGCAGTTTACAGTACCAACAAAATAAATGAGCGGTCTGAAACCCCATACACACGCTGCTTATTTTTTTGGTTATAGATCTGAACCAGTTTCAAATTGACAGCATGCAGATGAAATAACATGTAAAAAAACAAACAAAAAACACATATTTTACTCAGCAGATTTTTTGCCTTGGGACATGTTTTTGGTGTAGAAATTTCTGCTGTAAATATTAATCGTGTGCACATAAAAGTCAGCATCTGCTCAAAGTGCACACTCTGAGCATCTACTGAATGAAGCAAGGAGCTGAGAGCAAAGACTTCTTGCCCCATGCTAAAACGCACTTTCTTATTACTACTGTTGTTTTACCATGCTGATTAAAATAATTAATTTTGTCTTTTGAAAAATAAAATATGTTACAAGCACTTATTCTTCTCTTCCAGTATCACAGATATACCGGTCAAATTCCAGTATTCTGTTCCAGAAATGATTGGATTCATTCAGTCAACTGTAATGTTTCAGCATTTCAAAGAAAAAGACGTGAAAGGAGCAGAGCAATTTCTAACACATACTGAAAAAAGGTGCAATATAAATAAGTTATTAACTCTACTAAAGAAGAAACACACAGATGTTCCTTATAGCACAGTCTTCATGGAATAGAAGTATTAAATATATAACATGAACTCAAAAAATGCTGACGTAAAAAAAACATCCTGAGTTTAGACACTGACTACATTTTAGACCTGTAGTGATAACAGAAAATTATATTCAGGATGTGTGCCCACGATGGATTTTGTTAAGCAGTTCCGCAGCGTTTGAGCCGGATCAGACGCTGCAGAAACGCTTAAAAGATGCATCAAATTAATTAGCATGCGTTTTTGGCTTTTTGTGCCAATGCATACGTTTTTAACCGCTCAGGAATTGCTTAGCGGCTAAAAACGCAGCATGCTCATTAATTCCCGCATTGCTCAGTGTTTTTAGCCATCCCCAATGATCCCAGAAATCGCGTGTCAAAAAACTCATCAAAAACGCGTCAAAAATCGCGCAAAAAAGCGCGGAAAAAGACGCGCATTTTCTGGGAAGGGGATCCTTTTCCTGAGCGTTTAAAAATGCTAGCGTGGGCACATAGCCTCAAAAGGGTTGTGTGGGAGTGACGTAGGATCAGGCATCAATATGAGATTAATGCGGGTGGGCTGACAGGTGTTGCCCTATTAATCAGCTGATACCTGTTCTGGAAGTGGTCTAAAGGGGCATTGACTGTGTAGGATAATCATGATCAAGTATAGTTAAAAATGCTTGATTCACATTTATACTGTTAAGTAAACAGGCTGCCGATCACCCAATAAACAAGCTCATTCACTGGATGAAATTAACTTTTGCACAGCACAAAAGATCATCTCCTTGGCGGTGCATTGTCCTGTGTAAGCAGAACTTATGCTGTCGAGAGACATGGTAAACTAAGCGCAATGAGCAACCTAATATAGATCGCTCATTGCACATGGTTTAGTGTGGTCTGCTTCTGCAAACAGGCATTCAAAAAACCACCGATTGGTAACAGTTCACCAATCCCGATCTGCCGTCGTATTGTGCCACCGGTCGGTCTTTGCAAAAGAATCTTTAAAGATGTATTGAGCAGGACTCTACAGCTCTGTACATTGTTTACTGGCTGCTGCCGAGAACTAAAGTTTAATCTCCCATTCATCATTATATCAGTGTTCAATAACCCTTTAATCACAGCAGTTAGTTTGCTGTGGTAGGTTCTAGTAGATTCATGTACCATATATACTTGAGTATAAGCCGACTTGAGTATAAGCCGAGGCCCCTAATTTTGCCACAAAAAACTGGGAAAATGTATTGACTCGAGTATAAGCTGAGGGTGGAAAATGCAGCAGCTACTGGTAAATTTCAAAAATAAAAATAGATACCAATAAAAGTAAAATTAATTCAGACATCAGTAGGTTAAATGTTTTTGAATATCCATATTGAATCAGGAGCCCCATATAATGCTCCATACAGTTCATGATGGCCTCATACAATGCTCCATACAAAATACGCCCCATATAATGCTGCACAAAGGTTAATAATTGCACCATAGAATAATATGCCCCATATGCTGCTCCATAAAGGTTATGGCCCCATAATATGATCCATAAAGGTTATGGCCCCATAAGATGCTCCATAGAATAGGCCCCATATAATGCTCCATAAAGGTTATGGCCCCATATGCTGCTGCTGGGAAAAAAATGACATACTCACCTCTCATCGCTGGGGGCCAGGTGCTGGTGTCCTAAGCAGGCGGGGACACCGATGTGCTATGGGGGCCATCTGCCTGTGTCACCCCTCACTCAGGGCCCCGGCACCTGCGAAAGTCATCTGTCCCCGTTCCACAGCCACGCGCCACTCTGTCTTCCAGGTCCTCTGTCAGTGACTGTTCAGGCAAAAGGGCATGCACTAACTACATCATTGCGCCCTCTGACCTGAACATCACAGCCAGAGGACAGAGCGGCGTGTGGCAGTGGAATGGGGACAGGTGAATATAGCATGGCTCCCCGTCATACTCACCCCCTCCTGGCGCATCTCTGCAATCCCTGCTTCTCCCATGGTCTCCGGCGCCACAGCTCTTCCAGTGTTCAGCGGTCACATGGTACCGCTCATTAAAGTCATGAATAAGCGCATATTCATGACTTTAATGAGTGGTACCACGTGACCGCTGAACATAGGAAGAGCTGCGGTGCAGGAGACCATAGGAGAAGCAGGGACTGCAGAGACTGCGTCAGGAGGAGGTGAGTGTGATCAGACAGCCGCGCTCCCCCTCCCCCACCGACCCCCTGGTAAATGACTCGAGTATAAGCAGAGAGGGGCACTTTCAGCCTTAAAAAATGAGCTGAAAATCTTGGCTTATATTCGAGTATATACAGTACTTTCTTTCAAAGGAATACAGTGGGGTGTCAGGTCACACTTCTGGGGTCTTCATCAGGTATTATAGAACCTGGCTCCCAGTATGATGTTGCTGAATGTACCTTATCGTTACAGATTCCGAGAGATCCTTGGAGAAGAGGCTGATTCTGCCAGAATGAACATGAACACAAAACATTTCTGTGTCCTTGCTTGCAAGTATTAAATTGGAGACCTGTTAGATCCAAATATTCAGAGCAGTATTGTGGTGTTTTGTGTTTTTTTCATATAAAGCAGATATAAATAAAGTGTCTTTGCAACTCCTGGACGCCAAATTTACAAATTTCAGTTAGATGTTTAACACCTTCCTACCACGTCTAGTTTTATCACTACTGCCTTGGAATTTTTTTTTTTTTTTTTTTGGGGGGGGCATTGGATTTGTGGTAAATTTTAAAATGATTTTTGGAATTTAATTAGAAAAAGTCTTACACATTCTGTAAATTTTAAACTTAATTTTCCTTCTCTCCCCATAATTATATCAAGTAATAAAAATAATGTTGGCATAATCTATTTTTTTTAAATGTCACAGAGAAATTTTCAAAAACGTGTTTCATGGATGGGTACAGTTCTGAAATGGCTTTGAGGGCCAATATTTTATAAATATTCCATCAAAAGACAGAGAAAATTGCACAACGACACCATTGGTTTTACCATGTCATGTACCACAAAACGGGAAAAAAATTCCAAGTGCGGTGAAATTGCAAAAAAAAGTGCAATCCCACACTTGTTTTTTGCTTGGCTTTTTTGCTAGGTTCACTAAATGCTAACAGTGACCTGCCATTATGATTCTCCAGGTCATTATGAGTTCATAGACACCAAGCATGTCTAGGTTCTTTTTAAGTTAAGTGGTGAAAAAAAAATTCCAAAATTTGTTAAAAAAAATTAATTGGGCCATTTTCCGAGACCCGTAGTGTCTCCATTTTTCATGATCTGGGGTTGAGTGAGGGCTTATTTTTTGCACACCAAGGTGACGCTTTGAATGATACCACTTTTGTGCAGATACGTTCTTTTGATCACCCGTTATTGCATTTTAACCCCTTTACCTCCAAGGGTGGTTTGCACATTCATGACCTGGCCAATTTTTGCAATTCTGACCACTGTCCCTTTATGAAGTAATAAATCTGGAACACTTCCATGGATTCCAGTGATTCTGACACTGTTTTCTTGTGACATTAGGTACTTCATGTTAGTGGTAAAATTTCATTGATATAACTTGCGTTTGTGAAAAAAACGGAAATTTGGCAAGACTTGAGAAATCACAGAGATATGGCACACAAAAAACTTAATAAATAACATTTCCCACATGTTTACTTTACATCAGCACAGTTTGGGAACCCAATTTTTTTTGGTTAGGAAGTTATAAGGGTTAAAAGTTGACCAGCAATTTCTCATTTTTACAACACTGTTTTATTTTTAGGGACCACATCACATTTGAAGTCACTTTAAGGGGTCTATATGATAGAAAATACCCAAAAGTGACAGCATTTTAAAAACTGCACCCCTCAAGGTGCTCAAAACCACATTCAAGAAGTTTATTAACCCTTCAGGTGCTTCATATGAATTTTTGAATTCTTAAAAAAAAATGAACATTTAACTTTTTTCACACAAAATTACCGTATTTTTCACTTTATAAGACGCTCCGGATTATAAGACGCACCCCAAATTTTGAGGAGAAAATTAGGAAAAAATGTTCTTTTTTTAATAAAATGGTGGTGCCTCTTATAATCCAGGCGTCTTATTGCTTACCCGGGGTGGTGGCTGCGGTGAAGCGGGGTCCCAGGGTCGCTGCTGGAGGAGGCAGGAGTGGGGTGATACGGCAGGCCGCAGGAAGGGATGAGAGGGTGCTCCGATGTGCAGCGTGCTGCCAGGGGGGCTCATGCTGCTGCCAGGGGGGCTCATGCTGCTGCCAGGGGGCTCATGCTGCTGCCAGAGGGGCTCGTGCTGCTGCCAGAGGGGCTCGTACTGCTACCAGAGGGCTCGTGCTGCTACCAGGGGGGCTCGTGCTGCTACCAGAGGGGCTCGTGCTGCTACTAGGGGGCTCGTGCTGCTACCAGTGGGGCTGTACTGCTGCCAGGGGGGTCTGTGCAGCAGCCCAAGGATCTGCCGACATTTACCGGGTGTAGGCCGCAGGGGTGTCCGGGTGTCCGTCTGCGCTGTGTCTGTCTCCGGATGGCCAGCCGTGTCTCCGGGTGCCCAGCGGTGTCTCCGGTTCCCATCCCGGGGCTCTGCCGACATTTTGCGACAGGCCAGAGCCCCGGGGCTCCCTCTCGCTTCCCTCTGTATTGGCTCCGGCAATATGGCGGCCGCCGCCAGGGGCGGCGCATGCGCTGATGATGATCTCGGGACTGAGATCTCAAGCCAATACAATACAGAGGGTAGCGAGAGGGAGCCCCGGGGCTCTAGCCTGTCGCAAAATGTCGGCAGAGCCCCGAGATGGGAATCTGAGACACCGCTGGGCACCCGGAGACACCCACAGCGCCGACGGACACCCCTGCGGTCTACACCCGGTAAGGTATATCGGGTATATCCTCTTTGTAAGACGCACCCCCATTTTCCTCCCAAGTTTGGGGGAAAAAAGTGCGTCTTACAAAGCGGAAAATACGGTACTTCAGGTCCAATTCTTTTTTATTTTACCAAGGGTAACAGAAGAAATTGGACTGCAAAAGTTATTGTGCAATTTGTCCTGAGTACGCTGATACCTGATATGTGGGGGAACCACTGTTTCGGCGCATGACAGAGCTCAGAATGGAAGGCGTGCCGTTTGACTTTTTCAACGCAAAATTGGCTGGAATTCAGATCAGACGCCATGTCACGTTTGGAGAGCCCCTGATGTGCCAAAACAGTGGAAACCCCCCACAAATGACACCATTTTGGAAACTAGACCCCCCAAGGAACTTATCTAGATGTGTGGTGAGAACTTTGAACCCCCAAGGGCTTCACAGAAGTTTATAACGTACAGCCGTAAAATTAAAAAATCATATTTTTTCCAAAAAAATGATCTTTTCATCCCCAATTTTTATTTTCCCAAGGGTAACAGGACCCCAAAAGTTATTGTGCAATTTGTCCTGAGTACACTGATACCCCACATGTGGGGGTAAACCACTATTTGGGCGCATGGCAGAGCTTGGAAGGGAAGCAGCTCATTTAACTTTTTTGGCTGGAACTGAGATAGGACGCCATGTCACATTTGGAAAACCCCTGATGTGCCTAAACAGTGGAAACCCCCCACAAATGACACCATTTTGGAAGCTAGACCCTCCAAGGAACTTATCTAGATGTGTGGTGAGTAGAGTTGAGCGACTTTTGTTTTTTTAGGGTCGCGTTTCGTTTCGTGAAACCCGACTTTTCCAAAAGTCGGGTCGAGCAAGATCGTCCGATTATAGGGAAAAGTCGGGGTCGTCCCGAAACACGAAACCCAATGTAAGTCAATGGGGAATAAAAGTCGGCAGTGAGAGGAGGACAGGAAACACACCTACAGTGCCCATTTGAATGCCAAAAGCATCAATTCTTCTTACTTAAGCTTGTCAACCTTAATTAACTTCATAATACAAGTTACGCACTGAAAAATGGGGGTTATTTGGCTAAATTTGTGGGGGGGAGGGCTGGCTGCAGGTTTTCATGTGCCCTGGGCGAAAGAGCGCCCCTTTAACACATACCACAACTCATCATGCTCCGATACGGCAGAGAAATAGCGGTATAGTACAATGAAAAATACCTCACTTTTTACATCTCATGACGAGGCCCATCTATTTCTCCATACAAAATCATTGGTCCCATATAATGTTTGAAACAGTATATGATGAGCTCCACATAATGTTACAGTATATGTTGGTCCCCATGGATGAAGCTCCACTGTCTTATGGGCCCAAATAATGCTCCAAACATAATGGGCCCCATTTCTAATGCTCTAGTGTATAATGGGCCCTGTAAATGCTGCTCCAGTGTCTGATGTCCACCTTTGGAATGTTCCAGTGTATGGTGGGCCCCATCTATCATTCTCCAGAGTATAGTGCTCCCCAAAAATTGCTGTCCCAACATAGAAAACAATCAAATAAGTCTCCTCGCTAGGGAATCCCTGTACTTGTCTGGACAGGTGCTGTAGCTTGCTTAACAGCTCGCCAGCCGTTCTCACGCCCAGTATGGATTGCACGTGATTGCACAAAGGTTAGAAAGGGTACCGTATCCCTGGATAACATGTATGGATAGCGTACACATTCAAAATATATGTCTATACAGCATGAGGCAGGCTCAGACGGTGTTAGGCCCAGTATGGATTGCACGTCATTGCACAAAGTTTAGAAAGGGTACCGTATCCCCGGATAACATGTATGGATAGCGTACACATTCAAAATATATGTCTATACAGCATGAGGCAGGCTCAGACGGTGTTAGGCCCAGTATGGATTGCACGTCATTGCACAAAGGTTAGAAAGGGTACCGTATCCCCGGATAACATGTATGGATAGCGTACACATTCAAAATATATGTCTATACAGCATGAGGCAGGCTCAGACGGTGTTAGGCCCAGTATGGATTGCACGTCATTGCACAAAGGTTAGAAGGGGTACCGTATCCCCGGATAACATGTATGGATAGCGTACACATTCAAAATATATGTCTATACAGCATGAGGCAGGCTCAGACGGTGTTAGGCCCAGTATGGATTGCACGTCATTGCACAAAGGTTAGAAGGGGTACCGTATCCCCGGATAACATGTATGGATAGCGTACACATTCAAAATATATATCTATACAGCATGAGGCAGGCTCAGACGGTGTTAGGCCCAGTATGGATTGCACGTCATTGCACAAAGGTTAGAAAGGGTACCGTATCCCTGGATAACATGTATGGATAGCGTACACATTCAAAATATATGTCTCAGGAGGCAGGCTCAGACGGTGTCAGGCACAGTATGGATTTGACGGCCCAGATTATACAGCGGAGGAGCAGGGAGAGGTAAAGATTGCAAATGCTGGGGCCCTGGCCAAGCAAGGG
Source organism: Dendrobates tinctorius (assembly GCF_039654945.1). Lineage (NCBI taxonomy): Eukaryota > Metazoa > Chordata > Amphibia > Anura > Dendrobatidae > Dendrobates > Dendrobates tinctorius. Next base: position 11,574,337 of record NW_027361866.1, read on the forward strand.
GGGCCCACTCGTGGGCGTTGGTACTGGCACTGGGCCCCTCATAGTATAGCGGTGTGTCTGACGGCGGGTGTGCACCACCACCGTCAGAGACACTTGATTGCACTATGAGGGACCCTGTGCCAGTGCCCGCGCCCAAGAGTCGGCCTACCCACCTGTCCAGGGCAACGGCACTCGCACGGTGTCGTGCGGTAGGTGGTGACCCCGGCCATGGGGGGGAGGCAGCACAGTTAGGGAGTTTTAGAAAGTGGCATATGTTGATGTTGGACATTCAGCTGATGCAAAAGGCGAAATAGGTGAAGTACCAGGAAGAGGTGGACCAAAGCAAGCCATTTTTCTGTCACCCTATGTGTCATCAGGGGAAGGTGGGACAAAATCCTTGGAAACCCATGCGTGGTTCATTTTAATGAAGGTTAGATCATCCACATTTTGGGTTGACAGACGGGTCCTTTTTTCTGTCAGGATTGATCCAGCTGCACTGAAGACTCTTTCCGATAGCACATTTGCAGCTGGGCAAGCGAGCTCCTGTAAGGCATATTGGGCCAATTCAGGCCAGGTGTCAAGTTTAGCGGCCCAATAGTCAAAGGGGAATGACCTGTGTGGGAGAACATCGATATGGGAGGAAAAGTAGTTTGTAACCATAGTTGACAACTGCTGTCTCCTGTCACTTTCCATCGATGCAGTATTACCAGTTGTGTGAGCGGTATTTGAAAAATCAGTCCACAACATTGTCATGAAACCCCTGTCTCCAACGCCACTTCTGCTGTGTGCACTACGAACACCTCTGCCAAGCTGCCCCCGGCCCGTACGGCTCGTGTGAGAACCATCACCGCTGCTGTGTGCTGGGAATGCCTCAAGCAACCGATTTACCAGAGTTGCTTGTTTATTAGCCAATATTAGGTCAAGGTTCTCCTGTGGCATGATGTTTTGTAATTTGCCTTTATAGCGTGGATCCAGGATGCTGGCCAACCAGTAGTCGTCATCGTTCATCATTTTGGCAATGCGGGGGTCCCTTTTTAGGATCCGCAAGGCATAATCTGACATGTGGGCCAATGTTCCCGGTGTCAATGATGCACTGCGAGTGCTGGGTGGAGGAGCACTTTCTGGCAAATCCACATCCCTCCAGTCACGCACAAACCCTGTACCAGACCTTGCCACGCCAACATTTTCACTTGCCCCACGAGATGCATCCTCCTCCCCTAAGTAATCATCCCCATCATCCTCCTCCTCCTCCTCTTCTTCCTCCACCTCGTCCAGGAGAGGTCCCTGAGCAGACAATGGCTGAATGTCATCAAGGATTCCCTCCTCCTCTTCCTCCTCATCAACATTGGCTGCAGACGCCTGCTCCTTAAGGTGCGTCAAAGTTTGCATGAGCAGACGCATAAGTGGGATGCTCATGCTTAGGATGGCGTCGTCTGCGCTTACCAGCCGTGTGCATTCCTCAAAACACTGAAGGACTTTACAAAGGTCTTTCAGCTTCGACCACTGCACGCCTGTCAACTCCATGTCTGCTCTCAAAGTGCCTGGCCGTGTATCCTCCCACAAATGCATTTTGGCCTGCCTCTGCTCGCACAGCCGCTCCACCATGTGCAGGGTGGAGTTCCACCTTGTTGCAATGTCGATAATGAGGCGGTGGTTGGGAAGGTGGAGCAATCGCTGCAGCTTCTGCATACGAACGGAGTGTACAGGCGACCGGCGGATGTGCGCGCACAGTCTTCGCACCTTCTGGAGCAGGGCTGTTAACTCCGGATAATTTTTGAGGAAGCACTGCACCACCAGGTTCAAGGTGTGAGCCATGCAAGGTATGTGGATGAGTTTTGAAAGGGCTATGGCTGCCACAAAATTACGGCCGTTATCACTAACTACCTTGCCTGCCTCAAGATGTACACTGCCCAGCCATGACTCAGTTTGTCGCTTCAAGTACTCGGCCAGCACCTCGGCGGTGTGTCTGTCGCCCAAACACATCATCTGCAACACAGCCTGCTGACGCTTTCCACTAGCTGCTCGATAGGGGGACACATCGTGTGCAACAGTGGCAGCTGCAGATGGAGTGCTCGTACGACTGCGCTCTGTGGACGAGCTGTCGCTTCTGGAGGAGGAGGAGGAGGAGGAGGGTCGAACGCCTACAGCCAACTGTTTCCTATACCGTGGGCTAGGCAGCACTGTCCCACCACCGCTGTCCCCTGTGGACCCTGCATCCACCACATTAACCCAGTGCGCAGTGATGGACACGTAACGGCCCTGGCCATGCCGACTGGACCATGCATCAGTTGTGAGGTGCACCTTTCCGCTCACTGACTGCTTGAGTGCATGGACAATGCGGTCTTTCACATGATGGTGGAGGGCTGGGATGGCTTTGCGAGAGAAGAAGTGGCGACTGGGTAGGTCATAGCGTGGTACTGCATAGGCCATGAGTTTGCGGAAAGCTGTGCTTTCCACCAACCGAAAGGGCATCATCTCAAACGAGATTAGTTTGGCAATGTGGGCGTTCAAACCCAGTGTACGCGGATGAGAGACTAAGTACTTTCTTGACCTACTCATAGTGTCTGGGAGGGTGAGCTGGACTTGAGAGCTGCATATGGTGGAAATAGCGGTGGACAGGGCGGACTGAGAGAGGGTTGATGATGGTGATGGAGTTGGTGTTCTTTCTGATGGCCTAGAATCAGTCTTTCGTTGATATAACAGTGGGATTCCCTGACTGCTGTGGCCTTGCAACGACACCTCAACATTTGCTGCTGTGCTAACCGGTGGGCTTACAGTGGGGGAAACAATGTAGCGTTGCTGACTACCTTCATTGTGATCAGTTGCACATGTGGCACTTGAGGTTTGGTGTTGTGTCCACGCTTGCAAGTGCATGCTGGTTAAATGTCTAAGCATGCAACTGGTATTCAAATTTTTCAGATTTTTCCCTCGGCTAAAGGTCTTTGCGCACTTCTTACAGATAACCTTGGCCTGATCATGAGGATTTTGTTCAAAAAACTGCCACACTGCACTCTTCCTACTTTGGCAGACATTTTGCGGCCTAGCACGCTGTGATCTTTTGACCCTCTGGACAAGCTGTCCAGCAACTCTTTTGATGTTTGGAACCTGTCTTTGGAGTGCTCCGGGCCTGCCAGATAACAGCTGTTGCGATGTCGATGTCTGCTGTGGATGCTCCTCATCTGAGCTATTGGAAGCAGCACCCTCTTCCCCCAATGGATGCCAATCTGGGTCAACAACTGGGTCATCCATCACCTCCTCTTCTATGTCATGTGCACCTTTCTCTGTGTCACCGTGTATGGTGGTATAGTGTGCGGGAAGGGGCACCTGAGTCTCATCAGGGTCAAAATCTGGCTCTGTACACTGCGAGGACAATGTAGTGCTCTGAGTGAATGTACCAGCAGAATCATCCATCAGCGGCTGTGCATCAGTGCACTCCATGTCAGATTCATCTTGGCCTGGGTAATTCACCATTTCACTTGATAATCCAGGCATGGTATGTGAAAACAGCTCCATGGAGTAATCAGTAGTATGGCCTGCGTCATCCTTCAATCTTGGTTGGGGTGAAGGACACAAGGAAAGGTGTGGTTCATGAACATGAGCCTCCAATGACGACTCAGTGCTTTTACTTTTTACAACTGAAGAAGAGGAGGCGATAGAGCTGGAGGCTGAGTCAGCAATGTAAGACAAAACTTTTTCCTGATGCTCTGCCTTTAAAAGCGGTTTGCCAACTCCTAGAAAACTAAGCGTTCGAGGCCTTATGTAGCCAGACGATGACGCAGGGTCAGCACCTCCTGCATTCGGTCCTATTTTGCTCTTGCCACTACCATCAGATCCACCACCAACACCATCATTACCAGCTGCCAACCCCCGCCCAATTCCACGGCCTCTTCCACCAGCCTTCCTCATTTTTGGTAGAAATGTAGACAAAATCCAACAAACTATATAGCAATGTAAAACAAGGTACAAGGTGTCTATAGGACAGGGGAGTTTTAGAATTTCTGCACACACTTGTGGACAGTGGACACTTGTGGATTGTGTGCGGCCCACTGATATCTGAGCGCTATGTGACAGGCTCGATGGCACAGCTGTGACCAAAGTGACGAGAGGATAATGGAGATTTTGAATCTCTGCGTACACTTGTGGACAGTGGACACTTGTGGATTGTGTGCGGCCCACTGATATCTGAGCGCTATGTGACACGCTCGATGGCACAGCTGCCTGTGACCAAAGTGACGAGAGGATAATGGAGATTTTGAATCTCTGCGTACACTTGTGGACAGTGGACACTTGTGGATTGTGTGCGGCCCACTGATATCTGAGCGCTATGTGACACGCTCGATGGCACAGCTGCCTGTGACCAAAGTGACGAGAGGATAATGGAGATTTTGAATCTCTGCGTACACTTGTGGACAGTGGACACTTGTGGATTGTGTGCGGCCCACTGATATCTGAGCGCTATGTGACACGCTCGATGGCACAGCTGCCTGTGACCAAAGTGACGAGAGGATAATGGAGATTTTGAATCTCTGCGTACACTTGTGGACAGTGGACACTTGTGGATTGTGTGCGGCCCACTGATATCTGAGCGCTATGTGACACGCTCGATGGCACAGCTGCCTGTGACCAAAGTGACGAGAGGATAATGGAGATTTTGAATCTCTGCGTACACTTGTGCACAGTGGACACTTGTGGATTGTGTGCGGCCCACTGATATCTGAGCGCTATGTGACACGCTCGATGGCACAGCTGCCTGTGACCAAAGTGACGAGAGGATAATGGAGATTTTGAATCTCTGCGTACACTTTTGGACAGTGGACACTTGTGGATTGTGTGCGGCCCACTGATATCTGAGCGCTATGTGACACGCTCGATGGCACAGCTGCCTGTGACCAAAGTGACGAGAGGATAATGGAGATTTTGAATCTCTGCGTACACTTGTGGACAGTGGACACTTGTGGATTGTGTGCGGCCCACTGATATCTGAGCGCTATGTGACACGCTCGATGGCACAGCTGCCTGTGACCAAAGTGACGAGAGGATAATGGAGATTTTGAATCTCTGCGTACACTTTTGGACACTGGACACTTGTGGATTGTGTGCGGCCCACTGATATCTGAGCGCTATGTGACACGCTCGATGGCACAGCTGCCTGTGACCAAAGTGATGAGAGGATAAGGGAGATTGAATTGCTTTTAAAAAAGCAGTTTGCGGAGCAGTGGATAAACAGCAATGCCAGCGTGTCAGGAAGCCTTAAAAGGCAGCCCAACAACCAACACCACTGATACACCATAATATAGCCTCCCCTTGCACTGCACACACAGTGACTTGTGTGTTGTGCAGGCCAAATCGCTAGCAGCAGAAGCAGTTTTTTTGTCTTCTTCCCTGCCTAACGCTCTCCCTACAGAATCAGCAGCAACCTCTCCCTATACTAAGATCGGCAGAAGTAAGATGGCGGTCGGCGTGCACGCCCTTTTATACCCCCTGTGACGCCCACCAAAGCAAGCCAATCACTTGCATGCCCTTCTGAAAGATGGTGGTGACCCGTGCCTATGTCATCACATTGCCCACAGTGTCCGTGGATCCTGATTGGCTGAAAAAGAGCGCAAAACAAACTTTTGAAACGCGACTTTGGCGCGTAAGTCGCCGACCTCGTGGCCGACCTCATCCTAGGGTCGGGTTTCGTTTCATGAAACCCGACTTTGCCAAAAGTCGGCGACTTTTGAATTTTTTCGACCCGTTTCGCTCAACTCTAGTGGTGAGCACTTTGAACCCCTAAGTGCTTCATAGAAGTTTATAACGCCCGGGTGTTAAAATAAAAAAATCATATTTTTTCCACAAACATGATCTATTAGTCCCCAATTTTTTTATTTCCCCAAGGGTAAGAGGAGTAATTGGACCCCAAAAGTTGTTGTCCAATTTGCCCTGAGTACGTTGATATCCCATATGTGGGAGAAAATTACTGTATGAGCACACGTCGGGGCTCGGAAGGGAAGTAGTGACGTTTTGGAATGCAAACTTTGATGGAATGGTCTGTGGGTGTCATGTCGCGTTTGGAGAGCCTCTGATGTGTCTAAACTGTTGAAACTCCCCACAAGTGACCCCATTTGGGAAACTAGACCACTGACTGAACTTATCTAGATGTGCGGTGAGCACTTTGAACCCTCAACTGCTTCACAGAAGTTTATAACGTAGAGCCATAAAAATAAAAAAAATAATTTGTTTTCCACAAAAATGATATTTTTGCCCCCAATTTTTTATTTTCCCAAGGGTAACAGGAGAAATTGGACCCCAAAAGTTGTTGTGCAATTTGTCTTGAGTAGGCTGATACCCCATATGTGGGGGTAAACCACTGTTTGGGCGCATGGCAAAGCTTGGAAGGGAAGGAGCACCGTTTGACTTTTTCAACGCAGAATTTGCTGGAATTGAGATCAGACGACATGTTGCGTTTGAAGAGCACCAGATGTGCCTAAACAGTGGAAACCCCCCAATTCTAACTCCAACCCTAACCCCAACACACCTCTAACCCTAATATCAGCCCTAACCCTAGCCTTAACCCTAGCTCTAGCCCTAACTCTAACCCTAGCCTTAACCCTAACCCTAACGGGAAAATGGAAATAAATACATTTTTTTTTAATTTTATTATTTTTTTAATTTTATTATTTTTCCCCAACTAAGGGGGTGATAAAGGGGGGTTTGATCTACTATTTGTGGCGGGTTTTTATGTTTGGCAACTGTCATACGCTAAAAGACGCTTTTTATTGTAAAAATAATTTTTGCATCACCACATTTTGAGAGCTATAATTTTTCCATATTTTAACCCACCGAGTCTTGTGAGGTCTTATTTTTTGCGGGACGAGTTGACGTTTTTCTTGGTACCATTTTCAGACGTGAAATTTTTGATCGCTTTTTATTCCGATTTTTGGGGCACAGAATGAACAAAAACCAGCATTTCAATAAATTCTTTTGGGGGGTGCGTTTAAACCCTTCCGCGTGTGATAAAATTGATAAAGCGGTTTTATTCTTCGGGTCAGTACGATTACAGCGATACCTCATTTATGTCTTTTTTTATGTTTTGGCGCTTTTATGCAATGAAAACAATTTCATAAAAAATTATTTTTGCATCGCTTTATTCTGCGAGCTATAACTTTTTAATTTTTTTGCTGATGATGCTGTGTGGCAGCTCGTTTTTTGCTGGACAAGATGACGTTTTCGGCGGTATCATGGTTATTTATATCCATCTTTTGATCGTGCGTTATTGCACTTTTTGTTCGGTAGTATGTTGATAAAAATAAAAAACAAAGCAAAAAACAATTCTTTATTTTTTAAGAAGTTCACTAAAGGGGTTAACTAGTGGGACAGTTTTATAGGTCGGGTCGTTATGGACACAGCGATATGAAATATGTGTACTTTTAATGTTTTTTTCTTTTTTATTTCCAAAAGATGAATTTATTAGGGATTTTTTTTTTTTAAATTTATTTAGTGATTTTTTTTATAAATTATTTTTACACTTTTTTTTCTTTTTTACGTTATTTTATTGTCCCGGGGGGAACATTACTGTAATGTGTCAGATCGCTGATCTGACAGTTTGGACAGCACTCTGTCGGATCAGCAATCTGACAGGCACTGCACAGGCTTCCTCGTGTCTGCTCTCAGAGAGTTACGTGACATAAAATAGTTAATAAATAACATTTCCCACATGTCTACTTTACATCATCACAATTTTGGAAACAAAATTTTTTTTTGTTGGGAAGGTATAAGGGTTAAAAGTTGACCAGCGATTTCTCATTTTTGCAACAAAATTTACAAAACCATTTTTTTTAGGGATCACCTCACATTTGAAGTCACTTTGAGGGGTCTATATGGCGGAAAATACCCAAAAGTGACACCATTCTAAAAACTGCACCCCTCAAGCTACTCAAAACTACATTCAAGAAGATTATTAACCCTTCAGGTGCTTCACAGCAACTAAAGCAATGTGGAAGGAAAAAATGAACATTTTAATTTTTCCAATAAAAATTTTCTTTTAGCATCAATTTTTTCATTTTTCACATGGGCAACAGGATAAAATGGATCCTAAAATTTGTTGGGCAATTTCTCCTGAGTACACCGATACCTCATATGTGGTCATAAACCACTGTTTGGGCGCACGGCAGGGCTCAGAAGGGAAGGAGCGCCATTTGACTTTTTGAATGGAATATTTAGCGGTTGCCATGTCGCGTTTGGAGAGTCCCTGTGCGCCTAAACATTGGAGCTCCCCCACAAGTGACCCCATTTTGGAAACTAGACCCTCCAAGGAACTTATTTAGATGCATAGTGAGCACTTTGAACCGCCAGGTGCTTTATAAATTGATCCGTAAAAAAAAAGGACTTTTTTTCACAAAAATTTTCTTTTAGCCTCAGTTTTTTCATTTTCACCTGGGCAATGGGATAAAATGGATCCTATAATTTGTTGGGAAATTTCTCCTGAGTGCACAGATACCTCGTATGTGGTCATAAACCACTGTTTGGGCACACGGCAGGGTCCCGAAGGGAAGGAGCACCATTTGACTTTTTGAATGGAAAATTAGCTCCAATCGTTAGTGGACACCATGTCGTGTTTGGAGAGCCCCTGTGTGCCTAAACATTGGAGCTCACCCACAAGTGACCCCATTTTGGAAACTAGACCAGCCAAGGAACTTATGTCGATGTGTGGTGAGGACTTTGAACCCCCAAGTGCTTCACAGAAGTTTATGACGCAGAGCAGTGAAAATAAAAAAATAATTTTTTTTCCTCAAAAATGATTTTTTAGCCCGCTATTTTTTATTTTCACAAGGCTAATAGGAGAAATTGGACCACAAAAGTTGTTGTGTAATTTGTCCTGAGTACACCGATACCCCATATATCAGGGGAAACCACTGTTTGGGCGCATGGGAGAGCTCAGAAGGGAAGGAGCGCGATTTTGGAATGCAGACTGATGGGATGTTCTGCGGGCATCATGTTGCGTTTGCAGAGCCCCTGATGTGCCTAAACAGTAGAAACCCCCCACAAATGACCCCATTTTGGAAACTAGACACCCCCAAGGAGCTTATCTAGATGTGTAGTGAGCACTTTGAACCCCCAAGTGCTTCACAGAAGTTTATAAACGCAGAGCCATGAAAATAAAAAATCATTTTTTTTCCTCAAAAATTATTTTTTAGCCCGCTATTTTTTATTTTCACAAGGGTAACAGGATAAATTGGACCCCTAAAGTTGCTGTTCAGTTTGTCCTGAGTACGCTGGCACCCCATATGTGGGGGGGAACCACTGTTTGGGCACACGGCAGGGCTCAGAAGGGAAGGAGCGCCATTTGACTTTTTGAATGGAAAATTAGTTCCAATCGTTAGCGGACACCATGTCGTGTTTGGAGAGGCCCTGTCTGCCTACACTTTGGAGCTCCCCCACATATCACCCTATTTTGGAAACTAGACCCCCTAAGGAAGTTATCTAGATGCATAGTGAGCACTTTGAACCCCCAGGTGCTTTACAGAAGTGCATAACGCAGAGCTGTGAAAATAAAAAAAAAATTTTTCCTCAAAAAATGATTTTTTTTAGCCCGCTATTTTTTATTTTCACAATAGTAACAGGAGAAATTTGACCCCAAAAGTTGTTGTCCAGTTTGTCCTGAGTACACTGTTACACAATATGTGGGGAGGGACCATTGTTTGGGCACACGTCGGGGCTCGGAAGGGAAGTAGTGACGTTTTGAAATACGGACTTAATGGAATGGTCTGCGGGCATCATGTTACGTTTGCAGAGCCTCTGATGTGCCTAAACAGTGGAAACCCCCCACAGGTGACCCCATTTTGGAAACTAGACCACCCAAGGAACTTATATAGATGTGTGGTGAGCACTTTGAACCCCCAAGTGCTTCACAGAAGTTTATAACGCAGAACCGTGAAAATAAAAAAAAAAATTTTCCTCAAAAAATGATTTTTTAGCCCTCAATTTTTTATTTTCACAATGGTAACAGGAGAAATTGGACCCCAAAAGTAGTTGTCCAGTTTGTCTTGAGTACGCTGGTACCCAATATGTGGGGAGGGACCACTGTTTGGGCACACATCGGGGCTCGGAAGGGAAGTAGTGACGTTTTGAAATACCGACTTGATGGAATGGTCTGCGGGCGTCATGTTACATTTGCAAAGCCCCTGATGTGGCTAAACAGTGGAAACCCCCCACAAGTGATCCCATTTTGGAAACTAGACCACCCAAGGAACTTATCTAGATGTGTGGTGAGCACTTTGAACCCCCAAGTGCTTCACAGAAGTTTAGAATGCAGAACCGTGAAAATAAGAAATCTATTTTTTTCCTCAAAAAATGATTTTTTTAGCCCGCAATTTTTTATTTTCACAAGGTTAACAGGATAAATTCGACCCCAAAAGTTGTTGTCCAGTTTGTCCTGAGTACGCTGGTACCCCATATTATAGGGGGGGACCACTGTTTGGGCACACATCGGGGCTCGGAAGGGAAGTAGTGACGTTTTGGAATACCGACTTGATGGAATGGTCTGCGGGCGTCATGTTACGTTTGCAGAGCCCCTGATGTGCCTAAACAGTGGAAACCCCCCACAAGTGACCCCATTTTGGAACCTAGACCCCCCAAGGAACTTATCTAGATGTTTGATGAGCACTTTGAACCCCCAAGTGCTTCACCGAAGTTTATAACTCAGAGCCGTGAAAACAAAAAAAAATCATTTTTTTTCACAAATATCATTTTTTTAGCCCCCAATTTTTTATTTTCCCAAGGGTAACAGGAGAAATTAGACTCCCAAAGTTGTTGTGCAATTTTTCCTGAGTACGCTGATATCCCATATGTGGGAGTAAACCACTGTTTGGGCACACGTCGGGGCTCGGAATGGAGAGAGTGCTGTTTGACATTTTGAACGCAAAATTGGCTGGAATAAATCGTGACGCCATATCGCGTTCGGAGACCCCGTGATGTGCCTAAACAGTGGAAACCCCTTAATTCTAACTCCAACCCCAACACACCCCTAACCCTAACCCAACCCTAATAATAACCCTAACCACAACCCTAACGCCAACACACCCCTAACCCTAATCCCAACTCTAACCCTAACTACAAGCCTAACCCTAATCCCAACCCACCCCTAACCCTAATTCCAGCCCTAACCCTAATTCCAGCCCTAACCCTAATTCCAGCCCTAACCCTAATTCCAACCCTAACCCTAATTCTAGCCCTAACCCTAATTCCAACCCTAACCCTAATTTTAACCCTAATTTTAACCCTAACCCTAATTCCAACCCTAACCCTATTTCTAGCCCTAACCCTATTTCTAGCCCTAACCCTATTTCTAACCCTAACCCTATCTGTAACCCTAATTCCACCCCTAACCCTAATTCTAGCCCTAACCCTAATTCCAGCCCTAACCCTAATTCCAACCCTAACCCTAATTCTAGCCCTAACCCTAATTCCAACCCTAACCCTAATTTTAACCCTAATTTTAACCCTAACCCTAATTCCAACCCTAACCCTAATTCTAGCCCTAACCCTATTTCTAGCCCTAACCCTATTTCTAACCCTAACCCTATCTGTAACCCTAATTCCAACCCTAACCCTAATTCTAGCCCTAACCCTATTTCTAGCCCTAACCCTATTTCTAACCCTAACCCTATCTGTAACCCTAATTCCAACCCTAACCCTAATTCCAACCCTAACCCTAGTTCGAACCCTAAATGGAAAAATATATATTTTTTTTATTTTATTATTTGCGCCTGGCTATGGGGGTGATAAAAGGGGGGTGTATTTACTTTTTTTTTCATTTTGATAACTGTGAGAGTGTATCACAGTGATCAAAATGAAAAATGAATGGGCAACCGGCAAATTCATGGGCGCCGCCATCTTGGACAATGGCAGGCGCACTGCGCATGCACCCGCCATTTTGCAAGATGGCGGCGCCCATGATCCGGACCCCGGGAGCCACGACGGGACACCGGTAGCACGATCAGAGGTCCCGGGGGGATCAGAAGGTGGGAGGGAGCGATAGGAAGGGGAGGGGGAGCAGATGATGATGACGGAGGCGACCGATCGCCGCCATCCATCGGTGGCGGGGGCCGATCGGCCCCGCCAGTCGGTGTGTGGGGGGGTCGGGTGTCAGTGTCCAGCCATGTCCGGTGCTATTGCAGCATCGGCCATGGCTGGATTGTAATATTTCACCAAATTTCATTGGTGAAATATTACAAATCGCTCTGATTGGCTGTTTCACATTTAACAGCCAATCAGAGCGATCGTAGGCAAGTGGGGGCTAAGCCACGCCCCCAGGGATTAACTGTAGAGTGTCCTCTGTGTGCGGGTCGGGTGACCTTTCAGTGACCCCGGTCACCCGACACGCAGGGGGGCTATTTATAGCATGACGCCTACGTAGGCATCCTAGGTCGTTTGGGCACGACTTTTCATGACGCCTACGTAGGCGTCATGGGTCGTGAAGGGGTTAAAGGCGCTATAAGAGGAGACATTCAGAAAAGGCACATGTTTGCGGAGCGTTGGAAGGGAGCACTGCATCGGACCAGGAGGTTGGTTGGGCCTCTGCCCCGGAGGACACAGTACGGAGGCAGGCACCTGTGTGTACTACAGACTGTGAGTAAAGCTTTGGAACTACAAGCCCTGGTGTCCTCCATTGATTCTTGCGCCAACACACCCAGCACTGCTACGTTTGGGTACCAGCTTCTACACCGTTTGTGCCTCTCCTCTAACTCCACATCTACACTGCCCTGGGGCTACAGCTCCACCTGTGGGGAGCTTCACCATCTTAGCTGCAACACACCACCAGCCCCAGAGGAACTGCAAGCAGCGTCGGCTTAACATCTCACTTGCCGAACACCACAGGTGGCGTCACAAACTATTCACTTTCCACCATTCAATCTCCCCTATTAATTGGGCACCCAGGGCCACGGACCGGGTCACCGCTGCTGTGACAATCCCCTCTGAGAGACCGGCCCGGTACCGAGTACCCCATGGCCTTGGGAGGGCGACCCATGTACCCTCCCTGTTGAGCAGGTTAGAGCCAGAAGAACTGCCCCAGGGGAGAAAATACCTGTAGTAAGTGGCAGTGCTGTTGCTTCCTCCGGTCCAGACAAGGTAGGACACAGCGTGGGTGGCTCTCCAATCTGAAGGCCATGGCAGAGCAGCGCGGTGGCTCGGTGAAAAAGGGGTATGGCAGGAGAACGTCAGGTGTATGGCGCAGGTACACACCGGGCTCCAGGCGCGTACCGGGAACAACTCAGGCGTGCACCGGAAGTAAACTGGGTGCGCGCTTCAGGTATGCACAGTGGCCGGTACTATGGCAGAGGAGCGTGCACCGCAGCGTGGGCGACTCTTCGATCAGCGGGGAGACCGGCACCTAGGCGGTCCATGCTTACAAGGAGGGCATGCTCCGATTGTCAGGCTCAGGGGCACGCAGGAGGCAGTGGTACAGAGCATGCACTGGATGTAGCTGCCGGGTGCGCGCGTTACTGCCTCAGCCAGGGGTGCACGAGCACAGACAGAGTAGTTTCTAAAGGAGCGTGCACCGGATATGATGACTGGGGGCGCGCACACACACACACAATTCAGGAGGTGCAGGGGCACAGGTGCATAACCAGGTGTTCATAAAAAAAAAAAAAAAAAGGGGAGTGCTGTTATTTAAACACAGCAGAACTGCTAGTAGGTGTCACCAAGCCATTTACAGGTCGAGTGTGACTACTCTCATCAAGAGGCAGCAGCAAAGCAGCTTGATAGATGGAGAGCACTTCGCCAGAGCACCTGCAACCGCACCATGAGGTGCAGGAAAGGCGGTCTTGCTCAGAAGAGAAGAGCCAGACGTGCCACAGCAGCAGTGGGAGCTGCTCGGGCAGCACATGGGTGGATCGTCACCGCAAGAAGGAGGGATCTTTAGTCTCCTTGGGAGACAGTGAGAAGAAGAGTCAGCCTCCAGATCCAGTACCCGTTCTGTGAAGCGTCCGAGTGGTGAGTGAGCACGCTAATGTCTGATTTCTTTCTCTCTCTCTCTTGTCTAATCTCTCCCCTCTTTTTACATACATTGGTGGGGTGGAGTATAGGAGGTCCCTAAGAAGAGTAGGCCAAAATCTAAAAATAAAGAATGTCCCGTATGCAATAGCCCCTTAGGAGCATCCTGGAATAAAAGATTGTGCCAGGATTGTATTAACAAGACAGTAGCGGAGGAGACACCCTCATTCTCTGACAATCTGAGATCCCTAATTCAAACAGAGGTTTGCAAATCAGTGAGGGCATTACAATCAATGGATACGGATGGGAAAACTAGAGATAGATCCATCCCTTCAGTGGTCTCCCAGGAGGACTACACAGGGTCAGTCGAGGACTCAGATAAATCCCGCTATTCGGATTGCAGCTCTGACGAGGAATACGCATTCCCAGTAGAAGCTACAGATAAGCTTATAAAGGCAATCCGGTCTACTATGGGACTGGTAGATGAGCGAGCAAAAAAGACTGCTCAGGAACTTATGTTTAGCGGGCTGCAAAAGAAAATGTAGAGCCTTCCCTATCAATGAACAGCTGGAAGGACTCAAAGAGGGAATGGGAAAAACCAGAGAAGACGTCCCAGATAATCAATTCCCTGAAAAGGAGGTACCCCTTTGAGGAAGAGGCATCCTCATCCTGGGATAGAGCTCAAAAGATTGATGTAGCGATTTCAAAAGTCGCCAGAAAATCCTCCCTACCCTTTGAGGATTTGGGTTCTCTAAAAGAACCTCTGGACCGAAAGACAGACTATTGTCTTAAAACAGCCTGGGAGGCCTCGTCTGGGGCACTAAGGCCTGCCATCGCGGCCACTTGTGTGGCTAGGTCCCTAAAAATTTGGGTTGACAACCTGGAGGATCAGCTAGAGCAAGGGGTCCCCAGGGAGTCTATTTTAGAAGCAATGTCGGCCATCAGAGCAGCGGCAGTCTTTCTCGCTGAGGCTTCAGCAGATTCAGCCATACTAGCAGCAAAATCGGCAGCCTTAACCAATGTGGGACGCCGTGCAGTATGGCTCAAATGCTAGCCGGGGGGACACACAGGCAAAGATGAAACTCTGCTCTCTGCCATGTGAGGGAAATTTCCTGTTTGGACCAGCATTGGATGATGTATTGGATAAAGCCAGTGAAAAAAAGAAGAATTTCCCAAAATAGCCGTTTCAGGCCTTTCGGCGCTCCTTTCAGAAGGGCCGAAAATTCAGAAGACAGCAGTACAGGGATCGAGACAGAAACAACTCTGACAAGCGATCCAGAGGTGGGAGAGGCTTCTATTTCGGCAAGCCCTCCAAAGACGCCAAAAAACCCTCCCAGTGGCGGTCCTTCTCAGGTAGGGAGGAAGGCTCTCTCACTTCCTCCCAGCCTGGGAGAGGATCTCATCCAGCACCTGGATCCGGCAAATTGTAGGGTCAGGTCTGGAGTTAAGATTCCACCACTGGCCGCCATGAATATACATGCAGACTCCAGTGCAGTCATCTCAAGAAAAACAAGAAAGTCTGGAGGCGGAAGTATTATCACTTCTAGACAAACATGTCCTGGAAGAAATTCCAGAAAAGGAAAAGAAGGAAGGTTTTTACTCCCCCTATTTCTCATAAAAAACAGACAATTCCTGGAGGACAATTATAAATTTGAAAGGCCTCAACAAATATCTGATAGTCCCATCATTCAAGATGGAAACGATAAGGTCAGCGGTGAAGCTCCTCTTTCCTCAGTGCTACATGGCAGTCCTGGACCTCAAGGATGCTTAGTATCATGTCCCGATCCGGCAACAAGACCGCAAATATCTCAGAGTGGCGGTCCAGATAAGGTCTCAGTGGCATCACTTTCAAGACAGGGCTCTGCCCTTTGGCGTAGCAATAGCCCCCCGAGTCTTCACGAAATTAGTTGCAGAGGTTACAGCGCATCTCGGAAAGAGACACTCTGGTGATACCATATCTGGACGACTTCTTGATAGTGGGAAGAAATTTCTCTCACTGTCAGGAACAAGTCAAGATAGTGATGGAGACACTACAGACCCTGGGTTGGCCGCTGAACCTCAAAAAATCCAAACTTGAACCAGCAATGATCCAGAATTTCTTAGGCTTAACAATGGACTCGGTGGTGCAGGAGTGTCGCCTCCCAGAGGAAAAAGAAGAGAAGATCAAAAATCTAATCGTGACAACATTAAAAAAACAGAAATGACTCTGAGAAGGGCCATGTTGGTGTTGGGATCCCTAACCTCCTGCATACCAGCAGTAAAATGGGCCCAGTTCCACACAAGAGAACTTCAGTGGTGTGTGCTACAAAACGACCTGAGGCTTCAGGGGCAGTTAGAGCAGAAGCTCACCCTCTCGGACCCTGTACTCCAGTCACTCAGGTGGTGGTTACAGATAGAGGTCTCTCCGAGAGGAGTACCTTGGACATACACAGCCTCCAAAGTAGTCACAACGGACGCCAGTCCTTTAGGGTGGGGAGCCTACCTAGACACACTATGGCTCCAGGATCCCTGGGCCCAGGAGGAAAGAAATTATCCTCAAACAATTGGGAACTGCTAGCGGTCGAAAGGGCACTAAAAGGATTGTTGACACATCTAAGAGGACACCATGTGAGAGTCCTATCAGACAACCGAACGGCGGTCGCATATGTGAACCACCAGGGGGGCACCCGTTCTCAGTCCTTGATGCAAATAGCAAAAAGAATCCTGACTCTGGCGGAACATCAGTTCCTCTCATTATCGGCCCTGCATATCCGAGGAGTGGACAACCTGAAGGCAGACTTTCTGAGCAGGAATCACTTGAGACAAGGGGAATGGTGCCTAAAAGAGTCCATTTTTCAGCGGATTGTGCATATGTGGGGGAAACCCAACATAGATCTCTTCACCTCAAAAGCCAACAGGAAGGTTCAAAAATTCTGTTCCCTAAGTCCACCAAACAGACCATTGGCAGTGGATGCCTTCAGGATAGAGTGGACATCAGGTCTCCTGTACGCCTTCCCTCCAATATGCCTCTTTCCAGCAGTTCTGAGGAAGATCAGGGAGGACCGAGCCAGAGTAATTATGATAGCTCCCTTTTGGCCAAAAAGACCATGGTTCTACTGGCTGAGAGTGATATCGGTGACGGACCCATGGGTTCTCCTGGAGGACCACAACCTCCTAACACAGGGTCCCTTCAATCACCCTCGGAAGTCCGGGCTGCATTTGACAGCCTGGAATTTGAAAGGTCACTACTAGGAAAGAAGGGATTCTCAGCGGGGTTAATATCAACCTTACTCAGTAGCAGAAAACCAGTGACTACAAAAATTTATGGTAGAATATGGAAAAAAATGTTATCTACCTCGGGCCCAATACGGGAAGGGGAAGTCCCGATAGTAGCTATACTGGAATTTCTGTAGAAAGGCCTGGAATTGGGGTTAGCTGTCAGTACCCTCAAAGTACACGTCTCAGCCCTGGCAGCCTTATTCAACTGTGACGTAGCAAATAATAGGTGGGTGGCCAGGTTTATCCAGGCCTGTACTAGAGCTGACTCTGTCCCGTCTCCTACTCCTCCTCCCTGGGATCTAAATTTAGTCCTATCAGCTATGAAAGAAAGTCCATTTGAACCACTAGACACAACATCAGACAAAGTGCTAACACTAAAAACAGCCTTATTGGTGGCACTCACATCAGACCCTCCCTACACCCAGGTCATGGACGATAGAGTTGTGTTAAAATTAGACCCAGCATACCTTCCTAAGGTAGTGTCGAAATTCCACAGGGCTCAGGAGATAGCCTTACCATCCTTTTGTTATAACCCCAGTAACCAAAAGGAGGAGAGACTTCATTGCTCAGATGTTAGGAGATGTATCCTGCAGTATTTAGAGATGACAAGATCCTGGAGAAAACAGAGGGCCTTATTTGTCTCATACCAGGGGGCAAGAAAAGGTCTTAAAGTCTCTAAGCAGACTGTAGCTAGATGGGTGAGAGAGGCCATCATGCTAGCATATAGTAGTGCAGGCAGGGCTGTTCCAGAGGGCCTAAAAGCTCACTCCACGAGGGCCATGGCAACGTCCTGGGCGGAGAGAGCGGATGCCTCCATCGACCAAATCTGTAAGGCCACTTGGTCCTCTCCATCTACCTTTTTCAAACATTATAGATTAGATTTATCTGCTACCTCTGATCTCACATTCAGGAGAAGAGTTTTACAAGCAGTGATCCCTCCCTAAAGAGAATACAAATCTCTGTAACTCTCTCGAGGTGCCATCATGTAGAATGGAAAAACATGGGTATTACATACCTGGTAATGTGTTTTTTCATGAGACATGACGACACCCTTATATTCCCTCCCTATTGATCACGTCATTAGTTGGGTGCGTTATTAGCATTATACACTCCCTTGGGTGTTGGAAATATAGTAGTGTAAAGGATGTATTATTTATGTGTACACTAACCTGCAGAGTTTCTCTCGTGCTCTGTAAAACAACTGATGTGGAGAGAGGAGCAGCCCCTTTTATCTTGAAGGTTTCCTGTCCTCGCTGGGTGGATCCTCTCTCGTGGTGCCGTCGTGTCTCATGAAAAAACACATTACCAGGTATGCAATACCCGTGTTTTTTTCACAAAAATTTTACTTCAGATCCCAATTTTTAATTTCCACAAGGGTAACGAGAAAATTGGTCACAAAATTTGTTGTGAAATTTCTCCTGAGTACTACAATACCCCATATGTAGAGAAAACCACTGTTTAGGTACACGGCAGAGCTCGGAAGGGAAGAATCACTGTTTGTCTGTTTCAACACAAAATTGTCTGGAATCAAGAGCGGACACCATGTTGGGTTTGGAGAGACCTTGATGTGCCTAAACAGTGGAAACCCTCCACAACTGACCACACTTTGTAAGCTACACCCCTCAATGATTTTATCCAGGGGTATATTGAGCATTTTGAACCCACTGGTACAACACAAACTTTGATAACATTAGGTCATCATACTGAAAAAATGTTGCTTTTTTTTCCACAAAATTCTTGTTTTAGCCCCAAATTTCTCACTTTTGCCATAGATCACACCAAAAGATGGACCCCACAATTTGTTACCATTGTCTTATGAGCTCAGCAATAGCCCACATGTGCTAAAAAAAAGCATCTGTTTGGACAAACGGCAGAGCTTGGAGCGGAAGGAGCAATATTTGAATTTTGGAACACAAATGTGGCTGAAAGAGATGGGGGTCACAATGTTGCATTTGCAGGGCCCCAAGGTGCATAAGCAGTAGAACCCCCACAACTGACTCAATTTTGGACACTTTATCCCTCAAGGACTTTATCCAGGGGTATATTGAGCATTTTGAACCCACAGGTACAGCACAAAATTTAATAACATTACTGTAGGTCATCATATTGAAAACGTTATTTTTTGCACAAAAATCTTGTTTAGCCCCACATTTCTCACTTTTGCCAGAGGTATCAACAAAAAGGGGACCCCAAACTTTGTTACTCACTTTCTTACAAGTGCGGGGTTACCCCATATGTAGTCAAAAAGTTCTGTTAGGACAAACTGCAGGAGCAATATTTGAATTTTGAAACATAAATTTGTCTGAAAGACAGCGGGCACCATGTCTCATTTGCAGTGCCCCTATGGAGCCTAAACAGCAGAAGTCCCCCACATCAGACCCTATTTCAGAAACTACACCCCTCAAGGATTTTATTCAGGAGTATAGTGAGCATTTTGAACCCACAGGTACAAAACAAAATGTGATAACTTTGTATCATCATATTGGAAAAGTTCATTTTCATCACAAAAATCTTGCTTTAGCCCCAAATTTCTCACTTTTGCCAGACACCTGGGACACCTGAATTTGCTACCACTTTCTTACAAGCGCAGTGATGCCCCACATGTAGCCAAAAACTTCTGTTTGGACAAATGGCAGAGCTTTGGAAAGCAAGGGGCACCATGTGAATTTTGGACCACAAATTTGTCTCTATTTGGAATAGATTGTCGTGTTTGCAGACCCAAAAAATAATCACCCATAAATGTCTT
Source organism: Dendrobates tinctorius (assembly GCF_039654945.1). NCBI lineage: Eukaryota > Metazoa > Chordata > Amphibia > Anura > Dendrobatidae > Dendrobates > Dendrobates tinctorius. The sequence goes on from NW_027361866.1 coordinate 11,594,297, forward strand.
TTTTGGTAAATGATATCCTGTATGTATTTATCTAGTGAGGTAGTGAATAGTTTGATATGACCCTTTTGTATGTAGTTGATGCAACACAAGTTTGAAACTTTACAATTTGCATTTTTTTTCACTGTCTCTTTTATGATTTTTTTGCATGTTCTGAGGAAGACACCTCAAATTTAATTGCTTTTATTTTTCAGTGTTTAAAAATACATCCAATATAGCACCAGTGTGAGTACTGGACACACAGCTGTGATTATAATAATAGATGGCACACCATTTGGTCTTTATGGTAAAATAGAAGGAATTCCAGGACCCATTCAAAGTTTACGGAGACATTGAGCTACTAAACAAGAAAATCTTTCTAGGAATTATTACTGACAGAGGGAGGCATGACCCTAAAAACACATTTGATGATTATAAAACTTGGTCTTGCTAACATAACAATTGCCCTGCCTTTGCGTATATTGCAGCAGGAAGAATAAACTGTACTGGAATGAAGGAAAATAAAATGTGGAGGAAAATGCAGCCAACTATGTGGCACACCTGAGTTTGTTCCAAAGATGAAAGAACACCAGCAGAGCTAGGATGACAGACACTTTCAGAGACTGGTCGTACAACGTCCGTTTATCTCCATCAATCCCTGTATGAGAGACAAATGTGCCAATTGATATTTTACACCATAACAGGCTCCTGCTCGCCAAAGTAGCAACGGTATAAATGCACAAAACAACCAATCTCCTGCAAAATCCTGAAAGTATTGTCTGGTATAGGAGGTTTAGCAAGAACTATGCAGTAAAGCCCAAACTGTATAAGTATGGAACAGCCTCATTATTAGAGATTATCCAATAAAATGATTGTGCCCGTATCATCAATATAAATAATGTATAAGTAATATAAATGAAAGCAAAAACTTTGCATAGCAAGACAAAGTCGTTAAAACAGTCAAACTAAGATGAATGGTCAAAAATATGTGGGGGACGTGGCTGGACATGGCCGAGTGAAGACTTGTTTTCTGCTGCTCCTAACCATCATCCACCTAACAATCAGTTCCAGTACCTCAGCATGGGTAAATCAGGGGCTAAAAAGACAAGCACCCAGTCCTCCACCCATTCTTGAATCCCCCCATTGCGATATTGAGCCTTTCCTCACCAGAGCACAGAGACCGGACCAGGTACTGTCTCCACCATCCCCCATGGAACAAAGGGAGTCAAGGAGGTGCTCGCACACAGGGCGCAGTTTCTGCACCAGAGCCTGAGGATGAGTCTTCAGATCTCCAGGTAACCGGGAGGGGGGGAAAGGATGGTCCCCGGCAAGATTCTGTATGCGGCAGGGAGGTCCCAGAAGTCCCCACTGAGCAGAGCCTGGAGGACACGGTGCCATTGCAAGATGGCCACTGCAGCAGCACTGCACGGTGTTACAAACAGCATGCAGGAGACACTGGTGAGTCAGAGCCACTGGCTGCCTGTTGTGCCCCCTCTGACACTCTTAAAGGCAATCTGTCACCTATTTTCTTGTATATAAGATGCGGCCACCGCCATCAGGGGTTTTTCTACAGCATTCTGTAAGCCCCTGATGGCCCCTTACAGTACTTTTTGACCTGAAAGATAAGAAAAAAGAGTTAGATTAGACTCACCAAGGGGCGGTCCGGGTCCAGTCCAGGTCCGATGGATGTCGCAGTCCGGTCCGGCTCCTCCCATCTTCTAGCGATGACGTCCTCTTCTTTGCTTCCCATCGCGGCTCCGGCACAGGCGCACTGCTCTGCCCTGTTGAGTACTGCAGTGCACAGGTGCCGGACCTTTCTGACTTTTCCCGGCACCTGCGCACTGCAGTACTCTGCTCTGCCCTGTTGAGGGCAGAGCAGTGTGCCTGCGCCGGAGCCGCGACGGGAAGCAAAGAAGAGGACATCATCGCTAGAAGACAGGAGGTGCCGGACTGGACCACGACACCCATCAGACCCAGGCCGGACATGGACCGCCCCTGGGTGAGTATAATCTAACTAGTTTTTCTTATCTTTCAGGTTACATCGGGGGCTTATCTACAGCATTGCAAAATGCTGTAGCTAAGCCCCTGATGGCGGTGGCGGCATCTTATATGCAAAAAAAAATAGGTGACAGATTCCCTTTAATGAGGGGAATCACACAATCATCACACAATGAGAAGGACATGGAGCAAACTGGGTTGTGGGGAAAAAAGAGGATTGATTCCTTTAATCATATAACTCTGGGCAAGCTATATCAAGGGAACACACAGTCGTTGGGGACCCCCACTTCTATGCTAGGTGAAACATAGCTGTGCCCAAAACACCCTACACCAGGAGTCTCCTCATGCTTCCATACCCACAGCTACCAATTATATATCCACTGAGGGATCAAGCTTGCTCACCTCAGGAGAAAGGGGAGCATAGCAGTGGATTCAGATTCCAGATGCGACTTGTCCTGCTTCCCAATCAAGATGGTCTACAGACAGGGCTGGTTTTAGGCAAAGTGGGGCCCTAGGCAAAAGTTTAAAATGGGGCCCCAAATGCTAACATATTGCACATCATACAGAAGCATTTCTGTTGTATTTACATGTGCTGGGTTCAGGCCAGGGGCGTAACTAGAACTGATTGGGCCCCATAGCAGACTTTTAAACGGGGCCCCCTCAAAGACATACCCCCTTTAAGACACACCCCTTTCTAGACGCACCCCCTTACTGATAATGCATACTAGAGTTGGCTGAGTGGCTGGCCTGGCATTAATTAAGCTGAGACAGTGAGGGCTGCCTGCCTTCCTCTGTGCAAACCGACCTCCAGGAACTACATTTCCCAGAGGTCCATGCGGCAGGCAGCTCTGCAAAGAGCTAATAGACAGTGAGGGCTCAGGGAAGGGGCGGGACTGAACTAGTCTGAAGCAATACACTGGCTGCAGGCAGGGAGGCGGGCCCAATATGTGCTTCACTCCGCACAGCAGGCACAGAAATGCAGCGTAGGCTGCGAAATCATAGTGTACATTTTTTTCACTGGGGCCCCGGATCCACTACACTATACACACCGGGCCGGCGGGCCCCCAAGACAGCGTTGGCCACAGCACCCGCCGGAGTGCCGCAGTAATGTACCGTATATACTTGTGTATAAGCCGACCCCCCTAATTTTGTCACAAAAAACTGGGAAAACTTACTGACTGGCGTATAAGCCTAGGGTGGAAAATGTCGAAGCTACTGGTAAATTTCAAAAATAAAACGGGCCCCATAAGATGCTCCATAAAGTTCATGATGGGTTTCATAAGATGCTCCATACAAAAATATGCCTAATAATGCTGCACAGCAAATAATGGTGGCCCTATAACATGCTCCATAATAACATATGCCCCATATAATGCTGCAGTGATTGGTGGCCCCTTATAATGCTGCACAGTGATTGGTGACCCCTTGTAATGCTGCACAGTGATTAATCGCCCCTTGTAATGCTGCACAGTGATTAGAGGCCCCTTGTAATGCTGCAGTAATTGGTGGCCCCTTGTAATGCTGCACAGTGATTATTGGCCCCTTGTAATGCTGCACAGTGATTGGTGGCCCCTTGTAATGCTGCAGTGATTAGTGGCCCCTTGTAATGCTGCACAGTGATTACTGGCCCCTTGTAATGCTGCAGTGATTAGTGGCCCCTTGCAATGCTGCAGTGATTAGTGGCCACTTGTAATGCTGCACAGTGATAATTGGCCCCTTGTAATGCTACAGTGATTAGTGGCCTATTGTAATGCTGCACAGTGATTGGTGGCCCCTTGTAATGCTGCAGTGATTAGTGGCCCCTTGTAATGCTGCACAGTGATTAGTGGCCCCTTGTAATGCTGCACAGTGATTGGTGGCCCCTTGTAATGCTGCACAGTGATTGGTGGCCCCTTGTAATGCTGCAGTGATTAGTGACCCCTTGTAATGCTGCACAGTGATTGGTGGCCCCTTGTAATGCTGCACAGTGATTGGTGGCCCCTTGTAATGCTGCAGTGATTAGTGGCCCCTTGTAATGCTGCACAGTGATTAGTGGCCCCTTGTAATGCTGCACAGTGATTGGTGGCCCCTTGTAATGCTGCACAGTGATTGGTGGCCCCTTGTAATGCTGCACAGTGATTGGTGGCCCCTTGTAATGCTGCAGTGATTGGTGGCCCCTTGCAATGCTGCACAGTGATTATTGGCCACTTGGAATGCTGCACAATGATTGGTGGCCCCTTGTAACGCTGCAGTGATTAGTGGCCCCTTGTAATGCTGCACAGTGATTACTGGCCCCTTGTAAAGCTGCACAGTGATTACTGGCCCCTTGTAATGCTGCACAGTGATTAGTGGCCCCTTGTAATGCTGCACAGTGATTAGTGGCCACTTGTAATGCTGCAGTGATTAGTGGCCCCTTGTAATGCTGCACAGTGATTAGTGGCCCCTTGTAATGCGGCACAGTGATTAGTGGCCCCTTGCAATGCTGCACAGTGATTAGTGCCCCCTTGTAATGCTGCACAGTGATTAGTGGCCCCTTGTAATGCTGCACAGTGATTAGTGGCCCCTTGTAATGCTGCAGTGATTAGTGGCCCCTTGTAATGCTGCACAGTGATTAGTGGCCCCTTGTAATGCTGCACAGTGATTAGTGGCTCCTTGTAATGCTGCAGTGATTAGTGGCCTCTTGTAATGCTGCAGTGATTAGTGGCCCCTTGCAATGCTGCACAGTGATTAGTGCCCCCTTGAAATGCTGCACAGTGATTAGTGGCCCCTTGTAATGCTGCACAGTGATTAGTGGCCCCTTGTAATGCTGCAGTGATTAGTGGCCCCTTGTAATGCTGCACAATGATTAGTGGCCCCTTGTAATGCGGCACAGTGATTAGTGGCCCCTTGTAATGCTGCAGTGATTAGTGGCCCCTTGTAATGCTGCACAGTGATTGGTGGCCCCTTGTAATGCTGCACAGTGATTGGTGGCCCCTTGTAATGCTGCACAGTGATTGGTGGCCCCTTGTAATGTTGCACAGTGATTGGTGGCCCCTTGTAATGCTGCAGTGATTGGTGGCCCCTTGCAATGCTGCACAGTGATTATTGGCCACTTGTAATGCTGCACAATGATTGGTGGCCCCTTGTAACGCTGCAGTGATTAGTGGCCCCTTGTAATGCTGCACAGTGATTACTGGCCCCTTGTAAAGCTGCACAGTGATTACTGGCCCCTTGTAATGCTGCACAGTGATTAGTGGCCCCTTGTAATGCTGCACAGTGATTAGTGGCCCCTTGTAATGCTGCAGTGATTAGTGGCCCCTTGTAATGCTGCACAGTGATTAGTGGCCCCTTGTAATGCGGCACAGTGATTAGTGGCCCCTTGCAATGCTGCACAGTGATTAGTGCCCCCTTGTAATGCTGCACAGTGATTAGTGGCCCCTTGTAATGCTGCACAGTGATTAGTGGCCCCTTGTAATGCTGCAGTGATTAGTGGCCCCTTGTAATGCTGCACAGTGATTAGTGGCCCCTTGTAATGCTGCACAGTGATTAGTGACTCCTTGTAATGCTGCAGTGATTAGTGGCCTCTTGTAATGCTGCAGTGATTAGTGGCCCCTTGCAATGCTGCACAGTGATTAGTGCCCCCTTGAAATGCTGCACAATGATTAGTGGCCCCTTGTAATGCTGCACAGTGATTAGTGGCCCCTTGTAATGCTGCACAGTGATTAGTGGCCCCTTGTAATGCTGCACAGTGATTAGTGGCCCCTTGTAATGCTGCACAGTGATTAGTGGCCCCTTGTAATGCTGCACAATGATTGGTGGCCCCTTGTAACGCTGCAGTGATTAATGGCCCATTGTAATGCTGCACAGTGATTACTGGCCCCTTGTAATGCTGTACAGTGATTACTGGCCCCTTGTAATGCTGCACAGTGATTAGTGGCCCCTTGTAATGCTGCCGTGATTAGTGGCCCCTTGTAATGCTGCACTGTGATTAGTGGCCCCTTGTAATGCGGCACAGTGATTAGTGGCCCCTTGTAATGCTGCAGTGATTAGTGGCCCCTTGTAATGCTGCACAGTGATTAGTGGCCCCTTGTAATGCTGCACAGTGATTAGTGGCCCCTTGTAATGCTGCAGTGATTAGTGGCCCCTTGTAATGCTGCACAATGATTGGTGGCCCCTTGTAACGCTGCAGTGATTAGTGGCCCCTTGTAATGCTGCACAGTGATTACTGGCCCCTTGTAATGCTGCACAGTGATTACTGGCCCCTTGTAATGCTGCACAGTGATTAGTGGCCTCTTGTAATGCTGCACAGTGATTAGTGGCCCCTTGTAATGCTGCAGTGATTAGTGGCCCCTTGTAATGCTGCACAGTGATTAGTGGCCCCTTGTAATGCGGCACAGTGATTAGTGGCCCCTTGTAATGCTGCAGTGATTAGTGGCCCCTTGTAATGCTGCACAGTGATTAGTGGCCCCTTGTAATGCTGCACAGTGATTAGTGGCCCCTTGTAATGCGGCACAGTGATTAGTGGCCCCTTGTAATGCTGCAGTGATTAGTGGCCCCTTGTAATGCTGCACAGTGATTAGTGGCCCCTTGTAATGCTGCACAGTGATTAGTGGCCCCTTGTAATGCTGCACAATGATTGGTGGCCCCTTGTAACGCTGCAGTGATTAGTGGCCCCTTGTAATGCTGCACAGTGATTACTGGCCCCTTGTAATGCTGCACAGTGATTACTGGCCTCTTGTAATGCTGCACATTGATTAGTGGCCCCTTGTAATGCTGCACAGTGATTAGTGGCCCCTTGTAATGCTGCACAGTGATTAGTGGCCCCTTGTAATGCTGCAGTGTTTAGAGGCCCCTTGTAATGCTGCACAGTGATTAGTGGCCCCTTGTAATGCGGCACAGTGATTAGTGGCCCCTTGTAATGCTGCACATTGATTAGTGGCCCCTTGTAATGCTGCACAGTGATTATTGGCCACTTGTAATGCTGCAGTGATTAGTGGCCCCTTGTAATGCTGCACAATGATTGGTGGCCCCTTTTAATGCTGCAGTGATTACTGGCCCCTTGTAATGCTGCACAGTGATTACTGGCCCCTTGTATTGCTGCAGTGATTAGTGGCCCCTTGTAATGTTGCACAATGATTGGTGGCCCCTTGTAACGCTGCAGTGATTACTGGCCCCTTGTAATGCTGCACAGTGATTACTGGCCCCTTGTAATGCTGCACAGTGATTAGTGGCCCGTTGTAATGCTGCACAGTGATTAGTGGCCCCTTGTAATGCTGCAGTGATTTGTGGCCCCTTGTAATGCTGCACAGTGATTAGTGGCCCCTTGTAATGCTGCAGTGATTAGTGGCCCCTTGTAATGCTGCACAGTGATTAGTGGCCCCTTGTAATGCTGCACAGTGATTAGTGGCCCCTTGTAATGCTGCAGTGATTAGTGGCCCCTTGTAATGCTGCACAGTGATTAGTGGCCCCTTGTAATGCTGCACAGTGATTAGTGGCTCCTTGTAATGCTGCAGTGATTAGTGGCCCCTTGTAATGCTGCAGTGATTAGTGGCCCCTTGCAATGCTGCACAGTGATTAGTGCCCCCTTGTAATGCTGCACAGTGATTAGTGGCCCCTTGTAATGCTGCAGTGATTAGTGGCCCCTTGTAATGCTGCACAGTGATTAGTGGCCCCTTGTAATGCTGCACAGTGATTAGTGGCCCCTTGTAATGCTGCAGTGATTAGTGGCCCCTTGTAATGCTGCACAGAGATTAGTGGCCCCTTGTAATGCTGCATAGTGATTAGTGGCCCCTTGTAATGCGGCACAGTGATTAGTGGCCCCTTGTAATGCTGCAGTGATTAGTGGCCCCTTGTAATGCTGCACAGTGATTAGTGGCCCCTTGTAATGCTGCACAGTGATTAGTGGCCCCTTGTAATGCTGCAGTGATTAGTGGCCCCTTGTAATGCTGCAGTGATTAGTGGCCCCTTGCAATGCTGCACAGTGATTAGTGGCCCCTTGTAATGCTGCACAGTGATTAGTGGCCCCTTGTAATGCTGCACAGTGATTAGTGGCCGCTTGTAATGTTGCACAGTGATTAGTGGCCCCTTGTAAGGCTGCACAGTGATTACTGGCCCCTTGTAATGCTGCACGGTCATTAGTGGCCCCTTACAATGCTGCACGGTCATTAGTGGCCCCTTACAATGCTGCTGCCGCTGTCTCAATTAAAGAAAAAAAAACCTATATACCCACCTCGTCTCTGCTGCTGCAGCTGCTGCTCCTCAGCGTTGCCGGCCCTGCACAGTGACTGTTCAGGCAGAGGGCGCCTGCTAACTATGTCATGGAGCCCTCTGACCTGAACGTCACTGCCAGAGGAAGCAAGACAGCAGAGCGACGCGCAGCGGTGGAACGGGGGACAGGTGAATATGGCTCCCTCTGTTATACTCACCTCTCCTGCATGTCTCTTGCAGCCTCCCCCCTGTGCTTATTCCATCTCAGCGCTGTTCTTCCTGCTTTCAGTGTCCAAGTGGTGCCGCTCATTACATATGCGCATATGTAATGAGCCGCTCATTACATATGCACATATGTAATGAGCGGCCGCTGAAAGCAGGACGAACAGTGCTGAGAAGATGGAATAAGCATGGGGGGAGGCTGCAAGAGACATGCAGGAGAGGTGAGTATGTACTTAATTGCACTACCCGGGTAGCGCCGATCGGAGCCGGGGACCCGGGCCCCTATATAGGCCGGGCCCCAAAGCAACTGCTTCGGCTGCTACCCCAGTAGTTACGCCAGTGGTTCAGGCCGCTAAATGAGTGTGATCAACAATATTGAAGTCGTTCGACGCTTGTTTCCTGGTCTCTTTACACCAACTGAAAAAGAATGATGGGAACAGAACAATCACTATTAGATCAATCTGTCCCCATACAGTATCATGTTATCAGCAGCACATCTACAATTTATAGCAGCGATGTGCTGCTGAGAACAATGATTTTGTTCCGGCCTAAACAATCCAATCACTCAATGAATATGCAGCATTTTGCTTGTTTAGTATAATACACCCAGGGGCTGGCTGGCAAATTTTAGCCTGGGGGGCAAGCACAATGCAGTGGCCCACTGTGACGCGGGCTGCGGCCCATCTTAAGGTTTGGTCTCCTATAGTAGCACTTGAATATAGCACATGTGCGACAGAGGTACACCTTCTAACAACCCATTTCATAAAAATGGTTGAGGAACAATAAGGGTGTGTGCACACGTTGCGGATTCTGCTGCGGATTTTTCAGCGTAGATTTGTCCAAATCTGCAGGTAAATCCGCAGGTCAAAAGACCTGCGGTTTATCTGCAGATTTAGTGCGGTTTAGGCTGCGGTTTTCCCCTGCGGTTTGACACCTGTCATGGAATCCGCACAAAGGATTTTGAAACTGCAGCAAATTCGCGCAGAAAAATCCACAACGTGGGCACTGCGTTTTTCTTTTTACATAGACTAAAATGGTACTGTACAACGCAGCAGAAACTTCTGCGGATCCGCAGGGCATATCCGCAGCAGAAACCACAACGTGTGCAAACACCCTAAATACTTATCAATAGAAAAAGGCTCTGTTAGTGTATCACCACCGAAAACATAAGTAGGTGCTCAATTAAGCGTGTCAGCCAGGGGTCCACAGCATACCATAAATTAATATGACATGTTGTCAGTAGTTTATAGAATAAAAGAGCAATTTACATTTTACTCAAAAATATAAAGAGAAAAGTCAGATGAACTGAACATTTGAAAGTGGTCTCTTGATTTTTGCTAGAGCTGTATATACTGTGTATATATTCTTTACAATCAGCTATAGTGTGCTATGCGCTACAGTATTGAAGCACCCTCAGGGATAGCACCCATTTGTCAAATAGGGATAATATTGGACGTGGACACCACTTACCGCAAGGCGCAGGCACTGGGCAGCAGGGACTGGAGTAGGAGTGGGACTCAGACTGGCCTGTGGGCTGTGGCACACTGTAACCTAGAGGTTGTAATCCACATTACAGAGGTTGAAATCCACATTACAGAGGGTCACATCCACATTACAGAGGGTCACATCCACATTATAGAGCAGACCTGGGCAAAGTGCGACCCGGAGGCCACATCTGGAATGAGACAGCTGTGAGGTTAGAAATCAGAGGTCCACGGGCCGCACAATGCCTGCCTGGCCTCTCGCTGTTTCCATGTGCGCCATGGCGCTGCTGACTCCTTTGGTGGAGGAGGGGCCTCCGGCCACTTCCTCCACCAGCATGTGAAACAGCGGACATGATGAAATGACGTCATCGCGTCAGCTGTTTACTCCGGAGAGTCCGCGCACCGGAGGCAAGGAGAGAAGCACAGTGACAGGGAACGGGACGAGGTGAGTATGTGGTGTGTTTTTTTCCTTATGTGTATGGGCCATTTGGGTGGGCATGAAGATGCTATGGGGGTGACGACATGGTGCTGCACACCTGGGGTGGGTGACGACATGGTGCTGCACACCTGGGGTGGGTGACGACATGGTGCTGCACACCTGGGGTGGGTGACGACATGGTGCTGCACACCTTGGGTAGGTGACAACATGGTGCTGCACACCTGGGGTGACATGAGCGGGTGATACGGTTCTGCTGCTGCACATGGTGTATATAGTGAGGCTGTGTGGGGCTCATACTGTATATATATTGAGGCTGTGTGGGGCTCATGCAGTATATGGGGATGCTGTGTGGGGCTCATGCAGTATATGGGGAGGCTGTGTGAGGCTCATGCCGCATATGGGGTAGGATGTGTGGGGCTCATGCAGTATATAGGGAGGCTGTGTGGGGCTCATGCAGTATATGGGGAGAATATGTGGGGCTCATGCAGTGTATATAGGGAGGCTGTGTGGAGCTCATGCTGTATATATGGAGGCTGTGTGGGGCTCATGCAGTATATGGGGAGGCTGTGTGGGGCTCATGCAGTGTATATAGGGAGGCTGTGTGGGGCTCATGCAGTGTATGTAGGGAGGCTGTGTGGGGCTCATGCAGTGTATATAGGGAGGCTTTGTGGGGCTCATGCAGTGTATATAGGGAGGCTGTGTGGGGCTCATGCAGTGTATATAGGGAGGCTGTGTGGGGCTCAAGCAGTATATGGGGAGGCTGTGTGGGGCTCATACAGTATATGGGGAGGCTGTTTGGGACTCATGCAGTATATGGGGAGGCTGTGTGGGGCTCATGCAGTATATAAGGAGGCTGTGTGGGGCTCATGCAGTATATGGGGAGGCTGTGTGGGGCTCATGCAGTATATGGAGAGGCTGTGTGGGGCTCATGCTGTATATATGGAGGCTGTGTGGGTCTCATGCTGTATATAGGGAGGCTGTGTGGGGCTCATGCTGTATATAGGGAGGCTGTGTGGGGCTCATGCTGTATATATAGGGAGGCTGTGTGGGGCTCGTGCCGCATATAAGGGGCTGATGGGGGAGCTCATACACTATACTGAAGGGGCTGTTCTCGGGTTCAAACAATATATAGGGGGGTGTTGGCATTCATAATTCTGCTCAATATACAATTCTGATAAAATTAATAATACTAAAATTATCAATAATATAATAATTATAAAATATCAATATTAATATTGAGAAGAATTAATTTTGGCCTATTGGTTCGGCCCTCCACGACAGTCATGGTCTCTCATGTGGCCCCTCAGGAAAATTAATTGCCCACCCCTGTTATACAGGGTCACATCCACATTACAGTGGGTCACATCCACAATATAGAGGGTAACATCCACATTTTAGAGGGTCACATGATGTGACTCTCTACAATGTGGATGTGACCCTCTAAAATGTGGATGTGGCCCTCTAAAATGTGGATGTGGCCCTCTAAAATGTGGATGTGGCCCTCTGTAATGGGAATGTGACCCTCTGTAATGGGGATGTGACCCTCTGTAATGGGGATCTGACCCTCTAATGGGGATGTGGCCCTCTAAAATGTGGAGAGAGAAAAACCAGAAAGAACAGAGGAGAGGAAAGAAAGAAAGAACAGAGAGAAAGAAAGAGAACAAGAAAGAACAGAGAGAGAAAGGAAGATTAGAGAGAGAAAGAAAGAAAGGAGAAAGAACAGAGTGAAAGAAAGAACAGAGAGAGAGAAAGGAAGAGGGGAAAGAAACAGAGAAAAAGAAAGATTCTATAAAGATACTATAGCAGACTGGCTCTCATTGTAATGCCCACCTGAGCCTCCCGATGCAGGACATATGGCCGACATCCCCGAGTCCAAGGCGATCCCGCTGTCCGCGCTGTCTTCGGAGGACACAGTGATGGATCTGAAGCATTCCCTGAAATGCCTCCATGGTTCCGTCACAATCTCCTCCCGAAATTACACACGGCTCTGCTCCGCTCTGTACACACATGGCTCAGCTCCGTACACTTTCTACACACAGGGCTTCGCTCAATACACTTTGTACAAACGCGGCTCAGCTCCGTACACCTCGACCATACGTGGCTCCGCTCCATACACACGCGGCTCCACTCCGTACACACACAGCTCTGCTCCGCTCTGTACACACACTGCTCTGCTCAATACACTTCGTACACACACTGCTCCGCTCCGTACACCTCGTACACACACGGCTCCGCTCCATACACACACGGTTCTGCTCTGCTCTGTACACGCGGCTCAGCTCCATATACTTTCTATACATAGGGCTCCGCTCAATACACTTCGTACAAACGCGGCTTCGCTCCGTACACACATGGCTCCGCTCAATACACCTCGTACACACGCGGCTCCGCTCAATACACCTCGTACACACGCGGCTCCGCTCAATACACTTCGTACACACGCGGCTCCGCTCCGTACACCTCGTACACATGCGGCTTCGCTCCGTACACCTCGTACACACGGCTCTGCTCCGTACACACATGGCTCCGCTCCATGCACCTTGTACACATATGGCTCCACTCAATACACTTTGTACACACACGGCTCCGCTCAATGCACTTTGTACACACACGGCTCCGCTCAATACACTTCGTACAAATGCATCTCTGCTCCGTACACCTCGTACACACGTGGTTCTGCTCCGTACACCTCGTACACACGCGGCTCCGCTCCGTACACCTCATACACACGCGGCTCTGCTCCGCACACCTCGTACACACGCGGCTTCGCTCTGTACACCTCATACACATATGGCTCCACTCCGAACACTTTGTACACACATGTTATGAATGAGTCACCGAAGGAGGAAAAAACAAAAATACAAGCTAAGTCCAGAAAACCGGAGAGGTTGGTAGCTATCAGATTGCAGACCCCTGATCCTATCCACAACAACTAACAGTAGCCGTGGGGGGTCCTACGATGCCCTAGACCCCTCGAACACAGCCGGAGAACTAAATAGACCTAAAGAAAGAAAGGGGAAATCTAAACTGCCCTAGAGCAGACCCCAAAGCAATAGGCAGCCCCCAACATATAATGACGGTGAAGCAAGATGAAAACACTAACACAGATAGAAAGATAGGTTGAGCAAACGATGGGGCCCAAGCTAACTAAAAAGGACAGGATAGAAAAGCTGCTGTCTGCAATCCGTAAAAAACCCTACCAAAAAATGTCCCAACCGTCTGATAGGAAAAACAGGCCCTGAAGTCGCTAGGACTTCAAAAAGACTATATCAGCACTCAGGTAAATTCTGAAGACAGAGCAAATAGACAAACTGATCAGAGACAAAAATGGAACTCAGCACACCCCCAACTGGGGATGGCTGAACTCCGAAAAACAAGGTAAACAAAACAAAACTAATAAGTTCAATAGCAGAGCAAAAACTTATCTTTGGGAAGCAGGAATCAGACTGGTCTCCAAGAATCCAGCAGAGAAATCACCAGCGACTCAGAAGGGTGTCGACTGCCTTATATCCAGTCAGAATTTCCTGTTACCCAGTCATCATCTACCAGATCAGGTGCTTGGTAATCCGCCTCACTACCTTCCTTCACCAGAAGAGGGAGTTCATCAGACATCGACGGTGAAGGGGAAAATGAACTCACAACACACACACGGCTCCACTCAGTACACTTCATACAAACACATCTCTGCTCCGTACACCAAGTACACATGCGGCTCCGCTCCGCTCACATCGTACACACACAGTTCTGCTACATCCACCCTGTAAATCCCTCCTGACCTCACACATACACTTGCCCTCATCCAGCACAATGACAAGCAACAGCAGAGTCCTCAGTCCTGCATACACTGAGGGCCCTCATCATGTGACCCCTGACTCCTCCCCTCCTGTGACCTCATCACAGGTCCTGTGCACTGTACACACTACACAGAAAAGATTGAACAACATAGTGGCTGGGTGCAGAATGTAACAGTGGGCCGCTCCCCCCCAAAAGCCAGGGTAGTAGCCACCTACTGCTCCACTTTCAGTGCATCTCTGGCTGCCACGGCAATGCACCGCGGTCTCAGCCTGCAGTCAGTGCACTGAGTGCAGTAACTGAGTCCCGCCTACCGGCCCCGAGCTGTGTCTGCTCTGTGTGTGGCCGCACGCTCCTCTCCACTACCGTGGGCCACGGCCATGTTTTTTCAATCATGTATGTACATGCTGCTGGGCGGGCAAGTGGCGCGGCCCTTTCTGACGCTAATTAACCGGCCCGGGGGGCAAATGCCTTTCTGCCACCCAGCCCAGCCTGCCCCTGAATACACCATGTATTATAATGTGCACCTAGAATCATAGAATCGTAGAGTTGGAAGGGACCTCCCGGGCCATCTGGTCCAACCCCCTGCTCAAAGCAGGATTCGCTAAATCATTCCAGTCAGATGTCTGTCCAGCCTCTGTTTAAAGATTTCCATTGAAGGAGAACTCACCACTTCTCGTGGCAGCTTGTTCCACTCATTGATCACTCTAACTGTCAAAAAGTTTTTTCTAATATCTAATCTGTGTCTCCTCCCATTCAGTTTTATCCCATTGCTTCTAGTCTTTCCTTGTGCAAATGAGAATAAAGTTGATCCTTCTACAATGTGACAGCCCTTTAGATATTTGTAGACAGCTATTAAGTCTCCTCTCAGTCTTCGCTTTTGCAAACTAAACAATCCCAAATCCTGCAACCTTTCCTCATAAGACAGGGTTTGCAGACCGGTCATCATTCTAGTTGCTCTTTTCTGAACTTGCTCCAGTTTGTTGATGTCTTTTTTAAAATGTGGTGCCCAAAACTGGACACAATATTCCAGATGAGGTCTGACCAAAGAGGAGTAGAAGGAAATAATGACTTCACGTGATCTAGACTGTATGCTTCTGTTAATACATCCTAGAATTGCATTTGCCTTTTTTGCTGCTGCATCACACTGTTGACTCATATTCGGTCTGTGATCTATTAGTATACCCAAATCTTTTTTCAGATGTGCTGTTGCTTAGGCCTACTCCTCCCATTCTGTATATGCTTTTTACATTTTTATTGCCCAGATGTAGTACTTTGCATTTTCCATGTTAAAAACCATTCTGTTAGTTGCTGCCCACTTCTCCAGTTTATTTATATCTTTTTGAATCATGTATGAACCCCTAGGGTTCGGTCACCACAGAGGTACTGCACCTCCTCCTGAGGTGTGGTACCCCACCATCCAGGTAAGGTGGAGGCACCTGCATCCCACACAACATAGTAGTGTAGCAAAGCACCCTTTGGTGGCTCCCTGCTTGGAACACAAAGCGTGCTGGGAGATGGGTGGAGTTTAATTTGCACACAAGAGAGGGAAAAGTTGAGGATTCAGTCAGTCATTCAGTCAGTGATGCATCCAGTCATGCAGTGAGTCAGTGAGTGGAAGTGTGACCGGGAAGTCAGTCAGGAAGATCCCCTGGAGAGGGATGGATGAAGGAAGTGCTGCAGCCGACCTTAGTGATCTGGGTCCGCTGGCACAGGGAAGAGACATTAGAACGGAAGCCTAATTCTCCATATGAAAGAAAGGATTGTACGGAACGTAAGGAGAAAAGGAGGACTAAGGATTAGGGTTAAAGGAGAACCCTTCCCAAGTCCGCAGCACAAGGCCGGGTACATTCTGCTGTCTGCAAGTAGAGTTCATAAGAACATCGAACAGGAGGAACCCCAGTGTAACTCAGTGCTGGAGTACTTCAATTTAAAGGTGCTATAAGAGATGACGTTCAGAAAAGGCACATATGTTGGCGGAGTCTTGGAAAGGAGGACTTCATCTTGCCTGGAGGTTGACTGAGCTCCTGACCTGGAGGACATGGCACGGATGCGGGTGCCACAGTACCACAACAGACTGTGAGTAAAGCTTTGGAACTACATGCCCTGGTGTCCTCCACTTATTCCTGCATCAACCTACTCAGCACTACTACATCCCCTGCGCCTGACACTACATCATCTACATGTCACTTCACCTACACTGCCCTGGGACTACAGCCCTGCCTGTGGAGGGCTATAACATCACTGCTGCACCCCACCATCGGTCCCAGAGGATCTGTCTGCAGCATCGGCTTAACATCTTCTTTGCGGAACACCACAGGTGGCGTCACAAATCATTCATAAACTTTCCCCTTTTAAAATGGGCGCCCAGGGCCATGGGCCAGGTCCCAGCTACCGTGACATCTCCCATTGAAGCTCATCGGGCCCGATACCGAGTACCCCGCCAGCCCTGGGAGGGCAACCCAACTTGGTGTCATGAACAGGATGACGAAGCCCGGTGCCGCCGGGTTCTGTGTGCCTATGATATATTGGACTTAAGAGTTTGTGGAAATGTGCAAGAGACCCAATTTAATAGACTGTAAAATGAACTCTAAAAATGGCCACTGGCGCGGTGAAGAAGGGCGTGACAACATGGGTGGTCCTAAGAAAAGACCGCGAACTGTCCTGGGCCTCCCCTGTCTGAACTTCTATGCGACAGCAGCATGGCCCACTCCCCGAGGGGTTCGTATACTGGCCTGGTATGGAGGAGTAGGAAGAAGACGCCGCCCCCAGAAGGAGGAGCAACAGCCGGTGGCGGGAAAAGAGTCGAGACAGGAAGAGAAAGGAGAAATCGCCATGACGGAAGGAAAGAGGAGGCCTGAAGAGCGAAGGGAGGTTAATCTGAACCTCCCCGGCGCAATGGCTGAAGGCTCTGATCTGGCTTCTGGCATGAACCGTCAGCAAATGGAGGATGAGATAGCCCAGCTGACCACCCGTCTGCGACTGAGGCAGGAGGCGTTATGGAGGATGAATTGGCAGCACACCAAGGAGGGGCCTCCATCAGTAGTACCCCAGTCACCAGTACCTGCCGCCGCTGCACCGGATCTCCCCCAGGCAAACCCTGTGGAGCCTGCGGCCGCTACCATACCACCGGTAGCATCTATCACCGCGTCCCCACTGTCACCGCCGCTGGGAGAGGCCTGCCTGGAGGAGTTGTCTGAGGGCCTGGGAGCTGAAGTGGAGGAAGGAGTAGAGCTCCTGCTTGGACCTGACGCGGCTGCGCAGGTCCCACCAGAGACCCCTGCGGACCCGGAGCCGCCATCTGCTCCACCACCGCCGACATCCAGACAGACTATCCCTGTGGATGCCCCTGCAGCTTCCGGTCGTCTCAGGCCTGCACCGGAGCCGGATCACCGCCAGAAGGCTCCAGGTACGTCTGCTGTCCCTGCACCTGGGAAGGCCCTGGGGTGTACGGCCGTGGCAGCGTCCGGACAGGTCATGCTGGACCTTGTCTGGGATCGGGACTCTGAACCCTGGGGGGAAACACCTGAACCCCTAGCAGTAGTGCCCCTGTTCACCGTGGGTATTAGCAGGCCCCGGGAAGAGGAAGATGAGACACGGGCTCGTTGCCAAGGGACCATCCGCCAGCTGGCAGCTGAACAGAGAGAAAGAGAACAGAGGAGGGTGGCTGTGCTAGGCCCAGATGTGGACCGGAAAGACAACGTCTGTGCCGGTCACTTTGGTCCCCAGGACTCAGCAGGATGGGGACATGTTATGATGAGTCACCGAAGGAGGAAAAAACAAAATACCAGCTAAGTCCAGAAAAACCAGAGAGGTTGGCAGCTATCGGATTGCAGACCCCTGAACCTATCCACAACAACTATCAGTAGCCACGGGGGGTTCCTACGGTGCCCTAGACCCTCGATCACAGCCGGAGAACTATATAGCCTAAAGACAGAAAGGGGAAAAACTAAACTGCTCCAGAGCAGACCCCAAAGCAATAGGCAGCCCCCAACATATAATGACGGTGAAGCAAGATGAAAACAGCAACACAGATAGAAAGATAGGTTGAGCAAATGATGGGGCCCAAGCTAACTACATAGGACAGGATAGGAAAGCTGCTGTCTGCCATCCGCAAAAAACCCTATCAAAATGAACCAACCGACTGATCGGAAAAACAGGCCCTGAAGTCGCTAGGCTTCAAAAGACTATATCAGCACTCAGGTATATTCTGAAGATAGAGCAAAATAACAACAGATCAGAGACAAAAATGGAGTTCAGCTCACCCCCGGCCTGGGATGGCAGAACTCCCAAAAAACAAGGCAAAACAAAAACAAACTGAAGAGTACAAAGAAGAGCAGAAAAACTTAGCTTTGAGATGCAGGAATCAGACTGGTCTCCAAGAATCCAGCAGGAAAATCACCAGCCAGGAAGAAGGGCGTCGGCAGCCTTATATCCAGTCCTCAATTCCAGCCACCCAGTCATCATCTAGCTGCCCAGGTGTTTGGTAATCAGTCTCACTACCTTCATTCACTAGAGGAGGGAGTTCATCAGACCTCAATGGTGAAGGGAAAAATGAACTCACAACAGTACCTCCCCCTTGAGGAGGGGTCACCGAACCCTCATCCATGCCACCAGGGCGATCCGGGTGAGCCCGATGAAAGGCACGCACCAATCTTTCGGCATGAATATCAGAGGCAGACACGCAGGAATTATCCTCCTGACCATAACCCTTCCACTTAACCAAATACTGGAGTCTCTGTCTAGCCAGACGGGAATCCAGTATCTTCTCTACCTCATATTCCATGTTACCTTCAACCAATATAGGGTCAGGAGGTGCCACCACAGGAACTACTGGTTCAACAAACCTCTTCAACAAGGACTTATGAAGCACATTATGAATTTTAAATGTGACAGGAAGAGCCAACCGAAAAGAGACCGGATTAATAATCTCCAAAATCTTGTAAGGTCCAATAAATCTAGGCTTAAACTTAGGAGAAGCCACCTTCATAGCGATATTTTTTGATGACAACCAAACCATATCACCCACCTTAAGCTGGGGACCAACGGTCCTACGCCAGTTGGAAAACCGCTGGGCCTTTTCCTGGGAGAGAGACAACTTATCCACTACTTGGTCCCAGATCTGGTGCATTCTCTCCACCACAGTGTCAACACCTGGGCAGGCAGAAAGCTCCACCTGCCCTGAAGAAAATCGAGGGTGAAAACCAAAGTTACAAAAAAAAGGTGACATCAAAGTGGCAGAACTAGCTCTATTATTTAAAGCAAATTTGGCCAAGGGCAAAAATGAAACCCAATCATCCTGATCGGCAGAAATAAAACATCTCAAATACGACTCCAAAGTCTGGTTTGTTCTCTCCATCTGCCCATTGGTCTGAGGGTGAAACGCAGAGGAGAAGGACAACTGAATTCCCAGCTTGGAACAGAAAGTCCTCCAAAATCTAGACGCAAACTGAACTCCTCTGTCAGATACAATGTTCTCAGGAATCCCGTGCAAGCGAACCACCTGCTGCAAAAACAAGGGCACCAACTCAGAGGAAGATGGCAACTTAGGGAGCGGTACAAGATGGACCATCTTAGAGAATCTATCACAAATCACCCAAATAACAGTCATTCTCAGAGAGACAGGCATATCAGAGATAAAATCCATTGAAATATGGGTCCATGGCCTCCTGGGCACAGGCAAAGGCATCAACAAGCCACTAGAGCGAGAACAAGGTTTAGACCGGGAGCAAGTCCCACAGGACTGCACAAAATTCCTGACATCATGAGACAAGGCGGGCCACCAAAAAGACCGACTCACCAGATCTCTAGTACCAAAAATACCTGGATGACCAGCCAATGCAGAGCAATGAACTTCAGACATCACTCTCTTCCTCCACTGGTCAGGAACATACAACTTTCCACTGGGACAACGCTCAGGTTTGTCCTCCTGAAACTCTTCCAGAGCACATCTCAAATCGGGCGAGATGGCAGAAAGAACTACCCCCTCGCTTAAGATGGTAGCAGGCTTAGTCACAACAGGAGAATCAGCAAGGAAACTCCTAGAGAGGGCATCTGCCTTGACATTCTTAGTGCCCGGAAGAAAAGAGGCCACAAAATCAAAACGTGTGAAAAACAAGGCCCACCTAGCCTGTCTAGGATTCAAGCGCTTGGCCGACTCCAGGTAAATCAAATTCTTGTGGTCAGTAAGGACCACGACTTGTTGTTTGGCTCCCTCCAACCAATGTCTCCACTCCTCAAATGCCCATTTCATGGCCAACAGTTCCCGATTCCCCACATCATAGTTACGTTCAGATGGGGAGAACTTTCGGGAAAAGAAAGCACAAGGATTCATTTTAGATGTCACAGGATCTTTTTGGGACAACACCGCTCCTGCACCAATCTCAGAAGCGTCCACCTCCACCAGAAACGGGAGTGAGACATCAGGTTGACGCAAAACCGGAGCAGAAGTGAATCTTCACTTCAGCTCCTGAAAGGAAGAAACAGCCTCCGGAGACCAATTCAGCACATCAGCACCCTTCCTAGTCAAATCCGTCAATGGCTTGGCAATACCAGAAAAATTAGCTATAAATTTCCGATAAAAATTAGCAAAACCCAAAAACTTCTGGAGGGCCTTCAAAGAAGTGGGCTGAACCCAATCATAAATGGCCTGTACCTTGGCCAGGTCCATTTCAATAGTTGACAGAGACAAAATAAATCCCAAAAATGAAATCCTCTCTACCCCAAAAAGGCATTTCGATCCCTTGACATACAGGGAATTCTCCCTCAAAATCCGGAACACAGTCCAAACATGTTCCACATGAGAGTTACAATTCTTGGAGAAGATCAAAATATCATCCAGATAGATAATCAAAAATGTATCCACAAAGTCTCGGAATATATTGTTCATGAAGCACTGGAAGACAGAAGGGGCATTAGTGAGCCCAAAAGGCATCACCAGGTACTCAAAATGTCCCTCCAGAGTATTAAACGCCGTCTTCCATTCATCCCCATGCTTAATGCGAATAAGATTATACGCCCCCCTGAGGTCAAGCTTGGTAAACCAGCAAGCACCTTTAACTCTGGAGAATAGATCAGAAATCAGGGGTAACGGATACTGATATTTAACAGTAATTTTGTTGAGGGCACGATAGTCAATACAAGGCCTTAATGAACCATCCTTTTTAGCCACGAAAAAAAACCCAGCACCTAAGGGTGAAGAGGATGGTCTAATATGACCCTTCTCCAATGCCTCCTTAATATAGGATCGCATAGCCTCGTGCTCGGGTACAGATAAATTGAAAAGCCGACCCTTGGGGAATTTACACCCCGGGTTCAGCTCAATAGCACAGTCATAACTCCTATGAGGAGGCAAAGACGCAGACTCATTCTCACTAAATACATCATAAAAGTCAGCCAAATAGTCAGGAACATCATGTGACTGGGGAGAGGTGGAGAAAACAGAAGCATCACTAAGGGCACACCGACAACTCCAACTCACCACAATGATTTCCAATCCAGAACTGGATTATGGATTTGCAACCAGGGAAACCCCAGAACAATGGTATCATGCAAATTATGCAACACCAAAAATCTGCAATTTTCTTGATGGTCTGGGGCAACCCGCATTACCACCTGGGTCCAAAACTGAGGTTTATTCTTCGCCAAAGGAGTAGCATCAATACCCCTCAAAGGGATAGGCGTCCGCAGAGGTGTCATAGGAAATCCACAACGTTTAGCAAAATCCAAGTCCATCAGGTTCAGAGCTGCTCCTGAATCCACAAAGGCCTTGGCGAAAAATGTGGACAGGGAGTAGATCAGAGTAATTGCCAGAAGAAACTTAGGTTGAACACCACCCACAGAAAACGTGTGTGCACAACGTTTCTCTCGTTTAGGGCAGACAGAAATAATATGCGAGGCATCTCCACAAAAAAACACAGCTTATTACGCCTTCTGAACTCCTGACGTTGCGCCCTAGACAAAACTCTATCACATTGCATAGGTTCAGACATTTGTTCAACAGGTGGTAACATCTCTCGTGTAGTTTTGCGTTCACGTAAACGCCGATCCACCTGAATGGCTAAAGACATAGAATCGTCAAGACCAGAGGGAACAGGAAATCCCACCATAGTATCTTTTACAGTTTCTGACAAACCCTTCCGAAAGAGGGCTGCCAAGGCACCATCATTCCAGGTAGTAAGGACCGCCCACTTTCGGAATTTTTGACAGTACAACTCTGCCGAACCCCGACCCTGGCTTAATGCCAACAGGGTCTTTTCAGCCTGATCAATAGCATTAGGTTCATCATACAACAACCCCAAGGCTTGAAAAAATGCGTTCACATTATTCAGAATAGGATCATCAGGTTTCAAAGAAAACGCCCAATCCTGGGGATCACCGCGCAGCAAAGAGATGACAATTTTAACCTGCTGCGTGGAGTTCCCCGACGAGTTAGGCTTCAAGGCAAAAAATAATTTACAATTATTCTTGAAATTCAAGAATTTAGAGCGATCCCCCAAAAATACATCAGGAGTAGGAATCTTTGGTTCAGCAGCATGTGAATGAGCAAGATAGGTGGAAATTCCCCGCACTTCAGCAGCAAGCTGCTGCACACGATCAGACAATTGCTTCATCTCCATTGAGAGAACTGAGTACCCCGCCAGCCCTGGGAGGGCGACCCACACCACAGTCCTCCGTATTGTAAAATGCACACCCCATAGTCCTCCATATAATATAATGTGCCCCATAGTCCTCCATATAGTATTATACACTCCCCATAGTCCTCCATATAGTAGAATACATTCCCTATAGTCCTCCATATATTAAAATACACTCCTCAGTCCTCCATATAGTATTAAACACTTCCCATAGTCCTCAATATAGTATAATACACTCCCCATGGTCCTCCATATAGTATAATACACTCCCCATAGTCCTCAATATAGTATAATACATTCCCTATAGTCCTCCATATATTAACCCCCATTTACCCCCAAGGGTGGTCTGCACGTTCATGACCGGGGCAATTTTTACAATTCTGACCACTGTCCGTTTATGAGGTAATAACTCTGGAATGCTTCAGTGGATCCCAGTGATTGTGACATTGTTTTCTCGTGACATATTGTACTTCAATATACTTGCGTATATTTGTGAAAAAAAAGGAAATTTGGTGAAAATTTTGAAAATTTCGCAATTTTCCAACTTTGAATTTTTATGCCCTTAAATCACAGAGATATGGTACACAAAAAACTTAATAAATAACATTTCCCATATGTTTACTTTACATCAGCACAAATTGGGAACCAAAATTTTTTTTTATTAGGAAGTTATAAGGGTTAAAAGTTGACCAGCGATTTCTCATTTTTAAAAAACCATTTTATTTTTAGGGACCACATCACATTTGAAGTCACTTTGAGGGGTCTATATGATAGAAAATACCCAAAAGTGACACCATTCTAAAAACTACACCCCTCAAGGTGTTCAAAACCACATTCAAGAAGTTTATTAACCCTTCAGGTGCTTCAAAGGAATTTTTTGAATGTTTAAAAAAAATGAACATTTAACTTTTTTTCACAACAAAATTACTTCAGGTCCAATTTTTTTTTATTTTACCAAGGGTAACAGGAGAAATTGGACTGCAAAAGTTATTGTGCAATTTGTCCTGAGTAGGCTGATACCTGATATGTGGGGGGGGGGAAACCACAGTTTTGGCACATGGCAGAGCTTGAAATGGAAGGAGCGCCATTTGACTTTTTCACTGCAAAATTGGCTGGAATTCAGATCGGACGCCATGTCACGTTTGGAGAGCCCCTGATGTGCCTAAACAGTGAAAACCCCCACAAGTGACCCCATTTTGGAAACTAGACCCCCCCAAGGAAATTATCTAGATATGTGGTGAGAACTTTGAACCCCCAAGGGCTTCACAGAAGTTTATACCGTACAGCCGGTATCCTATTTTTTCCACAAAAATCTGTTCACCCCCAAAATCTGTTCACCCCCAATTTTTATTTTCCCAAGGGTAACAGGACCCCAAATGTTATTGTGCAATATGTCCTGACTACGCTGATACCCAATATGTGGGGGTAAACAACTATTTGGGCGCATGGCAGAGCTCGGAAGGGAAGCAGCGCCATTTGACTTTTTTGGCTGGAATTGAGATTGGACTCCATGTTGCATTTGGAAAGCCCCTGATGTGCCAGAACAGTGGAAACCTCCCCACAAATAACACCATTTTGGAAACTAGACCCCCCCCAAGGAACTTATCTAGATATGTGGTGAGCACTTTGAACCCCCAAGTTCTTCACAGAAGTTTATAATGCCTGGGCGTGAAAATAAAAAAATCATATTTTTTCCACAAACATGATCTTTTAGTCCCCAATTTTTTTTATTTTCCCAAGGGTAACAGGAGAAGTTTGTCCTGAGTAGGCTGATACCCCATATATAGGGGTAAACTACTATTTGGGAGAATAGCAGAGCTTGGAAGGGAAGGAGCACCGTTTGACTTTTTCAACGCAGAACTGGCTGGAATTGAGATCAGACACCATGTTGCCTTTGGAGAAAACTACTGTATGAGCACACGTCGGGGCTCGGAAGGGAAGTAGTGACGTTTTGGAATGCAGATGTTGATGGAATGGTCCGTGGGTGTCATGTCGCGTTTGGAGAGCCTCTGATGTGTCTAAACTGTTAAAGCTCCCTGCAAGTGACCCCATTTGGGAAACTAGACCGCCGACTGAACTTATCTAGATGTGTGGTGAGCACTTTGAATCCTCAACTGCTTCACAGAAGGTTATAACGTAGAGCCATAAAAATTATTATTATTATTATTATTTATTATTATAGCGCCATTTATTCCATGGTGCTTTACATGTGAGGAGGGGTATACATAATACATACAAGTACAGAAATCTCAAACAATGCAAGTCATGACTACAGGATGAGAGAGGACCCTGTCCGCGAGGGCTCACTATCTACAACGGGATGGGTGAGGATACAGTAGGCGAGGGTAGAGCTGGTCGTGCAGCAGTTTGGTGGATCGGTGGTATAAAAATTAAAAAAATCATTTGTTTTCCACAAAAATGATATTTTTGCCCCAAATATTTTATTTTCCCAAGGGTAACAGGAGAAATTGGACCCCAAAAGTTGTTGTGCAATTTGTCTTGAGTAGGCTGATACCCCATATGTGGGGGTAAACCACTGTTTGGGCGCATGGCAAAGCTTGGAAGGGAAGGAGCATGTTTGACTTTTTCAACGCAGAATTTGCTGGAATTGAGATCACACGACATGTTGTGTTTGAAAAGCACCAGATGTGCCTAAACAGTGGAAACCCCCAATTCTAACTCCAACCCTAACCCCAACACACCCCTAACCCTAATCTCAGCCCTAACCCTAGCCCTAACCCTAATGGTAAAATGGAAATAAATACATTTTTTAATTTCATTATTTTCCCCTAAGGGGGTGATAAAGGGGGGTTTGATTTACTATTTATGGCGGGTTTTTATGTTTGGCAGCTGTCACATGCTAAAAGACGCTTTTTATTGCAAAAATAGTTTTTGCATCACCACATTTTGATAGCTATAATTTTTCCATATTTTGACCCACCGAGTCATGTGAGGTCTTATTTTTTTGCAGAACGAGTTGACGTTTTTATTGGTACCATTTTCGGGCACGTGAAATTTTTTGATTGCTGTTTAATCCGATTTTTGGGACGCAGAATGAACAAAATCCAGCATTTCATGAATTTATTTTGGGGGGTGTGTTTCCACTGTTCTGCATGTGGTAAAATTGATAAAGCAGTTTTATTCTTCGGGTCAGTGCGATTACAGCGATACCTCATTTGTGTCTTTTTTTATGTTTTGGCGCTTTTATGCAATGAAATCAATTTTATATAAAAAATAATTGTTTTTGCATCGCTTTATTCTGCAAGCTATAACTTTTTTACTTTTTCGCTGATGCTGTATGGCAGCTCATTTTTTGTGGGACGAGATGACGTTTTCAGCAGTACCATGGTTTTTTATATCCGTCTTTTTGATCGCGCGTTATTGCATTTTTTGTTCTGCGGTATGATGATAAAGCATTGTTTTTTGCTTTGTTTTTTATTTTTATTTTTTAAGGGGTTCACTAAAGGGGTTAACTAGTGGGACAGTTTTATAGGGCGGGTCGTTACGGACACGGCAATACTAAATATGTGTAGTTTTATTGTTTTTTTATTATTTCTAAAAAATGAATTTATTAAGGAATATTATTTTTAATTTATTTAGGGATTTTTATTGTCCCGGGGGGGACATCACTGTAATGTGTCAGATCGCTGATCTGACAGTTTGGACAGCACTCTGTCAGATCAGCGATCTGACAGGCGCTGCAGAGGCTTCCTCCTTGCCTGTTCTCTGCAGGCACTGAGGAAGCCGCCTCACTGCAGGCCGCCGAAGGCCCCCGCGGCCATCTTGGATCAGGGGGCCTGCAGGGATGGAGGCCACCAGAGCAGTGAAGCACATCGCGCTGCTCCGGGGGTCTCAAGGAAGCATGAAGGGAGCCCCCTCCCTGCCGAAGCTTCCCTAATCCCACGGTACACTGTGATCATGTTTGATCGCAGTGTGCCAAGGGTTAACATGCCAGGGGTGGTCCATGACCACCCCTGACACATAGTGCCAGGTGTCAGCTGTGATAATCAGCTGACACCTGGCCGCAATCAGCGGCACCCCCCATTGGGAGCGCCGCTGATTGCTTAGATGTACTATCCTGTCCCCTGTCATAGAGGCCCGGGTACAGTGGATGGGATAATACATCTAATGTCAGAAAGGGGTTCAAATACATATATACTCCTCAGTTCTCCATATAGTATTATACACTTCCCATAGTCCTCCATATAGTATAATACACTTCCCATAGTCCTCCATATAGTTTAATACACTCCTCATAGTCCTCCATATATTAAAATATACTGCACAGTCCTCCATATAGTATAATACACTCCTTATAGTGCTCCATATAGTATAATGCACCGCGTTAGTCATCCATGTAATACAATTCTCTTCCCATAGTATAATGCACCCCACAGTTCTACATAAATTATAATGTATTCCCCATAGTCCTCGATACAGTATAATGCATCCCACATATAGTATAATGCAGCCACCCCATATAGCATGATGCAGCCACCCCAGACTATAATGCAGCCACCCCACAGAGTATAATGCAGCCACCCCAGAGTATAATGTAGCCCCCTCAGAGTATAATGCAGCCCCACCATACATTATAATGTAACCTCAATAGAATATAATGCAGCCCCCATAGTATAATGCAGCCTTTCCATAGAATATAATGCAGCCCCCTTATATAGTATAATGTAGCCTTTCCATAGACTACAAAGCAGCCCTCCTCATATAGTATAATGTAGCCCCCCATAGAATATAATGTAACCCCCTCAGAGTATAATGATGCCCCCATACAATATAATCTAGCCCCCATAGAAAATTATGCAGCCCCCCATAGAATACAATGTCGCCCCCTCATAGTATAATGTAGCCCCCTCAAAGAGTATGATGCAATCACCCCTCATAGAATATAATATAATACAGCCCCCATAGAATATAATGTAGCCCCCCATAGAATATAATACAGCCCACCTCCCCATAGAATATAATGTAGGTCCCCCCTAGAATAAAATACAGCCTACAACCCCATAGAATATAATGTAGATGGCAGGAACAGGCTAAGCCACCAGAAAACCAGAGAGGTTGGTAACTAAGCAGATTGCAGACCCCTGATCCTATCCACACAACTAGCAGTAGCCATGGAGCGTACCTACAAAGCCCTTGATGCCTCGGCACAGCCAGAGAGCTAACTAAGCCTAAAGCAAGAAAGGTGAAATCTAAACTGCCCCGGAGCAGACCCCAAAGGAATAGATATTTTTTTAAGACAACCAAACCATATCACCCACTTTAAACCGGGGACCAATGGTCCTATGCTGGTTGGAAAACAGTTGGGCCTTTTCCTGAGAGTGGGACAACTTATCCAATACTTGGTCCCAAATCTGCTGCATTCTCTCTACCACACAATCCACACTTGGGCAGGCCGAAGATTCCACCTGCCCTGAAGAAAATCGAGGATGAAACCCAAAGTTACAGAAAAAAGGTGACATCAAAGTGGCAGAGCTAGCCCTACTGTTTAGCACAAATTCGGCCAAGGGCAAAAATGAGACCCAGTCATCTTGATCAGCAGATATGAAATATCTCAAATAGGATTCCAAAGTCTGGTTTGTTCTCTCAGTCTGCCCATTGGTCTGAGGATGAAATGCAGAGGAGAAAGATAACTGAATTCCCAGTTTGGAACAAAAAGCTCTCCAAAATCTGGAAACAAACCTGACTCCTCTGTCTGACACAATGTTCTCAGGAATCCCATGCAAACTAACCACCTGTTGTAAAAACAAGGACACCAACTCAGAAGAAGATGGCAACTTTGGGAGTGGTACAAGAAGGACCATCTTAGAAAATCTATCACAGATCACCCAGATAACAGTTATTCTCTGAGAGACAGGGAGATCAGAAATAAAATCCATTGAGATGTGGGTCCATGGCCTCCTGGGCATAGGCAGGGGCATCAACAAACCACTAGTGTTGTGAGTTCATTTTTCCCTTCACCATTGAGGTCTGATGAACTCCCTCCTCTAGTGAAGGAAGGTAGTGAGACTGATTACCAAACACCTGGGCAGCTAGATGATGACTGGGTGGCTGGAATTGAGGACTGGCTATAAGGCTGCCGACGCCCTTCTTCCTGGCTGGTGATTTTCTTGCTGGATTCTTGGAGACCAGTCTGATTCCTGCATCCCCGGCCGGGGATGAGCTGAATTCCATTTTTGTCTCTGATCTGTTGATATTTTGCTCTGTCTTCAGAATATACCTGAGTGCTGATATAGTCTTTTGAAGCCTAGCGACTTCAGGGCCTGTTTTTCCTATCAGTCGGTTGGCTCATTTTGATAGGGTTTTTGCGGTTGGCAGACAGCAGCTTTCTTATCCTGTCCTATGTAGTTAGCTTGGGCCCCATCATTTGCTCAACCTATCTTTCTATCTGTGTTAGTGTTTTCATCTTGCTTCACCGTCATTATATGTTGGGGGCTGCCTATTGCTTTGGGGTCTGCTCTGGGGCAGTTTAGTTTTTCCCCTTTCTGTCTTTAGGCTATATAGTTCTCCGGCTGTGATCGAGGGGTCTAGGGCACCGTAGGAACCCCCCACGGCTACTGCTAGTTGTTGTGGATAGGTTCAGGGGTCTGCAATCTGATAGCTGCCAACCTCTCTGGTGTTTCTGGACTTAGCTGGTATTTTGTTTTTTCCTCCTTCGGTGACTCATCACAACAGAATCACCAGCCATACCACAGATCCTAGGGTACTCAATAGCAGGAGAGAACTGTAAAACAAAAAAAAAGAAAAAAAGTGTGTCAGAATTTTTTTTTTTTTTTGTCTGCATATTTTTTCCTCTATATCTCTGAGGCCGTAGGGGGAATTTTTCTCTCAATGGAGATGAAGCAATTGTCTGATCGTGTGGAGCAGCTCGCTGCTGAAGTGCAGGGAATTTCCACCTATCTTGCTCATTCACATGCTGCTGAAGCAAAGATTCCTTCTCCTGATGTATTTGTGGGGGATCGGTCTAAATTCTTGAATTTCAAGAATAATTGTAAATTATTTTTTGCCTTGAAGCCTAACTCGTCGGGGAACTCCGCGCAGCAGGTTAAAATTGTCATCTCTTTGCTGCGCGGCGATCCCCAGGATTGGGCATTTTCTTTGAAACCTGATGATCCTATTCTGAATAAAGTGAACGCATTTTTTCAAGCCTTGGGGTTGTTTTATGATGAACCTAATGCTATTGATCAGGCTGAAAAGACCCTGTTGGCATTAAGCCAGGGTCGGGATTCGGCAGAGTTGTACTGTCAAAAATTCCGAAAGTGGGCGGTCCTTACTACCTGGAATGATGGTGCCTTGGCAGCCCTCTTTCGGAAGGGTTTGTCAGAAACTGTAAAAGATACTATGGTGGGATTTCCTGTTCCCTCTGGTCTTGACGATTCTATGTCATTAGCCATTCAGGTGGATCGGCATTTACGTGAACGCAAAACTACACGAGAGATGTTACCACCTGTTGAACAAATGTCTGAACCTATGCAATGTGATAGACTTTTGTCTAGGACGCAAAGTCAGGAGTTCAGAAGGCGTAATAAGCTGTGTTTTTTTGTGGAGATGCCTCGCATATTATTTCTGTCTGCCCTAAACGAGAGAAACGTTGTGCACACACGTTTTCTGTGGGTAGTGTTCAACCTAAGTTTCTTCTGGCAATTACTCTGATCTGCTCCCTGTCCACATTTTCCACCAAGGCTTTTGTGGATTCAGGAGCAGCTCTGAACCTGATGAACTTGGATTTTGCTAAACGTTGTGGATTTCCTATGACACCTCTGCGGACGCCTATCCCTTTGAGGGGTATTGATGCTACTCCTTTGGCGAAGAATAACCCTCAGTTTTGGACCCAGGTGGTAATGCGGGTCGCCCCAGACCATCAAGAAAATTGCAGATTTTTGGTGTTGCATAATTTGCATGATACCATTGTTCTGGGGTTTCCCTGGTTGCAAATCCAGAATCCAGTTCTGGATTGGAAATCTTTGTCTGTGGTGAGTTGGGGTTGTCGGTGTGCCCTTAGTGATGCTCCTGTTTTCTCCACCTCTCCCCAGTCACATGATGTTCCTGACTATTTGGCTGACTTTTATGATGTATTTAGTGAGAATGAGTCTGCGTCTTTGCCTCCTCATAGGAGTTATCACTGTGCTATTGAGCTGAACCCAGGGTCATATTAGACCATCCTCTTCACCCTTAGGTGCTGGGTTTTTTTTTGTGGCTAAAAAGGATGGTTCATTAAGGCCTTGTATTGACTATCGTGCCCTCAACAAAATTACTGTTAAATATCAGTATCCGTTACCCCTGATTTCTGATCTATTCTCCAGAGTTAAAGGTGCTTGCTGGTTTACCAAGCTTGACCTCAGGGGGGCGTATAATCTTATTCGCATTAAGCATGGGGATGAATGGAAGACGGCGTTTAATACTCCGGAGGGACATTTTGAGTACCTGGTGATGCCTTTTGGGCTCACTAATGCCCCTTCTGTCTTCCAGTGCTTCATGAACGATATATTCCGAGACTTTGTGGATAAATTTTTGATTATCTATCTGGATGATATTTTGATCTTCTCCAAGAATTGGGACTCTCATGTGGAACATGTTCGGACTGTGTTCCGGATTTTGAGGGAGAATTCCCTGTATGTCAAGGGATCGAAATGCCTTTTCGGGGTACAGAGGATTTCATTTTTGGGATTTATTTTGTCTCCATCAACTATTGAAATGGACCCGGCCAAGGTACAGGCCATTTATGATTGGGTTCAGCCCACTTCTTTGAAGGCCCTCCAGAAGTTTTTGGGTTTTGCTAATTTTTATCGGAAATTTATAGCTAATTTTTCTGGTATTGCCAAGCCATTGACGGATTTGACTAGGAAGGGTGCTGATGTGCTGAATTGGCGCTTCTTTTTGCGTTTTTGCGGTTGGCAGACAGTAGCTTTCCTATCCTGTCCTATGTAGTTAGCTTGGGCCCCATCATTTGCTCAACCTATCTTTCTATCTGTGTTAGTGTTTTCATCTTGCTTCACCGTCATTATATGTTGGGGGCTGCCTATTGCTTTGGGGTCTGCTCTGGGGCAGTTTAGTTTTTCCCCTTTCTGTCTGTAGGCTATATAGTTCTCCGGCTGTGATCGAGGGGTCTAGGTCACCGTAGGAACCCCCCACGGCTACTGCTAGTTGTTGTGGATAGGTTCAGGGGTCTGCAATCCGATAGCTGCCAACCTCTCTGGTGTTTCTGGACTTAGCTGGTATTTTGTTTTTTCCTCCTTCGGTGACTCATCATAACACACTAGAATGAGAACAGAGCTTGGACCGAGAACAAGTCCCATAGGACAGCACAAAATTCCTGACATCACGAGAAAAGGCAGGCCACCAAAAAGGCCGACTCACCAAATCTCTGGTACCAAACATACCTGGATGACCAGCTAACACGGAGCAATGAATTTCAGACATTACTCTTTTCCTCCACTGGTCAGGGACATACAATTTTCCCATAGGGCAACGTTCAGGTTTGTCCTCCTGAAATTCCTCCAGGGCACGTCTCAAATCGGGTGAGATGGAGGAAAGAACTACACCCTCATTTAGAATGGTAGTAGGCTCGGTCACATCAAGAGAATCCGCAAAGAAACTCCTAGAAAGGACGTCCACCTTAATATTCTTAGTGCCCAGAAGAAAGGAGACCACAAAATTAAAATGCGTGAAAACCAGGGCCCACCTAGCCTGTCTAGGATTCAAGCGTTTGGCTGATTCAAGATAAATCAAATTCTTGTGGTCGGTGAGGACCGCAACTTGATGTCTAGCTCTCTCCAACCAATGTCTCCACTCTTCAAATGCCCATTTCATGGCCAACAATTCCCGATTCCCCATGTCATAGTTATGTTCAGATGGGGAAAATTTTAGAGAAAAGAAGGCACATGGATTCATCTTAGAAGTTACCGGATCTCTTTGGGACAAAACGGCTCCTGCACCAATCTCAGAAGCATCTATCTCCACCTGAAATGGGAGTGAGACATCAGGTTGCCGTAGAACCGGAGCAGAAGTGACTCTCCGCTTAAGCTCCTGAAATGCCGAGACTGCCTTAGGAGACCAATTCACCACATCAGCGCCCTTTTTGGTCAAATCAGTCAGTGGTTTAACAATACCAGAAAAATTACTTATAAATTTACGGTGGAAATTAGCAAAACCCAAAAACTTCTGGAGAGCCTTCAAAGAAGTGGGCTGAACCAATCATAAATGGCTTGTACCTTGGCCGGGTCCATTTCAATAGCAGACGGGGATAAAATGAATCCCAAAAACGTAATCCTCTGTACACCAAAGAGACACTTCGATCCCTTAACATACAAAGTATTTTCCCTCAAAGTCCGGAACATAGTGTCGACATGTTCCACATGAGAATCCCAATCACTGGAAAAGATCAAAATATCATACAGATAAATGATCAAAAACTTATCCACAAAGTCCCGGAAAATATTGTTCATAAAAGATTGGAAGACGGAAGGGGCATTAGTGAGCCTAAAAGGCATCACCAGGTACTCAAAATGTACCTCCAGGGTATTAAACGCCATCTTCCATTCATCCCCGTGCTTGATGCGAATAAGATTATACGCCCCCTGAGGTCAAATTTGGTAAACCAACAGGCACTTTTAACTCTGGAAAACAAATCAGAAAACAGGGGTACCGGGTACTGATATTTAACAGTAATTTTGTTAAGGGAACGATAGTCAATACATGGCTTTAATGAGCCATCTTTCTTGACCACAAAAAAAACCCCAGCACCTAAAGATGAAGAGGATGGTCTGATATAACCCTTCTCCAATGACTCCTTGATATAAGATCGCATAGCATCATGTTCAGGTACCGATAAGTTGAAAAGCCGACCCTTGGGAATTTACACCTGGGCATTATCTCAATTGCACAGTAATAACTCCTATGAGGAGGCAAAGACGCAGACTTAATCTCACTAAATACATCAGAAAAATCAGCCAAATAGTCAGGAATATCATGAGACTGGGGAGAGGTGGAGAAAACAGGAGTGTCACTAAGAACACATTGACAACCCAAACTCACCACAGACAGGATTATGGGTTTGCAACCAAGGAAAACCCAGAACAATAGTATCATGCAAATTGTGCAACACCAAAAATTTACAATTCTCTTGGTGGTCCGCGGCGACCCGCATTATCACCTGGGTCCAAAACTGGGGTTTATTCTCCGCCAAAGGAGTAGCATCAATACCCCTCAAAGGGATAGGGTCCGCAGGGGCACCATGGGAAACCACAATATTTGGCAAAGTCAAAATCCATCAGATTTTAAGCTGCTACTGAATCAACAAAAGCCTTAGCGGAAAATGTAGACAAGGAGCAGATCAAGGTAATCGCCAAAAGGAACTTAGGTTGTACACTGCCCACCGCAAATGCGTGAGCAAAACATTTTCTCATTTAGGGCAGACAGAAATAGTATGAGAGGTGTCCCCACAAAAAAACACACAATTTATTGCGCCTTCTAAACTCCTGACGTTGCACCCTAGACAAAACCCTATCGCATTGCATGGGCTCAAACGTTCGTTCGAAAGGCGGCACCGCCTCTCGTGTAGTTTTACGTTCACATAAACGCCGATCAATTTGAATGGCCAATGACAGAGTCATCAAAGACCAGTGGGGACAGGAAATCCCACCATAGCATCTTTTACGGTTTCTGCCAGACGCTTCCGAAAGAGAGCAGCTAGGGCATCATCATTCCATGTAGTAAGGACCGCCCACTTTCGGAATTTTTGACAGTATAAGGCTAGTTTCACACTTGCTTTTTTTTGCAGCGCGTTTTTCCCGCAAAAAAACGCATTGAAAAAATGCATACAAAAGCATACAACTGCTGCGTTTTTTTCAAGCATTTTTATGAGCATGCATGAAAAAAACGCAGCGTTTTTATGCGTTTGTATGCGTTTTTAGTGCGTTTTTACCGCGTTTGCATTTTTTCCAACATTAGGTGGCCCCTCACACTAACCCAAACCATGACTTTACTAACCCTAACCCTGACCCTAACCCTAACCCTAACCCTGACCCTAACCCTTAACCAAACCATACTTAACCCTAACCCAAACCCTAAACCCTAACTAACCCTAACCTTAACCCTAACCCTAACCCTGACCCTAACCCTTAACCAAACCATACTTAACCCTAACCCTGACCCTAACCCTAACCCTAACCCTGACCCTGACCCTAACCCTTAACCAAACCATACTTAACCCTAACCCAAACCCTAAACCCTAACTAACCCTAACCCTAACCCTGACCCTAACCCTTAACCAAACCATACTTAACCCTGACCCTGACCCTAACCCCAACCCTAACCCTGACCCTGACCCTTAACCAAACCATACTTAACCCTAACCCTGACCCTAACCCTAACCCTGACCCTAACCCTTAACCAAACCATACTTAACCCTAACCCTGACCCTAACCCCAACCCTAACCCTGACCCTGACCCTTAACCAAACCATACTTAACCCTAACCCTAACCCTAACCCTAACCCTGACCCTAACCCTTAACCAAACCATACTTAACCCTAACCCTGACCCTAACCCCAACCCTAACCCTGACCCTGACCCTTAACCAAACCATACTTAACCCTAACCCTGACCCTAACCCTAACCCTAACCCTAACCCTGACCCTAACCCTTAACCAAACCGTACTTAACCCTAACCCTGACCCTAACCCCAACCCTAACCCTGACCCTGACCCTTAACCAAACCATACTTAACCCTAACCCTGACCCTAACCCCAACCCTAACCCTGACCCTGACCCTTAACCAAACCATACTTAACCCTAACCCTGACCCTAACCCCAACCCTAACCCTGACCCTGACCCTAACCCTAACCCTAAACCCCCTTAACTAACCCTAACTCTAACCCAAACCCCTAAATTCCATGGTTAACAAAAAAAACGCATGTGCAAAAAAACGCATACATGAGCATGCCAGTGTGCATGTATGCGCATCCATAGGCTATAATGGCCATTTTTAGCGCAAAACGTGCGCATATGTGCGCATGCGCTTTTTTGCAGGGCCAAAAAATGCAACATGCTGCGTCTGGAAAATACCAACGCACACCCCAAAAAAACGCAGAGCATGAAAATCGCATACATGCGCTTACCAGCGCGCAGGTATGCGCACCCATGTTAAATATAGGGGAAAAAACGCATGCGCAGGTATGCGTTTTTTTCCAGCGCTAAAAAACGCAAATGTGAAACCAGCCTTACTCTGCAGAATCCTGACCCTGGTTCAATGCTAATAGGGCCTTCTCAGCCTGATCAATAGCATTAGGTTCATCATATAACAACCCCAGGGCTTGAAAAAACACATCCACATTAGCCAGAATAGGATCTCCGGGTGTCAAAGAAAAAGCCCAATC
Organism: Dendrobates tinctorius; assembly: GCF_039654945.1. Classification (NCBI taxonomy): domain Eukaryota; kingdom Metazoa; phylum Chordata; class Amphibia; order Anura; family Dendrobatidae; genus Dendrobates; species Dendrobates tinctorius. The sequence continues at coordinate 11,630,403 of NW_027361866.1, forward strand.
CTGGGGATCGCCGTGCAGCAGGGAGATGACAATTTTAACCTGCTGCACAGAGCTCCCCGATGAGTTAGGTTTCAAAGCAAAAAATAGTTTACAATTATTTTTAAAATTCAAAAATTTAGATCGATCCCCAGAAAACACATCAGGAGTAGGGATTTTTGTTTCAACAGCAGATGATTGAGCGAGATAGGCAGAAATTCCCCGTACTTCAGCAGCAAGTTGCTCAACACGATCGGACAATTGCTTAGTCTCCATTTAGACAAAAAAAATCCTCCTGCAGCCCCAGAGAAAAAGAGGAAAAAAAAACCAAAAAATAAATTCTGACACTTTTTTTTTTTTTTTTTACAATTCTCTCCTACTTTAAAGTACCCTAGAGTCTACAGTATGGCTGGTGATTCTGTTATGAGTGGGTCACCGAGGAGGATGGCAGGAACAGGCTACGCCACCTGAAAACCAGAGAGGTTGGTAACTAAGTGGATTGCAGACCCCTGATCTTATCCACACAACTGGCAGTAGCCGTGGAGCCTACCTACGATGCCTTAGATGCCTCTGCACAGACGGAGAGCTAACTAAGCATAAAACAAGAAAGGTGAAATCTAAACTGCCCCGGAGCAGACCACAAAGGAATAGATAGCCCCCAAACATATATTGGCGGTGAGACAAGTTGAAACACAATTGCAGGCAGAAAATAGACTGAGCAAATAATGGGGCCCAAACTGACTAGATAGGATAGGAAAGACACTGTCTGCAATCACGCAAAAAACCCTGAGAAATCCAACACGTCTGATGTACAAAAAAAACACTGAAGTCTCACTACTTCGCCCCCACTATATCAGCACTCCCGTATAAACTGGAAGCAAAGCAAAAGAGACCAATATAACTGGGGACTGAACAAACTGACACGAGCTGTAACATATGGAGCGGTGGCCCAGCACAGCCCCCAGCAGGGAGCAAGCTGAACCCGCACAACAAGCAGAGAGAGACAAAACCAGATCAGATGCAAAGGATTAGCAAATAACCAATTAGCTGAACAATGCAGGATCAGGGCAGGAGACATCAGAATGCACAGGAAAGCAATCACCAGAAGGGATTGAAGGAAGTCTGCTGACTTAAATACTCCAATCAGTAACCCCAGATCTCCAATCGTCATCATCAGGTGGCAGACCTCTTTCAATCTGGCCAGCTCCACTATCTCCAGTAACCACCAGAGGAAGCCCTGAAAGAGAATTCACAACAGTTCCCACCAGGAATGGCCCCACAGTTCAGTACTCACTGATATATTAAAAAAACACAATCCTCACCTCTCCTCGTGCCACCCGTGCTGCTCCCAGCTCGGCTCCAGTCTCAGCAGCTGCAGTCTGCCCGGCACACAGCAGCTACATGATGAAGTGATGTTATCGTGCACCTGCAGTGTCAGGGGCAGAGGGGAATGATGGGAGAGGGAGTGTCATCTGACGCTCTCTCCTAGATCATTGCTTTGAACTGTACCGGCGTCATAACATGGGTATAGTTCAATGCGAGGATGGGGGAGTCGGCGCTGGCGGCAGGTGTGCCCCCTGACCCACGGGCCCCATAGCGGCTGCGTGATGTGCCGCTGTAAGTGGCACGCGACTGGCTGGGAGCTTCTGGGGGAGCGGGGGCCCTAGGCAGCTCCCTGGTCTGCCTGCCACTAACGCCGGCCCTGTCCACAGGCTCTTCATGGGGGGGACATCACCACCTTCAGTAGAATGATATGAGGTGCTCCTGAATACATTAAATAATGTGGACACTATTCCTTTAAATGCTGTGGACATTTTACCTATTCAACAACAATATCAACCCGCTGTGACTATGGCTACAGTGGGTGGGACATCAGCCTTGTGCAAGCCTGACCTCTGCAACTCCACAACACCAAATGAATCTCATACAGAAAGGCCACTACCCCTCAAATACACCTATGGTGATGATGACAGTCCAGCATCCTTAGCAGATCTCCGGGCTCTTCTCAAGACAATCCCAACTAAAAGTGACATTGCAGCCCCCACTTATCAATTGATGGCAGAGTGTAAACAGCAGTTTGCATAATTCAGGTCAGATCTCTCATTTCCTAATTCTAGAATTGATATAATAACCAGTGATGAGCGAGCACAAAAATGCTCGTCTGCTCGTTGCTCGAGTCAAGCAAATTGGAATGCTTGGGTGCTCAACCCGAGCAACAAGCCCAATGTAAGTCTTAGGGAAACCCAAGCTTTTTTGCCGCTACCCCCCCCTCCCCGAGGTCTTTTGAGGGACTAAAAACTGCGGAATTCTATGAGAAAAGTGTTCAAATGACATTGGAACAGAATGGAGAAGACCCATGGAAGCATTTTTGACTCCCAGGTCACTGCTGTGAGCAATGTTGCATTTGAAATTTAGCGGAGAATAAGTATGTTTGCAAAAAAGAAAAAAAATACAGATCACCTTAATAGCCTGTGGTGCGGGGAAGCACAGAACCATGGAGTCATCACCTGAGTTCAACAGAGGTTTTCCAGCTTCCAAAAATTCCAAAGTTAATTGCACATAAAAGCAAGGTCACACAGGGAACAGCAGCTCACATAATGAGGAATAGAGCAACCTATTTGGAACAATAAATTGTTCTTTCTCAAAGCTCACTCGAAATGACGGCATGATTAAATACCTGCTCCAACCAATGAGCAGGTATAGCACACATGATGAATAATAAGTAAATCCCATATAATCACAAGAGAACAAAAAAAATTATAACAAAAACAACAAAGTACTATATATGAACAAAGCAAAAAAATGAAGCAAAAAATAAACATATAAAAATAAATTTAATAGTGAAACATAATTTCTTTTCTTGCATTCAAGCCATCAGAGTAACACGTATTCAGGCAGTACATCCAGTATGCTTCACACGTCATTAGGCGTCTCTCCTCCCCTTGCAGATAAAGTGAGTTTTTCAATGCCCATGACTTGAAAGAATGTTGTATCTCTGTGGTGATAGTTAATAAACTGCTTAGATGCAAACGACATTGAAGGATTCCCACTGGAGAAAGAAATAATATCAGTAATATGTTAGGGATTTTTAGCATGCAAGGTTTTTTTTCTGTTGAACTCACATGATGACTCCATGGTTCCGTGCTTCCCCGCACCACAGGCTATTAAGGTGAGCTGTTTTTTTTTTCTTTTTTGCATACACTTGTGTCTTGCTACCGTGCACACCTATAGCGTCTTTTTTAGAATAGATTGGTATGCTCAATTTTTGAGTCTTGTTGAATTTTTTGTGGTTGCGGTTATCCTATTTTTATAAAACTCTTTTAACATGACTGCAAGTCCAGACAGAGCACGTAAAGCTACACAACTATTTACCTCCAATGGGTCTATGACGGCTGCTCATTCTGACTCAGATCAATTTTTTCTGGACACTAAAAACACTTGAAAAATTAATGATAAATTAAACTAAAATCTGGCGGGATTTTACAACGCTGGACAATTATATACAGAAAAATATGATCCCAAGGGGACCACGTCTAAAAAAAGATCCCTACAACCATATATTCACAGGAGTTTTGGGAAGAATGGAATTTATTACTGAGCACTTGCTCAATTAATCTCATGCAGCTTATCATGAAATATGAAGATGAAAAATTAAAGTGTCCAGATGGAGATTAATGATATAAAATCTAGTCTTGAAAATATAGATAGTGCTAAATTTAAAGAAAATTTTCTGAATATACAGCAGTCTGTTTTGAAATTGGAAAATTGAATTATGAGTCGGAAAAAGAGCAAGTTCCAGAGTGATCTGGGAGACTACCAAATGAATCAGGTGTATGAGTGGGGCAGGTGGCAGAAATCAACAAAAAACCCTCGCCTCGCCCTACTCTCAAACGCACCAGTAATTCTTCTGAAGTCTCAGAGTGCCGCGTGTCTTTCAGCTCGTCTGATGTTGAATCTATGGACAACAGCTCTTATGAAGTTTATAATGATGGAAATTTAACTAATAATAAAGAAGGCATTAGTTCATATTTTCGCAAACCTAAGAGGAATTTTTCAAAAAATGCAAGAGGTGCGGGGGCCGCAAACATTGCAAGAAATACAAGAATGGCCACCCGCACAAGAAATAATATTAGATTCTCAAATAAATATTTAAAATGTTTTAAACATTTCTAGTCGTGATTTTACATTGGAGCAAATGCAAGCTCTTTCTCTGGGTCTCAACTTCACTGGATCGACAATTTAATCTGTTCCATGCATTACTGGATGTAAACAGATTCATTCGTAATCTGTCAAAAAACATTTTTTTAAACAAGAGTCTGAAGTGAAGAAAAGATGTTCAGTTATACAGAATGAATTCTGTGGTTTGATGTTCAATGAACAGTGTGCTGTAAAACATCTTATAGATCTACAATCAAGTAATCTAGCCACTGGTAAAAAAAAAAAATCAGTCAAGCAGAACATCTACGTACTAAGAACCCTATGTTTTACCCCATCCAATCAAGAGCTGACTGGACGGATTCCAAATGCTTATAGAACGTAAACTAAGAGCTTTGTTTGGACAATTCTGTTAAAACGAAAAAATTTAAAGGTATTTTAACCTCTAAACAACGAGATCCTGTTAGAGAGATTAAAGGTATGCATGATATAACTATTAAAAAAGCAGACAAAGGTGGCCTAATTGTAATAATGGCTACAACAATGTCTAAAAATCAAATTGTTGTTCTGTTAAATGATGCAACCACATACAAAAAATTGTCTTCTAACCTGACAATGCGTTTTCAGGAAGAATTGTTTCAATTAATTGATGAGGGTTTTTCCTTAGGAATTTTAACCAAGACGCAAATGGAATATTTGAAAGTTGATCACCCTGTTGTTCCTACCAAGTATGGTCTGCCAAAAGTTCATAAGGGTTTATCACCTCCTCCAATGTGCCCTATTCTGGCAGGTATTGGTTCTGTTACTGAGCACCTTAGTCAGTGGGTGGACTCTTTATTACAGCCACTAGTTATGCAAGTCCCAGGTTTTCTCAGAGACTCCAAGGATGTTTTACATCAATCGTCTGCTATTGTATGGAACAATAATTATCAGTGGATTGGATGTGATATTATTTCTCTATACACTTCAATACCGCAGAAGTTGGTTATCAAAGCTTTAGAATTTCATTTGACTAAATATAGTGATTATACAGTGGATTTATGTAATTTCATTATGCAGGCTATACAGTTCTTAATGAATCACATCTATTTTTCTTTTGATCGACAGTTCTAGCTTCAATGTAATGGTGTGTCCATGGGCGGTAAGCATTCACCCTCAGTGGCCAATTTGGTGATATTCTATTGGTTAGGAACTATTTTTATATTCTGATAGTAATCCCTTTTTGTCTGATATATTTTGGTATGGCAGATACATCGATGGTACACTTCTCATTTGGAATGGAGATGTATCTGCCATACCAAAGTTAGTTGATTATTTCAATTCTAATGCTTTCAACCTCCATTTCACTTGTAATAGTGATTCTCACATTATTTCATTTTTGGATTTAAAATTGCGGGGTGTGGAAGGTATTGGTATTGTGACCTCAACTCAATAAGCCACTATCGGGTAATAGTATTTTACACGCCTCTAGCAGCCATCCAAGCCACACCATAAAATCTATACCAGTGGGTGAGTTTACTAGAGTTACTAGGAATTGTAACGATGGTGCTATTCTTGAACAGGAGATTCAATTGTGTTGTAACAAATTAAGCAAAAGAGGTTATCCAGCTTGGTCTCTAAATAGAGCAAAGAGAATCGTACAAAATAAAAAACCATCTGATATGCTGATAACCAAATCTAACTGTAATTCTGACAATGGAAATGACCGAGTGATATGTCCATTCAATACAGTCCTCGATTTAAGGACATATCCCTCATTTTGAGAAATATCCTTATTCTCTATGAATATGAAGTCTTGTCTACAATTTTGTCATCTGGTTGCCAAGTTGTAGTGAAAAAAGCCAATACCTTGGCCAACCTTTTATCACCAAGTTATTATAATCCCAGAGTTCACACAAGTACTTGGTTACAGCATAATGGGTTCTATCATTGTGGTGCTTCAAGGTGTAGAACTTGTATCCACTCAGAGATAGCACACACTTTCTTGTGATAGTAGCAATAAAAAAAATATAAAATTCAACAATTTATTAATTGTAATAGTAAAAATATAGTATATCTAATCAAGTGTACTAAGTTTAATCTCTTTTATGTGGGCGGAACAACTCGCATGCTAAAAATCCGTATCCCTGAACATATTACAGATATTATTTCTTCCTCCAGTGGGAATTGTTCAATGCCATTTGCATCTAAGCACTTTATTAACTATCATCACAGAGATACAACATTCTTTCAAGTCATTGGCATAGAAAAACTCACTTTATCTGCAAGGGGTGGAGATAATAAAAGACACCTAATGACGCGTGAAGCATACTGGATGTTCTGCCTGAATACGTGTTACCCTGATGGCTTGAATGCAAGAAAAGAAATTATGTTTCACTATTAAATTTAATTTTACACATTTATTTTTTGTTTCATTTTTTTGCTTTGTTCATATATAGTACTTTTTTGTTTTTTGTTATAATTTTTTTTGTTTTCTTGTGATTTTATGGGATTTACTTATTATTCATCATGTGTGCTATAACCTGCTCATTGGTTGGAGCAGGTATTTAATCATGCCGTCATTTCTAGTGAGCAGCTTTGAGAAAGAACAATTTTTTGTAATTGGATTCCTGACACCTTTTTTCCTTTTTCTTTTCCTCTGTTTCCTTTTCTTTTTTATGTATGGTGTGCTGTTTTTAATTTTATTTCCTTTTATTTCACAATTGTCATAGTGACTGTTCATGATGATCGCATTCTGTCCATGAATGACTGATGACAGCTGATGGTCTCGGCTCCGGTGGATTAGCTCTTTAATCTGAGGAGGATGAATCATACATTGGAAGACCTACTTTGGACATACTAATCCCCTTACCCGTTTATGTGATTCAAGAGCTTTGGTTATATGTATAGTGTGACTTTTATAATATATGTAATATTAATATTGCTCAATGGATAATCGTTTATTTGCCTTGTGGATGATCTTTTCATCCAAAGTTTTTTTAGGAAGGTTGAAGCTAATTATTCATACTAGATGCAATGGGCGTTGTGTTTCTTCTTCTTTCTCTTTTGGTACCGTTTGGGAGCGACATCCAACTTTCTATATTATGCAGGTGGCGTCTATACATACTTTCTAACATCTCTGTTTCAGAGATTTAGGTAGTAATGGGACGGATTTCTGAATTTGTTAGTTACCTCCCTTTCTGGGCCCCTCCCCCTTCCCTTCTGTCTCTCCCCCCCCCCTCTTCTTTCCCTTTTTTTCCCTTTTCTCCTTTTTTCCTTTTTGTTTCTTCTTTTGTTTTTTTTGTTCCCTTCCTTTTCTTTTTTACCTCTGTTTCCTTGCATCGCCTCTCACACTCCACATCTTATTATTGGTTTATGTGTTCCACTAGTAAGGTCATATTCGGCCGCACACCGGACACTGTTGCCCATCTGTTTGCCAGAAACCAAGATGTCCGCCGCGGGGGTGCGCTGCGCATGTGTGGGCGACTCCACAGTCTCGCGTTGCCCAAGGCCTCCTTATGTGACTGCGCTGGGTACTGACGTCACTGGAGATTTCTCCTGACCAGTGCCGTCATTGGAGGGCCGGCGGTGACGCGTTGCCTGTGCTAGCTCCGCCCTTCATGCACCACGTCCTCGCGGCTGATATCGCGCACCTGTAGGCAGGGCTATTTATATGTGGCTAGCACACCTATCCACACTGCCCCCGAGGAAGCTGGATAGGCAAAACGTGCATCGGGGCACGTTCCTGGAACTTAGATATTCACCCATATGGGTAAGCACGATATGGCACTTTGATTTGCACCGTCACTTTATTCAGAAAAGAAGGTATAGCCCCATAGGTAGGCGTCTCTATGCATGCTAGCCACAGTGCTGTCTCACAAGTAGTCTCTTTATTCTGTATTTGGACATACATATACATTTTGGATATTCATGTGATTCATAGAGACGTGTGCTTGTATACATGGGGTGAGGATATGACATGGGCACTCCACTGCCCTCCTTCTTTTTGGGAATTTTCCTCATGGTGCCCTTCGTTTGTGCCTAGGCTATGAATTAGTTCTGGGGAATCTGTTTTTGTTTCCCAAACACTGATTACTTCATTTGCTATTACTATGATTTTGTGGTTTTATGTGATGTTCAATAAAAGGATTTTTTAATCTAATTCTTTCTGATGTTCTTTTACATTGGGCAGTATGCTCTTCCCATGTGTGAATCTTGCATCATTTCTAGTGAGCAGCTTTGAGAAAAAACAACTTATTGTTCGAAAGGCGTTGCTCTATTCATCATTATGTGCCACTGATGGGAGAGTAGTATCATCTCCCGGCACCTGGGCCGATGAGATTACTGCTCACATCTGGCTATCTCTGGCGTCACTGATAACAGTGACAACAGGTGCCGCTGATGGGAGAGTAGTATCATCTGCCTGTACCTGTGCTCACTGTTAAAAAAAAAAAATTATATACATATTCATTATTCACCTAATACATACATATTGATACATAATATATACATATTCACATAGAAATAAAAACACACTATACTCACCGCACACCAAATCCCCAACACCCTTGTCTCCTAGAAATAATGTAAAGTAATAAACCAACACAAAATTCCTGTCCGCCGTAGTCTAAGGTAATCTAGATTGTCCCATGGTGATCTCATGTGTAGAACAGTCACATCAGGAGATGCGACTGCTCTATCCGACCGGTGATATACTGACAGGAGATAATCGCCCCCGTGGTGAATCAGCTGATCGGCTCCATGCTTACAGCACCGCTGCACTGTGGGAAATATTACCTCCTGTCAATGTATCACTGGAGGCCCTGTAGAACAGTCACATCTCCCGGTAAATGGACTACGGCGGACAGGATTGTATTATATGTTAGTTTATTATTTTATTTTTGTTGCAGTAGATCAATGTAGTCGGTGATTAGGCAATTTAGTAAGTATGGTTAATTATGATTAATAAAGGACTTTATTCTGGCTGTGAAAGACAATAAAAGTAGCAGTCACCAGGGAGCGCAGGGAAGGCGGTGAAGGAGGAATATTAAAGGGGTGGTCCAATGCAGCTCCAACTGTAAACCTCCAATGGAGGACGATAAGCTAGGACAATGTGAGTGTACGGTCAGAGGAGCGCTAAGGACACAAGGACAAAGCAAAAGTTTCTTTAGCCCACAACGCGTTTTGATGGCAGTCTGTCTTCATCAGGTGGCAGTTTATTCATTAAAAGACAGAAATCGGTATATATGCGACAAGTGGCCAATCAGTGGTCAGAACAATTGAGCACATGATTAGCAAGTCACATGACAGAATGAAGTTACAAGAAAAAAATAAAGGGAAGGAAATGTTTAAAAAATGCATAATAAAATACCTAAAACAATGTCATAAAATGAAATTAAGAACATATGTGTTATAGTAAAAAGAATGCACATATAATATAATAAATTAAGCTAATAAAAGAATAGATAAGATTATCTCGTCACTTTTTCAATAGTTAGGTTCAGTCCCTCTGGTGCTAATGTGCCCAACTTAAAAATCCAAAAACTTTCCCGGTTAATTAGACTGCTATAGCGATCAGGTACAGTATCTAGTATGTAATCAATAATTATTAATTTAAGCGATTTTGGATCTTTCTGGTGCCTATTTAAAAAATGTTTGGACAGGCTGTGTAAAAGGTAGCTATTCCGAATGTTCTGCCTATGTTTGTTGAGCCGTGTGTGCATAGTCTGTATAGTGCAGCCTACGTATTGGAGCCCACAGCTGCATTCCAATAGGTACACAACATAGATTGATTGGCAGTTAAGAAAATGGTTGATTTTATAACAGATATTTAGCAGTTTTACAAGCGAAACAACCATGATTCTTAACTGGTTGAATTCCGGACCCGTGCGAGGGGCGCAGGGTTGTATTGCTCTGCGCAACAAAATTTCACAAGGTCACCCGCAAGAATGAACAAATACTTCATCAGGAGTTTTTTTTTTATTTTCACATGTGGTTGATTATACGTTGTCAAAAAACTCCATTTGCCAAAATTAAAAGTGGATGGGACATTGGTGTTTTTGTTTTTTTTATCTTGTCTTTACAGTCTTTCTAGGAAAAAGTTTTGCTTTTTTGAAATGCATCCTGCACTAATTTTTTTGGGTAACCTTTGTTAAAAAAACGTTTCAAAATATTTGCTTCAGTATTAAAATCTGAATCTCAAGTACAATTCTTCCTAATTCTCCAATATTACCCATATGGGATATTGAGGATCCACTTCAGGAGGTGGCCGCTGTTGAAATCTAAATAACTATTTACATCTACATTCTTAAAATGAGTTGATGTAAAAGATGACTTACAGCGTCCACATGCACAACAAGATCAAAGAACTGGATCGAACTATTTGACATATTGGCAGTAAAAGACAACCCCCAGGGGTTCAAGTTAAGGCTATGGACAAACTCCAAAGCTTCTGTTTCAGTACCAGTCCAAATTATGAATAAGTTGTCAATAAGACAACGGTAAAGGGCTATTTTACTGGTTGCCAGGTCCGACTGCGCGAGGAAGACGGATTTGAAAGCCCCCATAAACAGATTTGCATAACTGGGGGCAAATCTCGTCCCCATCGCGCAGCCTTTGACCTGGCAGTAAAAAGAATGCTCAAAGGTAAAGACATTGTTGTTAAGTGCAAAACTGATAGCATTCTTAAGAAAGCCCTTTTGTGGTAGGGGCAACTGGTCATCTACTGAGAGAAAATAGTTGATTGCCTCCATACCATGGTCATGCAGTATATTGATATAAAGGGCCTGGACGTCCATTGTTAAGAGAACGCAGTTAGTCACAGTGGGTGAATTTGGAGAACATCAATCAGATGGGAAGAATCCCTAAGGTAGGAGTATAGGCTAATCACACATTTTTATAGAAAAAGGTCCACATAATGAGACAGATTGTTGGTAATGGAGTTGATACCACAAATAATGGGGCATCCTGGGGGGTTCAAAGCATTTTTGTGGACTTTAGAAAGAAAGTAAAAAAAGGGAATTCTAAATCAGGAGATACTGAGGAACTTAAACTCTTTCTCATTTAAAATGTCTAAGGAGTGGGCTCCATTAATAAATAAAGTGTATTCCAGAAAGGTTTTAGTGGATGTGTCATGATCCAACTTGTGATAATAGCTGCTGTATTAATATCTGTTTATTTTTTAAAGCATTTTAAAAAAATTGCGTGGGCTCCAGCATAATTTTCATAACCAACCTAGGGAAAGCCGATGGCTGAGGGCTAGAGTTGAGTGAAACAGGTCGGTCAGATTAAAAAATCGCCGACTTTCGCCAAAGTCGGGTTTCGCTGATCGAAACCCGACCCTAGTGTGAGGTCGGCCATGAGGTCGCTGATCAGCTCGCCAAAGTCACGTTTCAAATTATGCTTTCAGCGCCTTTTCTCACCCAATGATGGAGGACGCACACTGTGGGCAACGCGATAACATGCACAGCGGCCAGCACCATCTTAGAGAAGGGCATTGAAGTGATTGGCTGGCTTTGTGTGGCGTCACAGTGGGTATAAAAGGCTGTGAACGCCGAGCGCCATCTTACTTCTGCCAATCTTACAATAGGGAGAGGTGCTGCTGCTGATTCTGAACAGGGAGAGCGTTAGGCAGGGAAGAAGAAAAAAAAACTGCTTCTGCTGATAGCGCTTTTCACTGTACAGATAGTGTGCAGTGAAAGGGGAGAATTTTTGTTGTGTGCAGCAGCGCTGGTGGTGATTAGGATGCCTTTTAAGGCTACCTGCTAGCTGCATTGCTGTGTGCACACTGCTGTTCAAACTGCTTTTTTCAAAACACTCCAAATTTTATTATTTTGTCCTGGTGAGTTACTGAGCGTTCATTTTTTCACACACCGTCTAGCGGTATACGCTCCTCACACACTACCGTGTATTCCGGCTGGTATCACGGACAAATACAAGCTATCTGGGTGTGACTCTGGAAGAAAAAGCCGAGGAGTTTATCCATTTTTCCAGACCTACACCTTAGAGTTGTGTCCATTTTTCAAACAGTTTCGTATATCTGCTGTTTGATTACAGTCAAAACTAGACAGAGACAGCGTGTGTCAGTCCATATACAAATACACGGAGCTTGACAATTTTCCATACAGACACCGTCTAGCGGTGTACGCTTCTCACACACTACCATGTACCGGCTGGTATCACGGACAAATAGAAGCTATCTGGGTGTGACTCTGGAAGAAAAAGCCGAGGAGTTTTTCCATTTTTCCAGTCCTACACCTTAGAGTTGTGTCCGTTTTTCAAACAGTTTCGTATATCTGATGTTTGATTACAGTCAAAACTAGACAGAGACAGCATGTGTCAGTCCATATACAAATAAACGGAGCTTGACAATTTTACATACACACACCGTACAGCGGTGTGCGCTCCTCACACACTACCGTGTATCGGCTGGTATCACGGACAAATAGAAGCTATCTGGGTGAGACTCTGGAAGAAAAAGCCGGAGTTTGTCCGTTTTTCCAGACCTACACCTTAGAGTTGTGTCCGTTTTTCAAACAGCTGCGTATATCTGCTGTTTGATGACAGTCAAAACTAGACAGAGACAGCATGTGTCAGTCCGTATACAAATACACGGAGCTTGACAATTTTCCATGCAGACACCGTCTAGAGGTGTATGCTCCTCACACACTACCGTGTACCGGCTGGTATCACGGACAAATAGAAGCTACCTGTGTGTGACTCTGGAAAAAAAAACGAGGAGTTTTTCTGTTTTTCCAGACCTGCACCTTAGAGCCATGTCCGTTTTTCAAACAGTTTCGTATCTCTGCTGTTTGATGACAATCTAAACTAGACAGAGACAGCGTGTGTCAGTCCGTATACAAATACACGGAGCTTTGCAATTTTCCTTACACACATCGTATAGAGCTGTCTGATTCTCCAACAGTATTGTATATCTGCCGTTCACATTACAGTCACTTTTATACCTAGTCACCGTGTGTGTGTGACACTCCGTAAATACATATACGGAGATTGTTAGTTGCAGAAAAATCGTATACAGCTGTACACTTCTGATACAGTTCCATATATCTGCTTGCTGGATTACGGTCCAATACATACTGTGAGAGCGCCTGTGACTAACATAATATATACGTAGATTTAATTTGTTTAATACACCTTACACAGCTGGATGCTCCTCATACAGTACCATCTCTCTGCTGGTATTTTTGGTAAATTTTCCCAAACATGAGGAAGTATGGTGGAAGAGGCCGCGGACGTGGGCAGGGGGGTGTAGATGGTACTGATGGTGGTGGTTCATCGGCTGGTTCTGGCAAAAGCACAGTAGCAGCTAAAGCAGGAGGTGTTGAGCCTACGTCATCCTCTGGCCCAAGAAGGCCTGTAAAGTTGCCTTTTCTTGGAGTAGGAAAACTGCTTTTAAAGCCGGAGTATAAGGAACAGGTTTTGGCGTACATTGCTGAAACAGCCACCAGCTCTATTGCCTCCTCGTCTAAACGGTCGAAACCTGCAAGCACGGAGTCATAAGTGCAGGGTTCTGGTCATAAAAAACCTGTTTCCTTGTGTCCTTCACCCCCACCAAAAGTTAAGGATGCAGCAGCCCACACTTCAGATTACTCTATGGAGCTCTTTTCACATACCATGCCTGGGTTATCCAGTCAAATCCTGAATTCCCCAGTCCAAGATGAATCTTACATGGAGTGCACTGATGCGCAGCCACTGTTAGATGATTCTGCTGGTACATTGACCCACAGCACTACATTGCCCTCGCAGTCTATTGAGCCAGAATCTGACCCTGATGAAACCCAGGTGCCCCTTCCCGCATGCTATAAATGGTGACACAGAGGAAGGTAAAGAGGAAGGTGCAGATGACTTTGAAGAGGAGGTGATGGATGACCCAGTTCTGGACCCGGATTGGCATCCATTGGGGGAGGAGGGTGGCACTGGCAATAGTTCAGATAAGGAGAAGGATCCGCAGCAGGCATTGACATCGCAGCAGCGGTTATCTAGCAGGCCCGTAGCTGTCCTAAAATGTGGAACAAAATCTAAAAGAGTTGCAGGACAGCTTGACCAGACGGTCAACTTAGCACAGCGTGCAAGGCCAGAAAATGTTTACCATAGTAGGAAGAGTGCAGTGTGGCACTTCTTTGTCCAAAAAACCTACTGATGAGGCAAAGGTTACCTGTAAGAAGTGCGGAAGGACCTTTAGCCGAGGTAAACAACTCAGAAATTTGAATACCAGTTGCATGCTTAGACATTTAATCAACATGCACTTGCAAGCGTGGATGGACTACAAAACCTCAGGTAGCACATGTGCACCTGCTCCGACTGAAGGTAGCCAACAACGCTCCATCGATACCCCCACTGCAAGACCACCGCCACCATTAAGCACACCACCAGCACTAAATGTGGAGGTGTCGTCGCAAGGCCAAAGCACTCAGGGAATCACAATGGTTTTGCAACACAACACTGAATCTAGGCCATCACCACCAATACGATCACCAACCCCCTCTCACTCCATCCGGTCCACCGCTACTTCCCCCATATGCAGCTCTCCAGTCCAGCTCACCCTACCAGACACTCTGAGCAGGACAAGAAAGTACTCATCCTCTCATCCGCGTACACTGTGTTTGACCGCCTACATTGCCAAACTAATCTCATTAGAGATGATGCCCTACCATTTGGTTGAAAGCAAAGCTTTCCGCGAACTCATGGCCTGCGCTGTCACACACTATGACCTACCCAGTCAGCACTTCTTTTCTCGAAAAGACCGCATTGTCCATGCACTAAAACAGTCAGTGAGTGGAAAGGTGCAACTTACAACGGATGCATGGACCAGTAGGCATGGCCAGGGCCATTACGTGTCCATCACTGCGCACTGGGTTAATGTGGTGGATGCAAGCTCCACTGGGGACTTCGGCGGTGGTGTCGGGGTCGTAAACGACAATAAATCCTCATTCACCAGTCATTCCAAATCATTGTGTGAGCGCAAAACATCTGGTACCAATTAAGAATGACTCAGACACGCAGCTGATTCAGTCTTAGCTAATGTCCCGCATCCACACCTGTCAGGAGCAGTACAACAACTGGCTTTATTTACAAATACACAATACTATATTGAGTGTTAGGGGAAGGCGTGCATTAGGCGGGGTTTATGCAGTATACATCTAGTGTCCAGTCTCTCTCTGATTCGTCAAAACGTCTCCCGATGGTTACTTCTTCTTCACATTCCTGAGTTATCTTTTTTTAGGAGAAATGAAACTTAACTTAACTCTTTAGACACTGAATTTAAGTGAAAGTGAACACTGGCAGCCATCTTTAATACAGTTACATTTGCATTAGCAAGCAATTAGGAAAAACTTATTGTTTCACAGTATAAAAGTATAAAAGTTATATAAGAAAATATATTTTCACCTTGACAATCCCCCCTAAACACTAAGTTTTTCCCTTAATGAAAGATCCTTCGAGACTGTCCATGCGATGGGAAAAGGGGAGGTGGATTTCTTCATCCAGACACCTCAGAAGCTCTCCCCTAGCGAGAGGCCTCCAGGCAGCTGAACCCTTCACTAACCTCACATGGAGTTCTCCCGCTGTCCCTAAACTAAGTCTCTTAACATCATCTGAGAATGGGGGGTTTTGTCTACTCTCTTGAGGGGAATTTACTTAGGGATCTCCCCTAGATCAGTACCATCATACTCTGGTGGGTCTACTTCTTGATTGAGGAAGGTGCCAGTCGGAGTTGCTTTGGCAATAACCTTTTTATACAAGGGAATAACACAACAAAGAGTTATCGATCCAATTACAAGGAGGGCAATCAGTACTATACAAGCTTGTTGAAGGAATCCCTTGAGTCCACCCAACCAGCCGGAAAAGAAAGATGTGTCTACTCCAGCATTAGTTTTCAATTCTGCTGCTAACCCAGTTATCTTTTTAAGGGCTATCATGGTTTTTCCATTCACTCCAGAGTTCTGAGGGATATAGGTACAACACTCCTCTCCCACCATACCACAAACTCCTCCTTTCTCAGCTAATATCATATCAAGGGCTAGTCGATTTTGGAGTGTCATTCTAGTGTTAGGGCCCAATTCTTCAACTATACCTTGGAAGGCATCTTGGCTGAAATTGACAAACCTTTGTTCACTGTAATATATGTAATTGATCCATTCAACATTTTTATTAATCTGCACCTGTGGGATTATAGAAGCAAAGCCAGCATAGATCTGGTTCTGGGCTTTAAATTGGTCAGGCACCCCCCTTGGCACTCCAATAGCATCAATATTTACTAGTGGATCTTCTTCATAACTCATATGGAGCTGATCGAGGCTTCTCCTTTTCCTGGTAGGTTCATCAGGTATCTTTGGATCCCAGGGTAGAATCTTGAACTGCATAGCTAGTTTAACAAGGGTGCATTGGCCTGTCCAGGCATTTGGCAACCTAGGACGGAGCTTACCATCTCCACATAACCAATAAATGTCATACATATATTGTGTATGTTTGATTAACAAGTCAGTATCTAGAGAACTATTCTCTTTGCAGAAACCTGTCTCGAAGATCCCTACTGGTGTACCTGTGGTGTCGTGGGAATTATAGCAGGTGTAATTGTCAGCTAATACAGTTACTTCTCCTGGGACCTTTAGTTTGGGTTCCTTATGAATTAGTGGGACGTAATCTGGGCAATCAGTGGGCTTCAAACCTTTCAACAAATTCATGACACAGGCAGTGGTGTTGTCATCAGGGAAAAGCAATGCATGTGTGTATAGGTGTGTATTCGCAGCAGCACAAGCAATACATCCTACAGAGATATTCTGGACTTTTACATTGTACCTCACCCATTCTAACCACAAATTTTTCCTTGGGGCTGTTTGTGTTTCTCTGGAGAAAACCTCTTGCCAACTGAGACCTGGAATGGGGATCACTTCATTAACTACATTTTGCAAACGCTCACCTGGGCCTATTTTAGGTGTACTGGTAACGGGGGCCTTGGTTGGTCTGAAGCTAATATCCTGAAGCCGTATATGGCCTAAATATGCATAAGGTCCAGCACTAAATACATAATTATAATGCCTTCCTAGTACGAACGTCTGCAGATCAGCAGATTGAGGGCTTTCAAGATTTAGGAGAAGGGGGTGACAGCTTCTACCCCATTTACAGCCCCTAAATGGTTGCAGAAGGGCTGTTAGATGCATTCTCTCACGAAGACTCCTACCCGTCCCATCCTTGGGGAACATGGCTTCGCTAGGTTTATATCCCCAATCATTCCCCGTACTCCAGGCAGCATCTGTCCAATAATGACAATTATTGTTGTCTTGTCTGGTAACACACATATAGAACTGGATGATCCCCTCTACCACCCGTTCAGTCTCAAGGCACTTGACTACATCACAGAAATCAAATCGCCAGATATTCACCGGGGCTGTCAGGTTTACCCAGAGAATAAAGGGACCAGAATTCTTATTTACAATAGGGGCCGAAGAGGTAGGGGCGAGGATGGCCCCCAGTCCCAAGGTCAAAAACAACAGCAACATTTCCCTTCAGTCACTACTGTGACTAAACACTGGTTCGGTCTCTTTTACAGTGTGAAGCATGAATCCAGGTGCTCTTTCCTTCAAGTTTTACTGCAGTGGGGGTGACCAGGATCACCGTGTGGGGTCCTTCAAATCTCGGCTGGAGACAATCTCTGCGCACAAACTTTTTCACATACACCAGGTCTCCTGGCACAAAGTCATGGACCACGTCACCTGTGGATTCTGGAAGAGAAGCAGAAACTGTAGAGTGGGTGTTAGACAGTTCCTTAGACAATGCAATCACAAATTGTACAACTTTATCATTTGTCTCAGACAACTCTTGTGGCCTAATGTCTCCTATTTTAGGTGGAGCACCAAAAAGAATCTCAAAGGGAGTCAGGCCGTGTTTTCCCTGTGGGGTGTGTCTGATATGGTATAGGACCACGGGGAGCAAATCTGGCCATGGGAGTGGGTGGTCCTGGCTCATTTTAAGCAACTGGGTCTTAATTGTGGAGTTCATTCTCTCAACTTTGGCTGAACTGGAGGGGTGATAGGGGGTGTGCAGACCCAAATCTGTCCCTAACATGTGCCACAATTCCTCGTAGACATTAGCAGTGAAGGCTGGGCCTTGATCTGATTCAACAACTTCGGGAATTCCAAATCTGCACGAAATTTCAGTGATGAGCTTCTTAGCTGTAGTTTTGGCAGTCATGTTGGTCACTGAGTAGGCTTCGGGCCATCCTGAGAACATATCCACAGCCACTAGGACGTACTCATACTTTCCTGACTTGGGCATCTGAATATGATCAACCTGGATTCTCTGCCAAGGGTAGTCTGGTTTGGCAAGATGCTGAAGTGGAACCTTGGCGGTGGCTGTTGGGTTACAGATGGCACAGACTGGGCAGGCTCTTGAGTAGGCTGTGACAGTGGTAGAGATTCCTGGGGCCCAGTAGAGCTTCTTGATACAGGCCAGAGCTTGGTTCTTTCCTCGATGAGTTGATCCATGAGCCCATGCTGCAACGGCTGGATACATTCTTTTGGGTAGACAGGGTTTCCCATCCACCTTATAGAGTCTAGGAAATTGGTATTGTCCGGCAGAACTACGATTCCCATGAATGGCTCCTGCAGCTTCCCACTGCTTCTTTTCTTCTTTAGAGGTCAACTTTTGTTCTTCCCACAATCTCTCTTCAGGTGGTCGGGCTGGCTTCCAGACAGATCTGGTGGCAGGGTATTCCATTTCCATGTCTTCTATCAACTCCCTCTTCTTTCTTCGGGCTTCGGACTTCTCAAAGTCTCGTTCTTCTTCGGCTTGGGTAGCTTCTTTGGTTGCCTGTTCTCTTGTTTGTGCTCTGGTAAGCACAGGCATCACAGGTGTATCAGTGCCTTCCCAACAGGGTTTTTCTGGTGCTGTTTCTTCTTCTTCCCACTTTGCTGAGACATTCTTTATGGCAGCAGCTTTGGCAGCTTGATCTGCTAAATGGTTTCCTCTAGTCTCCTTCGAATTGACTTTCCCGTGAGCTTTGACCTTGATCACCGCAATTTGTACAGGTAGCTCCAATGCCTTCATCAGGGCTTTAATCCTTAGTGCATGTTTAACAGGGGTTCCTGTAGCCGTAATGAACCCTCGGGACTTCCACAGGAATCCAAAATCGTGACAGATTCCATAGCCGTATCTTGAGTCAGTGTAGACATTGGCCGTCTTCCCTTCTGCTAGATAACATGCTTGTTGTAGGGCCACAAGTTCGGCTTCTTGAGCCGAAAGGTGAGGTGGCAAGGCTTCAGCCAGAAGGACTTCTGTTTCAGTGGTGACCGCATATCCAGTGTGGAACTTGCCATAAGAGTCTGCAAATCGAGATCCATCAGTCCATAGTTGCAAATCAGGGTTGAGAAGTTCTTGAGTTACCACATTTTGTGGTGCAGAGGCTTCTTGTTCCAGTGCTTTTACACAGTCATGCGGGTCATCAGGTGACCTCCCGTCTGGTAAGTCCTTATACCCGTCAGGGAACTCCCCCCTAGAATGTGGAAGCAAAGTGGCTGGGTTGATGGTAGTACATTTCTGGAAGGTGATGTTGGAGGGCAGAAGTAGAGAGCACTGAAGTCTGAGATGTCTTTGGCTCGTTAGATGCTTAGGAGATGTTTGTTGGAGGACAGCAGAGAGATCATGTCCAGCTTGAATGACCAAGTCATGACCAAGTGCTATGTCAGCAGACTTATCCAGAAGAACATGGGCTGCATGCACAGCCTTGAGGCAGGAAGGAGCAGTTCTGGCAACAGGGTCTAGCCTGGCTGAGTAGTAGGCCAGAGGACGGAAACGATCAGCATGTTTCTGTGCCAGCACACCAGAGGCATGTCCTTCAGATTCTGAAACAAAGAGATGAAACGGCTGAGTGTAGTCAGGGAGACCCAGAGCAGGGGCGCTGACAACAGCTTCCTTGAGAGCCAGGAAACAGTCCTTTTGCTGAGCATAGATATACGGATTTTCAGCATGATCCCAGTCCGGTCCTCCAGTCTTGAGGCAATCATACAAAGGTTGCATGAGTCTTGAAGCATCCGGAATCCACTGTCTGCAGTAGGTAATGAGTCCTAAGAAAGACTGCATAGCAGAGTATGTCTTTGGATAAGGGATATCCTCGATTGCATGTTTTCTGTCCTCGGTGAGGTGTCTCGAGCCTTGAGAGATGCAGTGTCCGAGGAAGACGACTTTCTCTTTGCACCACTGGACCTTGGCCTTTGAGACTTTGCAGTTGGCAGAATGAAGAAAAAGGAGCAAGGACTCAGAAGCAGCAAACAGATTCTCTTCAGTTCCACAGAGGAGTAGGTCATCAACATACTGGAGAAGCGTGACATGAAGATTCTGTAACACCCACGGATCCAGGGTCATCTTCATAGCATGAGTGAACTGGTTAGGGGAGTTCTGGGCACCCTGCGGTGTCCTGGTCCAGGTCAGCTGAGATCCTTGAAACGTGAAGGCAAATAAAAACTGTGAGTCTTCATGAAGCGGGACACTGAAGAAAGCATTAGCCAGGTCAATAACGGTGAAGAGTGTTGCTGAAGTAGGCACTTGAGAAAGCAAGGTGTTTGGGTTGGGTACCACAGGAGTTTCCAAGATGGTGGCTGAATTGACTGCTCTGAGGTCCTGTACAAGTCTGTACTTCGGAGGGTCTCCAGGAGCTGTCTTCTTCTTCACTGGAAACAGGGGTGTGTTACAGGGTGAAACACATCTGATTAGCACTCCAGAATGTAAGAGGGAGGTAATCTGAACTCCAAGGCTCCGCTCTTGGGCAGCCTTAAGCGGATACTGAGGTAGTCTGGGGTATGGGTGCCCAGGTTTGAGGTGGACTTTTACTGGAGGCACTTTGAGCAGACCCACATCCTCAGGTCCAGTTGACCACAGAGTGGTAGGTAGATTGGGCAAATCCGGGGAAGGTGTCGTTTGCAGAGTCATCATCATCAGAGGGAAAGCCTTAAGGACACAACGATCTTCAGTGCCTTGTTGTGAGGCAGGATCTTGTAATTGCAATTCCATCCCTTGATCACCGAAGATGATGGTAGCGTGAAGCCTTTGAAGGAGGTCAGCTCCTAGAAGGTTGACGGGGCAGGTTTCAGACACCAGAAATTTGGCAAAGACACCAGAGAATGGGCCAGCTGGGACGGGAACAGTGAGTGGTGATGAGGTTTGTTGACCTTCAACTCCAATACATGTGAGGAAATCTGAAGACAGGGAGATTGTAGGAGGCAGCTGAGATGACGAGATAACAGAGGTGGCCGCCCCAGTGTCCACTAAGAACTTGAGAGGTTGATTGTCCACTTCCAGGGTCACTGTACCACAAGACGAGGAAGTACAGGTGGCGGGAAAAGTGGGCACCGGTTGGCCTGAACTTCATGAGTGTGGAGGAGGAAGAGGTCTCTGAGGGTGCCCCCTGCGAGGACAACTTCTTCTCATATGACAAGGGCTGGCACACTCCCAACACAGAGGTCTCCCTTGGTCATCACGAACTGGTCTGTCCCTGTAGTTTTGGCCCTGGGACCCTCTCGGCCTCAAGCGTGGTGATCCATACCGATCCTGAGCCTGATACACCATAACAGGTACTTCTGAGGCTTCTGCCATATACATGGCTGGTTTCTTCTTGCCTTTGTCCTTCTGTGCTTCCTTCTCTGCTTCCTTTTCTGCTTCTTTTTCTTCCCTTTGAAGCATTTTCTGATAACTCTTCACAACAGTGAGGGCCTGTTTTAGGGGACCATCAGGTAATTCGGGACGAAGCTTCATGACCCTATCCTTCAGTGGATCTTCCAGACCATCAATAAAAGCACGGACCAACAAGGCTGCCTGCGTCTTCACATGAGTTGAATAACCCAAGTCTTCAAACTGCATAGTTAGTCTGGCAGCGTATTTCTCCACAGCTTCACCAGATTCTTGTTGTATATCCTGTATTGATCCTGCTTCGTCACAGAGACGATCCTGGGCCCACTTTGTGAGTTGAGCGATAAACTCCTTTCCAGACTTGAACTTGTTGAGAGGTCCTGCTTTAGTGGGGTCCAATTCCTTCATGATGGTGGGGAGAAAATATTCGGAGGCTTTGATTGAGGTGATGCCTGATAGATCAGACCATGTAGCCCCGTAGATGCTCCTAGTCTGTTCCAGTTTCCTTACATACTGCATGGGAAATTTGTCCGGGTCAGGTAACTTGTTAACAATAGCATCAATTTGTACCGGAGTGAAGGGTTTGTATTTCAGCTTCAGCCCTTCTTCTTCTTCGTCATGTGTCACTGCCTCATCCTTCGGGGCAGTTGGGGGTGCTGTGGGTATTACCTCATCCAGGGGCTTTATACCTGTGTGCATCAGTGGTATCATGTATTCAGCTACCAAGGGCATGATGCCCTCTAATCCGGATTCATGGTAACAGACGATCCTAACTTCTTGTAAATCGAGATCTGGGGTTGATTGGAGACAATTCTTGATGACTTCAACGTGTTCCTTCATACAGGGGCCCAGTGGGTATCCAAAGAGTCCTGAAGATATCAATGGTATAGCCAAAGTTCTACGAGGAAGTGTATCTCTCCCTAGCCGTCCTGCAAAGATAAGCACTGTCTGTAAGGCGGTCTGCAATATTGTACGGCAATGCTCGGGTGTCCTGTAATCATATATAGGGCCTGCAGTGTGTAACACTATATCACAGGGCAAATTCCCTCCCTGGGTGGACATAGCGTCTCCTGGATGCAAGGGGCCATAATTGGTAAGGTAGGCCTGACACTCTTGGGTTATGGCTGGGCCTCCCTTTTTAGCTATCTGTTGGGCCAAACCACCTCTATGCGACAGGGTAGAGTTAGCTGGGTTCACTATGACTCCTACCTGGTGGGTAACTATGTCCCCATACCCCACTGAGAAAAGAACCTGGGAGCCCTGAGGTGTGATGTAATAGCGTGAATGACAGGGGAACCAGATTTCAGGGTCATGGGGCAACCTAGAGGATTTGTTGAGAGGGGTAGGTAGTGGGCTCCTTCCGGGCCGGGGGGATTCGAACGGACCTAATAGCAGTGGCGGGGCAGGGGGAATTGTAGCAACCTGATTGTCAGAATCTTCTGATCCCTCATCATCTCCGATAGCTTGGCGCCTCATACGCATTACGGACCGGAAAGCCGTACTGCCGGTCAGGGCATCAAGAGTGAAGGGACCTTGACCAGGTGTATTTACAAATATCACAGTGGGTTGCACCGGGAGACTAGGCCCAGAGGCCGGAACAGAAACAGGAACATTAGAGGTGGGAACAGCATCGGTCGGTGCCGGAGGTTTCTCAGGAAGTGGTGGTCCCTGATAGTACTCGCCGGAAAGTGTTACCAGCGGACATAGTGGCTGGGGAGGAATTCCGGGTGCACCAAGATGGCTGCCGGTGGAGGCGTGGCATGCCCCACTTCCGTCCATGGTCTGGGCGGAACCCCAAGGACGGCCCGCCCCACACACACGGCAGGTTTCCACCCAGGTTGGATTCTGCACGCCACAAACAGGACACACCCACGCTTCTGGAGAGCTCGT
This sequence comes from Dendrobates tinctorius, assembly GCF_039654945.1. NCBI lineage: Eukaryota > Metazoa > Chordata > Amphibia > Anura > Dendrobatidae > Dendrobates > Dendrobates tinctorius. Next base: position 11,654,040 of record NW_027361866.1, read on the forward strand.
CTTGTCGCCATTATAGGGCGGTGGTTGGAACTGCATTTTCATCATCAGTGGCACGGCGGCCATTTTACAATCTATAAGATCACAGTTCAAAGGCATTTTATAACCAAACACAGGTTCCGCATTGTCTGATCCTCCTTCCCCATCAATCTCTTTCCATCCTTCATTCTTCAAGCCTCGCGCAACTCGCAGATGAGCTTGTGCTTGTTCTAACAATCCTTTATCTTTCAACATGCCTCGTTTGTTCTCTATGAGATTATGCCACATAGCCGGCTGTAATCTCCCTGACGAGGGCAATCCTACATGCTTATACAATCTCTCAACATTCTTGACTGCCTTCTTGCCTTCCCGTGACGCTACTATTGCCTTGACCTCCACAGCATCCTCATCTAACTTGTGGGGCACAGACTTCTTCTGCTTTAAGATACGCAGCATGACTCTTACAGAATACTATGGTTCTCTGCAGAAAAACCACTGGTAGCGATATCAACACTGATGTTCCACAGTACGGAGCCTCACGTTCGACGTACTAGGAAAAGAGCCTCGCGCTCAATATTTCCTTTCCCTAACCTTGAACAGCAGTGATTAACAGATTATCCTGCCACGATATTCCAACAGTCGGGAGGCGGTCTCCTAGTGAGAGCCCTCCACAGAAATACAGGTGGTCCCTTCTCGGGACGTCTTAATTACCTAGCTGGTACAATATCACAGAGGCTGCATCTCCTATCCCTTCCTCTAAGTTGCCCCACAATCTTCAACTAGCTCAATTTATCACTCCACTTCACTACTAGACAATAGTCACGGGTAGGGTGGTTAAATGGAGTACAATGACCGGTGGAGGAGGTGTGGTGTACACGAGGATGCGCAGAATGCGACGTCTCTCAGTTGCTGGTTCAGAGCGTGGCACAGGATCGCACTCAGTCTCACCACTCGACCGGTCACCCCTCAGACCCAAGGAGACCACAGACAAACCAATAACGGCTGAGACACTAGCAAGTGTGACACATACAGTGTATATGATCTCACTTACCGTGTTTCGGAGGGTGATCAGTCCTCGAGGTCAGCCACTACAGGTATCATCCACAGACATCCAGGCATGGGTCCAGAGGAGCCTCGGATCACTGTCCACGCCCCACGTTGGGCGCCAAATTGTCGGGGTCGTAAACGACAATAAATCCTCATTCACCAGTCATTCCAAATCATTGTGCGAGCGCAAAACATCTGGTACCAATTAAGAATGACTCAGACACGCAGCTGATTCAGTCTTAGCTAATGTCCCGCATCCACACCTGTCAGGAGCAGTACAACAACTGGCTTTATTTACAAATACACAATACTATATTGAGTGTTAGGGGAAGGCGTGCATTAGGCGGGGTTTATGCAGTATACATCTAGTGTCCAGTCTCTCTCTGATTCGTCAAAACGTCTCCCGATGGTTACTTCTTCTTCACATTCCTGAGTTATCTTTTTTTAGGAGAAATGAAACTTAACTTAACTCTTTAGACACTGAATTTAAGTGAAAGTGAACACTGGCAGCCATCTTTAATACAGTTACATTTGCATTAGCAAGCAATTAGGAAAAACTTATTGTTTCACAGTATAAAAGTATAAAAGTTATATAAGAAAATATATTTTCACCTTGACAGTGGAACAGTGCTGCCTAGCCCACGGTATAGGAAACAGATGGCTGTAGGCTGTTGCTCCTCCTCCTTCTCATCTATCAGCGAAAGCTCGTCCACAGAGTGCAGTAGCACGAGCACTACATCCGCAGCTGGCACACGAGGTGTCCAACTATCAAACAGCTAGTGGTAAGCATCAGCAGGCTGTGTTAAAGATGATGTCTTTGAGCGACAACAAACACACCGCGGAGGTACTGGCCGACTACTTGCAGTGACAAACAGAGTCATGGCTGGGCAGTCTACATCTTGAGGCAGGCAAGGTAGTCAGTGATAACGGCCGTAATTTTGTGGCAGCCATAGCTCATGCAAAACTCACACACATACCTTGCCTGGCTCACACTTTGAACCTGGTGGTGCAGTGCACCCTTAATAATTATCCGGAGTTAACATCCCTGCTCCATAAGGCGCGAAGACTGTGCTCGCACATCCGTCGCTCAGCCGTACACTCCTGTCGTATGCAGAAGCTGCAGCGATTGCTCCACCTCCCAAAGCACCGCCTAATCATAGACGTTGCAACAAGGTGGAACTCCACCCTGCACATGGTTGAGAGGCTGTGCGAACAGAGGCAGGCTGTAATGCATTTGTGGGAGGATACACGGGCAGGCAGTTTGGGGGAGACATGGAATTGTCGGGTGTGCAGTGATCAAAGCTGAAAGACCTCTGTAAAGTCCTTCAGTGTTTTGAGGAATGCACATGGCTGGTAAGCGAAGACGACGCCATCATAAGCATGAGCATCCCACTTATGCGTCTGCTCATGCAACGTTTGATGCACATTAAGGATCAGGCATCTGCAACGGAGGAGGAGGGAAGCCTTGATGACAGTCAGCCATTGTCTGGTCAGGGAACTGTCCTGGACGAGGTGGAGGAAGAAGAGGAAGAGGATGAGGATGAGGGGGATGATTATTTTGGGAAGGAGGATGTTTCTCAGGGGGCAAGAGAAAATGTTGGAGTTCCAAGGTCATAGACAGTGTTTGTGCGTGACTGTAGGGATAAAAAAAAATAATAAAAAACGAATCTGAACTGAAAAAGTAAGTTAATGTGTATGCACAATGTAAGTGCATATTAACACATGACCATTAACCAGAGAAAGCAAAAAGCAAAACACTCAAATATCCTGAACTAAAAAGTAAAAAATAAACTGCAAATAATGCATAAAGGTAATAATAATAATAAGGGTATTTAGTAAACATAATTTTGATCAAAATAATGTACAAGCCATCCCGACACGTGACTGCAACCCTTGTGGGACAGTCCCTACTCTAGTATTTAAAACCTTTTCACTTGCCAAGTGACGTGAATGTGAACAAGGGTCGAGCAGCTGAACCACTAGTAAAAGCTTAGGCCAGACAGGATGGTTTTCCCAGCTCAGAAAGAGGGCGGTCACACCCATATATGCACTCAATGCACAATAAAATGAATAAAAAACTAATCTGAACTGAAAAAGTAAGTTAATGTGTATGCACAATGTAAGTGCATATTAACACAAGACCATTAACCAGAGAAAGCAAAAAACACAAATGTCCTGAACTAAAAAGTAAAAATAATGCAAATGCAGTGTTTGTGCGTGACTGTAGGGATGTGGATTTGCCAGAAAGTGCTCCTCCACCCACCACTGGCAGTGCATCATTGACACCTGGAACATTGGCCCACATGTGCGATTATGCCTTGCAGATCCTAAAAAGGGACCCCCAGCTTGCCAAAATGATGAGGGATGATGACTACTGGCTGGCCAGCATCCTCGATCCACGCTACAAAGGCAAATTACACAACATCATGCCACAGGACAACCTAGAGATAATATTGGCAAACAAACAAGCAACTCTAGTAAACCGTTTGTTTGAGGCTTTCCCAGCACACAGCAGTGGTGCTGGTTCCCCACGAGCCAAAGTGGGCACAATGGAAGAGGTGTTCGTGGTACACACAGCAGAAGTGGCGTTGGAGACAAGGGTTTAATGACCATGTTGTGGAATGATTTCTCAAGTACTGCTCACGCGACTGCTAATACTGCATCGATTAAAAGTGACAGGAGGCAGCAGTTGTCAACTATGGTTACAAACTACTTTTTTTTCCATATCGATGTTCTCCCTCACAGGTCATTCCCCTTTGACTATTGGGCCTCTAAACTGGATGCCTGGCCTGAATTGGCACAATATGCCTTACAGGAGCTCGCTTGCCCTGCTGCTAGTGTGTTATCTGAAAGAGTCTTCAGTGCTGCTGGATCAATCCTGACAGAAAAAAGGACCCGTCTGTCGACCCAAAATGTTGATGATCTAACCTTCATTAAAATGAACCATGCATGGGTTTCAAAGGATTTTGACCCACCTTCCCCTGATGACACATAGGTTACCAGAAAAGTGCCTCTGTTTTTTCCTCTTCTTCCTCAGACTTGCCCAATTACGCCCTTTGCAGCAGCTGAATGTCCAGCCAACACATCTACATATGCCAATTTTTAAACCTCCCTAACTGGGCTGCCGACCCCTCCCCCAACAGCTGGGGTCAAGACCTGGCGCACTCGGGTAAGTGCCATTGCTCTGAACAGGTGGATGGGCCCACTGATGGCCGACGGCAATGTCACAGGGCCCCTCATAGTACAATACAGTGTCTCAGATGGTGGGAGGGCGCACTCGCCGTCAGACATACCAGCGTACTATGAGGGGCCCTGTGCCAGTACCGTCGACCACGATTGTGCCCCCCACCTTGGTCATGGCCACAGCATTTGCAAGTTGCAATACTTACCTCTCCCTGCTCCACCGCTGTGTGGTCTGGGCAGTTAAATCCTTCACAGGGATGGCCACTATAAATTTGGTGTATTGCTCAATGATGGTTAAGATATAGCTATGGCCTGTCCTGATGGCCTCTACCTTCAGATGATCAATGGCTGCTATTTGAAATGGACGTCAACTTACAAGCGGATGCAGTGGTGGTTTATGATTATCTTTCACAGTTGTGATAGTCACAGATGTGTGACATTCCTGCCACCATTTTTCAATGTCTCCTCTCATGCCAATCCAATAGAATCGCCTACGGCCTGTGGCTTCTGCTTTTTGCACTCCAAAATGACCAGACACATCATGATAGGCAGTGAGGACCATGGGTACATCTCTCCTTGTGATCACAATTTGATGGAGACGAGTAACTGTGATGTGATCCATGCTACTGCGATAAAGCAATCCTTTCGTCACAATGAACTTTTTTCGCTTTCTCCACAGACACAGTAATTGAGGGTGTACATCGCCTCTGCAACATCTACTGGGAGGTTTCCCATGACGAGTAATTCCAAAATTTCTGCTAACACTCGACTTTGCGTCTATACTTGTATCCATGTAGTTTCCAGTAGTGGAGATTCGTGACTGGCTTACTGTAATTCTGGTGTAATACATAGTGAGCCTGTGAGTGTCTGTGTCTGACTCTGGAAGTATAGATGGAAATTTAACTCTAGACTGGACACACCTGGTATGTGCTGATACAGTACCTTGCTTAAAAAATTTGTATTAAGGTATCATCTGTAGGATAACCAACTGTGGGGAGGGGACCCTCTTCTTGCCGCAGACAAACACGAGACTGAGACAGTGTTTGTATTGAACTGGTCCGTTTTTAGTGCCCATCCTTCTGTCGACAACAGCAATTCACCACAGCCTTTTCACATTTCTCTGTACACAGGCCCCAGTACCTTCACTTCCTTTGTAACTACAATTGTGGCATCCTCTGTGGCTCTTCCACTGTGGCTGGCCTAGGCTCAACCACCACAGCACTGCTCCAGTCTGAGCACACCGTCCGTATGATAGCCCCAGGCTGTCTTCACCTGCGGCTACCGTCCTCTGGGCCACCACCCGTGACCGCCTCAACTGTCAGTCCTCTATGGAGCCTTTCCACTGTCTCTATTTCCTCAGCAGAACTTCCTCTTTACTGTGCTCCCTTCACTGACCGACTCTTCCAGAACCTTCCCTCAGCCTTTTATACTTCCAGTTCTGGTAACTCTGCCCACCATCACCTAACAGTTTCTCTGACCAATGGCAGTTATTCAGTCCCACTCCTACACTCTCCACTGCCCTCCAATGGGCAAGCTAAAACACTCCACCCTTTCTCTTTATCTTAGCGGTTTCACACCTACACTGCGCTACACCTCTGCTTCTCACTACAGGCTGGTTTGTCTGTCAGTCCACCTTCCCTACATCATCCATAGTGAGTGAGCGTGTGTGGGTTATGCCTTCTATATATACGGTGAATCGGACAAATTTTTACACTATACTCGATACAGCTTGTATATTGTTATACAGTAGCTTTGTTAGACATTTAGCATTATAGTCAAATCCATACTGTGTAAGCGTCTGAGAGTGACTACGGGACTATTTACACAGAGAATTCAATTGTACCCTAAAAAATATATACTTGCTATCTTGTTATCCAGGACCTTTTTTACAACATTTTTTATTATGGTCAAAACCAAACTGAGTGAGTGTCTGAGGGTGACTACGGAAATATATACCGATATTTTCAATTTGGCCAACACTGTATACAGCAGAATGCTTCTGATACAGTAACCTTTTTAGCTATTTAGATTCTGGTGTAATCCATAATGAGCCTGTAATTGTCTGTCTGTTACTCAGGCAATATATTTGGATCTTTAAGATTACCCCAACACTGTATACAGCTGTACGCTTGTGTTACATAACCCATTTACAGCTTTTCATATTCTTGTGTAATCCATACTGGGCCTGAGAGCGTTTGTGTCTGCCTCCTGAAATGTATACGGAGAATCAGAATGTTTACACTATACTATATATACCTTGTATCTGGTGATACTGTACCCTTTTTCAACTTGTTATTTTATTGGGTAATCCATACAGAGCTTGTGAGCATCTGTGTATGCCTCATGAAATATATACGGAGATTTACTGTTATCCATAGACTGTATAGAGCTGTACGCTTCTGATACAGTACCATATATCTGCTGGTATTTTGGGTCCATTTTCAAAAACATGAGGAAGTATGGTGGAAGAGGACGCGGATGTGGGCGTGGAGGGCCACCTGGTACTGATGGTGGTGGTGGTACATCTGCTGGTAGTGCCAAAAATACAATAGCAGCTAAGGCAGGAGGTGTTGAGCTAGCGTCATGGTGCAGCTCTGGAAGGCCTGTAAGGCTCCCTTTTCTCTGAGTAACATCATGAAAGAATCACTGACTTCAGGGAGACCAGTCAAAGAAAACACTGCGGCAGCCGGCAAAGGCACTCAATCAGTGAAATCCTAGGTGCAATGCTCCCTGGGAAATACGAATATGCAAATAAAGTCCGTGGAGCCTCATTTAAGGATCTCAAACACGGGACTAGCCAGATCTTCCTCCAGGGAAGGACCCAGCCAAGGGGTGGCTCCTTTCAGAAACCACCATTACCACCATATTAAGTGGCCCTTTAAGTCAGTATCCAGCTCTTTACGAGTTTACAGATATGACAAGGGAAATACCAAGGCCAGGTATCCATCCACAGACAGCTGTTTTGGGGTGTTGCCCCTCATCAGTGTGGAGTAGGATTCTGGCTAGGTGGGAACAATGCCTAGTAGACCAACATCACAAAACAATCACTTACCTCAGGGAGACCAGTCAAAGAAAACACTGCGGCAGCCGGCAAAGGCGCTCAATCAGTGAAATCCTAGGTGCAATGCTCCCTGGGAAATACGAATATGCAAATAAAGTCCGTGGAGCCTCATTTAAGAGTCTCAAACATGGGACTAGCCAGATCTTCCTCAAGGGAAGGACCCAGACAAGGGGTGGCTCCTTTCAGAAACCACCATTACCACCATATTAAGTGTCCCTTTAAGTCAGTATCCAGCTCCTTGCGAGTTTACAGATATGACAAGGGAAATACCAAGGCCAGGTATCCATCTACAGACAGCTGTTTAGGGGTGTTGCCCCTCATCAGTGTGGAGTAGGATTCTGGCTAGGTGGGAGCAATGCCTAGTAGACCAACATCACAAAACAATCACTTACCTCAGGGAGACCAGTCAAAGAAAACACTGCGGCAGCCGGCAAAGGCGCTCAATCAGTGAAATCCTAGGTGCAATGCTCCCTGGGAAATACGAATATGCAAATAAAGTCCGTGGAGCCTCATTTAAGAGTCTCAAACATGGGACTAGCCAGATCTTCCTCAAGGGAAGGACCCAGACAAGGGGTGGCTCCTTTCAGAAACCACCATTACCACCATATTAAGTGTCCCTTTAAGTCAGTATCCAGCTCCTTGCGAGTTTACAGATATGACAAGGGAAATACCAAGGCCAGGTATCCATCTACAGACAGCTGTTTCGGGGTGTTGCCCCTCATCAGTGTGGAGTAGGATTCTGGCTAGGTGGGAGCAATGCCTAGCAGACCAACATCACGAAGCAATCACTGACCTCAGGGAGACCAGTCAAAGAAAACACTGCGGCAGACGGCAAAGGCGCTCAATCAGTGAAATCCTAGGTGCAATGCTCCCTGGGAAATGCGAATATGCAAATAAAGTCCGTGGAGCCTCATTTAAGAGTCTCAAACATGGGACTAGCCAGATCTTCCTCAAGGAAAGGACCCAGACAAGGGGTGGCTCCTTTCAGAAACCACCATTACCACCATTACCTTGGCTGGGTCCTTCCCTGGAGGAAGATCTGGCTAGTCCCGTGTTTGAGACTCTTAAATGAGGCTCCACAGACTTTATTTGCATTTTCTGGGAGTAGGTAGACTGCTTTTAAAGCCGGAGTATCAGGAACTGTTTGTGGCTTACATTGCAGAAACAGCCTCCAGCTCTATCGTCTCCTCTTCTGAAGTTGTAAAAAATGCAAGCACTGAGTTGTAACTGCAGGGTTCTGGGCAGGAGCAACCCCATTCCTTGTGTCCTTCATCCACACCAAAAGTGAAGGATGTGGAAGCACACACCTCAGATTACTCCATGGAGCTCTTTTCACATATCATGCCTGGGTTAATTAAAAATAGGGCCCATCATGTACTGGAGCAATGTAAATGGGGCAGATCAGACACTGGAGCAGCATCTAAGGGGCACATTATACACTGGAGCATTACAAATGGGGCCCATTATATGTGGAGCATCATTCATGAGGCCCGATCTGCCGATCTTAGAATAGGGAGAGGTGCTGCTTCTGATTCTGAACAGGGAGAGCGTTAGGCAGGGAAGAAGAAAAAAAAACTGCTTCTGCTGATAGCGCTTTTCACTGTACAGTTAGTGTGCAGTGAAAGGGGAGGATTTTTGTTGTGTGCAGCAGCGCTGGTGGTGATTATGCTGCCTTTTAAGGATTCCTGCTAGCTGCATTGCTGTGTGCACACTGCTGTTCAAACTGCTTTTTTCAAAGCACTCCAACTTTTATTATTTTGTCCTGGTGAGTTACTGAGCGTTCATTTTTTCACACACCGTATAGCGGTGTACGCTCCTCACACACTACCGTGTACCGGCTAGTATCACAGACAAATAGAAGCTATCTGGGTGAGACACTGGAAGAAAAAGCAGAGGAGTTTTTCTGTTTTTCCAGACCTACACCTTAGAGTGCTGTTCGCTTTTCAAACAGTTTCGTATATCTACTGTTTGAAGACGGTCAAAACTAGACAGAGACAGGGTGTGTCAGTCCCTATACAAATTGAAGGAGATTGACAATTTTCCATACAGACACCGTATAGCGGTGTACGATCCTCACACACTACCATGTACTGCCTTGTATCACGGACAAATAGAAGCTATCTGTGTGTGTCTCTGGAAAAAAAAGCTGAGGAGTTTTTCCGTTTTTTCAGACCTACACCTTAGAGTGCTGTCCGCTTTTCAAACAGTTTCGTATATCTACTGTTTGAAGACGGTCAAAACTAGACAGAGACAAGGTGTGTCAGTCCCTATACAAATTGACGGAGATTGACAATTTTCCATACAGACACCGTATAGCGGTGTACGATCCTCACACACTACCGTGTACCGCCTTGTATCACGGACAAATAGAAGCTATCTGTGTGTGACTCTGCAAAAAAAAGCCGAGGAGTTTTTCCGCTTTTCCAGACCTACACCTTAGAGTGCTGTCCGCTTTTCAGTTTTGTATATCTGCTGTTTGATGATGGTCAAAACTAGATAGAGATAGCATGTGTCAGTCCGTATACAAATAGATGGAGATTGACAATTTTCCATACAGACACCGTATAGAGCTGTCCGATTCTCAAACAGTATTGTATATCTGCCGTTCACATGACAGTCACCTCTATACAGAGTCAGCGTGTGTGTGTCACACTCCGTAAATACATATACGGAGATTGCTAGTTACACAAAAAACGTATACAGCTGTACACTTCTGATACAGTTCCGTATATCTGCTTGTTGGATTATGGTCCAATACATACTGTGAGAGCGCCTGTGACTAACAAAATATATACGTAGATTTAATTTTTTTAATACACCTTACACAGCTGAATGCTCCTCATACAGTACCATCTCTCTGCTGGTATTTTTGGTACATTTTGCCAAACATGAGGAAGTATGGTGGAAGAGTCCGCGGACGTGAGCAGGGGGGTGCAGCTGGTACTGATGGTGGTGGTGCATCGGCTGGTTCTGGCAAAAGCACAATAGCAGCTAAGGCAGGAGGTGTTGAGCCTGTGTCATCATCTGGCCCAAGAAGGCCTGTAAGGTTGCCTTTTCTTAGAGTAGGAAAACCGCTTTTAAAGCCGGAGCATCAGGAACAGGTTTTGGCGTATATTGCCAAAACAGCCACCAGCTCTATTGCCTCCTCTTCTGAATGTTCAAAACCTGCAAGCACAGAATCGTCAGTGCAGGGTTCTGGTCAGGAAAAGCACCTTTCCTTGTGTCCTTCACCCCCACCAAAAGTTAAGGATGCGGCAGCCCACACTTCAGATTACTCTATGGAGCTCTTTTCACATACCATGCCTGGGTTATCCAGTCAAATCCAGAATTCCCCAGTCCAAAATGAATCTGACATGGAGTGCACTGGTGCACAGTCACTGCTAGATGATTCTGCTGGTACAACGGCCCAGAGCACTACATTGCCCTCGCAGTCTATTGAGCCAGAATCTGACCCTGATGAAACTCAGGTGCCCCTTCCCGCATGCTATACCACCTTACACGGTGACACAGAGGAAGGCAAAGAGGAAGGTGCAGTTGATTTTGAAGAGGAGGTGATGGATGACCCAGTTCTTGACCTGGATTGGCATCCATTGGGGGAGGAGGGTGGCGCTGGCAATAGTTCAGATAAGGAGAAGAATCTGCAGCAGGCATTGACATCGCAGCAGCGGTTATCTGCCAGGCCCGTAGCTGTCCAAAAACGTGGAACAAAAACTAAAAGAGTTGCAGGACAGCTTGGCCAGACTGTCAACTTAGCACAGCGTGCAAGGCCAGAAGATGTATACCATAGTAGGAAGAGTGCAGTGTGGCACTTCTTTGTCCAAAATCCTACTGATGAGGCAAAGGTTACCTGTAAGAAGTGCGGAAGGACCTTTAGCCGAGGTAAACAACTCAGAAATTTGAATACCAGTGGCATGCTTAGACATTTAATCAACATGCACTTGCAAGCTTGGAAGAACTACAAAACCTCAGGTAGCACATGTGCACCTGCTCCGACTGAAGGTAGTCAGCAACACTCCATTGCTTCCCCTACTGTAAGACCACCGCCACCGTTAAGCACATCACCAGCACTAAATGAGGAGGTGTCGTCGCAAAGCCAAAGCTCTCAGGGAATCACAATGGTTTTCCAACACAGCACTGAATCTAGGCCATCACCACCAATACCATCACCTACCCCCTCTAAATCCATCCGGTCCACCGCTACTTCCCCCATATGCAGCTCTCCAGTCCAGCTCACCCTACCAGACACTCTGAGTAAGACAAGAAAGTACTCATCCTCTCATCCGCGTACACTTTGTTTGAACGCCTACATTGCCAAACTAATCTCATTAGAGATGATGCCCTACCGTTTGGTTGAAAGCAAAGCTTTCCACGACTTCATGGCCTACTCTGTCCCACACTATGACCTACCCAGTTGGCACTTCTTTTCTCGAAAAGCCATCTGTTGTGAGTTCATTTTCCCCTTCATTACTGAGGCCCGAGGAACTCCCTCTTCTGGTAAAGAAAGGTAGTGAGCCTGATTGTCAAACACCTGAGGCTGATGATTGTGACTGGCTGAGTGGAGTTACGGACTGGATATAATGCTGCCGACGCCCTTCTGCCCTGCGGGTGATTTCTCTGTGGGATCCTTGGAGACCAGTCTGAATTCCTGCTCCTCCAAAGCTAAGTTTGCTGCTCGGCCTTGAATGGAAGACAGCGTTTAATACTCCGGAGGGACATTTTGAGTACCTGGTGATGCCTTTTGGGCTCACTAATGCCCCTTTTGTCTTCCAGTGCTTCGCGAACGATATTTTCCGAGATTTTGTCGATAAATTTTTGATTATCTATCTGGATGATATTTTGATCTTCTCCAAGGATTGGGATTCTCATGTGGAACATATTCGGACTGTGTTCCGGATCTTGAGGGAGAATTCCCTGTATGTCAAGGGATCTAAATGCCTTTTTGGAGTACAGAGGATTTCTTTTTTGGGATTTATTTTGTCCCCGTCAACTATTGAAATGGACCCGGCCAAGGTACAGGCCATTCACGATTGGGTTCAGCCCACTTCTTTGAAGGCCCTCCAGAAGTTTTTGGGTTTTGCTAATTTTTATCGGAAATTTATAGCAAAATTTTCTAGTACTGCCAAGCCATTGACTGATTTGACTAAAAAGGGTGCTGATGTGTTAAATTGGTCTCCGGAGGCTGTTTCTTCCTTTCAGGAGTTGAAGAGAAGATTCACCTCCGCCTTCGGTTTTGCGGCAACCTGATGTCTCACTTCCATTCCAGGTAGAGGTGGATGCTTCTGAGATTGGTGCAGGAGCTGTTTTGTCCCAAAAGGATCCTGTAACATCTAAAATGAATCCCTGTGCTTTCTTTTCCCGAAAGTTCTCTCCATCTGAACGTAACTATGATGTGGGGAATAGTGAACTGTTGGCCATGAAATGGGCATTTGAGGAGTGGAGACATTGGTTGGAGGGAGCTAAGCATCAAGTCGTGGTCCTCACTGACCACAAGAATTTGATTTACCTAGAGTCGGCTAAGCGCTTGAACCCTAGACAGGCTAGGTGGGCCTTGTTTTTTACACGTTTTGATTTTGTGGTTTCTTTTCTTCCTGGAACAAAGAATGTCAAGGCAGACGCCCTCTCTAGGAGCTTCCTTGCTGATTCTCCTGTGGTGACCAAGCCTGCTACCATCTTAGGCGAAGGGGTAGTTCTTTCTGCCATCTCGCCCGATTTGAGACGTGCTCTGGAAGAGTTCCAGGAGGACAAACCTGAGCGTTGTCCCAGTGGAAAGTTGTATGTTCCTGACCAGTGGAAGAAGAGAGTGATGTCTGAAGTTCATTGCTCTGCTTTGGCTGGTCATCCAGGTATTTTTGGTACTAGAGATCTGGTGAGTCAGTTTTTTTGGTGGCCCTCCTTGTCTCGTGATGTCAGGAATTTTGTGCAGTCCTGTGGGACGTGCTCCCGGTCTAAATCGTGTTCTCGCTCTAGTGGGTTGTTGATGCCTTTGCCTGTCCCCAAGAGGCCATGGACCCATATTTCACTGGATTTCATCTCTGATATGCCTGTCTCTCAGAGGATGACTGTTATTTGGGTGATTTGTGATAGGTTCTCTAAGATGGTTCATCTTGTACCACTCCCTAAGTTGCCGTCTTCCTCTGAGTTGGTGCCCCTGTTTTTACAACAGGTGGTTCGTTTGCACGGGATTCCTGAGAACATTGTATCTGACAGAGGAGTGCAGTTTGTGTCTAGATTTTGGAGAACTTTCTGTTCCAGGCTGGGAATTCAGTTGTCCTTCTCCTCTGCTTTTCACCCTCAGACCAATCGGCAGACAGAGAGAACAAACCAGACCTTGGAGTCATATTTGAGATGTTTTATTTCTGCTGATCAGGATGATTGGGTTTCATTTTTGCCCTTGGCCGAATTTGCTTTGAATAATAGAGCTAGTTCTGCCACTTTGATGTCACCTTTTTTTTGTAACTTTGGGTTTCATCCTCGATTTTCTTCAGGGCAGGTGGAGCACTCTGCCTGCCCAGGTGTTGACACTGTGGTGGAGAGAATGCACCAGATCTGGGACCAAGTGGTGGATAAGTTATCTCTCTCCCAGGAGAAGGCCCAGCGGTTTTCCAACCGACATAGGACCATTGGTCCCCAGTTTAAGGTTGGTGATATGGTGTGGTTATCATCAAAAAATATTGCTATGAAGGTGGCTTCTCCTAAGTTTAAGCCTATATTTATTGGACCTTACAAGATTGTGGAGATTATTAACCCGGTCTCTTTTCGTTTGGCTCTTCCTGTCACATTTAAGATCCATAATGTGTTCCATAAATCTTTGTTGAAGAGGTTTGTTGAACCTGTTGTTCCGGGGGTGGCACCTCCAGACCCTGTATTGGTTGAAGGTAACATGGAGTATGAGGTAGAGAAAGTACTGGATTCCCGTCTGGCTAGACGGAGACTCCAGTATTTGGTTAAGTGGAAGGGTTATGGTCAGGAGGATAATTCCTGGGTCTCCGCCTCTGATATTCATGCCAAGCGATTGGTGCGTGCTTTTCATCGGGCTCACCCTGATCGCCCTGGTGGTATGGTTGAGGGTTTGGTGACCCCTCCTCAAGGGGGAGGTACTGTTGTGAGTTCATTTTCCCCTTCATTACTGAGGCCCGAGGAACTCCCTCTTCTGGTAAAGAAAGGTAGTGAGCCTGATTGTCAAACACCTGAGGCTGATGATTGTGACTGGCTGAGTGGAGTTACAGACTGGATATAATGCTGCCGACGCCCTTCTGCCCTGCGGGTGATTTCTCTGTGGGATCCTTGGAGACCAGTCTGAATTCCAGCTCCTCCAAAGCTAAGTTTGCTGCTCGGCCTTTTGCTTTTGTGCTTTGACTTTGTTTTGGCTTTGTTTTTCTGGATTTCTCCATTCCCTGCTGGGGTGTGCTGAATTCATTTAGCTCTGTCTTCTGAAAATACCTGAGTGCTGATTCAGTTTTTGAAGCCTAGCTGCTTCAGGGCCTTTTTCATATCAGCTGGTTGGCTTATGTCTTTGATAGGGTTTTTGCAGATTGCAGACAGCAGCCTTCCTGTCCTTTCCTATCTAGGTAGTTTTGTGGCCCCGTCTTTGCTCAGTCTATCTTTCTGTCTGTGTTAGTATTTTCATCTTGCTTCACCGTCATTATATGTTGGGGGCTGCCTATTGCTTTGGGGTCTGCTCTGGGGCAGTTTAGATTTCCCCTTTCTTTCTTTAGGCCTATGTATATCTCCGGATGTGATCGAGGGGTCTAGGGCATCGTAGGAACCCCCCACGGCTACTGCTAGTTGTGTTGATAGGTTCAGGGGTCTGCAATCTGATAGTTGCCAACTTCTCTGGTTTTCTGGACTTAGCTTGTATTTCTGCTTTTGCCTCCTACGGTGACTCATTCATAACAGCCATCCCTGCCCTCCACCAGCATGTGAAAGACCGCATTGTCCATGCACTAAAACAGTCAGTGGGTGGAAAGGTGCATCTCACAACAGATACCTGGACCAGTAGGCATGGCCAGGGCCGTTACGTGTCCATCACTGCGCACTGGGTTAATAAGGTGGATGCAGGCTTCACTGGGGTCAGCGGTGGTGGAACAGTGCTGCCTAGCCCACAGTATAGGAAACAGTTGGCTGTAGGCTTTCACTCCTCCTCCTCCTCTATCAGCGAAAGCTCGTCCACAGAGCGCAGTCGCACGAGCACTCCATCCGCAGCTGGCAGTGTTGCACACGAGGTGTACCACTATCGAACAGCTAGTGGTAAGCGTTAGCAGGCTGTGTTAAAGATGATGTCTTTGGGCGACAACAGACGCACCGCGGAGGTACTGGCCGACTACTTGCAGCAACAAACTGAGTCATGGCTGCGCAGTCTACATCTTGAGGCAGGCAAGGTAGAAAGTGATAACGGCCATAATTTTGTGGCAGCCATAGCCCATGCAAAACTCACACACATACCTAGACAGGCTCACACTTTGAACCTGGTGGTGCAGTGCTTCCTAAATAATTATCAGGAGTTAACATCCCTGCTCCGTAAGGTGCGAAGACTGTGCTCACACATCCGTCACTCAAACGTCCACTCCAGTTGTATGCAGAAGCTGCAGCGATTGCTCCACCTCCCCAAGCACCGCCTAATCATAGACGTTGCAACAAGGTGGAACTCCACCCTGCACATGGTTGAGAGACTGAGTGAACAGAGGCAGGCTGTAATGCATTTGTGGGAGGATACACAGGCAGGCAGTTTGAGGGAAGACATGGAATTGTCGGGTGTGCAGTGGTCAAAGCTGAAAGACCTCTGTAAAGTCCTTCAGTGTTTTGAGGAATGCACATGGCTGGTAAGCGCAGATGACGCCATCATAAGCATGAGCATCCCACTTATGCGTCTGTTCATACAAAGTTTGACGCACATTAAGGATTAGGCGTCTGCAGCGGAGGAGGAGGAGAAGGAGGAGGAAAGCCTTGATGACAGTCAGCTATTGTCTGGTCATGGAACTGTCCTGGACAAGGTGGAGGAAGAAGAGGAAGAGGAGGAGGGTGAGTGGGATGATTATTTTGGGCAGGAGGATGCTTCTCAGGGGGCAAGAGAAAATGTTGGCGTTCCAAGGTCAGGTACAGTGTTTGTGCATGACTGAAGGGATGTGGATTTGCCAGAAAGTGCTCCTCCACCCACCACTGGCAGTGCATCATTGACACCAGAAACATTGGCCTACATATGCGATTATGCCTTGTGGATCCTAAAAAGGGACCCCGGCATTGCCAAAATGATGAGGGATGATGACTACTGGCCGGCCAGCATCCTTGATCCATGCTACAAAGGCAAATTACACAACATCATGCCACAGGAGAACCTAGAGATAATATTGGCTAACAAACAAGCAACTCTGGTAAACCGTTTGTTTGAGGCTTTCCCAGCACACAGCAGCGGTACTGTTTCTCCCCCGAGCCGTAGTGGGCACAATGGAAGAGGTGTTCGTGTTGCACACAGCCAAAGTGACGATGGAGACAAGGGTTTAATGACCATGTTGTGGAATGATTTCTCAAGTACAACTCACACGACTGCTAATACTGCATCGATTAAAAGTGACAGGAGACAGTAGTTGTTAACTATGGTTACAAACTACTTCTCCCATATCGATGTTCTCAGTGACGAGTGTCAGCTTACGCTGAGTCGTTCTTCTTTGAAAGAGTGGACCCTCTGGGCCGTGGCACCCACCCACCTAGGGCGAGCTGACCTAATGAGAACCACCCCCTATACAGGGAGTGTCAGGGGCAAGACCAAGGGGTTGAGCCACCACGGCAGCTGGACCAGACGGCCGGCTCAGGGAAACAAGACAAGGCAAGACGAGTCGTTAATTCAAAGAAACTTCATTAAGGAAGACTTCATTAAGGAAGACAACTTCATTAAGGAAGACAACAGGTGCAAAACGTGGACACACAGAACATAAGGAAAGGTGTGTGCAAGAGCACGCTGAGGTCCAAGACTTGAGGAACTCTTCAGGGTGCAACAGGAGCAAACGTGAACACACAGAGTTCGTAGAACAGGGTGCATGCAATGGCACGCCGAGGTCCAAGCATGGAACGTGCAGATGGTATGCGGACATCGTACTCCGAACAACAGTCCACGATCAACCAGGGCATCGGGGTCAGAGGATGGTCGGCAGGATCCGGACATCCAGAGTCAGCCAGGGTTCCATGGCCTGCATGTGTAAGGACACGCCAGGGACAGAGACAGAGGCAGGGTACCTGAAGCCACAAAGCAGAGCAAGACATGACACGTGGACAGAAACACGGAACAGAATCAGAGCAAACAAGGACTACAAGGCAAAGCAGAGCAGGGACACAACATGGCATGAAGGACAAACACTAGACAAGACACAAGACCAGAGATGGAATACGAGCACGGAGCGTGTGCAGAGACGCACGACAGAGCAGAGTGCAAGGGCACAGAATAGAGGGAGCGCCCCACAGACCAAGCAGCCATGCAGGGACACAACACATTACTCAGGCCCTGAGCATAGGAAGGGGCGGCCTGATATAGGGCATAGCACCTCCTCCTCCGGGTCAGGACCAGGGGAGCACTTCCGGGTTCAGATCCACGGGATAACAGAGCATAGCCACATGATCAGAGTTCCAGACAAGACGAGACGACTGCAGAATCAATGCTGAAACCTAGACAGGTCACATGATCAGAGTTCTAGACATGATGAGACGACTGCAGAATCAGTGCTGAAACCTAGACAGGTCACATGATCAGAGTTCTAGACATGACGAGATGATTACCAAACCAGACAGTGCAGGATCCTAGGAAAGGTCACATGATCAGCGTTCCAGACATGACGAGATGATTGCAGAACCAGACAGTGCAGGATCCAGACAGGGACACCTGATCAGAGATTCTAGACATGACGAGAAGATCACAGAAGACAGAGCAGAAACGCAGGCATCCTGCAGCTCAGACATGAGGTGAGTGTGCACACTGCTCTAGGGAACAAGCAGGATAGCAGACAAGATATGCGCATGCACATCGCTCCAGGAGTTCTTGAGACAAAACAGACAGGGCAGACATGGCGGACATGACATTCTCCCTCACAGGTCATTCCCCTTTGACTATTGGGCCTCTAAACTGGACGCCTGGCCTGAATTGGCACAATATGCCTTACAGGAGCTCGCTTGCCCTGCTGTTAGTGTGTTATCTGAAAGAGTCTTCAGTGCTGCTGGATCCATCCTGACAGAAAAAATGACCCGTCTGTCTACCCAAAATGTTGATGATCTAACCTTCATTAAAATGAACCATGCATGGGTTTCAAAGGATTTTGTCTCACCTTCCCCTGATGACACATAGGTTGCCAGGAAACTGCCTCGCTTTTGTCCTCCTCTTCCTCGGACTTGCCCAATTCTGCCCTTTGCAGCAGCTGAATGTCCAGCCAACACATCAACATAGGCCTTTTTTAAACTCCCTAAGTGGGCTGCCCACCCCCCAATGGCTCAGGTCAACACCTGGCGCACACGGGCAAGTGCCGTTCCTCTGAACAGGTGGATCGGCCCACAGATGGCTGACGGCACTGGCACAGGGACTCTCATAGTACAATACAGTGTCTCTGACGGTGGGGGGGCCCACTCGCCATCAGACACACCAGCGTACTATGAGGGACCCTGTGCCAGTACTGTCGACCACGAGTGTGCCCCCCCTGCTTGGTCATGGCCACAGCGCTTGCAAGTTGCAATACTTACCTCTCCCTTCTCCAAAGCTGTGTATTCTGGGCAGTTAAATCCTTCACAGGGACGGTCACTAGAAATTTGGTTTATTGATCGATAATGGGTAAGATGTAGCTATGGCCTTTCCTGCTGGCCTCTACCTTCAGATGATCAATGGCTACTATTTGTAATGGACGTCAACTTACAAGCGGATGCAGTGGTGCATTATGATCACCTTTCACAGTTGTGATAGTCACAGACGTGTGACATTCCTGCTACCATTTTTCAATGTCTCCTCTCATGCCAATCCAATAGAATCGCCTATGGTCTGTGGCTTCTGTCTTTTGCATCCAAAATGACCAGACACATCATGATAGGCAGTGAGTACCATGTCTACATCTCTCCCTGTGATAACAGTTTGATGGAGACGAGTAACGGTGATGTGATCCACGCTACTGCGATGAAGCAATCCTTTCTTCACAAAGAACCGTTTTCGCTGTCTCCACAGACACAGTAATTGAGGGTGTGCATCGCCTCTGCAACACGTACTGGGAGGTTTTCCCGCGATGAGTAATTCCCAAATTTCTGCTAACACTCGACTTTCCGTCTGTACTTGTATCCATGTAGTTTGCAGTAGCGGAGAGTCTGGACTGGCTTACTGAGATTGAAATATATATGAAGATTTAAAAGTACCACAACACTGTATACTGTTGTACGCTTCGACTACCTTTCCCTTTTTCTACTTGTTAAATTCTGGTGTAATACATACTGAACGTGTGAGTGTCTGTGTCTGACTCCGGAAGTATAGACGGAAATTTAAAATTACCCCAAGACTGGATACACCTGGTATGTGCTGATACAGTACCTTTGTTCAAAATTTTGTATTACGGTATCATCCATTGTGAGTGAGCATGTGTGGTTTATGCCGTCTATATATACGATGAATCGGAGATACCAATTTTTACCCTATACTCGATACAGCTTGTATCTTGTTATACAGTACCTTTGTTCGACATTTAGTATTACGGTCAAATCCATAATGAGTAAGCGTCTGAGACTGACTATGGGACTATGTATATAGAGATTTCAATTGTACCCTATAATTTATATACTTGCTATCTTGTTATCCAGTACCTTTTTTACAAGATTTTTTATTATGGTCAAACCCAGACTGAGTGAGCGTCTGAAGGTGACTCCGGAAATATATACCGAGATTTCAAATTTGGCCAACACTGTATACAGCTGTACGCTTGTGTTACATTACCCATTTACAGCTTTTCATATTCTTGTGTAATCCATACTGGGCCTGAGAGCGTTTGTGTCTGCCTCCTTAAATGTATACGGAGATTCAGAATGTTTGCACTATACTATATATACCTTGTATCTGGTGATACAGTAACCTTTTTCACCTTTTTATTTTATTGGGTAATCCATACTGAGCCTGTGAGCGTCTGTATATGACTCATGAAATATATACGGAGATTTACTGTTATCCAAAGACTGTATAGAGCTGTACGCTTCTGATACAGTACCATATATCTGCTGGTATTTTGCGTCAATTTTCTAAAACATGAGGAAGTGTGGTGGAAGAGGACGAGGACGTGGGCGTGGGGGGCCACCTGGTACTGATGGTGGTGGTAGTGCATCTGCTGGTAGTGCCAAAAACACAATAGCAGCTAAGGCAGGAAGTGTTGAGCCTGCGTCATGGTGTAGCTCTGGAAGGCCTGGAAGGCTCCATTTTCTGGGAGTAGGTAGACTGCTTTTAAAGCCGGAGCATCAGGAACTGTTTTTGGCTTACACTGCTGAAACAGCCTCCAGCTCTATCGCCTCTTCTTCTGAAGTTTAAAAAAATGCAAGCACTGAGTCGTAAGTGCGGGTTTCTGGTCAGGAGCAACCACTTTCCTTGTGTCCTTCACCCACACCAAAAGTGAAGGATGCGGCAGCACACACTTAAGATTACTCCATGGATCTCTTTTCACATACCATGCCTGGGATAATTAAAAATGGGGCCCATCATATACTAGAGCATTCAAAATGGGGGACATCTGACACTGGAGCATCATCCATGAGGTCCATCACATACTGGAGCATTCTAAATGGGGCAGATCAGACACTGGAGCAGCATCTATGGGGCACATGATGCACTGGAGCATTAGAAATGGGGCCCATTATATATGGAGCATTATTAGGGCCCATAAAACACTGGAGCATCATCCATGAGGCTCATCATATACTGGAGCATTCCAAATGGGGGACATCAGACACTGGAGCAACATTTACGGGGCCCTTTATACACAGGAGCATTAGAAATGGGGCCCATTATATATGGAGCATTATTAGGGCCCATAAGACACTGGAGCATCATCCATGAGGCCCATCATATACTGGAGCATTCCAGATTGAGGACATCAGACACTGGAGCAACATGTATGGGGCCCATTATACACTGGAGCATTAGAAATGGAGCCCATTATATGTGTAGCATTATTTGGGCCCATAACACACTGGAGCATCATCCATGGGGACCATAATATACTGTAGCATTATGTGGAGCTCATCATATACTGCATGGAACAGTATATGTTGCCAATTATTCTGTATGGAGAAATATATTGGCTCATTATTCTGTATGGCGCACAATGTGGTGGCCATAATACTCTATGGAGTAATATACTGTCTTTTTTTGCGCTATTGTACAATTTAAAATAGATCAGTCATGTCATGTAAGCAGTGAAGTATTTGTCATTGTACTATACCTATATTTCTGTGCCATATCGGAGCATCATGAGTTGTGGTATGTGTTAAAGGGGCGCACTGACACTCTTTGCCCCAGGGCACACGAAAACCTGGAGCCAGCCCTACCCCCCCACAACTTTAGCCAAATAACCCCCAGTTTTCAATGCGTAACTATTATTATGAAGTAAATTAAGGTTGACAAGCTTCATTAATAAGAATTGATGTTTTTGGCATTGAAATGGGCACTGTAGGTGTGTTTACTGTCGTCCACTCCCTGCCGACTTTGCTTCCCCATTGACTTGCATTGGGTTTCGTGTTTCAGTCGGCCTCCGACTTTTCCCTATAGTCGGCCGATTTCGTTCGACCCGACTTTTGAGAAAGTCGGGTTTCATGAAACCCGACTCGACCATAAAAAAGGCAAAGTCGCTCATCTCTAGTGGCGAGCATGCTCACTCATCGCTAGTATCAGCTGTACAGGGTTTGCAGGACATTGTGCACAAGCAGTCTCTGATTCAACAAAACCTTGATAATTTAGAAAACAGAAAGAGGAGAAATAATCTCAGCATCAGAGGATTACCAGAATCAATCTGTCAGGAACACTGAGCCAGTGCGCGTGTCCTGAGTAATACAAACTGTGCTCTAAGATACCTGTGGAGTGGGCAGCAGCAGAGAAGATGCGTGCTTCAGACCAGCAGGACCTGAAGCACGTGACAGCTGGGGGCGTGGCCTAAACTCCAGAGAGCTAGTAGCTGAAGGAAAACTCCTAGCAGGGTAACTACGGGACAAAGTTACCAAGGGGCATAGACAGGGACGTAAACAGATCAGGCCGGGGTCAAAGCACGAGATAGCATGACAATACCAAAGGATTAGACAGAACGGATTGTCAGGACGTAGCCAAGAAGTCAGAAACCAGAGAAACAGTTATACAGTATAGAATCAACAGGCAAATTCACAACGGGGGACAGAACCGGGTCAGAACCATATAAGCAAGCTAGAAGACAATGAGCACGCACAGGCACACAGGGGTCAACACACTCGACCAAAGGCAAAAGTATAACTGACGGGGATTGGAGTTTCCCAGGGCTATAAGAAGCTCTCCCTGAACCAAAGAGAGGCCACAATAATTAACCCCAGGCATGCAGGCGCCTGCACTGGGCTCGAGACATTGACCCCTGACGTGCAGGTCAAAGCCTGCACTGGGATCATGACAGTACCCCCCTCTCAACGGGGGCCTCTGGACCGCCAGGCTTCCCCAGGTATTTGGCATGGAAAGCCCAAACCAGGCGATCTGCATGTACAGAGTGAACAGGGACCCATGAGCGATCCTCTGATCTATATCCCTTCCAGTGGACCAAATACTGCAAGGAGCGGCGCACCTGCCAAGAGTCCACAATATGTATAACCTCATACTCCAAGTGACTCTCCACCAACACTGGAGGAACAACAGACTCGGAGTCCTCCTTGACAGACCCCACGGGTTTCAACAGAGATTTATGGAACACATTGGATATTTTTAAGAAGACGGGGAGACGCAACCTACAGTTGTGGCCAAAAGTATTGACACCCCTGCAATTTTGTCAGATAATACTCAGTTTCTTCCTGAAAATTATTGCAAACACAAATTCTTTGTTATTATTAACTTCATTTAATTTGTCTTAAATGAAAAAACACAAAAATAATTGTCCTAAATCCAAATTGAATATAATTCCACACCAAACATAAAAAAGAGAGTGGACAAAAGTGTTAGCACTGTTCGAAAAATCATGTGATGCTTCTCTAATTTGTGTAATTAACAGCACCTGTAACTTACCTGTGGCACCTAACAGGTGTTGGCAATAACTAAATCACACTTTCAGCCAGTTGACATGGATTAAAGTTGACTCAACCTCTGTCCTGTGTCCTTGTGTGTACCACATTGAGCACGGAGAAAAGAAAGAAGACCAAAGAACTGTCTGAGGACTTGAGAAACCAAATTGTGAGGAAGCATGAGCAATCTCAAGGCTACAAGTCCATCTCCAAAGACCTGAATGTTCCTGTGTCTACCGTGCGCAGTGTCATCAAGAAGTTTAAAGCCCATGGCACTGTGGCTAACCTCCCTAGATGTGGACGGAAAAGAAAAATTGACAAGAGATTTCAACGCAAGATTGTGCGGATGTTGGATAAAGAACCTCGACTAACATCCAAACAAGTTCAAGCTGCCCTGCAGTCCGAGGGTACAACAGTGTCAACCCGTACTATCCGTCTGCGTCTGAATGAAAAGGGACTGTATGGTAGGAGACCCAGGAAGACCCCACTTCTTACCCTGAGACATAAAAAAGCCAGGCTGGAGTTTGCCAAAACTTACCTGAAAAAGCCTAAAACGTTTTGGAAGAATGTTCTCTGGTCAGATGAGACAAAAGTAGAGCTTTTTGGGCAAAGGCATCAGCATAGAGTTTACAGGAGAAAAAAAGAGGCATTCAAAGAAAAAAACACGGTCCCTACAGTCAAACATGGCGGAGGTTCCCTGATGTTTTGGGGTTGCTTTGCTGCCTCTGGCACTGGACTGCTTGACCATGTGCATGGCATTATGAAGTCTGAAGACTACCAACAAATTTTGCAGCATAATGTAGGGCCCAGTGTGAGAAAGCTGGGTCTCCCTCAGAGGTCATGGGTCTTCCAGCAGGACAATGACCCAAAACACACTTCAAAAAGCACTAGAAAATGGTTTGAGAGAAAGCACTGGAGACTTCTAAGGTGGCCAGCAATGAGTCCAGACCTGAATCCCATAGAACACCTGTAGAGAGATGTAATAATGGCAGTTTGGAGAAGGCACCCTTCTAATATCAGGGACCTGGAGCAGTTTGCCAAACAAGAATGGTCTAAAATTCCAGCAGAGCATTGTAAGAAACTCATTGATGGTTACTGGAGGCGGTTGGTCGCAGTTATTTTGGCTAAAGGTTGTGCAACCAAGTATTAGGCTGAGGGTGGCAATACTTTTGTCTGGCCCATTTTTGGAGTTTTGTGTGAAATGATCAATGTTTTGCTTTTTGCTTCATTCTCTTTTGTGTTTTTTCATTTAAGACAAATTAAATGAAGATAATAATACCAAAGAATTTGTGATTGCAATCATTTTCAGGAGGAAACTGAGTATTATCTGACAAAATTGCAGGGGTGTCAATACTTTTGGCCACAACTGTATATGCCACTGGGTTGACTATCTCCATAATCTTGTACGGACCAATGAACTTTGGTCCCAATTTAGCTGATGGTACCTTCAAGTTGTTGTTACGTGTGGAAATCCAAACCTTCTCCCCCACCTGAAACATGTATCCCGGGGCTCTCTTTTGGTCAGCAAAATATTTGTACCTCCCCTGGGCCTGAGAGATATTATGCTGGACTTCAGCCCAGAGGTTTTTTAACCATTGAACGGACCCCTCTGCCCCTGGACAACCGGAGACCACCCATGAAAACTCCCCAAAATGAGGATTAAACCCATAATTAATCAGGAATGGAGACAGGTTGGTGAACTGACTCACCCAGTTGTTAAAAGTGAATTCCGCCAATGGTAACGCATCACAACAATCCTACTGTCTGGCAGAGGTCAGACACCTGAGAATTTGTTCCAGGGATTGATTGGTGCGTTCCATCTGACCATTGCTTTCCGGGTGATATGCCGACGAGAAGGAGAGTGAGATGCCCAATTTCATACAGAATGCCCTCCAAAATTTCACCACAAACTGCACACCTCTGACACCACATTCAGGGGTACCCCATGCAATCGGACCACATACTGCACAAGCAACCTTGACAATGTTTCTGCTGAGGGTAATGCTGCCAAGGGAATGAAATGGGCCTGCTTTGAAAACCTGTCCACCACCACCCAGATCACGGTATTGCCCCTGGAAGGTGGATGACCGGTAATAAAGTCCATAAAGAGATGAGTCCATGGCCTATCAGGAACCGGTAAAGTTATGAGTTCCCCAGCCGGCCGGTTATGTGAGCTTTTGGAACGGGCACACATACCACAAGCAGAAATTAATTTCTTCACATCGGACCCCAGTGAATGCCACTAAAAAACCCTGGCTACTGCCTCTCTAGTGGCTGTGATACCGGGATGAGCAATCAGCCTAGACTCATGAAACTCCTGCAGAAGTCTAGGCCACAATAAATCTGTAACAAACAATTTATCCCCTGGCTTGGTTCCCGGAGCTAGGAACTGAGCCCTTAAAATTTCTTGTTCAAACTCTGAAGAGACCCCCACCACTACCACCCCTGGGGGAAGAATGGAGGATGGTGGCTCGGGGGGAGACACAGGGTCAAAACTTCTGGATAGGGCATCCGCTTTAACATATTTGGACCCCAGTCGAAAAGTAATAGAGAATTGAAATCGTGAAAAAAAAAGTGACCAACAGGCTTGTCTAGGAGTAAGCCTCTTAGCAGATTCAAGGTATGCCAAATTTTTGTGATCCGTGATAACAGTGATAGGTAGAGTTGAGCGAAATGGGTCGGTCAAATTCATAAGTCGCCGACTTTCGCTGAAGTCGGGTTTCATGAAACAAAGCCCAACCATAGCGTGAGGTCGGCCACGAGGCCGGCGACCAGACTGCCAAAGTCACGTTTCAAATGATGCTTCCAGCGCCATTTTTCAGCCAATGATGGAGGACGCACACTGTGGGCAATGTGATGACATGGGCATCGGTCACCACCATCTTTGAGAAGGGCATGTAAGTGATTGGCTTGCCTTGTGTGGCGTCACAGGGGCTATAAAAGGGCGTGCATGCCAACCGCCATCTTACTTACTGCTTCTGCTGTTAGCGATTTCCAATGTACAACACGACAGTTTGTGTGCAGTGACAGGGGAGGCTCTATTTTTTGTGCATCAGCTCTGTCGGTTATTAGGCTGCCTTATAAGGCTCCCTGATAGCTGCATTGCTGTTTGCACACTGCTGTGCAAACTGCTTTTTTAAAAGCAAAAATACTTTTCTTCCTCTTTTGTGCACAGTTACCAAGCGTTCATTTTTCCAAACTTTTGTGTGCAGCAGTCCTGCTTATTAGGCTGCCTGCTGCCATACTTGGCCTGAGAGCATCATTGTCAGCCTCCTAAAATCTCTAGGGAGATTCAAATTCTCCCCAATACTATATACACATTGTACTTTGTCATACACCAGCCAATTTCAGCCTGTTAAATTGAGGTGTAATCTATAGTGGGCCTGAGATAATAGTTCAGCCTCCTAAAATCTCTAGTACACATGTATCCTCTTGGTTAAACACATGATTGCCCTTGTGTGCCTCCATTCCGACCACTAGTTGCTCTAGGCTCATATTTATTGTATGCAAATATCTCCATTATTGTATGCAAATATCTCTATTATACATATATATAGGAATACAAACACTAGGTTTGGATTATCCGAGCTTTAACCTTCCTTATAGATTTAGGATTTGATTTTTAATCACTCTGAGCACTTCTATGTCTGAATGGGTTTACATTATTCTGTGGCGGTGGCTCTACTCTTAAGTATTCGAGAAACATGGATTATTTGTCATATTAGTGCACTGCCCATATGTGATTGACCTGCTTTTTCTGGGCCTGACTTGCTATTTATCTGAGGACTTTATATCTTGTGTCTGTAATTGAATATGCATCTATTAATAAATCAGTCCCACTGTGCATGAACGCTTTACTATTCTATACTACTATCATATTCTATTAGCAGTTCAGCTTTACTGTGAATAGGTCCTCATATATTAGCACTATTTCGTGATTGTGGCCTACATATCAGATTGCACAATATGGACATAATGATTATATATGTGCAATAATTCCTCTACCTTTAACTAACAGTTTCATCTAATGGGCAGTCATTTTATTAGCTGTACTTGTGTCATTTTTGATACTTGCTTTTTATCTTTTGATGGTGCATAATGGCGAAATTAATTACATTTCTAATTATATTATATATTTTTTTTTTAGTTAGATATATTGTGATTTCTGTGTTAGCTTTCTATGTTCTACGCCATATTTAGGGTTGTGCATATATACACACTAACAATATCGGCGCAATATTTTTGTGATTTCAGTGTCAGCTCCCTATGTGCCACACCATTCTTAGGGTTATGCATATATATCGGCGCAATGTTCCTGTGATCTCTTTGCATAAACGCCTGTATACTGCTGTGAGCATGCGCAATACGGCATATGTTTTTCACTCCTGCACAAAAGTGC
Organism: Dendrobates tinctorius; assembly: GCF_039654945.1. Lineage (NCBI taxonomy): Eukaryota > Metazoa > Chordata > Amphibia > Anura > Dendrobatidae > Dendrobates > Dendrobates tinctorius. The sequence continues at coordinate 11,681,927 of NW_027361866.1, forward strand.
TACACCATTCTCAGGGTTTTGTACATATGTATATTTACTACATCGACGCAATATTTTGGCGACCTTTCTGCATAAATGCCTGTATACTCTTGTGAGTGTGCGCAATATGATACATTCTCTAACTCCTGTGATGATGCGCATTAGTGAAAGGAGTCACAATGCTACGTATACTACAATATACCTGTTTAACTTAAGAGCAAACTCTTCATGTGCGGCACTATGCCCTGGTTTGTGCATATGCTCTAATAATAGTGGCGCAATGTCTCTGGTGATACTTTTGTATATACATCTATGTATTACCATGAACATGCGCACTTGATTAAATAGCTTTTGTGAGTAAACCACTGCGCATGTTTGGTCCACATATGTGACTTCTGGGAGACACTGTGGGTGCGCATAATAAAGTAACTTGGCACTCAACTGAATGATCCTTTTTGAAAATAAGTTTTTATTGTGGCAGTCACAAAGGACGTTTCGGCCTACAATTGGCCTTCGTCAGTCTGCCGACTGCTACAGATGATGAAGTTAATAGTGGAGAATTATATAAGATCCTATTACAAGGCAGTGATTTTGGAGGTTACTGCAATGACCAACTGTCTATAACACGTGTAGTGCTCTGGTGAATCCGGGAGAAATTGGAACAGGCAATGGAGCTTAAGTCTCTAGGGGCTTTATGCCTGTAAGAGTTTATGCCTGGTGGGTATGGGTTAATATCTTTTGATACTTGAACCAATTAATGTTAGAGAAAAATAAATTTCTTATAATCCTAAGGGGTTAATGCCTGAGGCGCTTTAACAGTCTTGTATCAGTAGATCAGGTTACATGAACATGTGCAGGTGTAGTGCCTGGGCGTATGGACCTGGACGCAGTATCCGCTGCTAGCCCCGGACGCTATGGGTGCGCAGGCGCACTGTGGGCTCTACCTCAATCAGTGAGCAGGCACACTGCAGGCTTTAACCTCACTCAGTGAGCACTTCTGGGTGACTCATTGCGCATCACCGCAATGTCTCTGACTGTTCTCCTGCTGTCGGCTGCCAGCTGGTAAGTCTTTACCACTAATGATGTGTGTTTAAATAGCTGATTATAACGAAACCAGATATACTCACCTTGAGTGTCCTGACTGGACTGGTCTGTGGTGATGTATTATTCCACTTCACAGAGCTTAGGCAATTTCCCCACTCAGTCTATATGGGTCTGTGTAGAGTAAAGGTACTGTCACACTTAGCGATGCACCAGCGATCCCGACAAACGATATGACGCGGTCAGGATCGCTGGTGCATCGCTAAGTGGTCGCTAGTGAGCTGCCACACAGGCAGATCTCACCAGTGACATCGCAGGGGTCGGGGGTCACTACTTACCTGTCAGACGAGGCGATCCTGATGTCCTTCCGCCCGCATCCACGCGTCGCTCGTCGGCGCCACAGGAAGCCCAGCAGGAAGCTGACGACGAGAAATTGTCCAGGACGATCTCGCGCATCAGCCATAACCAGCGGGGGTGCGGTCGGAGGTAAGTATCAGACATAGGGATATCGCTAGCAATATCGCTATAGCGTCACAAAACCAGTGACGTTATAGCGATATTGCTAGCGATATCGCTTAGTGTGACAGGCCCTTAAGGGGTGTATTTATCTTGTGAATTTGTTATCATGTCTATACCATGCCACCCCCTCATTCAGTATATATGAGTATTTGTTAGAGTAGGGTTTTTTTGAGTATTTGTCTCTATATTTATCGCCTCTTTGGAAAACTGTACCCGCCTGTTTTAGTCAGGGCTATATTAGCAGCATCTCTATATGATACATGTATTACTGTATGTACTAATAAAGTATCAGCGGCCAGTGGTTGTATATGTATTGATTTGTGGGGACTATGTTTGCCCCAACTTTTTTTAAGTGTTTTAACTGTGTGCTTTTGTTTCTGGATTTGTCAAAAATAAAAATATATATTTTTTGCTATATTTATTTGTATTTCGTGTGGTGATCCTTAGTATATGCATGGCCTTTTTCTATGTTGCTCTGATCTACTTTACATGCATTTGAGTGATCCCTGAGGCAATATTTTCTCTTGTCAATTTAATGATGGTGCCCACTTATTACTTTTCTTCACTCTTCTGAGAAGATTTACCAACTAGCCCCATGCGCGTAACACACTGAGCACGACTATGCCAGTATCTCAGTCTAAACAGCTGCACAAATCCCAAACAGACAGCTCGGTTTCCTCTCATACATAGGATACGTCTCCTGCCTTTAAAATCCCTACAAATACAGGTAAACTTCTTAAAGGGAAGTCATACAACCAGTCCAATTAACCATTCACTCAAAATAAAGGAATATCCTTTTCCATAAAAGCTCAAAAAGAGCTGTCATTCAAGGATGATACTATAGATGTGGGGAATAGCATGGGAAAAACTCCCACGGAATCTTTTATATCAGGAGATTTTTGTGTACTCACCGTAAAATCTCTTTCTCTTAGCCTCTAATTGGGGGACACAGAACCATGGGTGTTATGCTGCTGTCCACTAGGAGGCGACACTATGCATAATCTGAAAAAGATAAACTATGGCTTCTCCTCTGCAGTATACACCCCTGGACGGCGTCAGCCTTCTCCAGTTTTGTGCAAAAGCATTAGGAGGAACGTAACAGAAACGACATAACCATGCCTGTAAGAAGGCTACTATGTACGAGCTCAAAGAACAATATGAGAACTCAACCGTAAACAACGGCCCATAAGGGCAACAGGGTTGGAGCTGTGTCCCCCAATTAGAGGCTAAGAGAAAGAGATTTTACGGTGAGTACACAAAAATCTCCTTTACTCTGTCGCCTCATTGGGGGGCACAGAACCATGGGACGTCCCAAAGCAGTCCCTGGGTGGGAAGCAATGGATGAATATTGTGCTAGAAGGTCCCTAAATTTGGGGCACTGCCGCCTGCAGAACCCATCTACCCAGGCTCGCATCCGCTGAGGACTGGGTATGAACACTGTAGTGTTTCGTAAACGTGTGTAGGCTAGTCCAAGTGGCCGCCTTACACACTTGTTGTGCCGAAGCCTGGTGCCGAATGACCCAGGAGGCCCCTACTGCCCGTGTAGAGTGTGCCGTGATACCGGCTGGAAGAGGAGAATTGTTAAGTCGGTAAGCCTCTTGTATGGTGGACTTGATCCACCTGGCAAGGGTAGCTTTGGAAGCCGGCAGACCCTTGTGAACACCTTCCGGAAGAAGGAAAAGGGAATCAGACTTCTGGAAGGGTGCAGTCCTAGACACGTATATACGCAATGCCCTGACGAGGTCAAGCGTATTCAGAGCCTTCTTCACTCTATGAACCGGAACCGGGCAAAGGGATGGCAGTGAAATTTCCTCATTGAGGTGGAAGTTGGACACAACCTTCGGAAGGAAGGATGGTACTATATGGAGAACCACCTTGTCTTGGTGAAAGGCTAGGAAAGGCCGTCTGCAGGAGAGTGCTGACAATTCAGACACCCTGCGTAGTGAGGTGATTGCCACCAGAAAAACCACCTTCTGTGACAGAATGCAGAGTGGGACTTCCTTAAGGGGTTCGAAAGGTGGTGCCTGCAATGCTGTCAGGACCAGGTTGAGGTCCCACGTTTCCAGCGGACGTCTGTAGGGGGGAACTAATCGGGAAACTCCCTGGAGAAAGGTCCTTACTTGCGGCTTGTTAGCAATATGCCTTTGGAAAAGCACTGAAAGCGCTGACACCTGGCTATAAGCGAGCCTAGGGATAGCCTGGCGTCCAGACCCGATTGAAGAAAACCGAGTACCTTCGGGAGGGAACAAGGGAGTGGGACCTGTCCGCGAGAATTGCACCAGGTAAAGAAAGCTCTCCAGGCACGGTAATAAATCTTGGCGGAGGCTGGCTTCTTTGCCCTGATCATGGTCATAATGACATCCGGTGAGAGCCCTGCCTGGGTTAGAACCCAGGTTTCAAGGGCCACGCCGTCAAATTGAGAGCCCCTGAGTTCTGATGGTAGAACGGACCTTGTGACAGAAGGTCATGACGGTCGGGGAGACGCCAGGGGGCGTCTGCTGTAAGTTGTACGATGTCGGGGTACCATGTACGTCTGGGACAGTCCGGCGTGATCAGGATGGTTGGAACTCCCTCTTGTTTGATCTTCCTCATGACTCTGGAGATCAGGGGGAGGGGTGGAAAAATGTACAGAAGCTGGAACTGGGTCCAGTCCTGAACCAGGGCATCCGCTCCGAGCGACCGCGGGTCACGTGTCTTGGCCAAGAAATTGGAGACCTTGGCATTGATATGGGATGCCATTAGGTCCACGCCCGGGGTTCCCCAGCGATGGCAGATCTGGTGAAAAATTTCGGGATGGAGAGACCACTCCCCCGAGTCCATTCCTTGTCTGATGAGGAAGTCGGCTTCCCAGTTGTCCACACCCGGAATGTTTGACCGCAGAGAGTACCGACCTCGTGTCTTCCGCCCAGTGGAGGATATGTGCCACTTCTCTCATCGCCTGGGTACTGCGGGTCCCGCCTTGGTGATTCATATATGCCACCGCCGTGGCATTGTCCGACTGTATCCTGATATGAGAGGCTGCCAGCAAGTGATGAAAGGCTCTCTGTGCCAGGAAGGTGGCCTGAATTTCCAGGATATTGATGGGCTAGGTCGCTTCCACTGGTGACCACTTGCCTTGTGCCCTGTGATGTAGGTGCACCGCACCCCAACCTGTCAGGCTTGCATCGGTGGTCAGGACCTTCCATTGACCTGAGAGAAAGGATTTTCCCCTTGTAAGCGAATTTGGCTTGAGCCACCAGTGTAGGGACCTCCTGGTTGACGATGTCAGCCGGAACTCCCTGTCGAGTGAGAAGGGATTCCTGTCCCAAGACTTGAGGATGGCTAGTTGAAGAGGCCTGAGGTGAAACTGGGCAAATGGTACCACCTCCATTGCTGCTGCCATCCTGCCGAGGACTCTCATGGCAAACCGGAGAGATCGGGGAGGATTGCTGAGGAGTATGCAAACTCCCAGATGGAGAGACAGGGCCTTGTCCCTGGGAAGGAGCACCAGACCCCTAGAGGTGTCGAATAGCATCCCCAGGAAGGTCAGGGACTGACTCGTGGTAGTCGATGACTTTTGTAAGTTGACTAGCCAGCCCAGGCGACTCAGAGTGTCGATTGTGATTGAGACGCTGACCTCACAGTCCTTGAAGGTGGAAGCCTTGATGAGAAGGTCGTCCAGGTATGGAACGACTACAATGCCTCTGGAGTGTAGAACATCCATGGTGGCTGCCATGATCTTGGTAAACGTTCTGGGAGCCGTGGCGAGTCCGAACGGGAGAGCCACGAACTGGTTGATCGCGAACCTGAGAAATCTTTGATGGGTGGGAGCAATTGGTATATGCAGGTATGCATCTTGTATGTCTATGGAGGCGAGATATTCTCCCTGCTCCATGGACGCAATGATGGACCGAAGGGACTCCATGTGAAAATGACAGACCCATACATATTTGTTGAGTTGTTTTAGGTCTAGTATGGGCCGGACGCTGCCTTCTTTCTTGGAGACTACGAACAGATTGGAATAGAACCCTCGGAAGCGTTCGGTCGCGGGAACCGGTACTATGACTCCTGTTTGAAGGAGAGAGGAGACCACTTGGTGGAAGGCACGAGCCTTGTCTGGCGGTTTTGGTGGAACAGAGAGGAAGAACCGGTTCGGTGGACTGGAAGTGAACTCTATCTTGTATCCGGAAGACACTATTTCTCTGACTCACCTGTCTTCTGTAATAGGCAGCCAGACTTGCTGAAAGAGTAGAAGTAGTCCGCCTACTGGTGGGGTGTCTTCCGGAGTTCGTGAGTCATGACGAGGCGAAATTCAGAGGTTTTCCTCCCTTGGGTTTCACCTGGCCTGCTTTCGACTGCCAGGTCCTGTCCGGCCTCTGCGCCACCCGTGGGTTGTCCCTGCGTGGAGAGCGGTTACGATTTTGTGCTGGGCGCGAGACGGACCAGCCCGAAGAATTCCAAAAGGATCGGAATCGTGTTTGGTTACGTTGTTTAAACGTGCATTTAGGTTTTAGTTGAGGGAGAGAGGTACTCTTATCCCCAGTGGCGTTGAATATCATGTGTCCAACTTTTCACCGAAAAGCCATCCACTGAGGTACGGGAGATGCGTGAGGGACTTCTTTGAGGCCGCATCCGCTTTCCATTCCCGCAGCCAGAGGATACGCCGAATTGTGATGGCATTTGCTGCTATCCTCGCTACACCTCTTGCGGAGTCAAGGGCTGCATGAAGCATGTAATCTGCTACTACTGCTATTTGAACCGCTTGGTCCGACAGCTCAGGATTTGAAACTTGGAGGCCATCTTGCAATGTTTTGGCCCAAGCCAGAATGGCCTTGGCCGCCCAAACTAAAGCGAACGCGGGGGCCAGGGAGGCCCCTGCCACTTCAAAAACTGAACGAGCCATGCGTTCTACCTGCCGGTCTGCTGCGTCCCTGAGGTTTGAGCTATCTGGCAGTGAGAGGAGGGTCTGTGCTGCTAGTCTAGAGACTGGGGTCCACTTCGGGTGGATCTGTCCACTGCTTGGTGTCCTTTTGTGGGAAGGGGTACCGAGCCTCCAAATATTTGCGATTGGTGAATTTCTTCTCAGGCTGCGAAAACTGCTTAGTAAGGATCGTCTGAAATTCCGGGTGGTTAGAGAAAACCTTAGGTGGTTTCAGAACACCTTCAATGCAAATCTTGTGTTCTGGGGCTTACGGCGTTGGATCGGAAATGTCCAGCACCCGATGGATGGAAGAGATTATGTCCTCAACTAGCGCTGTATTGCTAGGGGGACAAGGGACCAGAGACCTCTCCGTCTCGTCTGAGTCGGAGTCACAGATGCCTTCTGAATCCTGCGTATCGCTGAGGCATTCCCTGGTGGGTGATCTGGGGCGGAGGTCTTCTGTAGTCGGGGGTCGCTGCGGAGATCTGCGTTGTCTGTCTCTGGTAGGGGACGGTCTAGGTGACCTGGAACTACGGTGTCTCTCCCTGGAGGGGGATGACCATGTGCTATGACGCAGAGGAATGCGACGTGTGGGTCCGCTTACATCTGGGAGAGCCAGAAACGGCCTGTCCCTGAGTGGAGCTGTCCCTTTGCTCGGTAACGCTCATAGCTGGGACATGACCCTGCAGAGCCAGGAGTAATGTGGAGGTTAGGTTATCTATGGACTGTGTCATAGACTGAGACATCTGGGTAGCCCATTCTGGCGTGGTAGCAGCCGCTGAAGAATTGGTAGGAGCCTCTTGGGGTTCTGACCCAGTATTCTGGATACAGTCCTGACAGTGGGGGTACGTGCTGCCACTGGGGAGAGTGGTTTTGCAGGCTGTGCAGAATGCATAAAAGCAGTCCTGCCTGGTTCTCTTGTACCTTGAGCTTGGCATAGTGCTCAGAGCGCGGAAGGGCTGGCAATGAGAGAGCCCTACAGGGGTGGATATGCAGGGGAAACCTATAGGAGAGCCTTACAGGGAATCCAGATTCACAGCCAAGCACAAATACCTGAGCGTGATCTTACCCCACCAGTGTGCCCCTAGGTCCAGCGCCGAAGATCCACAGTCCTGTGCCCCTCGGAGACTGGCTGGCATGGTGCTGCTGATGTCTGCTTCAGAAATGGCCGCCGAGAGGATGAGGAGGGAGAAGAAGGGGACGGAGAGCTGAGAAAGAGCACGCAGAGATGTGTAAAAACGCGCATTTTCTGCCTCGATCCGCCCCATCTATGACACTGTGGAGTGTCATATTTGTCATCCGAGATTTGAGATTCTTCGTGTGTTGCTGAAGGAAGCTGGGACTCTGAAGCCTGAGGAGAACACTATCCCACAGGTGGATGAAATGCACAACACACACAGCACACTTCAGGAAGGACATTGTGTTAATGCAGCGGAGTGCCAGAGTGTGCCGGAACAGTACCCCCTTGCCATGACTACCAACTTTGACCCCATTACACACGTTTATTCTAAAAAATATTTCAACAATTTGTTTTGTTAATGTTTTGCTGGTTATCAAAGTAACACATTTTATTGTTTATTATGTCTTCAAAATTTTTATCCCTAAATGTCAAGGGACTGTTAACCCCTTCCCGACATCTGACGGTATATCCCGTCCATGGGACCTGGGCCCCTATGCCCATGGACGGGATAGTACGTCGGGCGCGATCAGCGGCGCCCACGTGGTGAGCGCCGCTGATCGCGGCCGGGTATCAGCTGATTATCACAGCTGACACCCGGCACAATGTGTCAGGGGCGGTCACGGACCGCCCCCGACACGTTAACCCCTTGCACACCGCGATCAAACATGATCGCGGTGTACCGGGAGTTAAAGGGAAGCATCGGCAGGGAGGGGGCTCCCTCCGTGCTTCCCTGAGCCCCCCCACGGCAGCGCAATGTGCAGAGCTGCTGCAGGGGACTCCTTTCCTCCAGGCCCCCGAATCCAAGATGGCGACGGGGGCCTTCGGGGGCCTGAGGAAGCTGGCTTCCTCAGTGCCTGCAAAGCGCAGGCATGAGGAAGCCTTCTGCAGTGCCTGTGTCAGATCGCTGATCTGTCACAGTGATCTGTGATGTGACAGATCAGCGATCTGTCACAGGACAGTGATGTCCCACCTGGGACTATTTAATAAAGTAAAAAAAATAATTAAAAAAAGTGTAAAAATAATTTAAAAAAAATCGCCAAATAAATTAGAAAAAAAAAAAAAAATATTCCCCCAATAAATCCATTTTTTGGAAATATTAAAAAAAAAAACAATAAAAGGACACATATTAGGTATCGCCGCGTCCGTAACGACCCGCCCTATAAAACTGTCCCATTAGTTAACCCCTTTAGCGAACCCCTTAAAAAATAAAAATAAAAAACGAAGCAAAAAATAATTATTTATTATCATACTGCCAAACAAAAAGTGTAATAACGTGCGATCAAAAAGACGCATATAAATATCCATGGTACCGCTGAAAACGTCATCTTGTCCCGCAAAAAACGAGCCACAACACAGCATCATCAGCAAAAAAATAAAAAAGTTATAGCTCGCAGAATAAAGCGATGCAAAAATAATTATTTTTTATATAAAATAGTTTTCATTGCATAAAACCGACAAAAACATAAAAAAAGACCTAAATGAGGTATCGCTGTAACCGTACTGACCCGAAGAATAAAACCGCTTTATCAATTTTACCGCACGCGGAACGGTGTAAACGCACCCCCCCAAAAGAAATTCATGAAACGCTGGTTTTTCTTCATTCTGCGTCCCAAAAATCGGAATAAAAAGCGATCAAAAAATTTCACGTGCCCGAAAATGGTACCAATAAAAACGTAAACTCGTCCCGCAAAAAATAAGACCTCACATGACCCGGTGGGTCAAAATACGGAAAAATTATAGCTCTCAATATGTGGTGATGCAAAAACTATTTTTACAATAAAAAGCGTCTTTTAGCGTGCGACAGCTGCCAAAAATAAAAACTGCCATAAATAGTAAATCAAACCCCCCGTTATCACCCCCTTAGTTAGGGAAAAATAATAAAATAAAAAAAATGTATTTATTTCCATTTTTCCATTAGGGTTAGGGCTAGGGGTGTGTTGGGGTAGGGTTAGGGCTAGGGTTAGGGCTAGGGTTAGGGTTAGGGCTAGGGTTAGGGCTAGGGTTAGGGTTAGGGCTAGGGGCATGTTGGGGTTCGGGTTGGAGTTAGAATTGGGGGTTTCCACTGTTTGGGCACATCAGGGGCTCTCCAAATGCAACATGGCGTCTGATCTCAATTCCAGCCAATTCTGAGTTGAAAAAGTCAAATGGTGCTCCTTCCCTTCCAAGCTCTGCCATGCGCCCAAACAGTGTTTTACCCCCACATGTAGGGTATCAGCCTACTCAGGACAAATTGCAAAACAATTTTTGGGGTCCAATTTCTCCTGTTACCCTTAGGAAAATAAAAAAATTGGGGGCAAAAATATCATTTTTGTGGAAAAAAATGATTTTTTTATTTTCACGTCCGAGTGTTATAAACTTCTGTGAAGCACTTGGGGGTTCAAAGTGCTCACCACACATATAGATAAGTTCCGTGGGGGGTCTAGTGTCCAAAATGGGGTCACTTGTGGGGAGTTTCAATAGTTTAGGTACATCAGGGGCTCTCCAAACGCACATGACACCCGCAGACCATTCCATCAAAGTCTGCATTCCAAAACGTCACTACTTCCCTTCCGAGCCCCGACGTGTGCCCATACAGTAGTTTTCTCCCACATATGGGGTATCAGCATACTCAGGACAAATTGGACAACAACTTTTAAGGTCCAATTTCTCCTGGTACCCTTGGGAAAATAAAAAAATGGTGACTAAAAGATCACGTTTGTGGAAAAAATACGAATTTTTTATTTTCACGCCCGGGCGTTATAAACTTCTGTGAAGCACTGGGGGGTTCAAAGTGCTCACCACACATCTAGATAAGTTCCTTGGGGGGTCTAGTTTACAAAATGGTGTCATTTGTGGGGGGTTTCCACTGTTTAGGTACATTAGGGGCTCTCCAAAGGCAACATGACACCCGCAGACCATTCCATCAAAGTCTGCATTCCAAAACGTCACTACTTCCCTTCCGAGCCCCGACGTGTGCCCATACAGTAGTTTTCTCCCACATATGGGGTATCAGCATACTCAGGACAAATTGGACAACAACTTTTGGGGTCCAATTTCTCCTGGTACCCTTGGGAAAATAAAAAAATGGTGACTAAAAGATCATGTTTGTGGAAAAAATACGAATTTTTTATTTTCACGCCCGGGCGTTATAAACTTCTGTGAAGCACTGGGGGGGTCAAAGTGCTCACCACACATCTAGATAAGTTCCTTAGGGGGTCTAGTTTCCAAAATGGTGTCATTTGTGGGGGGTTTCCACTGTTTTGGTACATCAGGGGTTTTCCAAACGCGACATGGTGTCCGATCTCAATTCCAGCCAAAAACGTCAAATGGAGCTGCTTCCCTTCCGTGCTCTGCCATGCGCCCAAATAGTGGTTTACCCCCACATGTGGGGTATCAGCGTACTCAGGACAAATTGCACAATAACTTTTAGGGTCCTGTTACCCTTGGGAAAATAAAAATTGGGGTGAAAAGATCATTTTTGTGGAAACAATATGATTTTTTAATTGTACCGCTGTACGTTATAAACTTTTGTAAAGCCCTTGTGGGTTCAAAGTTCTCACCACATATCTAGATAAGTTCCTTGGGGGGTCTAGTTTCCAAAATGGGGTCACTTGTAGGGGGTTTCCACTGATTAGGTACATCAGGGACTCTCCAAACGTGACATGGCGTCCAATCTGAATTCCAGCCAATTTTGCATTGAAAAAGTCAAACGGCGCTCCTTCCATTCTGAGCTCTGCCATGCGCCGAAACAGTCGTTCCCCCCCACATAGCAGGTATCTGCGTACTCAGGACAAATTGCACAATAACTTTTGCCGTCCAATTTCTCCTGTTACCCTTGGTAAAATAAAAAAAAATTGAACCTGAATTATTTTTTTTATGAAAAAAAGTTAGATGTTCATTTTTTTTAAATATTCAAAAAAATTCCTGTGACGCACCTAAAGGGTTAATAAACTTCTTGAATGTGGTTTTGAGCACCTTAAGGGGTGCAGTTTTTAGAATGGTGTCACTTTTGGGTATTTTCTATCATATAGACCCCTCAAAGTGGCTTCAAATGTGATTTGGTCCTAAAAATAAAATGGTGTTGTAAAAATGAGAAATCGCTGGTCAACTTTTAACCCTTATAACTTCCTAACAAAAAAAAATTTTGGTTCCAAAATTGTGCCGATGTAAAGTAAACATGTGGGAAATGTTAGTTATCAAGTTTTTTGTGTGCCGTATCTCTGTGATTTAAGGGCATAAAAATTCAAAGTTGGAAAATTGCGAAATTTTCAAAATTTTCGCCAAATTTCCATTTTTCTCACAAATAAACGCAAGTTATTTGAATGAAATTTTACCACTAACATGAAGTACAATATGTCATGAGAAAACAATGTCAGAATCACCGGGATCCATGGAAGCGTTCCAGAGTTATGACCTCATAAAGGTACAGTGGTCAGAATTGTAAAAATTGGCCGGGTCATGAACGTGCAAACCACCCTTGGGGGTGAAGGGGTTAAGAGATTCTCCACATGGAAAGAAGCTGTGGGGTCACAGGAAGATAGTATAGCCTTCCAAGAAGCAAAATTTGTAGAAAAAAAAACTGCCAATATTCAATCATAAATCTTCCCCACATACTTTTAGATCTTCGCCCTCCATCAAAAAAGTCGGTGTATTTACGGCTATTAGAGATTCCATTTATTTCCAATTCATAAATGAAGTTACAGATCCTAACAGAAGATTCCAAATATTGAGCTGTGAACTGAAATCGACTATATACACAATGGTTAACTTACTGTATTTGCCCCTAATCAGGGACAAATTACCTTTTTAAATAAATTAATGACAAAAAGTTAACAAATTCCAAAAAGGAATTTTTATACAGTATTTTTAAGAGACTTTAATATTATCACTAATAGAAACCTTGACACTACAGCTTCATCCAGAGTTAGTATGTTAACACTTAATAACTGGATACTGAGGGAACAACTTTATGATGTTTTTCGCTGTCTAAATTGTACCTCAAAGGAATTCACCTTTTGCTCCAATTTTCATAGGTTTTCTTCAAGAATTGACCTGATGCTTGCGGATATATCATCCATTCAAGAATTTTCAGAAGCAACAATTGGAAACATTACATGGTCTAACCAGGCCCCTATCTTTTGCAAAATTGGATTATCATACGTAAAAAGCCATCCTCGGGAATGGAAGGGCATTTCTTTTATCTTAAATTGTCCTTCCTATAAAAAACAACTAGACAAAGCCATTGATCAATACTTTAAAGAAAATTCTACATCTAATATCTCCGCTTTCAGCTTGTGGAATGCCCACAAAGCCATTATCCATGATAAACTCATTCAAATTAATGCTATACACTAAAGAAAAACAAAGGAAAATATCCTAGAGACTTTCAATAAAATTAATATGGAAGACAAAAAATCCATCATCATATACATAGTCCACCCTTTTGAAATTAAGATCAGAATTTAAATCCCTTTTACTTAACGATTATGATAAAATTATCAACATTTCAAGGCAATTTTATTATTGTTATAGTAAAATGTCCAAATTAACAACTAATAGAATAAAATAACAACACATTCAATCCAGAGTGAAAACCATAAAATCAGGCAACTCTTATATTACCCTCCCACAAGATATTGCAAACCAATTTAGCAAATTTTACATCACCCTATATAATTTGAAAGATGACCCAATCAGTCCTCAACCTAAAATTGAGGATATTAATAAATTTCTCTCGTGTGTTAATCTTCCCCATCTTAATACAAATCAAAACAACTTTTTAAACCATCCTTTCAATAAAGAATAGATTGCGATTGCAATCTCAAAATTAAAGGATAATAAGGCCCTTTGCCCAGATGGCTGTCCAAAAGAATATTATACAATTTTTCAACCTGATTTAATTTCACCACTACTGTTGTTATATACCATATATACTCGTGTATAAGCTGACCCGTGTATAAGCCAATCCCCCTAATTTTGCCACAAAAAACTGGGAAAACTTATTGACTTGCATATAAGCCTAGGGTGGAAAATGCAGCAGCTGCTGGTAAATTTCAAAAATTAGATGCTGAAAAAGCTTTTGATCTAATTAATTGGATTTATATGACAGCCACTCTCAAAAAATTTGGATTTGAAGGACACATTCTAAATTCTTTTCCAGCTCTTTATTCTAATCCCACAAAGTCATAGTAAATAACCATTACTCTAAAATATTCCCATTAACAAATGGAATCCGCGAAGGATGTCCACTTTCTCTAACCCTATGTATTTTGACCATGTAACCTTTTGTAGAACTCATCAGATCAAACAACATCATTAAAGGCATCCCCTGAGATAAGAGGCAACATAAATTAGGACTCTGCGGATGATATGCTAGTATCTATAACAGATCCTATAAATTTGCTTTGTGAGATTTTTACAATAATTAAATGCTTTTCTTTGGTTTCATATTGCAAGATTAATGAGAATAAGTCAAAAATCCTAAGTTTTAATTTAAACACAAAATGTTAAAATTCTGTGAATGGTGAATTCCCTTATTCTTGGGAGGATTCTAAAATTACATTCTTGGTGATCAACATTACAAATCGCTTAAGTCGTTTTGTGGAAGAAGATTTATTGGAATTTATTTAAAAAATCTAAAAAATACTCGACAAATAGGACTAAATCCTTACATCTTGGATGTGTAGAATAATATCCTATAAGATGATGATCCTCCCAAGGATATTATATATTTTTAGATCTAGCTCCCTATTTTTAGTAGTCTCTTGGATTCAGAAACTTCACAGTCAACTATCTAGATATATGTGGAAAACAAACCCCTATGGTCTACATGGAATGCATCCTTTTCTTCTAATGTGGAGCCCAATTTGTATGACATTTCTTGACTGTCAACCAGCAAAAATGTGTAAGCATATAACTTCGTTTTCACACTTTTATTATACTTTGTCTCTTGACAGTGTTAATATTTTCTCAGTTGTCTATATTGTTTTCCCTCCACCTTTATCCTCTATCCCAATCTTTTCAATGGTCTACTCATTCCTTACCCTCCTTTATCATTTGGTTATATAGGCAGTCCCCCTTTATTTTTTTCATCTTATTTCTTTTCCTCTTTGTTCGCCTTTTCCTTTTTCCCTTTTCCTTTCTATTTTTTTTACATTTCCCCTTTTTTGTCTCCCTTACATCCTTTTCCTAATTTTTCCCTTCATTCCTTTCCTTTTCCCGTTCTTACATTTTCCCTTTATCCCTCCCTCTTTCCTAATCTTCCCCTTTAAGACTGTCTGGAGACTTGCATTTTTTTATTCTACTCAAAATGTTACTATTAATACTATGTATTTTGTACTACATCTTTAACTTATTTTATATTGGGCTCCTCTTCCAACCATCCCTATGTTTGTAAAAATGCTCCCCTAATAAAAATTATTTAAACACACAAAAAAATAAAATAAAATGGCAGTACATGCAAGACGACCCAGGAATCTCACAGAACCGCAAGAATTTTCCAAAGAAGAATGGATGAAAATCCCTTAAACAAGAATTGAAAGACTCTTGTCTGACTGCAAAAAAGCTTACAAGCTGTGAGAGTTTCAAAAGGGGGTGCTACTAGGTACTAACCTTTGCATCAGCCCATTTTCCTTTTTGTATTTTTTTAAAGGTAAAAGATAAAAATATATTTTTTTTTCCCTAAAATGCAAAGGAAATGTGTCATCTTTACCTTCAGGCCTTTGAGAGATCATTTCATCTTCAACTTGTTCAACTGTTCACAGTAACAGTAATTTTAACTAAAGGCCCCTTTACATTTAGCGATGCACCAGCGATCCGACTCGGTCAGGATCGCTGGTGCATCGCTAAATGATCGCTAGTGAGCTGTCACACAGGCAGACCACACAGCGATGCAGCAGCGACGCAGCGCACGATACTCACCTTTCACACACAGCGATCCTGATGTCCTCCCGCCCACCTCCACGCATCACTCGTCGGCGCCAGCAGGAAGCTGACGAGGAGAAATGGAGCCGGACATTCTCGCGCGATCAGCGATGGACAGCGGGGGAGCCGGTCGGAGGTAAGTATCACACATAGCGATATCGCTTGCGATATCGCTATAACGTCACAAAATCGGTGACGTTATAGCGATATCGCTAGAGATATCGCTATGTGTAAAACCCCCTTAAGAGTGCCCGATCTTTTACATGCCACTGTAGGTGCTTGTAAAAACAAGCATTTTTGCAATTTGCTGCTTATTAAAATTTGCAGTTGTTCTTTGGATATTAACACTTTCTTGCTTGTAATCCATTGCCTAAGAAATCAACCACTACTGCTGTCTTGCTTGTACGCCTGGTCTTTTAGTTGGCTAGGATTAGGAGGAGGCAGTGCTTTTTCCAGTGAATCTGACTAGCTTCAAAACAGTGCTACAAGCTTAATAGAAAATCAGTTGTAAGTAGTGTTGAGCGATACCGTTCGATACCCCAAAATATCACCCGATGGTATCACCCGATACGAAAAAAATATCGGGTATCGCCGATTCCGATACCGGAAGTCCCATTCAAGTCAATGGGACTTCCGGTATCGGAATTTAAGAAAGCCCTTTATTTCCTTGTTGGCTAATCTATAATAATAAATGCCCTAAGCAGCTTCCGGTTGTAACAACTTCCGTCCAGTTGTAACTGGTGACGTCACTGCACACCTCTTTCCATGTTAACCCTCAACACACCACTCCTCCTCAACACACACACTCCTCTCACCTTTCACCATCTCCACTCACGTCCACTCACTCTTTCACTCCACATACGACCCCTTCTCTCACTCCATCTCTCATACTCACGCCGTCATCGCCGCTGATCCAAGATCCCCGACATCTTCTTCCGCCGGCGCCATCCTGGTTCCAGACGTCCTCCACGCCGGCGATATGTTCTTGCGGCGACGCAATTTTGGATCGGCGAAATCCCACGATAGTCAAGATGGCGTCGCCGCAAGAACTTGTCACCGGCGTGGGGGACGTCGGGATCCAAAATGGCGTCGGCGAAATCTCGCGAGATTTCGCCGACGCCATTTTGGATCCCGACCGCATCCACGCCGGCGACATGTTCCTGCGGCGACGCTATTTTGGATCGGCGAAATCCCGCAATACTCAAGATGGTGTCGCCGCAAGAACATGTCGCCGGCGAGGATGACGTCGGGATCCAAAATGGCGTCGGCGAAAACTCGTGAGATTTCGCCGATGCCATTTTGGATCCTGACGTCGTCCACGCCAGCGACATGTTCTTCCGGCGACGCCATCTTGATTATCGCGGGATTTCACGATACTCAAGATGGCGTCGCCGCAAGAACATGTTGCCGGCGTGGACAACGTCTGGATCCAGGATGGCGCCGGCGGAAGAAGATGCCGGGGATCGTGGAGCAGCGGCGATGACGGCGTGAGTATGAGAGACAGAGTGAGAGAAAGGGTCGTATGTGGAGTGAAAGAGTGAGTGGAGATGGTGAAAGGTGAGAGGAGTGTGTGTGTTGAGGGTTAACATGGCAAGAGGTGTGATGCTATCGCATGCTCCCGATGCGATAGCATCGGGCCATAATCTAGTTCTACATAATTGAAAACAAATAAGAATCATGTAGAATGTATTGTGGGAGGTGGAGGAGACATTAAAGGCATAGTGGTTTATTCAAATCACATGGCATAGCATTAATTCCAATTTTTTTTTTCAAGACGTTCGGAGTTAAAAAGATATTGACTGTGTTAACCTTTTTTATATTTTGTCAGATATGTATGTTTCACAACTTTCATGCTCTTCACCTTCTTTTTTTAATTCTCCCACACTTTCTCCTTCATGATCCGCAGCAGTAGCATTTTTTTCATCAACTTTTTCTTCACCTTATTCGTCTTCTTCTTCTTCTTCATCTTCTTCCCATTAATTTTTTTTTCCATTCTTCATATTCTTCTTATTCAGCTATTATTAATTTTCATATGCTATTTCTTCATCTTCTTCCTATTCTTCTTTTTCTTCATTTTCTTATGGTGACAGGCATTCCTGTAGTACTTATCTATAAAAGTTATAAGATTACACCTTACGTTCTGCCTGTCACTAAAGATTTACAACAGGATTTGTCCGCGTTCAGTTTGACCTGCAGCAGCAGGCATTTTCCAGGGGCACCACGAGGAGGAACGGACTCACCCCCATTTACTGCTTAGTCTTCTTCTGCTTATAATTTTGATTTCTTCTATGTGATTTTTAGTCTTATGCTTAATGTTCTTCTGCTTTCTGTTCTTCTGTTTTTGCTTCTTCTGCTTCTTGTTCTTCTGTCTTTTGTTCTGTATCTTGGTGGTTGTCTTCCTGTTCTTTGTCCTCTTGGTCAGATTATTTAGGGTCATATTTCTGGTCTTCTTTGGTGTGGTCTTCAGGGTCGTCATCATCAGGGTCGTCGTCATGGAGATCAATACGGATTACCAAAGACAATTTCAAAAAGCTTGATCTTGGAAATGTAGCAGAAGGTACAAGAAGGCTGAGAAACTGGCGAGAACCAGCTGACAGTACTGGAACCCGTAGTGGCAGCAGAAGGAACAAGAGCCAATGGCACTACTGAGGAACAGCTGACGGTGCTGGAACCCAGATGGGTAGCAGAAGCTACAAGAGCCAATGGCACTACCGAGGACGAACTGACGGTGCTGGACCACGGTTACTAAGCAGAAGGTACCTGTGCTAAAAAACACTACCAAGGACCAGCTGACGTTGCTGGACCTCAGATACCGAGATGGAGGCACCTAGGCCAAAGGCTCTGGTGAGAACCAGCTGACAGTGCTGGAACCCGGATGGGTAGCAGAAGGAACAAGAGCCAATGGCACTACCGAGGACCAACTGACGGTGCTGGACCACGGTTACTAAGCAGAAGGTACCTGTGCTAAAAAGCACTACCAAGGACCAGCTGACGGTGCTGAACCTCGGATAACGAGATGGAGGCACCTAGGCCAAAGGCTCTGGCGAGAACCAGCTGACAGTGCTGGAACCCGGATGGGTAGCAGAAGGAACAAGAGCCAATGGCACTACCGAGGATCAACTGACGGTGCTGGACCACGGTTACTAAGCAGAAGGTACCTGTGCTAAAAAGCACTACCAAGGACCAGCTGACGTTGCTGGACCTCGGATACCGAGATGGAGGCACCTAGGCCAAAGGCTCTGGCGAGAACCAGCTGACAGTGCTGGAACCCGGATGGGTAGCAGAAGGAACAAGAGCCAATGGCACTACCGAGGAACAGCTGACGGTGCTGGACCACGGTTACTAGGCAGGAGGTACCTGTGCTAGAAAGCACTACCAAGGACCAGCTTACGGTGCTGGACCTTCGGATACCGAGATGGAGGCACCTAGGCCAAAGGCTCTGGTGAGAACCAGCTGACAGTGCTGGAACCTGGGTGGGTAGCAGAAGGTACCCATCCAAAGCAAAGTAGCCAGGCCGCAAGCCGGCCGCAGTTACCGAAACCCACAGTCCTACAGGGGGTCCATGTCCCATTGGCACTACGGATCCAGCCTTCAGTGCCAGTTCCCGTAGCTTACATAGGAGTCACCTAAACTGCAGGCACCGTAGAGTCGGCTAACCCGGCCGCAAGACGACAGGACAACGGATTGTTAGCATAGTGACCTTGACACTACCCGGAAACAGATGGCGTGCTGGAACCAGGCTGGGCAACAGGGAGTACCCGTGCCAAAGACACTGCCAAGAACTAGCTGACAGTGCTGGAACGCAGATGGGTAGCAAAAGCTACAAGAGCCAATGGCACTACCGAGGAACAGCTGACAGTGCTGGACTACGGTTACTAGGCAGGAGGTACCTGTGCTAGAAAGCACTACCAAGGACCAGCTGACGGTGCTGGACCTTCGGATATGGAGATGGAGGCACCTAGGCCAAAGGCTCTGGCGAGAACCAGCTGACAGTGCTGGAACCCAGGTGGGTAGCAGAAGGTACCCATCCAAAGCAAAGTAGCCAGGCCGCAAGCCGGCCGCAGTTACCGAAACCCACAGTCCTACAGGGGGTCTATGTCCCATTGGCACTACGGATCCAGCCTTCAGTGCCAGTTCCCGCAGCCCACATAGGAGTCACCTAAACTGCAGGCACCGTAGAGTCGGCTAACCCGGCCGCAAGACGACAGGACAACGGATTGTTGGCATAGTGACCTTGACACTACCCGGAAACAGATGGCGTGCTGGAACCAGGCTGGGCAACAGGGAGTACACGTGCCAAAGACACTGCCGAGAATCAGGTGACGGTGCTGGAACCCAGATGGGTAGCAAAAGCTACAAGAGCCAATGGCACTACCGAGGAACAGCTGACGGTGCTGGACCACGGTTACTAGGCAGGAGGTACCTGTGCTAGAAAGCACTACCAAGGACCAGCTGACGGTGCTGGACCTTCGGATACCGAGATGGAGGCACCTAGGCCAAAGGCTCTGGCGAGAACCAGCTGACAGTGCTGGAGCCCGGGTGGGTAGCAGAAGGTACCCATCCAAAGCAAAGTAGCCAGGCCGCAAGCCGGCCGCAGTTACCGAAACCCACAGTCCTACAGGGGGTCCATGTCCCATTGGCACTACGGATCCAGCCTTCAGTGCCAGTTCCCGCAGCCCATATAGGAGTCACCTAAACTGCAGGCACCGTACAGTCGGCTAACCCGGCCGCAAGACGACAGGACAACGGATTGTTGGCATAGTGACCTTGACACTACCCGGAAACAGATGGCGTGCTGGAACCAGGCTGGGCAACAGGGAGTACCCGTGCCAAAGACACTGCCGAGAACCAACTGGCGTTGTTGGAAGCCAGGGACAATCATGGTGAAGGCCGAGGCCTACTTGGTGGTAGTTTTAGATTGTTTGTAGGCTACAACAGACTGTCAACGTGCTCCAATTAGGCATCTGTCTCCACTCTGTTTCCAGGATTTCACGTGACCACCAACACCGCCAGTTTATGCGTACAGTAGCCATCTACCCAACCCACACGTGTTCCTGTGTTACTGGGGTTCTGTAATGTCAGCAGATCCCCTGATGTGTGTCTGCCAATGTCTCCTGCTCTGTCCACTTTCCCACCACTTGCAATGGGAAGGTGGACAGCGCAGGAGATAGTGCCGGACACACATTGGGGGATCAGCTCACGTAACAGAACACCAGGAACACAGGAACAAGTGTGGAATGTGTGGACGGCAACTGTGAGCAGGAACTGGCGGTGTTGGAGGTCAAGGGAAATACTAGAGACAGAGTGGAGACAGAGGCCAAATCAGAGAATGTTTAAATCTGAAGTAGTTACAATTTGGAGGCAGCAGCAGTTTTCTCTCCACACAGCAGGGGATCAGCTGACGTTACCGAACCCCACTTTCACATGAACAAGTGTTTTTTTCTGTGTGGACAGCACTTCCGAGCACCAACTGGCGTTGTTGGAGCCCAGGGACAATCATGGTGCTGGCCGAGGCCTACTAGGAGCCAGGTGTAAATCGGAGGTATTTTGACTTTGGAGGGAGCAGGACACTTTGCCCTCCACACAGCAGGGGATCAGCTGACATTACCGAACCCCACTTTCACATGAACAAGTGTTTTTTTCTGTGTGGACAGCACTTCCGAACACCAACTGGCGTTGTTGGAGCCCGGGGACAATCATGGTGCAGGCCGAGGCCTACTAGGAGCCAGGTGTAAATCGGAGGTATTTTGACTTTGGAGGGAGCAGGACACTTTGCCCTCCACACAGCAGGGGATCAGCTGACGTTACCAAACCCCACTTTCACATGAACAAGTGTTTTTTTCTGTGTGGACAGCACTTCCGAGCACCAACTGGCGTTGGAGCCCAGGGACAATCATGGTGTAGGCCGAGGCCTACTTGGTGGCAGTTTTAGATTGTTTGTAGGCTACAACAGACTGTCAACGTGCTCCAATTAGGCATCTGTCTCCACTCTGTTTCCAGGATTTCACGTGACCACCAACACCGCCAGTTTATGCGTACAGCAGCTGTCTGCCCAATCCACATGTGTTCCTGTGTTACTGGGGTTCTGTAATGTCAGCAGATCCCCTGATGTGTGTCTGCCAATGTCTCCTGCTCTGTCCACATTCCCAACGCTTGCAGTGGGAAGGTGGACAGCGCAGGAGACAGTGCCGGACACACATTGGGGGATCTGCTCACGTAACAGAACACCAGGAACACAGGAACAAGTGTGGAATGCATGGACGCCAACTGTGAGCAGGAACTGGCGGTGTTGGAGGTCAGGGGAAATACTAGAGACAGAGTGGAGACAGAGGCCAAATCAGAGAATGTTTAAATCTGCAGCAGGGGATCAGCTGACGTTACTGACCACCACTTTCACATGAATGAGTGTTTTTTTCTGTGTGGACAGCACTTCCGAGGAACAACTGACGATGTTGGAGCCCAGGGATAGTCATTTTGTAGGCTGAGGCCTACTTGGAGGCAGTTTAAGATAAGACGTTGTTTGAATTTGGAGGCAGCAGGAGAGTTTGCCGTACACACAGCAGGGGATCAGCTGACGTTACAGAACCCCACTTACACATGAGTGAGTGTTTTGTCTGTGCGTACAGCACTTCTGAGCACAAACTGGCGGTGTCGGAGCCCAGGGAAAATCAGGTAGTAGGCCGAGGCCTACTTGGAGCCAGGTGTAAATCTGAGGTTGTTTGACTATGAAGGGAGCAGGACACTTTGCCATACACATAGCAGGCGATCAGCTGACGTTACCGAACCCTACTTACACATGAGCGAGTGTTTTGTCTGTGTGGACAGCACTTCTGAGCACCAACTGGCGGTGTCGGAGCCCAGGGAAAATCAGGTAGTAGGCTGAGGCCTACTTGGTGGCAGTTTTTGATTATTTCTAGACTACTACTAACTGTCAACGTACTCCAATTAGGCCTCTGTCTTCACTCTGTTTCGAGTATATCCTCTGGCTTCCAACCACGCCAGTTGCTGCTCTGAAATGCTGTCTGCACAACTCACACTTGTTCCTGTGTTACTGGGGTTCTGTAACAGCAGCTTCTCCCTAGAGGTGAGTCAGGCAATGTCTCCTGCTCTGTCCACTTTTCCACTACAAGTAGTGGGAATGTAGACAAAGCAGGAGACATTGCCGGACTCACCTCTGGAGATGAGCAGATGTTACAGGACCCAGGTAACACAGGAACAAGTGTTGATTGTGCAGACGGCACTTGAGAGCAGAAACAGGCGGTGTTGTAGGCCAGAGGAAATACTCAAAACAGAGTGGAGACAGAGGGCAAATCAGAGAACATATTAAATCAGAGGTAGTCAGAAGTTGTAGGCAGCAGGAGAGTTTGCCGTACACACAGCAGGGGATCAGCTGACGTTACCGAACCCCACTTACACATGAGCGAGTGTTTTGTCTGTGCGTACAGCACTTCTGAGCACCAACTGGCGGTGTCGGAGCCCAGGGAAAATCAGGTAGTAGGCCGAGGCCTACTTGGAGCCAGGTGTAAATCTGAGGTTGTTTGACTACTGTGGAGGGAGCAGGACACTTTGCCATACACACAGCAGGGAATCAGCTGACGTTACCGAACCCCACTTACACATGAGCGAGTGTTTTGTCTGTGCGTACAGCACTTCTGAGCACCAACTGGCGGTGTCGGAGCCCGGGGAAAATCAGGTAGTAGGCCGAGGCCTACTTGGAGCCAGGTGTAAATCTGAGGTTGTTTGACTGTGGAGAGAGCAGGACACTTTGCCATACACACAGCAGGGGATCAGCAGACGTTACCGAACCACACTTACACATGAGCGAGTGTTTTGTCTGTGCGGACAGCACTTCTGAGCACCCACTGGCGGTGTCGGAGCCCAGGGAAAATCAGGTAGTAGGATGAGGCCTACTTGGTGGCAGTTTTCGATTGTTTCTAGACTACTACTAACTGTCAACGTACTCCAATTAGGCCTCTGTCTTCACTCTGTTTCGAGTATTTCCTCTGGCTTCCAACCACGCCAGTTGCTGCTCTGAAATGCTGTCTGCACAACCCACACTTGTTCCTGTGTTACTGGGGTTCTGTAACAGCAGCATCTCCCTAGAGGTGAGTCAGGCAATGTCTCCTGCTCTGTCCACTTTTCCGCTACAAGTAGTGGGAATGTAGACAAAGCAGGAGACATTGCCGGACTCACCTCTGGAGATGAGCAGATGTTACAGGACCCAGGTAACACAGGAACAAGTGTTGATTGTGCAGACGGCACTTGAGAGCAGAAACAGGCGGTGTTGTAGGCCGGAGGAAATACTCAAAACAGAGTGGAGACAGAGGGCAAATCAGAGAACATATTAAATCAGAGGTAGTCAGAAGTTGTAGGCAGCAGGAGAGTTTGCCGTACACACAGCAGGGGATCAGCTGACGTTACCGAACCCCACTTACACATGAGCGAGTGTTTTGTCTGTGCGTACAGCACTTCTGATAACCAACTGGCGGTGTCGGAGCCAGGGGAAAATCAGGTAGTAGGCCGAGGCCTACTTGGAGCCAGGTGTAAATCTGAGGTTGTTTGACTACTGTGGAGGGAGCAGGACACTTTGCCATACACACAGCAGGGAATCAGCTGACGTTACCGAACCCCACTTACACATGAGCGAGTGTTTTGTCTGTGCGTACAGCACTTCTGAGCACCAACTGGCGGTGTCGGAGCCCAGGGAAAATCAGGTAGTAGGCCGAGGCCTACTGGGAGCCAGGTGTAAATCTGAGGTTGTTTGACTGTGGAGAGAGCAGGACACTTTGCCATACACACAGCAGGGGATCAGCAGACGTTACCGAACCACACTTACACATGAGCGAGTGTTTTGTCTGTGCGGACAGCACTTCTGAGCACCCACTGGCGGTGTCGGAGCCCAGGGAAAATCAGGTAGTAGGATGAGGCCTACTTGGTGGCAGTTTTCGATTGTTTCTAGACTACTACTAACTGTCAACGTACTCCAATTAGGCCTCTGTCTTCACTCTGTTTCGAGTATTTCCTCTGGCTTCCAACCACGCCAGTTGCTGCTCTGAAATGCTGTCTGCACAACCCACACTTGTTCCTGTGTTACTGGGGTTCTGTAACAGCAGCTTCTCCCTAGAGGTGAGTCAGGCAATGTCTCCTGCTCTGTCCACTTTTCCACTACAAGTAGTGGGAATGTAGACAAAGCAGGAGACATTGCCGGACTCACCTCTGGAGATGAGCAGATGTTACAGGACCCAGGTAACACAGGAACAAGTGTTGATTGTGCAGACGGCACTTGAGAGCAGAAACAGGCGGTGTTGTAGGCCGGAGGAAATACTCAAAACAGAGTGGAGACAGAGGGCAAATCAGAGAACATATTAAATCAGAGGTAGTCAGAAGTTGTAGGCAGCAGGAGAGTTTGCCGTACACACAGCAGGGGATCAGCTGACGTTACCGAACCCCACTTACACATGAGCGAGTGTTTTGTCTGTGCGTACAGCACTTCTGAGCACCAACTGGCGGTGTCGGAGCCCGGGGAAAATCAGGTAGTAGGCCGAGGCCTACTTGGAGCCAGGTGTAAATCTGAGGTTGTTTGACTACTGTGGAGGGAGCAGGACACTTTGCCATACACACAGCAGGGAATCAGCTGACGTTACCGAACCCCACTTACACATGAGCGAGTGTTTTGTCTGTGCGTACAGCACTTCTGACACTGGCGGTGTCGGAGCCCAGGGAAAATCAGGTAGTAGGCTGAGGCCTACTTGGTGGCAGTTTTCGATTGTTTCTAGACTACTACTAACTGTCAACGTACTCCAATTAGGCCTCTGTCTTCACTCTGTTTCGAGTATTTCCTCTGGCTTCCAACCACGCCAGTTGCTGCTCTGAAATGCTGTCTGCACAACCCACACTTGTTCCTGTGTTACTGGGGTTCTGTAACAGCAGCTTCTCCCTAGAGGTGAGTCAGGCAATGTCTCCTGCTCTGTCCACTTTTCCACTACAAGTAGTGGGGATGTAGACAAAGCAGGAGACATTGCTGGACTCACCTCTGGAGATGAGCAGATGTTACAGGACCCAGGTAACACAGGAACAAGTGTTGATTGTGCAGACGGCACTTGAGAGCAGAAACAGGCGGTGTTGTAGGCCGGAGGAAATACTCAAAACAGAGTGGAGACAGAGGGCAAATCAGAGAACATATTAAATCAGAGGTAGTCAGAAGTTGTAGGCAGCAGGAGAGTTTGCCGTACACACAGCAGGGGATCAGCTGACGTTACCGAACCCCACTTACACATGAGCGAGTGTTTTGTCTGTGCGTACAGCACTTCTGATAACCAACTGGCGGTGTCGGAGCCAGGGGAAAATCAGGTAGTAGGCCGAGGCCTACTTGGAGCCAGGTGTAAATCTGAGGTTGTTTGACTACTGTGGAGGGAGCAGGACACTTTGCCATACACACAGCAGGGAATCAGCTGACGTTACCGAACCCCACTTACACATGAGCGAGTGTTTTGTCTGTGCGTACAGCACTTCTGAGCACCAACTGGCGGTGTCGGAGCCCAGGGAAAATCAGGTAGTAGGCCGAGGCCTACTGGGAGCCAGGTGTAAATCTGAGGTTGTTTGACTGTGGAGAGAGCAGGACACTTTGCCATACACACAGCAGGGGATCAGCAGACGTTACCGAACCACACTTACACATGAGCGAGTGTTTTGTCTGTGCGGACAGCACTTCTGAGCACCCACTGGCGGTGTCGGAGCCCAGGGAAAATCAGGTAGTAGGATGAGGCCTACTTGGTGGCAGTTTTCGATTGTTTCTAGACTACTACTAACTGTCAACGTACTCCAATTAGGCCTCTGTCTTCACTCTGTTTCGAGTATTTCCTCTGGCTTCCAACCACGCCAGTTGCTGCTCTGAAATGCTGTCTGCACAACCCACACTTGTTCCTGTGTTACTGGGGTTCTGTAACAGCAGCTTCTCCCTAGAGGTGAGTCAGGCAATGTCTCCTGCTCTGTCCACTTTTCCACTACAAGTAGTGGGAATGTAGACAAAGCAGGAGACATTGCCGGACTCACCTCTGGAGATGAGCAGATGTTACAGGACCCAGGTAACACAGGAACAAGTGTTGATTGTGCAGACGGCACTTGAGAGCAGAAACAGGCGGTGTTGTAGGCCGGAGGAAATACTCAAAACAGAGTGGAGACAGAGGGCAAATCAGAGAACATATTAAATCAGAGGTAGTCAGAAGTTGTAGGCAGCAGGAGAGTTTGCCGTACACACAGCAGGGGATCAGCTGACGTTACCGAACCCCACTTACACATGAGCGAGTGTTTTGTCTGTGCGTACAGCACTTCTGAGCACCAACTGGCGGTGTCGGAGCCCGGGGAAAATCAGGTAGTAGGCCGAGGCCTACTTGGAGCCAGGTGTAAATCTGAGGTTGTTTGACTACTGTGGAGGGAGCAGGACACTTTGCCATACACACAGCAGGGAATCAGCTGACGTTACCGAACCCCACTTACACATGAGCGAGTGTTTTGTCTGTGCGTACAGCACTTCTGACACTGGCGGTGTCGGAGCCCAGGGAAAATCAGGTAGTAGGCTGAGGCCTACTTGGTGGCAGTTTTCGATTGTTTCTAGACTACTACTAACTGTCAACGTACTCCAATTAGGCCTCTGTCTTCACTCTGTTTCGAGTATTTCCTCTGGCTTCCAACCACGCCAGTTGCTGCTCTGAAATGCTGTCTGCACAACCCACACTTGTTCCTGTGTTACTGGGGTTCTGTAACAGCAGCTTCTCCCTAGAGGTGAGTCAGGCAATGTCTCCTGCTCTGTCCACTTTTCCACTACAAGTAGTGGGGATGTAGACAAAGCAGGAGACATTGCTGGACTCACCTCTGGAGATGAGCAGATGTTACAGGACCCAGGTAACACAGGAACAAGTGTTGATTGTGCAGACGGCACTTGAGAGCAGAAACAGGCGGTGTTGTAGGCCGGAGGAAATACTCAAAACAGAGTGGAGACAGAGGGCAAATCAGAGAACATATTAAATCAGAGGTAGTCAGAATTTGTAGGCAGCAGGAGAGTTTGCCGTACACACAGCAGGGGATCAGCTGATGTTACTGAACCCCACTTACACATGAGCGAGTGTTTTGTCTGTGCGGACAGCACTTCTGAGCAACAACGGGCGTTGCTGTAGCCCAGGAAATAAAGTTCAAGTCATAGAAACATGAACACAACAGGAGACCTGGATCCTGTTGCCAGCCAATTATTTATTCTGGAAGAGGACTGGCAAATTCAGGTGAGATCCAGGCCTTGTTCATTTTCAGAAAAGTAAGCCGGTCAACATTATAGGCGGATAGTCGCGTGCGACGGTCTGTTACCACACCACCTGCAGCACTAAAGACACGTTCCGATAATACACTGGCAGCAGGGCAAGCCAGCACCTCCAATGCATACTGGCTAAGCTCTGGCCATGTATCCAGATTAGAGACCCAATACTTGAACGGGGAAGAGCCGTCTGGGAGTACACTAACAGGGCAAGACAAGTAGTCTGTCACCATCTGACGGAAACGTTGCCTCCTGCTGACTGGAGCTGTCTGTGATGGTGTAGCCGTTTGTGGCGGTCCCACAAAACTTTTCCACATTTGGGCCATACTGTCCTTGCCTTGTCCTGCAGCACTGCCTCTGCTACCTCTTTGTGCAGAGCTTCCTCCACTGCCTCTACCCACATGGCTGCTTTGAAAAGCACTACCAGCAACACTTGCGGGGGGAATGGAGAACATGATGGCCTGCACAAGTGTTTCTTGGTACTCCCGCATTTTACGCTCCCGGTTCAACTGTGGTATGAGGCTTTGTAAGTTGTCCCAGTAGCAAGGATCTAGGAGGGTGTACACCCAATAATCAGCCGTGTGGATAATGTTGGCGATGCGGCGGTCATTTAACAAGCACTGCAGCATGAAATCAACCATGTGCTGCAGACTGCCAACTGGACCGGAAACACTGTCTCCAGCTTGAGGCAGCATCTCAGCCTGTTCCGCATCACCCCACCCTCGCTGTACACACTGACTACTAGAGCCTTGTGTACCTCCCTACTCTGGAGAGATGTGTTCCTCCTCCTCCATTGACTCCTCGTCATCCTCCTCACTAAGTATCCCCTGCCTGGGCCTTTGTGTGGAAGCACGTTGCGCAGACTTGCCAGAAGCAGATGGCATTTCTGACTCCTCATCCTCGACCTCTTCAAAAACCTCCTCACTTAGTGCTTGTAAGGTTTTTTGAAGCAGACAGATAAGGGGGACAGTCATGCTGACTAGTGCATCATCTGCACTGGCCATCCGCGTGGAGTCATCGAAGGCACGCAAAACTTGGCAGATGTCCCTCATAGTGGCCCACTCAGTGGTGGTGAAGTGTGTCCGGCGCACAGTGCGACTTGTTTGCGCCTGATGCAGCTGGTACTCCATTACTGCTGCCTGCTGCTCACACAACCACTCCAACATATGTAACATTGAATTCCACCTGGTGGGGAGGTCACATATGATGCGATGTTCTGGCAGGCGGAATCGGCATTGCAGAGATGCAATGCATGATCTTGCCATGCTGGAACGCCGCAAGTGAGCACACTCTAGGCGAACCTTGTGCAGCAGTGCATCAAGATCCGGTTAGTCCCTCAGAAAGCTCTGCATGACCAAATTGAGCACGTGTGCCAGATATGGTATGTGAGTGAGGTTGCTTAGGCCCAGAGCTGCCACTAGATTTCGGCCATTGTCACTCACTACCAAACCTGGCTGGAGATTCGCTGGCACAAACCACACATCGCTCTCCTGCTTGATGGCATTCCAGAGCTCTTGTGCTGTGTGGCTCCGATTCACCAAAGAAATTAATTTAAGGACGGCCTGTTGACGTTTGGCCACACCTGTGCTCATATCTGGCCTAACAGGCTCATGTAGTACTGATTCGGAGGAACTAGAGTAGGAGAACTCAATATGTACAGACTGCATTCCTGCAATCCTTGGAGTTGGCAGAAAACGTACAGAGCCACTCTCCAGATCTGTACCCGGCTCCACAACATTGACCCAATGGGCAGTGAGGGAAAGGTATCGTCCCTGTCCATGGCTACTGGTCCACGCATCGGTGGTCAGGTGGACCTTGCTACTGACGGCGTTTAGTAGCGCATTTTTAATTTTTCCCTCCACATGCTTTTGCAGGGCAGGGACGGCTTGCCTGCTGAAATAAAAGCAGCTGGGCACATTGTATTGTGGAACTGCCAATGACATCAAGTTCCGGAAGGTGTCAGTCTCCACCAGCATGAATGACAGTATCTCAAGGGCCAGTAGTTTGGCAATGTCGGCATTCAGAGCCAGTGCTCGGGGATGGTTTGCCGAGTATGGCCGCTTTTTCACCCATGCCTGTGCTACCGATTTCTGGTGAGTGGCCTGGGAGTGTGCTGATGACTGAGAACGTGGTTCAGTGGGTGGAATTTCACTTGGTCTCTGGACAACAGTGGCAGTGGTTCTTCCATGGCGTTCCAGTGAGGAAGCCGAACCAGCTATGTGTGAGCTGGAGGAAGAGGCCCCAACACGAGCTGAAGAGGTGGTAGGTGCTGCTGAATGTTGGCCTACATCTTCAGTGTGTCTGTGTAACTCCACCTCGTGCTTGGTATGCACATGTTTCCACATATTTGTGGTATTGAGGTTGCTCACATTTTTCCCTCGTTTAACTTTCTGATGACACAGCTTGCATTTGACAAAGCAAATGTCATCTGCAACTGTGTAAAAAAAAGACCACGCACTGCAAGTCCTGGGAGCGCCCGTTTTCTGTTTTGGAAGAGGATTGCTCCTCACGGGTGTCAAAGTGGAGGCTACAGGCAACCATGTCTGCCCCCGCCCTCTCCCTCCTCTTTTGGCCGTTCGGGGAATCTCTTCCTCAGAGCTGCTCCCACCACCTTCCTGTGGCTGACGCCATGATGGGTCAAGGACCTCATCATCTCCACACCCCTCTTCAAGCACCGGCTGGTCCTGGGTTGTCTCGCCAGCACCGTACGCACCAGAAATTGGCAACTGAGTCTCATCATCATCAGATGAGCACTGAGGTGTGCTGACAATAGGCACTGGCCCACACGCCTCTTCAGATTCAGAGGGACAAAGCAGTTGCGCATCACTGCATACTCCCTCTTCTTCACGCTCTAGAATGCTGCTTGGCTGGCCACCTCTTTCCAAGCCAACAGATTCTGAGAACATTAAATGCAAGAATATCCCCTACTAATGGGAAACACGTAATAGCACAACTCAAAACACAATATATATCAATAAATTTCCCTGTCTGAACAATTAAGTAAGAATTAGGGATCCAAAGAGTTTTAGCAAAAATAGTAAATTTTATTACACAAAAATTGAAAACAGAGCATCGTTGCTAATGCAGGCAGTGATAGGCATAATAGACACAAACTCACACCTAAATAAATAACTCAATGTATACAGTCAATATTGAGGAATTTTTATCACACACAGTGCGTAGTAATAAATCACACCCGTTAATTGAATTAATCTTCAAGGTGCTGCGCTAATCACGTTTGCATAATTTAGATGGTACAAATAGTAGCAGGAATTAACCCACTGCTATTAATCTAAAAGTGAAAATTATACCAGCAGCTACCAGCAGGGATTAGCCCGCCACTGCAACCATCAGAGCAAGGGCCAGCCCGTTATCATATAGTATACATACAGACATAAATGTCATAAACAGTTTTCACTATATGAAAAAATCCAGCAACCTTGAATAATCCAAAGGTGCTGAGATTCACTTACAAGGAGTGACAAAAGTGCTGCTGCTCCCTGTCGCCCCGTTAATTGAATTAATCTTATGCCAGTCACATTTGCATAAGTAGATAGTACACATAGTAGCAGGTATTAGCCCGCTGCTATTGATCTAAGGGTAAAGATTATCCAAACAACTACTAGCAGGGATAATCCCGCTATTGTTACCAACAGAGCAAGGGCTAGCTAGCTGTTGTATAGTATATAGAAAAAACGTAAATGTCATGGACAGTTTTCACTGCATGAAGGTGCTGAGACTCACTTTAAGTGCCCAGAATGCTGCTGCTGCCTGCAGCCCCCTAGTCACATTTGCATAAGTAGATAGTACACATAGTAGCAGGTATTAGCCCGCTGATATTGATCTAAGGGTAAATCCAAACAACTACTAGTAGGGATAATCCCGCTATTGTTACCATCAGAGCAAGTGCTAGTTAGCTGTTATATAGTATACAAAAAAACGTGACTGTCATGGACAGTTTTCACTGCATGAAGGTGCTGAGACTAACTTAGGCTAGTTTCATACTTGCTTTTTTTTGCAGCGCGTTTTTCCCGCAAAAAAACGCATTGAAAAAACGCATACAAAAGCATACAACTGCTGCGGTTTTTTCAAGCATTTTTATGAGCATGCATGAAAAAAACGCAGCGTTTTTATGCGTTTGTATGCGTTTTTAGTGCGTTTTTACCGCGTTTGCGTTTTTTTCCAACATTATTTGGCCCCTCACACTAACCCAAACCATGACTTTACTAACCCTAACCCTGACCCTAACCCTAACCCTGACCCTAACCCTAACCCTGACCCTAACCCTTAACCAAATCATACTTAACCCTAACCCAAACCCTAAACCCTAACTAACCCTAACCCTAACCCTAACCCTGACCCTAACCCTAACCCTGACCCTAACCCTAACCCTGACCCTAACCCTTAACAAAACCATACTTAACCCTAATCCTGACCCTAACCCTGACCCTAACCCTTAACAAAACCATACTTAACCCTAACCCTGACCCTAACCCTGACCCTAACCCTTAACCAAACCATACTTAACCCTAATCCTGACCCTAACCCTGACCCTAACCCTTAAAAAAACCATACTTAACCCTAACCCTGACCCTAACCCTAACCCTGACCCTAACCCTAACCCTGACCCTAACCCTAACCCTTAACCAAACCATACTTAACCCTAATCCTGACCCTAACCCTGACCCTAACCCTTAACCAAACCATACTTAACCCTAACCCTGACCCAAACCCCAACCCTAACCCTGACCCTGACCCTAACCCTAACCCTAAACCCCCTTACCTAACCCTAACTCTAACCCAAACCCCTAAATTCCATGGTTAAAAAAAAAAACGCATATGCAAAAAAACGCATACATGAGCATGCCAGTGCGCACATATGCGCATCCATAGGCTATAATGGCCATTTTTAGCGCAAAACGTGCGCATATGTGCGCATGCGCTTTTTTGCAGGGCCAAAAAATGCAACATGCTGCGTCTGGAAAATACAAACGCACACCCCAAAAAAACGCAGCGCATGAAAATCGCATACATGCGCTTACAAGCGCGCAGGTATGCGCACCCGTTAAATATAGGGGAAAAAACGCATGCGCACATATGCGTTTTTTTCCAGCGCTAAAAAACGCAAATGTGAAACCAGCCTCAGGCTGAGTGCAGACGGAGTTTTGAGCCCTGCGGATTTTTCCGTGCAGAATGGAAGAAAACCGCAGGTCAAATGACCTGCATTTTTCCTGCGGATTTCTTCCATTTTTCACGCGGTTTTCATGTGGTTTTTGTGCGGTTTTCCATTGCGGGTTTCCCCCTGCGGATTTGGTGACAGGGGAGATAGAAAACCGCACAAAAGTAACTTGCTGCGGATTTTGTACCGCAGGAAAACCGCACGGAAAAATCCGCAGCGTCTGCACAGCGTTTTTTTTTTCCATTCATTTTAAAGGTACTGTACATCACAATGCGGATATGCAACGTTTCTGCGCGGTAAAATCCGCTGCGGAAACGCTGCAAATCTGCATCGTGTGCACACAGCCTTACTTTAAGTGCCCAGAATGCTGCCGCTGCCTGCAGCATTCTGGGCACTTAAAGTAAGTGAGTCTCAGCACCTTCATGCAGTGAAAACTGTCCATGACAGTCACGTTTTTTCTGTATACTATACAACAGCTAGCTAGCCCTTGCTCTGTTGGTAACAATAGCGGGATTATCCCTGCTAGTAGTTGTTTGGATAATCTTTACCCTTAGATCAATAGCAGCGGGCTAATACCTGCTACTATGTGTATTATCTACTTATGCAAATGTGACTAGCATAGCTCCCAGTAGATTAATTCAATTAACGGGGCGACAGGGAGTGGCAGCACTTTTGTCACTCCTTGTAAGTGAATCTCAGCACCTTTGGATTATTCAAGGTTGCTGGATTTCTTCATATAGTGAAAACTGTTTATGACATTTACGTCTGTATGTATACTATATAATAACGGGCTGGCCCTTGCTCTGATGGTTGCAGTGGCGGGCTAATCCCTGCTGGTAGCTGCTGGTATAATTTTCACTTTTAGATTAATAGCAGCGGGTTAATTCCTGCTACTATTTGTACCATCTAAATTATGCAAACGTGATTAGCGCAGCACCTTGAAGATTAATTCAATTAACGGGTGTGATTTATTACTACGCACTGTGTGTGATAAAAGTTCCTCAATATTGACTGTATACATTGAGTTATTTATTTAGGTGTGAGTTTGTGTCTATTATGCCTATCACTGCCTGCATTAGCAACCATGCTCTGTTTTTAATTTTTGTGTAATAAAATTTACTATTTTTGCTAAAACTCTTTGGATCCCTAATTCTTGCTTAATTGTTCAGACAGGGAAATTTATTGATATAGATTCTGAGAACAGAAGTAAAGATTGAGATGGCTCCTGTCCGGGGCTCTCAGACTGCCTGGGCAATTTGGCAGGTGGTGAAGAGACAGATGGTTGCTCTTCAG
The DNA here is from genome assembly GCF_039654945.1 of Dendrobates tinctorius. Lineage (NCBI taxonomy): Eukaryota > Metazoa > Chordata > Amphibia > Anura > Dendrobatidae > Dendrobates > Dendrobates tinctorius. The sequence goes on from NW_027361866.1 coordinate 11,716,224, forward strand.
TGCTCTGGCCCTGGGAGGATGCGGAAGTCATTGAAGTGGATTTGTTAGCTGCCATCCATCCGACAATGGCTTCAATTTGATTGTCACGCAGCAGTGGGGTACGGCGAGGTCCTACAAAGCTGCGTATGAAGGACTGTTGCCTCGTAAAAGTGGGGGATGCCGGGTCACTGGTGGCCGCAGCAGACACCGAATCCCCACGTCCTCTCCCTGCTGAATCCCCCCTTCCTCTCCCTGCTGAAACTACACGGTCACGACCACGTGCCTTACTCCCTGCCTTCTTCATCTTGGTAGACTGATAAAGATAGGCAGAAAAGGAAAAAAGGAGTGGCTTAGTGTTCTTATTCCTGAACACCTGCTAACCAGTATAAGAAACACTAATTTGGCTAACAGTGTATGTACTACACTTTAATATGATCTAATGTGGCCTACACAACTCTAAAGTGGAGTGTTTGGTGAACTTTATTTCTTTTTTTTTTGGGGGGGGGGAAATAAAAGGATGTGACCAAAGTTTGAAAGCTATAGTATCACAAACTTTTTGGAGCGATTACAATGCAGGAAGCTAACCTACAATGCAATTGATGAGGCTCCAAAAAATAGGGTGATACTAGTCTGGCTGGCCCTGAAGGGCACAAGCCAGCAAAAAGGCTCCTCTATCTAATCCTATATAGTGTTTGCAACCAACCAATGACAATGGATGCGGTTGGAAGCACACTAATATAGGAGCAAAAATCTGGCTAAATTAGCTGCAAAAAAAGGACTATGTATGAGGCAGTGACACACGCAGAGCGGACTACAGCTAGCAGTGGCTGTAGAACACACTGCAACGTGAGCTGCACTCACAGACAGAGAGACCTATCAGACAGCCAAAAACAGTGCAGAGAAATGGGCTATAGCACTGAAAGGCTGCTGAAAGGCTCCGCTGTCCACTCCTTTAGTGTTTGCAACCAACGTATATGGATACGTATGGAAGCACACTATACAGGAGAAAAAAAAAGCAGCAATAAAAGAAAAATGTGTATGAGGCAGACACACGCTGGGCGGCCTACAAGCAGACGTGCCTGCAGGACACACTACACAGCGTGGGTCTGCACTCACACAGCCCTTGCAGACAGCTATTAAAACAGCGCTGCTGGGCTACAAAAATGCTACAGTGGTGGATTATGTAGCCTGGGTAGAGCAATAGATATGTTTGATGATGGCTATTTCTAACTGTCCCTCACAGTCTTCAACAGCAGCCTGTCCCTAACTGAATTCACAGCAGAGTGAACCCGAAATGGCGGCTGCTGCGGTTTTTATAGTGCATCATGACATCATTTCAGCAGCCAATCACAGCCATGCCAGGATGTGCCCACACTTCTGAGGATCCCCATTGGCTGAATCAAATCGAGCGGGCTCCTAGCATTATGGGAACTTCCGATTCCGGTATTCGATATGAAAAAAGTATCGGAACTAAGTATAGGAATTCCGATACAGCGAATATCGTCCGATACTTGCGGTATCGGAATGCTCAACACTAGTTGTAAGCAATGCGCATCTTCTGCTGTCTAGTGGCAGTGGCCAGCCTCCAAGGTACTGAGCTGTAAAGAGTTAATGTCTTAAGAATGGCTCAAAATTTTAATACATGGAAAATTGCAAAAGTATTTCTATTTCCAGCACTGTCTGACCATATCCATTTATGAAGATGATAATATCCAAAATCTGATACAAAAAAGGTTGTCTTTTAGCCTTAAAGACCTGAGACTGTGAAGGGAGTTAGTGGACAATTTCCGCTCTGCCGACAGAATTGAGACGTATATCCCAGTATGGTGCAGTAAGGTGGTGGCTTATTTCAACGCGTTTCGAAGCATATGTCTTCTTCAGGAAAAATCACATGTATCCTGAAGAAGTTATATACTGACCCATGGACCCACTGTAGCTGATTTTCCACATTATATGCATTTTTTACAGATTAAACAGGTGAATTTAATCTGAGTGCTAAACTAACTGTATTTCTCAAATAAGACCCTATTTGCGCTGATCTCTCCTACAGTTGATTAGCCTTAAGGACCTGTTATATTGGGGGCTCAATATTGTGTCGAAGCTTTAGCCCACTTAAACTTTGATTGTAGCCAAAAACATTAGTAATTTTTATTTTTTAATTTTGCAGGTTTGGGATACATTGATGCAGCATATTGATAAATATGGAGATGCAATGCTTTCTCAGTACCAAAATATATTTGAGGCCATTCCACTAAAAGACAAGGAACGGTAAGGTTTTATTTAATGTTTACTCCTTCATTCATGCACACAGTATTATAAGATTTGTTTTTTTTTACAGAATAAGATTAAGGATGTTGTCAATTCTAAATTGATAAGTCACTCTGTGTGACAGCAGACTTATGAATCCCCCAATCTCTGTGCACTGCATTAGCCGGTTTTTGAGCTGGGAACAACAGTGATCCATGTGATATGCATACTTCCGGGTAGAAGCCATTTCGTGAAGTGGCTGTCTCGGGTGCTCAGTCTACTGGGTGCAGCTTCTCTTCATACAAGTGTATGGGGTGAGGCCACGTAAATTATGAGTTTCATATGGATTTTTCTGTGGATTTTCTGCAAATCTCACCCTTTGCATTGCAAAAGTTAAAGGGGTATTCCCATCTCCAAGATCCTATTCCAGTATGTAGTAAGTGTAAGGCCGGTGGCACATTTGCGAATGTGATGCAAGAAACTCGCATGAGTCTGTCGCATCAACACCCGACACTGCCTCCAGCACTCGGGACCGGAGTGTGCGGCTGCATAGAAATACATGCAGCTGCACGCTCCGTTCCGAGTGCCGGCGGCAGTGCCAGGTGTTGATGTGAGAGACTCGTGCGAGTTTCTCGCATCACACTTGCAAGTGTAACACCAGCCTAATAATAATAATATTAGTAAATACCTCCAATTAGAAATGTAGTACAGGTATTCTGATTCGCTATGTCACTTACCCCATGTGCAGTGCATTGCAGTAGCTTAGGTTTCTATGGATACATCAAATCATAAAGTGACAATTAGATAGTTGCTAGTGGTTGAAACCTTGGCTGCCTAAGCTACTGTAATGCCCTGCAAATGGGGTAAGCGAATTAGCGAATCAGAAGAACTATGCTACATTTCTAATTGAAGATATTTGCTAATATTATCATTACAACTACTACATATTGGGATAGGATCTTGGAGAAGGGAATAGCCCTTTAAGTCCAAGAAACTTTCAACATATATACATTTTTTATATTTATGAGAGGGATTTTCAAATGTTGCACTTTAAATTGTAGAAGATTTTTGGGCAGAATCCACCACTAAAATATAAAGTAAAGTATTAGTTTCCTGATAATTCACTGATTCATTCCATTTAAACCCTTTGATCAAGAGTTGTCTTTTTTTGTGACACAAACAGGAGCCTCTCTTGGGTAACATAAAGAAGGATTTCTCCAGCGTCTCCAGGAGATAAAATAATGATTGCTTTATTGAAAGTATAAAATCTTTTACCATCAGGTAAAAACGACATAAAGAGGCCTATGGAGGAGAGCAATTTCCTACGCGTTTCACCCTAAGAGGGCTTAATCATACGCCTCTTTATGTCGTTTTTACCTGATGGTAAGATTTTATACTTTCAATAAAGCAATCATTATTTTATCTCCTGGAGACGCTGGAGAAATCCTTCTTTATGTTGTGCATGCACTATACACCCGGGTCAGGGTGTTTCCGTGCGTCGGAGGTGTGATCAGGAGTGAAGAGGGGTGAGCTGAATACTTCTTGTTTGTGCCTCTCTTGGGTAAGGTTCAGGCTCCGCTCCTGGAACCCACATCATACAAGTGGACCCAATATTGGGTCATACAAGTACATCCAATGTCAGGAAGGGGTTAAAATCAGAGGAATTTGGGTATATGTGTAAGAAAAAGGACCGGACCGTGGGTACCTGTCATGTCCGCCATGTTTGTCATGTCTGCCATGTCTGTTTTTTCTCAAGAACTCCTGGAGCGATGTGCATGCGCATATCTTGTCTGCTGTCCTGCATGTTCACTAGAGCAGTGTGCACACTCACCTCATGTCTGAGCTGCAGGATGCCTGCGTTTCTGCTCTGCCTTCTGTGATCTTCTCGTCTTGTCTAGAGTCCCTGATCATGTGTCCCTGCCTGGATCCTGCACTGTCTGGTTCTGCAATCATCTTGTCATGTCTGGAACTCTGATCATGTGACTGTGCTCTGTTATCCTGTGGATCTGAACCCGGAAGTGCTCCCCTGGTCCTGACCTGGAAGAGGAGGTGCTATGCCATATATCAGGCCGCCCCTTCCTTTGCTCAGGGCCTGAGTATTGTGTGGTGTCCCTGCATGGCTGCTTGGTCTGTGGGGCGCTCCCTCTATTCTGTGCCCTTGCACTCTGCTCTGTCGTGCGTCTCTGCACACGCTCCGTGCTCGTACTCCATCTCTTGTCCCGTGCCTTGTCTTATGTTTGTCTGTTGTGCCATGTTCGTCTTTGTCCTGCTTGGACTTGTAGTCCTTCTGTTTCTCTGCCTAGCCTGTTTTCGCTATGCTTTGTTCCGGATCTTGCCTTGCTCTGCCTTGTTCCTCCCTATGGTCTTTGCTTGCTCTGCCTCGCTCTCTCCTATGGTGCTCTGTTGTGCTCCCTGGCACACGCACCCTTCCTCCTCTCTTTTCCATGTCTAGTCCCAAGGTTCTCTCTTGGCCCGGCTCTGGGCTTTGCCTACGCTCCACTGCTAGACTCTTTCCTATTATGCTCTCTTGCATGTTTCTAAGCTAGTCCCAAGGTTCTCCCTTGGCCCGGCTCTGGGCTTCGGCCTACGCTCCTCTGCTAGCTCTGTTCTTGCTATGATCTGCTTCCGTTCCTGGTTCTGTACTCTGCTTAAGCCCTGCCTTGTTTCTTGTCTTGTTTTCCCTTGCTCTGTTTCTTCGTATGCTCTTTGCATGCCCCTGGCCTTCCTAGCCTCCTGTTTGTGCCTCAGCCGTGCGCGCCCTAGCCGTGCCCGCCTGCTTGTGCCTCAGCCGTGCTCGTCGGTCAGTGACAGCTGTGTCGCCTGCCATGCCTCAGCCAGGTTCACTGGAGTCTTGCCTGTCTGTCTGTGCCACAGCCCGATCAGCTAGCCAGTGCCCCAGCCGTGCCCTCTGTGCTCCCTTGCACTTCACGCTGTTTCCGCACTGTGCTCTGCGTGCTCTCTAAAGCACATGCAGGCCCTCGCCTGCCCATGGCATACCTCCCCGTGCTTCTATAATAGTACGCGCAGGTTTGGCCATGCACCCTGTCGTGCCCTCTTGCACGCACAGGTCCTAACCTGGTCCTTGAACCCTGTTCCTGGCGTGCCTCTCTGCACACGCAGGACTCTGCCTCGCCTGACCCTGGCGTGCCCTTTGCACGCTCAGGACTCTGTCTCATACCTTGTGCCTTGGCGTGTCTCTACACACGCACTCTGTCTCGTACCTTGTGCCTTGGCGTGTGTCTACACTCGCACTCTGTCTCATGCCTTGGCGTGTCTTGTCTGTGAACCCTGGCGTGTCCCCTACACGCGCACCTAGCCTTGAACCTGGCGTGTCCCCTACACACACACCTAGCTTTGAACCCTGGCGTGTCCCCTACACACGCACCTAGCCTTGGACCTCGGCGTGTTCCCTATCATGCACCATGCCCGGATATCTGTCGTGCCTCCTTGCCTGGAACCTGGTTTGCCTGCCGGATGCCTGGAACCTGCCGATCGCTGCCAGAGATCATGAGCTGGATGACTGCGGCCTGACGTCCGGAGCTGATGTCCGCAGCCTGATGCTTTGATGATGTCGATCGTTGCCAGCAGTCCGGAGTCCGATGCCATCATGCCGATACCTGTACCTAGGCATGCCACCTGGCACGTACCATTCTATGGACCTTGGCGTGCCCACGCGCGCACCTTGCACGTTTGCTTGTTTACACTGTATGTTATCCTAATGAAGTTACCTTGCACCTACGTCTTGTCTCGTCTTGCTTCCTGCTCGTCCTTGTCGTCAGACACTCGACTAGTGTCCCCTGAGCCGGCCGTCTGGTCCCAGCAGTCGTGGTGGCTCACCCCCTTGGTCTTGCCCCTGACACTCCCTGTACAGGGGGTGGATTCTCACAAGGTAAGCTCGCCCTCGGTGGGAGAGTGCCATGACCCAGAGGGTCCACTCAAAAAATGGGCTCAGCAGGAGCTGAGTCCGTCACAGTACCTGTTCTGTGCCAGATCCGGAACTGTCAGGGCTGTCTCCTCTGTTGCCGGGGGAATGTTTCAAAGACCGGACCAATCTTGGGTTCCGGGAGCAAGAGGTGTGGCTAAAGGCTTGCAGACACAGCGCTCATGGAAGTGGTCAGACTTGGCAGGAAGAGACAACGCACAGCAGGGACAAGTGAGTACTCTGCCCCTCGAGCATCGTTGCAGCGCAGGTCCGCGCCCAAGCATCCCCACCAATATCAGCCAGGCCCGAATGGAGAGACATATAGCGTGCTCGTCGGTCATCGCAAACTAAGGTGATAAAGACTCAGGGTCCGCAAGTACCGCTCGCTTGCCATGAAATAGAGACCGGGCGTGGAACCGTTACCTGCACCTTGACCCCCAGTGCATACCTGCCAGGCCACATTCGCCTCAAACTGTGCTAAGACTTGTACCCTCTTAGCCACATCAGTAAATGGACTTGGGGATCATCGGAAGGTGCCGCACGCATGCCGACCGCTGCCACCAGAAGACAGATCACCATTACCCTCAAGCCACCTTCAGACAAACACCGCACCAGCCGTTGTTGGTTTCATCACCTGTTCTGTGACTGCTATGGCCTGAGAGATGACTGACAGGCTAAGTTGTTTCAGTAAGAACTACCATCATGATATCCTAGTTCTTCGTCTTTGACTTAACATAATTTTCCCTGAATTTAAATTGTCTTTTACCCCCATTTAACTGTTCACCTCCCTGCATGGAGTATCATTGTGTTAAGTAAAATGGTTAACCCTTGCTCTGTCTCCTTTCCGTCACTGCATCCCACAACCTGCTCACACTTGGCATAGTTGGCAGGATGCAGTCTACAGGCACAGAGGGGACAGATCAAGTGGTTGGGGTGCCCCAGGCACTGGGGCAAAAGACCAAACGGTCATGTGTAGGGAAGGTGACCTGACGGACGGACGTGTCAGAATAGAGAAAGATAGGTTTGCACAGTTTAGGCAGGTGTCAGCTACTACAGTGGGGAAACATCTAGGAAAGTGTAGTGGACGTGCAGTACCTTGGGTTGACCATTAGATGGCAGGGAGGAGTGTGAGCAAAGGACTTGACATCAGCTTAGGGCTTTAGAAACCGTTGGTCATGGGGGGCGGAGTTACAGTGACAAGGGACCGGGAGTGCTATAAATACTGAGGGAGGGTTCCAGAAAGTTCCAGTCCCCAGGGGGAGCTCCTGTGACAGGAGGACTACGACAGTTCGTGCGCTGTGAGAAAAACCGTACCAGGGGGACTGAGGAGAGAGAACGTCAGGGGGGTGGTCCTGACAGGTAGAACCGCAGAAGAGACGAGACACCAGGTGTGGGACACCGTGTTGGACACGAAGACTGATCAGTGGAATTGCTGTTGGTTTATGGGCCTAAGGCTGGTTTCACATTTGCGTTTTTTAGCGCTGGAAAAAAACGCACACCTGCGCATGCGTTTTTTCCCCTATATTTAACATGGGTGCGCATACCTGCGCACTGGTCAGCGCATGTATGCGATTTTCATGCGCTGCGTTTTTTTGGGGTGTGCGTTGTGATTTTCCAGACGCAGCATGTTGCATTTTTTGGCCCTGCAAAAAAGCGCATGCGCACATATGCGCACGTTTTGCGCTAAAAATGGCCATTATAGCCTATGGATGCGCATATGTGCGCACTGGCATGCTCATGTATGCGTTTTTTTGCATATGCGTTTTTTTTTTTAAACCATGGAATTTAGGGGTTTGGGTTAGAGTTAGGGTTAGTTAAGGGGGTTTAGGGTTAGGGTTATGGTCAGGGTCAGGGTTAGGGTTGGGGTTTGGGTCAGGGTTAGGGTTAAGTATGGTTTTGTTAAGGATTAGGGTCATGGTTAGGGTCAGGATTAGGGTTAAGTATGGTTTTGTTAAGGGTTAGGGTCAGGGTTAGGGTTAGGGTTAGGGTTAGGGTCAGGGTTAGGGTTAGGGTTAGGGTCAGGGTTAGGGTCAGGATTAGTGTTAAGTATGGTTTTGTTAAGGATTAGGGTCAGGGTTAGGGTCAGGATTAGGGTTAAGTATGGTTTTGTTAAGGGTTAGGGTCAGGGTTAGGGTTAGGGTTAGGGTCAGGGTTAGGGTTAGGGTTAGGGTTAGGGTTAGGGTTAGGGTTAGGGTCAGGGTTAGGGTTAGGGTTAGGGTTAGTTAGGGTTTAGGGTTTGGGTTAGGGTTAAGTATGATTTGGTTAAGGGTTACGGTCAGGGTTAGGGTTAGGGTTAGGGTCAGGGTTAGGGTTAGGGTTAGGGTCAGGGTTAGGGTCAGGATTAGGGTTAAGTATGGTTTGGTTAAGGGTTAGGGTCAGGGTTAGGGTTAGGGTTAGGGTTAAGTATGGTTTTGTTAAGGGTTAGGGTCAGGGTTAGGGTTAGGGTCAGGGTTAGGGTTAGGGTTAGGGTCAGGGTTAGGGTTAGGGTTAGGGTTAGGGTCAGGGTTAGGGTTAGGGTTAGGGTTAGTTAGGGTTTAGGGTTTGGGTTAGGGTTAAGTATGATTTGGTTAAGGGTTAGGGTCAGGGTTAGGGTTAGGGTTAGGGTCAGGGTTAGGGTTAGTAAAGTCATGGTTTGGGTAGTGTGAGGGGCCACCTAAAAATGTTGGAAAAAAATGCAAACGCGGTAAAAACGCGCTAAAAACGCATACAAACGCATAAAAACGCTGCGTTTTTTTCATGCATGCTCATAAAAATGCTTGAAAAAAACGCAGCAGTTGTATGCTTATGTATGCGTTTTTTCAATGCGTTTTTTTGCGGGAAAAACGCGCTGCAAAAAAAAGCAAGTGTGAAACTAGCCTTAGGCGGCCACAGTGACGGACCTGTCAGGAGCGTCGATGAGTGCAGAGGGGACGATGTATGCATACACGTCCCCAGTATAGAGTACGGTGTGTAAGAAGCGGCCCTGGAAACGGAGGGCCGTGAGGTAAAGAAAGTGTGGTGTGCTCTGAGGTTGTCAGACGGACGGCGAGTGAAATAAACTTGGACCTGTTGCACCCAGAATCTGCCTCCATCTTGTCTCTGTTTTATCTCTGCGTGGTAAGAAGAGAGGGACCACGCCCCCCAGCTCGGCCCACCGACCCCTACATTTGGCGTAGTCAGCAGGATCGCCGCCGCTAATACTCCATCTTCTGCGGCAAGCCTGCCTCAAATAATGGAAAGAGATTTGGACTGTGCTGCTTGGAATAAAGACACCAGTGGATTACAAATAACTGACCTGTGGGATATGGATTGGAAGCGCTGTGACGGATCTGCGTGGTCAGCAGAGGATCCGGGGCGGTACCGGGTACTGTGCAGTATGGCAGTGTCGCTTCAGCGCAGAGGAGAGGTCCGGGTGTTTGCAGTTGTTCAGAATGGACTGGGACTCCCTCCAACGTACCCCAAAGGGAAGCAGACTGTGCCCAGACACCAACGCTTCCATGTATTGGACCCTGACATGTGGGTGGAGAGGCCTGCCGACGCCCCACCCCACAGAGGGAGTGACCCCAAGGAAAAGCTGGGGTGCGGCCGCTTGGCGCCATTTGATTGCTGCCCACCGGTCGGTATGAGATGCTGTGGGTTTCGGGGCATCGGCCGCCTGGAGTGGCAATGGCGGTGAGAGAACGGACTGCGCCAGAACACGTCATCCTCGGGTCCCTGGACAAGAAGCGGAGCTGGTGCAGAGCCCGTGCGGAGCCAGAAGGAGCGGCCGCCATTGATACCGGCGGAGAACTTCCCCATGGAGCTCCTGAGCCTGGAGGCTAGGCCCACTGATCACCGAGTTGGAGAGCGGAGACAGCGGGAGGAGCCGCGTGGTGACGTGACGGAGACCGCGGCGCCGGAGAAGGTGAGAGTTCACCCGGATCTGCCAGCGGCTTCACAAGCGGCCCCTATCATTCTGTCACAGCAAGCAGTCTCCAGCATACTGGAAGGTCTGGCTGCAGAGGGCCCTATGGTATATGCGGAGTTGAGCGGAGTTGACACTCTTGGTTTCCCCAGGGGTTCCACGGCTGTGGGGCCCTTACTACTGACCACCAGAAGGTGGATTGAACTGTCATGAGTTCGTTGCACCGTTGTGCAGGTCAAAAGGACAGTTTGCGGTCAGATTTAAAAAAAAAAATGTTTATCTGTGATTTTTATTTCTGTTTTCCTATGTTCCTCTTACAGGATAGTCCATGTTTACTTGTTAGCCTGATAGAGCGGGGATACGTAGAAGATAGGGAGGGTCCATGTCCAAGGAGGTGGGGGGGAAGAAGACATGCAATGTTCGTATGTTGGTTTTAGAAGCAAAAGAAAATGAAAAAAAATATATAAAAATGGGTACTTGTGCTATTATAAAGTTGTTTAATGTATAATATGCCAAAGTAAAATGCAACAGGTCCGGGAAAGGGAAGGTCTGTGGGACCAACGGGAAGTGTGAGATCCAAAGAGGGGTCTATGTGTGAAGAGGGTCTGGGAGACCAAGACGCCGACCATAACATGTAACTGAAAGAAGGGTAAAAGAGTTGGAAGACGTGAGAGAGACAGCCATCCTAGGTCAGGTCCCCAACACCACGGACACCCCTGAAGGAGGAAGGCGGGCACTGGTAATGATCTGGTAGCTGTGATACCTTGATCATGGCGTACCGAATAGTGTAAGGTGACAGTAGGGGAGAGTAGGGGAAGGTACACGCCATAGAGAGAATATGGGTGTACCTAGCCCAATTTGAAAGACGTTGTCATGTGGAGTGCGCGCTGGTGAGTAGCAGTAGGCTGCTCAGAGCATAGTGCTCCCAGTATGGCTCGGCCCCCGCAGGTAGTGGGTTTGGCCCAACAGCTGGTTTGACAAGAGTGTAGGTGAAGCTTCAGAACGACGAAGGCAGGAATGACGATTGTCGAGGATGACAATGGACAAAGGAAGGGGGAGTGTAGGGAAGGTGACCTGACGGACGGACGGACGGACGTGTCAGAATAGAGAAAGATAGGTTTGCACAGTTTAGACAGGTGTCAGTTACTACAGTGGGGAAACAGCTAGGAAAGTGTAATGGACGTGCAGTACCTTGGGTTGACCATTAGATGGCAGGGAGGAGTGTGAGCAAAGGACTTGACATCAGCTTAGGGCTTTAGAAACCGTTGGTCATGGGGGGCGGAGTTACAGTGACAGGGGACCGGGAGTGCTATAATTACTGAGGGAGGGTGCCATAAAGTTCCAGTCCCCAGGGGGAGCTCCAGTGACAGGAGGACTACGACAGTTCGTGCGCTGTGAGGAAAACCGTACCAGGGGGACTGAGGTGAGAGAACGTCAGGGGGTTGGTCCTGATAGGTAGAACCGCAGAAGAGACGAGACACCGGGTGTGGGACACCGTGTTGGACATGACGACTGATCAGTGGAAGTGCTGTTGGTTTATGGGCCTAAGGCGGCCACAGTGACGGACCTGTCAGGAGTGTCGACAAGTGCAGAGGGGACAGTGTATGCATATACGTCCCCAGTATAGAGTACGGTGTGTAAGAAGCGGCCTTGGAAACAGAGGGCTATGAGGTAAAGAAAGTGCAGTGTGCTCTGAGGTCGTCAGACGGACGGCGAGTGAAATAAACTTGGACCTGTTGCACCCAGAATCTGCCTCCATCTTGTCTCTGTTTTATCTCTGCATGGTAAGAAGAGAGGGACCACCCCCCAGCTCGGCCCACCGACCCCTACACATGGTTGCCCCAAGGGCTAGTATACCTCTGGGAGCAATGTTGAGCAACCTCTCTCAAAGTTTACAGGGAGCAACACTCTACTATGGGACTGGACTGAACGGGTCAGGGATTTGTTGAGGATGCACCCCATGACCCCTGTAATGGAGGCAGAGATTGCTATGATGGCCCTGGATGGAGAGGTGAGCAGCTCCGTCATGTTTTGGCCCCCCATGAGCGAGATACCATCACCAAGGTACTGCAAATCTTAGAAGAAATGCACAGAGACCCCTTGGACGTTGGAAAGCTACGCATATGCCTGTTTAGCCGTGTCCAAAGTGAGGGGGAGTACGTGACCCAGTACATGAATGAGCTGCAGGAAATCCATGCTGCGATCGCTAAGTGAGATGGCATAGGTGTAGGACCCCCTGACCAAGTTCTGAGAGATCAGCTGGTATCAGGTTTTACAGATGCACTGCTTAAACAGGCCTTGCAGGAGCACATGCAGGTTACTCTGCGCATGTCCTTTTTGGAAGTTGGGGTCGAGGTGTGTGCGTGGGAGCAAGAGCAGAGGGTGACAGTCCCAGCAGGGAAGGTCCAGAGCGGAGAGGTATCTGTCTTGTTGGCAACCGAAAAAAAAGTTGGGTGAGAGGGTTTAGAAAGAAAATTCAAGACATGCGAGAGGAATGGTCTGACCTGAAGAAACCTTCAGTACCCCTGGACCCCCCCAGATGCAGAACTGGTCCTGAGACTTGCCAAGGACCAAGACCACAATGCAAAGAGGGGCTGCTGAACTGTTTAAACAGCGGAGACACTGGACATTATGCTAAAGGATGCACGCACCGGGGAAGGCCCCTCCACTATCGTCCATTAAACTAGCAGGCTCCGTAGTTGGGGTATGCCACCCGGACCCCTGTGATTTTAGAAATGAACATGCTGAAGGAACTGGAAAACATCCTGGTCAACGAGTCATCCAATGTGTTGTCACAAATGCAGGACTGAAAAGACGGAGTGATTGCGTATGCAAGTCGGTCCCTCCACAACTCCAAACGGAACCCGGATAGCTACAGTTCTTTCAAGCTGGAACTACTGGCATTGGTGTGGGCAATGACCGAGAAATTTGCTGAGTACCTGTCAGGGTCCGAAGTCTTGATACGCACCAATAACAACCCTCTGGCTCATCTGGAAAATGCAAAATTAGGGGCCCTGAAGCAGAGATGGGTGGCTCACATGGCCAGGTACCAATACAAGATCACCTATCGGAGAGGAGCAGAGAACACACATGCTGACGCCTTATCCAGAGTGACTCATCAATGACCTGGACCTAACCAGGACAAAGAGCTGGAGGCTGAAGAGATTCTTGAGTTTCTTAACTCTGCCAAGGTGATGACGGTAATGCAGGGACAAGTCAGGAAGGCATCCAGAGGACCCACACTGGGGCGACCCCATGATGACTGAGTATGGCTTCAACAAGACAGGGAAATCGCACAGATGAGGCAATGGTTGGCCTTGAAACAACTTCCCAGTCAAAGATAGAGATGCCCTGTCCCCGGGTGCCCAAAGGATTCTTCAACAGTTGGAGAGGCTCCAGTTGGAAGTTGGCCTGCTGTATAGGAAGGTGCAGTTGTCACGAGAGTTGGGAGTCACCTGGCAAGTGGAACTCCTGGAAAAGCTACTCCAAGAGGTGGCCACAGAAGCTCATGAATGAGGCGCCCACTTTGGTCCGGAAAAGACATTCCAGTGACTGCAGAAGTTGGTCTACCATCCTCGACTGAAAGCTGCAGTAGATGAAGCTTGTAGACAATACAGGAACTGTGAGCTAGCGAAGCCTCCAGAACGAGTCCCTACGCAAACTATTGTGACCTCTGCTCCCCTAGAGGTATTAATGATTAACTACTAGACTGTAGGCCCAACCCACCTTGGCTATGAACACTGCCTGGTTTATGACCGATTACTTCACCAAATTTGCGGTGGTAACTCCAACCCGGGATGAAACTGCTGAGTCGGCAGCACAGGCCACTTGCAGGGACTTCATCCGAGTGCATGGTTGTCCGAAAAGAATTCATTGTGCCCAAGGCGCCTGTTTTCAAGGACGGGTTATGGAAGAACTGCATCACCTGTATTAGATTGAGAAGTCCAGGACGATGCCCTACCATCCACAAGGGAATGGGGCCTGCGAATGTTTTAATCAGACGCTGATTCAGATGCTGAGAACCCTGGAGGAAGACCAGAAGGTTCGCTGGCCCGACTTTGTGGCTGAATTAGTCTGGGTGTACAACGATCAGGTGCACAGTACAACTGGATATACACCCTACACCTTACTGTTCGGTTGGAAGAGGTGAGAGATCATTGAGCTGGATTTGGATCCAGAGGAGGACTATGAGGGTGTCCTCCTGAGTCCGCGAACATCGTCACCATTTGCAGACTCTACATCCGCTTTTGCTGACCAAGTTCCGGGAACTTGAACATCCTGAAGTGACTCCCCTGCAATGGACAGCTCTTAATGCCGGGGACCATGTGTTGATCTGAGACAAATATCCTCGAGGCAAGTTAGAGTACCGGTGGGAGAAGAGCCCATATCAGGTGAAATGCCAGATCAGATCCAAAGGTCTTGTCTGTGAGGTTCAACCTGAAGGGGAAGAAGGCGCTCCCACTCCAGTAGTTCATCGGAACATGCTACGTCCTTGCTTGTCACGAGACCCCAATCAAACAGTGAGAGCACCAATCATTCCTGAAACAACCCCTCCTACAGCTTTCGACTATGAAGAAGAAGTTTTTAGTCCGCTCATCGCTCCACCGGAGGAACAAGAGCCTGAAACTCCCAAAATAGCTGCCCCATTGAATTTGGGCACCTCCTAGCCCTCGCCTACTCAACCTGATTCCACTACTTAACCTGACTCCACTAATCAACCTGATTTACGCCGCACAGAACATACAACAGCTGGAATACCTCTCAATCAATACGAACAGGACCAATTTATTTGGCAACGGTTCATCCAAGAGATGGAAGAGTGTCAACCTCTTTTGCCTGAACTCTCGCCAGTGGAATGGTGAGCAAAAGGAGAGGGGGAGTGCAAGAAAAAGGACCGAACCGCAGGTACCTGTTCTGTGCTGGATCCAGAACTGTCGGGCTGTCTCCTCTGTTGTCTGGGGGAATGTTTCAGGGACTGGACTAATCTTTGGTTCTGGGAGCAGGGGGCGAGGCTAAAGGCTTGCAGACACAGCTAACGTGGAAGTGGTCAGTCTTGGCAGGAGGAGACAGCGCGCAGCAGGGACTAGTGAGTGCTCTGTTCCTCGAGCATCGTTGCAGCACAGCCACACCCCCGAGCATCCATGCCACTATCAGCCAGGACCGTGTAGAGACTTATAGTGTGCTCTTCGGCCATCGCAAACCAAGGTGCTAAAGACTCTGGGTCTACAAGTACCGCGCATGGGCCATCAGAGAGAGATCGGGCATGGAACCGTTACCTGCACCTTGACCCCCAGTGCATACCCACCAGACCACGTTGGGCTGAAACCATGCTGAGACTTGTACCCTCTCAGCGACATCAGTAAATGGACTTGGGGCTCAGCGGAAGGTGCTGCATGCGGCTGTGCAGGCAGAAGACAGATCACCATTACCCTCAAGCCACCATCGGACAAACACAGCGCCATCGCCTGTCTTGTGCCTTCTACGGCCTGAGAGATGACTGACAGGCTAAGTTGTTTCAATAAGAAATACCATGATAATATACTTTGTTATTATTCTTTGACTTTACATAATTTTCCCTAATTTAAGTTGTCTTTTACCCCCATTTAACTGTTCACCTCCCTGCATGCAGTATCCTTGTGCCTTGTTACGTAAAATTGTTAACCCTTGCTCTGTCTCATGTCTGTCACTGCATCCCGCAACATGCTCACATATGCACACAATGAGAATTTGCTGCAGAAATTTCTGCACCGAAAAGTCTGCAGTTTACAGTGCCAACAAAATAAAGAAGTGGTCTGAAATCTCATGTTCATACTGCTTATTTTTTTGTTATAGTTCTGAACCAGTTTCAAATCAACAGCATGCAGGTGAATAGAGGAAATAACATGTAAAAAAAAAAATAACAAAAACCCCCCACATATTTTACTCAGCGTATTTC
This sequence comes from Dendrobates tinctorius, assembly GCF_039654945.1. Taxonomy (NCBI): domain Eukaryota; kingdom Metazoa; phylum Chordata; class Amphibia; order Anura; family Dendrobatidae; genus Dendrobates; species Dendrobates tinctorius. Next base: position 11,732,190 of record NW_027361866.1, read on the forward strand.
GTGCCTCGAAACATGTTTTATTAAATATTAATCTTGTGCACATAAAAGTCAACATATGTTCAAAGTATGCACTCTGAGCATCTACTGAATGAAGCTAGGAGCTGAGAGCAATGACTCCTCGCCCCATGCTAAAACACACTTTCTTATGACTATTGTTTTACCATGTTGATTAAAATAATTACCTTTGTATCTTTTGAGAAATAAAATAAAATATATTAAAAGCACCTACTCTTCTCTTACAGTATCACAGATACACCTGTCAAGTTTCAGTTGTCTATTCCAGAAATGATTGGATTCATTCAGTCAATTGTAATGTTTCAGAAAATCAAAGAAAAAGACATAAAAGGAGCAGAGCAATTTCTAACACATACTGAAAACAGGTATAATTAGATGATCTGTATTAACCCCTTTACCCCCAAGGGTGGTTTGCACGTTAATGATCAGGCCAATTTTTACAATTCTGACCACTGTCCCTTTATGAGGTAATAACTCTGGAATGCTTCAACGGATCTGGGCGATTCTTAGTATGTTTTTGTGGCATATTGTACTTCAAGTTAGTGGTAAAATTTCTTGCGTGTATTTGTGCAAAAAATGGAAATTTGGTAACAATTTTGCAATTTTCAAACTTTGAATTTTTATGCCCTTAAATCAGAGAGATACCGTATTTTTCAGACTAGACGCACCGGACAATAAGACGCACCCAAAATTTTCAGAAGGAAAATAGGGAAAAAAAATTTAATGTGTCAAATGGCGGTCCGTCTTACAGTCTGAATTCAGCTTACCCGGGGGAGATCAGCAGCACTGGTGGTCCGGCGATATGACTCCCATCCCAGGCTGGTGTGGCAGGCGCGGTGGCCTCTGGGAAATCCCATCCCAGGCTGGTGCGGATGGTGCAGCAAGTTCGGCGGTGATGTTCTGTGGCGCAGACGGGCTCCGCCAGCATCTTGTGAAAACCCGGAGGCCCCGCATATCCATTGCTGTGATGCGGTTGCCTCCAGGAATGTGGCCGCCGGGGGCGGCGCATTCTCAGATTGGGATCTCGGCAACGAGATCTTGTCCCGAGATCTCTGGAGGCTAATCTACTTTTTCCTGGTATGCAAATGTTATAATGTAGTGGCATACGTGAGTTGTGTAGTGTTTGTCAGGTTGTCATATGTCATTTGTGTAGTGTTCGTCAGGTTGTCATTTGTCAGTTGTGTATGTCAGACATGAATTTAGTAGTGCATGGAGGTTTGGTACAGTCTGAAATGCTCTTTCATACACAGGCCATGTTTTTTGGGGCAGGTTTCGCAATGATAAATGGTGTCCTTGTGTATTCCCCTTTTGTAACACACTCAGCACCTCTTTTGCAACTTTTTTTTTTTTTCCACTTTGATGGACCTCCCCGGGAAATGTTGACCTGGTACAATACAGCACCTTCAGTTCAGGAAGTGCTGGGGCCCTCTCCTTCCTGATCTCCAAAGATTAAGGCTTTGATCACTACCTCCTGGAACTGAAGGTACAATGTATTGGATTGGCCTGCACATTGTGACAGCAGGAAAGTGTTGAGCTTTGCCATCTATACGATGTGCTTAAAGCACTGTACGGCTGGAGCAGTTGATCAGAAAGATCAACGGCCCCCATGTTTTTGTTGTACCCCAGTACTCAGTCTGGTTTGCAGACCTGTGCAGAGGTACCCCGTACAGTGCCGAGGGTGCTCCCATCACCATGTATGGTGGTCAAGAAAAAGACATCCCTCTTGTCCTTGTTCTTAACCACCAGCAGGTGGTCGCTACATTGGGCTCTGCTGTCACCCCTTCTGAGCATCTTCCCAATTAGAGATTTCAGGAGGCCTCTTTCATTTTTGTGGACAGTACCGCAGGCTGCGATACTTTGCACAGAGAGGGATTTGAAGAGTGGAATGCTGGTATAAAAGTTATCCACGTAGAGGTGATCGGTGATAACCTCTATCCAGCAGTGGGTGCACGAAATCCCACACAAATTTCCCCACTCACTCCCAAGACAGGGGGACATTCAGGGAGTCCTATCCGGGTGTCTTTCCTTTAATAAAGTCTAAACCTGTGAGTGTACCCTGAGGTACTCTCACACAGCTTAGAGTTTAATTCCATACTTGGCCCTCTTACTGGGCAGGTACTGACAGAATTTGAGCCTCCCCTTGAAATTAATTAAGGACTCATCCACGCAGATATCCCTTTGGGGCACGTACACTTCACCAAACTTTTTGTTGAAGTGTTCGATGACTAGCCAAACTTTGAACAGATGGTCAAAGTTTAGTCATCTCGGGGAGGACAATGTGCATTATCGGTATAATGCAGGAATTTGTGGATGGCCTAAAATTGTGTTCAGGCCATGACCATTCAGAACACTGGAGTTTTGTATAAAACATCAACACTCCAATATTGCCGATGTTCTGGCTTCTTCAGGACCCCCAAGTGAAGGACCAGGCCCCAAAACTGCATAATTTCAACTGCGTCTACAGGAGACTAGTTAGAAACTGATGAATCAGGGTTTTGTGACAAAAATTGATGAGCATACAAATTACAAATTAGTTTGGCCCACCATGAGGTTAAAAAATCTTCAGAGAAAAAGACTTTGAAAAAGTCTAGGTCTGTGAGGCGGGTGGTGTCAAACTTAATAATATTAGCGGGATTGTGAATCCACCAATTGGATAAATGTAAATAGCAATGGATAAAATTTAACTTCTAATCAAAGTCTCATTAAAAACAACAACAATCACCCCAGTGAAAAACTCCAACAGGACAAAACCACAAAAAACATGAAGACACACAGACACTCGCAGGTGTTACCTGCCTACAATGAGTATAGGCCTCTTAGTAATAATAGGTAGTCGTAGTCTGGCTGTGGATGTCAGAGAAAACCACAGTGTGCTATACAGCCTAATATAGCTACCAGCTAAGCAACAGTGGTAGTGTACCACTGAGGCATATGTTACATAAATAAACAGTTCCTTAATCAACACTACTGTTGTGAGAAGGCATTCAAAGAATAGCATGAGGCCAATAATATTCACAAAATGCAGCTAAATAAGGCAGTAATGAGAGCAAAATGTTGCAAACAAGTCACACTAAAGGACTTATTATTTATTATTATAGCACCATTTATTCCATGGCCCTCTACATGTGAGGAAGGGTATACATAATAAAACAAGTACAGTAATCTTAATCAATACAAGTAATGACTGGTACAGGAGGAGAGAACACCCTGCCCGTGAGGGCTCACAATCTACAAGGGATGGATGAGGATACAGTAGGTGAGGGTATCAGTTGCGACTAGTGTTGAGCGATACCACCCGATACTGAAAAATATCGGATCGGAATGGATCGGCCGATCTAAAAAAAATATCAGGCATCGCCGATTCCGATCCCGGAAGTCCCATTCAAGTCAATGGAACAGAAATATCGGAATTAAAAAAAACCCTTTCTTTCCCTGTCGGTTAATTCTACATGAAGAAAAACAACTAATAATAATGTAGAATGTATTGTGGGAGGTGTAGGAGACATTAAAGCCATAGAGGTTTAGCCCAATCAAATGGAATAGCAGGAATTTTTTTTTTTTTTTTTAAAGACATTTGTAGTTACAAAGATATTGACTATGTTAAAGTCTTTAATTTTTTGTCAGATATGTATGTTTCACTACTTCCATGCTCTTCACCTTCTTTTTTACTTCTCCCACACTTTCTCCTTCATCATCTTCAGCAGCAACAGTATCTTCTTCTTCTTCTTCCTATTCTTCTTCTTCTTCCTATTCTTCTTCTTCCTATTCTTCTTCTTCTTCCTATTCTTCTTCTTCTTCCTATTCTTCTTCTTCCTATTCTTCTTCTTCTTCCTATTCTTTTTCATCATATTCTTATTTGTGTCAGGCATTCCTGTAGTTGTTATCTATAAAAGTTTGAAGATTACACCTTCCGTTCAGCCTGTCACAAAAGATTTACAACAGGATTTGTCCGCGTTGAGTTTGGCCTGCAGCAGCAGGCCTTTTCCAGGGGCACCACGAGGAGGAACGGACTCACCCCCATACACTGCTTAGTCTTCTTCTGCTTATAAATTTGATAATCTCATTTGCTCAGATTTTTAGTCTTATGCTTAATGTTCTTCTGCTTTTGGTTTTTATGCTTCTTGGTCTTCTGTCTCTTGTTGTTCTGCATCTTGGTGGTTGTCTTCCTGTTCTTTGTCCTCTTGGTCATCTTCTTCAGGGTCATCTTTTAGGTATTCTTCTGTGTGGTCTTCAGGGTCGTCGTCTTCAGGGTCATTGTCAGGGAGATCCAGAGTGAGAATCAAAAACCATTTCCACAAGCTTGAACTTTGAAAAGTAGCAGAAGTTACAAGAAGGCTGAGGAACTGGCGAGAACCAGCTGATGGTACTGGAACCCGGAGTGGCAGCAGAATGAACAAGAGCCAATGGCACAACCATGGACCAGCTGACAGTGCTGGAACACGGTTACTAAGCAGGAGGTACCTGTGCTCCAAAGCACTACCAAGGACCAGCAGACATTGGTGGAACTCGGATACCGACAAGGAGGCACCTAGGCCAAAGGCACTGCCGAGAACCAGCTGACGGTGCACGAACCCGGATGGGTAGCAGAAGCTGCAAGAGCAAATGAAACTAGTGAGGACCAGCTGACGGTGCTGGAACCCGGAGGGGCAGCAGAAGGAACAAGAGCCAATGGGACAACCGTGGAACAGCTGACGGTGCTGGAACACGGATACTAAGCAGGAGGTACCTGTGCTCCAAAGCACTACCAAGGACCAGCAGACGTTGGTGGAACTCGGATAGTGACAAGGAGGCACCTAGGCCAAAGGCTCTGCCGGGAACCAGCTGACGTTGCTGGAAACCGGATGGGTAGCAGAAGGTACCCATGATTAACAAAGTGTCGCGTCCACGAGCAGGCCGCAGTTACCGAAACCCACAGTCCTACAGGGGTGCTTTTCCTATTGGCACTATGGAACCAGCCTTTGTTACCAGAACCCACAGTCCACATAGGAAGCACTGAAACTGCAGGCACCATAGACTCGGCTAACCCGACCGCAACACCACAGGACAACGTATCAGTGGCAAAGTGAGGTTGACACTACCCGGAAACAGCAGGCATGCTGTAACCAGGCTGGGCAGGAGGGAGTGCCCGTGCCAAAGACACTTCCGAGAACCAGCTGACGGTGCTGGAACCCGGATGGGTAGCATTAGCTACAAGAGTCAATGGAACTACCGAGAACCAGCTGACGGTGCTGGAACCCAGAGTGGCAGCAGAAGGAACAACAGCCAATGGCACAACCGTGGAGCAGCTGACGGTGCTGGAACATGGTTACTAAGCAGGAGGTACCTGTGCTACAAAGCACTACCAAGGACCAGCAGACATTGCTGGAACTCGGATACCAAGAAGGAGGCACCTAGGCCAAAGGCACTGCCAAGAACCAGCTGACGGTGCTGGAACCCGGATGGGTAGCAGAAGGTACCCAGGAAAAAAACAAAGTTGCAAGGCCGTGAGCCGGCCGCAGTTACCGAAACCCCCAGTCTAACAGGGGGTGCTTGTCCTATTGGCACTACGGAACCAGCCTTTATTACCAGAACCCACAGCCCACATAGGAAGCACCAAAACTGCAGGCACCATAGACTCGGCTAACCTGACCGCAACACGACAGGACAACGTATTGGTGGCAAAGTGAGGTTGACACTACACGGAAACAGCAGACATGCTGGAACCAGGCTGGACAGGAGGGAGTGCCCATGCCAAAGACACTTCCGAGAACCAGCTGACGGTGCTGGAACCCAGATGGGTAGCATTAGCTACAAGAGTCAATGGAACTACCGAGAACCAGCTGAGGGTGCTGGAACCCAGAGTGGCAGCAGAAGGAACAAGAGCCAATGGCACAACCGTGGAGCAGCTGACGGTGCTGGAACACGGTTTCTAAGCAGGAGTACCCTGTACTCCAAAGCACTACCAAGGACTAGCAGACGTTGCTGGAACTCGGATACCAAGGAGGCACCTAGGCCAAAGGCTCTGCCGAGAAACAGCTGACGATGCTGGAACCCGGCTGGGCAGGAGGGAGTACCCATGGCAAACACACTTCTGAGCAGCAACATGCGATGTTGAAGCCCAGGAGTCAATCATGCAGCAGGCTGAGGCCAACTTGGAGTGAGTTTTATATTGGTTGTACACAACTACTGATTGTAACCGTGCTCCACTTTGGCCTCTGGCTCTACTGTCTCTAGTATTTCCCCTGGCCTCCAACCACGCCAGTTGCTGCTCTGCAGTGTTGTCTGCACAATCCACACTTGTTCCTGAGTTACTGGGGCTCACTCACGTCAGTTGATCCCCTGATGTGTGTCCGGCAAGGTGTCCTGCTCTGTCCACATTCCCACAACTATTAATGGGAATGGGGACAGAGCAGGAGACATTGCCGGACACACATCAGGGGATCAACTGAGGTGAATGAGCCCCAGTAACACAGGAACAAGTGTGGATTGTGCAGACGGCACATCAGAGCAACGACAGGCGGGCTTGGAGGCCAGGGGAAATACTAGAAACAGTACAGGCAGAGGCCTAAGTGGACCACGGTTAAAAGTCAGTAGTAATGTGATGTTGGAGGCAGCAGTAGACTTTGCCATCCGCACAGCAGGGGAACAGCAGGCGTTACTGAACCCCACAGACACAGGAGCGAGTGATTCTATCTGTGCTGATGGCACTTCCAAGCTACAACTGGCTGTGTTGAAGCCCAGGATCAATGCTCCGAGCAGGCTGAGGCCTACTTGGAGCAAGTGGAAAATAACATGTAGTGTGATGTTGGAGGCAACAGGAGATTTTGCCATCCGCACAGCAGGGGAACAGCTGGCATTACTGAACCCCACAGACACAGGATCTAGTGTGTGTTTCTCTGTGAAGACAGCACTTCTGAACACCAACTGGCATTGTTGGAGACAGGATGAGGCATGGAGCAGGCTGAGGCCTGATAGGGTTGGCATGTGGAGGCAGCAGGAGACTTTGCCATCTACACAGCAGGGGAACAGCTGGCATTACCGAACCCCACAAACACAGTAGCAAGTGTGTTTTTCTCTGTGAAGACAGCACTTCTGAACACCAACTGGCATTGTTGGAGCCCAGGATGAGGCATGGAGTTGGCTAAGGCCAACTTGCAGCACGTTTTATAGAGGTTGTAGACTACTACTGATTGTAACCATGCTCCACTTAGGCATCTGGCTCCACTGTCTCTAGTATTTCTCCTGGCCTCCAACCCCGCCAGTGACAGCTCTGAAGTGGCGTCAGCCCAATCCACACTTGTTCCTGTGTTACTTGGGCTCAGTCCTATCAGTTGATCCCCTGATGTGTGTCCGGCAAGGTCTCCTGCTCTGTCCTCATTCACACTACTAGTAATGGGAATGTGGACAGAGCAGGAGACCTTGACAGACACACATCAGGGGATCAACTGACGTGACTGAGGCCAAGTAACACAGGAACTAGTGTGGATTGTGCAGACGCCACTTCAGAGCTGTCACTGGTGGGGTTGGAGGCCAGGGGAAATACTAGAGACAGTGGAGCAAGAGGCCTAAGTGGAGCAGGGTTAAAAATCAGTAGTAGTTTGAATGTGGATGGAGCAGGAGACTTTGCCGTCCACACAGCAGGGGAGCAGCAGGCATTACTGAACCCCACTATCACAGGAGCGAGTGTTTCAATCTGTGCGGACGGCACTTCCAGGCTACAACTGGCTGTGTTGTAGCCCTGGATCAATGCTCCGAGCAGGCTGAGGCCTACTTGGAGCGAGGAGAAAAAGCGTTGTAGTATGAGTTTGGAGGCAGCAGGAGACTTTGCCATCCACACAGCAGGGGAACAGCTGGCGTTACTGAACCCCACTAACACAGGAGCGAGTGTTTATATCTGTGCGGACGGCACTTCCAGGCTACAACTGGCTGTGTTGTAGCCCAGGATCAATGCTCCGAGCAGGCTGAGGCCTACTTGGAGCGAGGAGAAAAAGCGTTGTAGTGTGAGTTTGGAGGCAGCAGTTGACTTTGCCATCCACACAGCAGGGGAACAGCTGGCGTTACTGAACCCCACTAACACAGGAGCGAGTGTTTCAATCTGTGCGGACGGCACTTCCAGGCTACAACTGGATGTGTTGTAGCCCAGGATGAAGCATGCAGCAGGCGGAGGACAACTTGCAGCTGGTTTTATAGAGGTTGTAGACTACTACTGATTGTCACCGTGCTCCACTATGGCCTCCGGCTCCACTGTCTCTAGTATTTCCCCTGGCCAACAACCCCGCCAGTTACAGCTCTGAAGTGGCGTCTGCACAATCCACACTTGTTCCTGTGTAACTGTGGCTCAGTCTCGTCTGTTGATCCAATGATGTGTGTCTGGCAAGCTCTCCTGCTCAGTCCTCATTCACACTACTAGTAATGTGAATGTGGACAGAGCAGGAGACCTTGCCGGACACACATCAGGGGATCAAATGACGGGACTGAGCCACAGTAACTCAGGAACAAGTGTGGATTGTGCAGACGCCACTTCAGAGCTGTAACTGGCGGGGTTGTTGGCCAGGGGAAATACTAGACAGTGGAGCCAGAGGCCTAAGTTGAGCAGTTACAAATCTGTAGTAGTTTGCATGTGGATGGAGCAGGAGACATTGCCGTCTACACAGCAGGGGAACAGCTGGCATTACTGAACCTCACTAACACAGGAGCTAGTGTGCTTTTCTCTGCGAAGACGGCACTTCTGAACACCAACTGGCATTGTTGGAGCCCAGCATGAGGCATGGAGCAGGCTGAGGCCTGATGGTGTTGGCATGTGGAGGCAGCAGGAGACTTTGCCATCTACACAGCAGGGGAACAGCTGGCATTACTGAACCCCACTAACACAGGAGCTACTGTGCTTTTCTCTGCGAAGACGGCACTTTTGAACACCAACTGACGTTGTTGGAGCCCAGGATGAGGCATGGAGCAGGCTGAGGCCTGATGGTGTTGGCATGTGGAGGCAGCAGGAGACTTTGCCGTCTACACAGCAGGGGAATAGCTGGCATTACTGAACCCCACTAACACAGGAGCTAGTGTGCTTTTCTCTGCGAAGACGGCACTTCTGAACACCAACTGGCATTGTTGGAGCCCAGGATGAGGGATGGAGCAGGCTGAGGCCTGATGGTGTTGGCATGTGGAGGCAGCAGGAGACTTTGCCGTCTACACAGCAGGGGAACAGCTGGCAATACTGAATCCCACTAACACAGGAGCTAGTGTGTTTCTCTGCGAAGACAGCACTTCTGAACACCAACTGACGTTGTTGGAGCCCAGAATGAGGCATGGAGCTGGCTGAGGCCAACTTGCAGCACGTTTTATAGAGGTAGTAGACTACTACTGATTGTAACCATGCTCCACTATGTCCTCCTGCTCCACTGTCTCTTGTATTTCCCCTGGCCTCCAACCCCGCCAGTGACAGCTCTGAAGTGGCGTCAGCACAATCCACACTTGTTCCTGTGTTACTTGGGCTCAGTCCTGTCAGTTGATCCCCTGATGTGTGTCCGGCAAGGTCTCCTGCTCTGTCCTCATTCACACTACTAGTAATGGGAATGTGGACAGAGCAGGAGACCTTGCTGGACACACATCAGGGGATCAACTGACATGACTGAGGCCAAGTAACACTGGAACAAGTGTGGATTATGCAGACGCCACTTAAGAGCTGTCACTGGCGGGGTTGGAGGCCAGGGGAAATACTAGAGACAGTGGAGCCAGAGGCCTAAGTGGAGCAGGGTTAAAAATCAGTAGTAGTTTGAATGTGGATGGAGCAGGAGACTTTGCCGTCCACACAGCAAGGGAGCAGCTGGCGTTACTGAACCCACTAACACAAGAGCTAGTGTTTTTCTCTGTGCAGACGACACATCTGAGCGACAACTGGCTGTGTTGAAGCCCAGGGATTATAGTTCAGGTGGTAGAAACATGAACACAACAGGAGACCTGTATACAGTTGCCAACCAATTATTTAGTTGGGAAGAGGACTGGCAAATTCTGGGGAGATCCAGGCCTTGTTCATTTTCAGAAAAGTAAGCCGGTCGACGTTATCGGAAGAAAGTCGCGTGCGACGGTCTGTTAGTACACCACCTGCGGCACTAAAGACGCGTTCCGATAATACACTGGCAGCAGGGCAAGCCCACACCTCCAATGCATACTGGCTAAGCTCTGGCCATGTATCCAGCTTAGAGACCCAAAACTTGAAGGGGGAAGAGCCATCTGGGAGTACAGTCACAGGGCAAGACATGTAGTCTGTCACCATCTGATGGAAACGTTGCCTCCTGCTGACTGGAGCCGTCAGTGATGGTGTAGACAATTGTGGCGGACACACAAAACTTTGCCACATTTGGGCCATAGTGGTCTTGCCTTGTGCTGAGGCACTGCCTCTGCTCCCTCTTTGTGCTGAGTTTCCTCCACTGGCTCGATGCACAGAGGTGCTTTGTAAAGCACTAGCACCACTGCTGTTGGGTGGAATGGAAAACATGATGGACTGCACCAGTGTGTCTTGGTACTCCCGCAGTTTACGCTCTCGGTTCAACGTTGGTATGAGGGTTTGCAAGTTGTCCTGGTAGCGAGGATCTAGGAGGGTGTACACCCAATAATCAGCCATGTAGAGAATGTGGGCGATGCGGCAGTCATTTCTCAGGCACTGCAGCATGAAGTCAACCATGTGCTGCAGACTCCCAACTGCCAAAGAACCGCTGTCCCCTGCTTGAGGCGTGATCTCTGCCTGCTCTGCATCACCCCACCCTTGCTGTACATACTGACTAGAGCTTTGTGTACCTCCCTCCTGTGGAGAGATGTCTTCCTCCTCCATCGACTCCTCCTCACAAAGTGTCCCCTGCCTAGGCCTTTGTGAGGAAGCACGTAGCGCAGACTGTCCAGAAGCAGATGGCATTTGGGACTCCTCATCCTCCACCTCTTCCAAAACCTCATCCCTTAGTGCTTGCAGTGTTTTTTGAAGCAGGCAGATAAGGGGGACAGTCATGCTGACTAGTGCATCATCTGCACTCGCCATCCACGTGGAATCATCAAAGGCACGTAAAAAGAGGCAGATGTCCTTCATAGAGGCCCACTCAGTGGTGCTGAAGTGTAACCGGCGCACATTGCGACTTGTTTGCGCCTGATGCAGCTGGTACTCCATGACTGCTGCCTGCTGCTCACACAACCGCTCCAACATATGTAACGTTGAATTCCACCTGGTGGGTAGGTCACATATGATGCGATGTTCCGGAAGGCGTAATCGGCGCTGCAGAGCAGCAAGGCGCGATCTTGCCGTGCTGGAATGATGCAAGTGAGCGCACTCTATGCGGACCTTGCGCAGAAGTGCATCAAGATCCGGATAGTCCCTCAGAAAGCTCTGCACGACCAAGTTTAGCACATGTGCCAGACATGGGATATGAGTGAGGTTGCCTAGGCCAAGAGCTGCCACCAGATTTCGGCCATTGTCACACACTACCAAGCCCGGCTGGAGATTCGCTGGCACAAACCACACGTCGCTCTCCTGCTTGATGGCATTCCAGAGCTCCTGCGCTGTGTGGCTTTGATTCCCCAAAGAAATTAATTTCAGTACGGCCTGTTGATGTTTGGCCACGGCTGTGCTCATATCGGTCGTAACAGGCTCCTGCTGCGCTGTTTCAGAGGAACTTGAGTAGGAGGAGGAGTCAATATGTACAGACTGGATTCCTGCAATCCGTGGAGTTGGCAGAACACGTAGAGCGCCACTCTCCAGATCTGTACCCGGCTCCACAACATTGACCCAATGGGCAGTGAGGGAAAGGTATCGTCCCTGTCCATAGTTACTGGTCCACGCATCAGTGGTCAGGTGAACCTTGCTACTGATGGCGTTTAGTAGCGCATGCTTTGTTTGCCTCCACATGTTTCTGCAGGGCAGGGACGGCTTGCCTGCTGAAATAAAAGCGGCTGCGCACGGTGTATTGTGGGACTGCCAATGCCATGAAGTCCCGGAAGGTGTGAGTCTCCACCAGCCTGAATGACAGCATTTCAAGGGCCAGTGGTTTGGCAATGCCAGCATTCAGAGCCTGTGCTCGGGGATGGTTTGCCGAGTATGGCCGCCTTTTCTCCCATGCCTGTGTTACCGATGGCTGCCGAGTGGCCTGGGAGTGTGAGGATGACTTGGAACATGGTGCTATTGGTGGAATGTCACAGGGTCTCCGGACAACAGTGCGAGGTTCTTCCTTGGCGATCCTGTGAGAAAGCCGAGCCAGCTGTGTGTGAGCTGGAGGAAGAGGCCCCAACACGAGCTGAGGAGGTGGTAGGTGGTGCTGTACGTTGGCCTACGTCTTCAGTGTGTCTGTGTAACTCCACCTCGTGCTTGGTCCGCACATGTTTCCACATATTAGTGGTATTGAGGTTGCTGACATTTTTCCCTCTTTTGACTCTCTGATGACACAGCTTGCATTTGACAAAGCAAATGTCATCTGCAACTGTGTCAAAAAAGGACCACGCACTGCAAGTCTTGGGAGCGCCGTTTTGCCTTTTGAAAGTGGAATGCTCCTAACGGGTGCCGAAGTGGAGGCTACAGGCAACCAAGTCTGCCCCCTCCCTCCGGTTTTGGCCATTCGGGGAATCTCTTCCTCAGAGCTGCTCCCACCACCTTCCTGTTCCTCACGCCATGATGGGTCAAGGACCTCATCATCTACACTCCCCTCTTCAAACACCTGCTTCTCCTGGGTTGTCTCGCCAGCACCGTATGCACCAGAAAGTGGTAACCTGAGTCTCGTCATCATCTGATGTGTACTGAGGTCTGCTGACCATAGGCACTGGCCCACTCGCCTCTTCAGACTCAGAGGGACAAAGAAGTTGCGCATCACTGCATACTCCCTCTTCTTCACATTCTGGAATGCTGCTTGGCTAGCCCCCTCTTTCCAAACCAACAGATTCAGAGAACAGAAGTAGAGACTGGGATGGCTCCTGTCCAGGGCTCTCTGACTGTCTGGGCACTTTGGCAGGTGGTGAAGAGACAGATGGTTGCTCTTCGGTGCTCTGGCCCTGAGAGGATGTGGAAGTAATTGAAGTCGATGCGTTAGCTGCCATCCATCCGACAACGGCTTCAATTTGTTCCTCCCGCAGCAGTGGGGTACGGTGAGGTCCTACAAAGCTGCGCATAAAGGACTGTTGCCTGCTAAAACTGGGGGATGCTGACTCACTGGTGCCAACAGCAGGCACAGAATCCCCACGTCCTCTCCCTGCAGAATCCCCACGTCCTCTCCCTGCAGAATCCCCACGTCCTCTCCCTGCAGAATCCCCACGCCCACGGCCACGTGCCTTACTCCCTGCCTTCTTCATCTTGCTAGACTGAGAAAGATAGGCAGAAAAGTACAAAGTGGGGCCTTAGTGTGCTTATTCCTGAACAGCTGGTTACAGCTATAAGAAACACTAATTTTATGAAGTTTGTGTGTCGACTACACTTTAATGGGAGCTAATGTGGCCTACACAACTTTCAAATGTAGTGTTTGGTGAACTTTGTTGTTTTTTTGGGGGGGAAAAAAAACTAAAAGGATGTGATCAAAGATTTGAAAGTCAGAGTATCACCAACTTTCTGGAGCTATTACAATGCAGGCAGGTAACCTACAATGCAAAAGATGAGGCTCCAAAAAAATTGGGTAATACTAATCTCGCTGCAGCTGAAGGGCACAAGCCAGAAAAAAAGGCTCCTCTATCTACTCCTATATAGTATTTGCAACCAACCAATGTAGATGGATATGGATGGATGCACACTAATAGGAGAAGAAAAAATGAGCTGCAATTAAAGAAAAATATGTGTGAGGCAGTGACGCACGCTGAGCGGCCTACAACCAGACATAGCTGCAGGACACACTACTCAGCGTGAGCTGCACTCACACACAGTTAGAGACCTCTCAGACAGCCGTGAACAGTGCAGCTAAGTGGGCACTAGCACTGACAGGCTGCAGAAAGGCTCCACTGTGTACTCCTAGATTGTTTGCAACCACCGTATATGGATACGGATGGATGCACACTAATAGGAGAAAAAATGAGCTGCAATAAAAGAAAAATGTGTGAGGCAGTGACACGCTGAGTGGCCTACAACCAGACATAGCTGCAGGACACACTACTCAGCGTGAGCTGCACTCACACAGTCAGAGACCTCTCAGACAGCTGTGAACAGTGCAGCTAAGTAGGCACTAGCACTGAAAGGCTGCAGAAAGGCTCCGCTGTCTACTACTAGTGTTTGCAACCAACGTATATGGATACGGATGGAAGCACACTAGATTGAATTTTTTAAAAATAAGCAGCTCAAAAAGAAAAATATGCATGAGGCAGCAGTGAGGCATGCTGGGCGGCCTACAACCAGACGTGGCTGAAGGACCCACTCCACAGCGTGAGCTGCACTCACACAGCCCTTGCAGACAGCTGTGAACACTGCTGCTAGGGAAAAGAAAGCTACAGTGGTGGATTATGTAGCTTGGGTAAAGCACAATATTGTTTTGAGAATCGCTAATTCTAACTGTCCCTCACAGTCTTCAACAGCAGCCTGTCCCTAACTGAATTCACAGCAGAGTGACCAGAAATGGCGGCGGCGGTGGATTTTATAGTGCATCATGACATCATTTCAGCAGCCAATCACAGCCATGCCAATAGTTAACATGCCTACATGCCTAACAGGATGTGCCCACACTTCTGAGGATTCCCATTGGCTGAATCAAAGCGAACGGGCTGATAGCATTATGGGAACTTCCGATTCCGGTATCCGATATGAAAAAAGTATCAGAAGTCAGTATCGGAATTCCGATACAGCTAATATCGGCCGATACCCGATACTTGCGGTATCGGAAAGCTCAACACTAGTTGTGACGCAACCCTTTAAGGCAGACATATCCGATACCACTCAACATGGTTTTATGGCCGCGAAAGAGGGTATTGAAAGGCATGGACTCCTCAAGATTGGGTGAGATCTAACAATTTAAGAGCCACATTAACATGTAACAACGCAGTATTGGTGTCTTTTGAAATGGTTATGGTCACCTGGAATGCTCACCGATTAGTGAGGCAGCTTGGTTCCTTTAGTGTGACTTGTTTGCAACATTTTGCTCTCATTACTGCCTTATTTAGCTGCATTTTGTGAATATTATTGGCCTCATGCTATTCTTTGAATGCCTTCTCACAACAGTAGTGTTGATTAAGGAACTGTTTATTTATGTAACATATGCCTCAGTGGTACACTACCACTGTTTCTTTGGCTAAAAGGTATATTCACATCCTATTGGCATAAGAATAGATATGCTTAGCTGGTAGCTGTATTAGGCTGTATATCACACTGTGGTTTTCTCTGACATGACATCCACAGCCAGACTACCTATTATTACTAAGAGGCCTATACTCATTGTAGGCAGGTAACACCTGCGAGTATCTGTGTCTTCATGTTTTTTGTGGTTTTGTCCTGTTGGAGTTTTTCACTGGGGTGATTGTTGTTGTTTTTAATGAGACCCTGGTGTCTGTTTTGTGCTACAAAATCAGGAATCAGTGGCTCATAATTTTTTGGGGGGTAAGGTCCATATGGTGTCAGGAATGGGGGGGTGCTAGTTCATCTTCTATCCTGGGACATCTGCGTGGCAGTTCGGCAGCAGTTGAGGAGGAAGATGAGGAGGAGGACAAGGAGAACGAATCTGAAAAATAAAGAAATGTGGGATCCTCTCCTTCGCTATCAGTGTCAGAGGCAAAGAAAGCATATACTTCCTCCACTGAATAGCACTTTTGGGATGAACAGGATAAGTGGGGCGACTTTTTTTTATGTATGTGATGATTGTGTCAGTACTTTATTTAACTGTTTGTGTGTGTGTGTGTGTGTGTGTGTGTGTGTGTATGTGTGTGTGAGAGAGAGAGAGTGCTTGGTGTAAACTTTTTTGTTTGAAAAGAAAAAGCTAAAAGAAACCAGGCAAGAAAGCCAGTGAAAAGAAAAGTGTAAAACAGCAGGCATGAGCTTTGATGAGTGAACTGCGTCACTAATATTATTATTATTTATTATTATAGCACCATTTCTTCCATGGCGCTTTACATGTGAGGAAGGGTATACATAATAAAACAAGTACAGTAATCTTAAACAATACAAGTCATGACTGGTACAGGAGGAGAGAACACCCTGCCCATGAGGGCTCAAAATCTACAAGGGATGGGTGAGGATACAGTAGGTGAGGGTAGAGTTGGTCGTGCAGCAGTTTGGTGGATCGGTGGTTACTGCAGGTTGTAGGCTTGTCGGAAGAGGTAGGTCTTCAGGTTCTTTTTGAAGGTTTCCATGGTAGGCGAGAGTCTGATATGTTGTGGTAGAGAGTTCCAGAGTAGGGGGTATGCATGGGAGAAATCTTGTATTCAATTGTGGGAAGAGGAGATAAGAGGGCAGTAGAGATCTTGTGAGGATCGGAGGCTGCGTGCAGGTAAGTACCGGGAGATGAGGTCATGTATGGAGGACACGGGTTGTGGATGGATTTGTATGTCATGGTTAGGGTTTTGAACTGGAGTCTTTGGGTAATGGTGAGCCAGTGCAGGGATTGACAGAAGGGAGAGGCCGGGGAATAGCGGGGGACAGGTGGATTAGTCAGGCAGCAGAGTTTAGAATAGATGGAGGGGGTGTGAGTGTTAGAGGGGAGGCCAGAGAGCAGGAGGTTGAAGTAGTCAAAGCAGGAGATGATGAGGGCATGGATTAGGGTTTTTGCAGATTCTTACTAATCAAAGCTCGGCGGCTGCTGTATGTGTGCACAGAGGTCACGAAAAAGAAGTGTCTAAAACAGCAGACACGAGCTCTGATGAGTGAATTGCGCCATTAATCAAAGCTCAATGGCTGCTGGAAGTGCGCACGGGGGTGGCAAAAAACAGCAGACACAAACTCTGATGAGTGAATTGCCTCATTAAACAAAGCTCGATGGCTGCTGGATGTGCACATGGGGGTAGCGCAAAAGGGGATGAAAAATAAAAGTTGATAACAGCAGGCAAGAGCTCTGATGATTGGACTGCATCACTAATCAAAGCTGGGCTGCTGGATGTGCACACGGAGGTGGCACAAAGGGGGGTGAAAAAGAAAAGTGGAAAACAGCAAGCACGAGTGCTGATCGGTGAACTGTGTCACAAATCAATGCTTGGTGGTTGCTGGATGTGCGCACGGTGGTGGCAAAAAAGAAAAGTGTCAAAAACAGCAGACACGAGCTCTGATGAGTAAACTGCATCACTAATCAAAGCTCGGTGGCTGTTGGATGTGTACACGGTGGTGGTGCAAAATGGGGGTGAAAAAGAAAAGTGGATAACAACAGGCACAAGCTCTGATGAGTCAACTGCATCACTCATCAAAGCTCGGCAGCTGTTGGATGTGCATACGGAGGTGGCGCAAAGGAGGGTGAAAAAGAAAAGTGGAAAACAGTGAGCACGAGTGCTGATCGGTGAACTGCGTCACCAATCAACACTTGGCAGCTGCTGGATGTGAGCAAGGGGGGTGCAAAGGGGGGTTAAAAGAGGGGAATGGGGAAGAGGGGGATTAGGGTGGATGAGGAGAGATCGGGCAGGGATCAGAACACTTACACTTGTTGTCTTTCTTTTTTCTTCTGTCTTGTCTTCTTTCTTCTCTGTTCTTTGTCCTTCTTTCTCCAGCAGGGATTGCGGTGTCACAGGCTTCTGTGGCACCACAAAGCCCAGCACGGCACAGATACTGTAAAGTGATCGCTGTGGAGAAATACTCAGCTACTATGAGGACCTGCAGGATGATCACAGACGGGTCACAGAGCGGTCACACCTCTGCTGTGCCCTGTCATTGGTGCAATCGATGATGACATTGATCGCACCAATCAGAGCTGGCCCTGGTGATGCTGGCATTGCCAGGCAGCAGCCTAGGATTGGTGCTCGCACAGCTCCGATCCTAGGCAGGTCACAGCCTAGGTCGCAGTGTCACATTAAAAAAATTACAAAATATTCCGTCCATTGTCAAATAGGCCCAGGTTACATGGACAGAATATTACGTCTGATGTCAGAAAGGGGTTAAAGGAGAAACACATGGAATAGCACAGACGTTCCTTATAACACAGTTTTCAGGGAATAGAAATAATAACTGTATAATGTGAGTTTAGACACTGACTACATTTTAGACCTTTAGTAATAACAGAAAATTATATTTAAAGGGGTTGTCTGGTACTGACATAGGATCAGGCATCAGTATGAGATTATTGGGGGTGGGCTGACAGGTGATATCTGCTCTAGAAGTTGTCTAAAGGGACATTTAGGGTACAGTTACACGTAGTGATGCACCAGTGATCCCGACAACGATATGGATTGCTGGTGCATCACTAAGTGGTCGCTAGTGAGCTGCCACACAGGCAGATCTCGCCAGCGACATAGCAGGGGTCGGGGGTCGCTACTTACCTGTCAGACACGGCGATCCTGACGTCCTCCCGCCAGCGTCCACGCGTCGCTCGTCGGCGCCACAGGAAGTCCAGCAGGAAGCGCCCGACGAGAAACGGCCCAGGACCTTCTCGCGCGATCAGCGATAGCCAGCGGGGGAGCCGGTCGGAGGTAAGTATCACATGTAGCGATATTGCTAGCGATATCGCTGCTACGTCACAAAACCAGTGACGTTACAGCGATATTGCTAGCGATATCGCTATGTGTAACAGGCCCTTTACAGTGCAAGATGATGATAATGGTTAAAAACGCTTGATTCCCAATTATACTGTTATATAAACAGGTTGCCGATCGCCCAATAAACAAGTTCATTCACTGGATAAAATTAACTTTTGCACAGCACAAAAGATAATTTCCTTGACAGTGCATCGTCCTGTGTAAACAGAGACATGGTAGATTAAGTGCAATGAGTGACTTAATATAGATTGATCAGTGTGCATGGTTTACTTTGATCTGCTTATGCAAACAGGCATTCAAAAGACCGCCGATTGGTAACAGTTCACCGATCCCGACCGACCATAGTATTGTGCCACCGGTTGGTCTTTGTAAAAGGACCTTTAAAGATGTATTGAGAGGGACTCTACAGCTCTGTTCATTGTTTACTGGCTGCTGCCGAGAACTAAAGTTTAATCTCCCATTCATCACAATATCAGTGTTCAACAACCCTTTAATCACAGCAGTTAATTTGCTGTCATATTTTCTAATATATATTCATGTACTTTCAAGGAATACAGTGGGGTGTCGGGTTATACTTCCGAGGTCTTCATCAGGTATTATAGAGCCTGGCTCCAAGTATGATGTTGCTGAATGTATCTTATTGTTACAGATTCCGAGAGATACTTGGAGAAGAGGCTGATTCTGCCCGAATGAACGTAAACATAAAACATTACTGTATCTTTGCTTGCAAGCATTAAAGTGTAGACCTGTGAGATCCAAATATTCAGAGTAGTGTGGTGTTTTGTTTGTTTTTATTTTCCTGTAAATTCTACATAAATAATGTGTCTTTGCAACTCCTGGACACCAACATTTACAAATTTACAAATGAGCGCCTACCCGCCGCGACTACGATCGCTCTTCCCTGCGCAAGCTCTCTACCAGCATCCAGGCTAGCTGAAATTCCCCTAGGATTCACAATAGAGGACCGGATATCCACTACAAGATATAGAATCCTACTACCTGTTTTACTACTTCAGTTCTGATGAAGGTCCGGATGTGGACCGAAAATGTTTAACCCTTTCCTGACATCAGACGTACTATCCCGTCCATGGGACACGGGCCCCTATGCCCATGGACGGGATAGTACGTCTACCGCGATCAGCGGCGCCCACGTGGTGAGCGCCGCTGATCGCGGCCGGGTGTCAGCTGATTATCACAGCTGACACCCGGCACAATGTGTCAGGGGCGGTCACGGACCGCCCCTGACACGTTAACCCCTTGCACACCGCGATCAAACATGATCGCGGTGTACCGGGGTTAAAGGGAAGCATCGGCAGGGAGGGGGCTCCCTCCGTGCTTCCCTGAGCCCCCCACGGCAGCGCAATGTGCAGTGCTGCTGCAGGGGGCTCCTTTCCTGCAGGCCCCTGAATCCAAGATGGCGACGGGGGCCTTCGGGGGCCTGCAGGAAGCTGGCTTCCTCAGTGCCTGCAAAGCGCAGGCATGAGGAAGCCTTCTGCACTGCCTGTGACAGATTGCTGATCTGTCACAGTGATCTGTGATGTGACAGATCAGCGATCTGTCACAGGACAGTGATGTCCCACCTGGGACTATTTAATAAAGTTAAAAGAAAAATTAAAAAAATGTTAAAATAAATTTTAAAAAATCGCCAAATAAATTAGAAAAAAAAAAAAATATTCCCCCAATAAATCCATTTTTTAGAAATAAAAAAAACAAACAATAAAAGTACACATATTAGGTATCGCCGCATCTGTAACGACCCGCCCTATAAAACTGTCCCATTAGTTAACCCCTTTAGCGAACCCCTTAAAAAATAAAAATAAAAAACAAAGCAAAAAATAATGACTTATTATCATACCGCCAAACAAAAAGTGTAATAACGCGCGATCAAAAAGACGCATATAAATATCCATGGTACCGCTGAAAACGTCATCTTGTCCCGCAAAAAATGAGCTGCCACACAGCATCATCAGCGAAAAAATAAAAAAATGATAGCTCGCACAATAAAGCGATGCAAAAATAATTATTTTTTATATAAAATAGTTTTCATTGCATAAAACCGACAAAACATAAAAAAACGACCTAAATGAGGTATCGCTGTAACCGTACTGACCCGAAGAATAAAACCGCTTTATCTATTTTACCGCACGCGGAACGGTGTAAACGCACCCCCCCAAAAAGAAATTCATGAAACGCTGGTTTTTGTTCATTCTGTGTCCCAAAAATCGGAATAAAAAGCGATCAAAAAATGTCACGTGCCCGAAAATGGTACCAATAAAAACGTTAACTTGTCCCGCAAAAAATAAGACCTCACATGACTCGGTGGGTCAAAATACGGAAAAATTATAGCTCTCAAAATGTGGTGATGCAAAAACTATTTTTACAATAAAAAGCGTCTTTTAGCATGCGACAGCTGCCAAATATAAAAACCGCCATAAATAGTAAATCAAACCCCCCGTTATCACCCCCTTAGTTAGGGAAAAATAATAAAATAAAAAAAATGTATTTATTTCAATTTTTCCATTAGGGTTAGGGTTAGGGCTAGGGTTAGGGTTAGGGTTAGGGCTGAGATTAGGGTTAAGGGTGTGTTGGGGTTCTGGTTGGAGTTAGAATTGGGGGTTTCCACTGTTTGGGCACATCAGGGGCTCTCCAAATGCAACATGGCGTCTGATCTCAATTCCAGCCAATTCTGAGTTGAAAAAGTCAAATGGTGCTCCTTCCCTTCCAAGCTCTGCCATGCGCCCAAACAGTGTTTTACCCCCACATGTAGGGTATCAGCCTACTCAGGTCAAATTGCAAAACAATTTTTGGGGTCCAATTTCTCCTGTTACCCTTAGGAAAATAAAAAATTGGGGGCAAAAATATCATTTTTGTGGAAAAAAATGATTTTTTATTTTCTCATCCGAGCGTTATAAACTTCTGTGAAGCACTTGGGGGTTCAAAGTGCTCACCACACATCTAGATAAGTTCCGTGGGGGGTCTAGTGTCCAAAATGGGGTCACTTGTGGGGAGTTTCAATAGTTTAGGTACATCAGGGGCTCTCCAAACGCACATGACACCCGCAGACCATTCCATCAAAGTCTGCATTCCAAAACGTCACTGCTTCCCTTCCGAGCCCCGACGTGTGTCCATACAGTAGTTTTCTCCCACATATGGGGTGTCAGCGTACTCATGACAAATTGGACAACAACTTTTGGTGTCCAATTTCTCCTGTTACCCTTGGGAAAATGAAAAAATTGGGGACTAATTGATCATGTTTGTGGAAAAAATACAATTTTTTTTATTTTCATGCCCGGGCATTATAAACTTCTGTGAAGCCCTTGGGGGTTCAAAGTGCTCATCACACATCTAGATAAGTTCCTTAGGGGGTCTCGTTTCCAAAATGGGGTCATTTGTAGGGGGTTTCCACTGTTTAAGTACATTAGGGGCTCTCCAAAGGCAACATGACACCCGCAGACCATTCCATCAAAGTCTGCATTCCAAAACGTCACTACTTCCCTTCCGAGCCCTGACGTGTGTCCATACAGTAGTTTTTTCCCATATATGGGGTGTCAGCGTACTCAGGACAAATTGGACAACAACTTTTGGGGTTCAATTTCTCCTGTTACCCTTGGGAAAATAAAAAAATTGGGGACTAATTGATCATGTTTGTGGAAAAAATACGATTTTTTTATTTTCATGCCCTGGCATTATAAACTTCTGTGAAGCCTTTGGGGGGTTTAAAGTGCTCACCTCACATCTAGATAAGTTCCTTAGGGGGTCTAGTTTTTAAAATGGGGTCATTTGTGGGGGGTTTCCACTGTTTAGGTACATCAGGGGCTCTCAAAAGGCAACATGACACCCGCAGACCATTCCATCAAAGTCTGCATTCCAAAACGTCACTACTTCCCTTTCGAGCCCCGACGTGTGCCCATACAGTAGTTTTCTCCCACATATGGGGTATCAGCATACTCAGGAAAAATTGGACAACAACTTTTGGCGTCCAATTTCTCCTGGTACCCTTGGGAAAATAAAAAATGATGACTAAAAGATCATGTTTGTGGAAAAAATACAAATTTTTTTATTTTCACGCCCGGGCGTTATAAACTTCTGTGAAGCACTGGGGGGTTCAAAGTGCTCACCACACATCTAGATCAGTTCCTTGGGGGGTCTAGTTCACAAAATGGTGTCATTTGTGGGGGGTTTCCACTGTTTAGGTACATCAGGGGTTTTCCAATCGCGACATGGTGTCCGATCTCAATTCCAGCCAAAAACGTCAAATGGCCCCGCTTCCCTTCCGAGCTCTGCCATGCGCCCAAATAGTGGTTTACCCCCACATGTGGGGTATCAGCATACTCAGGACAAATTGCACAACAACTTTTAGGGTCCTGTTACAATTGGAAAAATAAGAATTGAGGGTGAAAAGATCATTTTTGTGGAAAAAATATGATTTTTTAATTGTACTGCTTTATGTTATAAACGTCTGTGAAGCCCTTAAGGGTTCAAAGTTCTCACCACACATCTAGATAAGTTCCTTAGGGGGTCTAGTTTCCAAAATGGGGTCACTTGTAGGGGGTTTCCACTGTTTAGTTACATCAGGGACTCTCCAAACGTGACATGGCGTCCGATCTGAATTCCAGCCAATTTTGCATTGAAAAAGTCAAATGGCGCTCCTTCCATTCTGAGCTCTGCCATGCACCGAAACAGTCGTTCCCCCCACATATCAGGTATCAGCGTACTCAGGACAAATTGCACAATAACTTTTGCAGTCCAATTTCTCCTGTTACCCTTGGTAAAATAAAAAAAAATTGAACCTGAAGTATTTTTTTTGTGAAAAAAAGTTAGATGTTAATTTTTTTTTAAATATTCAAAAAAATTCCTTTGACGCACCTAAAGGGTTAATAAACTTCTTGAATGTGGTTTTGAGCACCTTAAGGGGTGCAGTTTTTAGAATGGTGTCACTTTTGGGTATTTTCTATCATATAGACCCCTCAAAGTGGCTTCAAATGTGATGTGGTCCTAAAAATAAAATGGTGTTGTAAAAATGAGAAATCGCTGGTCAACTTTTAACCCTTATAACTTCCTAACAAAAAAAAATGTTGGTTCCAAAATTGTGCTGATGTAAAGCAAACATGTGGGAAATGTTAGTTATCAAGTTTTTTGTGTGCCGTATCTTTGTGATTTAAGGGCATAAAAATTCAAAGTTGGAAAATTGCGAAATTTTCAAAATTTTCGCCAAATTTCCATTTTTCTCACAAATAAACGCAAGTTATTTGAATGAAATTTTACCACTAACATGAAGTACAATATGTCACGAGAAAACAATGTCAGAATCACCGGGATCCATGGAAGCGTTCCAGAGTTATGACCTCATAAAGGTACAGTGGTCAGAATTGTAAAAATTGGCCCGGTCATGAACGTGCAAACCACCCTTGGGGGTGAAGGGGTTAACGTTAACACACTGGATGCATAATAAATGGAACTTTTGTTTTGCCATATTTCTCTTTGAGTGCCAAGTTTTTCTATGGTTCAAAATACTTTCCTATTTAGGTAATGTAATGTAAGAAACCATTCCTACTTTCCTTATCTATGTGGTTGTAATAAAGACTTGTGGCTGGGCATCTGAGAACCAGACAAGAATTGTACATTGACAGACACTGGCTGTATGTTATTTTCTTGCCTCTGATGCACCGTATCTATTTAATTTGAATCAATAATGGAAGACTGGAGATCATTTGTATCTCAACCCAAATTAGCTCTTTTTGGAAGGGGCTACCATGGCACTATTATACTTTTCCTCTGATTGTTGCTCTCCTGGATTGGCTTCTAGATACTGAGGTAAAATACTGACCAAATATTGAAGGTGTGACCATGGCCTAAGACTCTCAAACATATTAGATAACTGTCAGCTCTATACAGGTGCATCTCACAAAATTAGAATATCATCAAAAAGTTAATTTATTTCAGTTGTTCAATACAAAAAGTGAGACTCATATATTATATAGAGTCATTACAGACAGAGTGATCTATTTCAAGTTTTTATTTCTGTTAATGTTGATGATTATGGCTTACAGCCAGTGATAACCCAAAAGTCATTATCTCAGTAAATTAGAATAATTAACAAAAAACACCTGCAAAGGCTTCATAAGCATTTAAAAATGTCCCTTAGACTATGGGCCCACATAGCGTTTTAAAACGCACAGTGAAAACCGGATTCCTTCCCAGAAATTGCGCGTTTTTTTCCGCGCAATTTCACCGCGATTCTGTTTGCGATTTTGCCGCGATTTTCTCAAGCACTTTCCAAGCGATTTGAAGCATCGCTTGGAAAGTGATTGACAGGTTGGTCACACTCGGCAAACATAGTGTTTGACAAGTGTGAACAGCTTTTTACTATTGAGGCCGCCTATGCGGCATCAATAGTAAAAGATAAAATGTTAAAAATGATAAAAAAATAAAAAATCGGGGTATATTTACCTTCCGACGTCCCGCGCTGCCATCCAGGGCCTCAGCGTTCCCAGTAATGCCTTGCGAGACCTGTGATGACGTTGGTCTCGCGTTACTATAGCAATCTCGCGAGACCGCTAGAGTCACGAGAGACTACGTCATCACAGGACCTTGCCGCAAGGCATTACTTAGGCCGGGAATGCAGCGCGGGACGTCGGAAGGTAAATATACCCCGATTTTTTATTCTTATTTTTTTTTATGGTACCCAGGGCCTGGAGGACAGTCTTCTCTCCTCCACACCGTGGGTACCAACCGCACATGAGACGCTTAACTTCCCGCATGGTGGGCATAGCCACATGCGGGAAGTAAGTGGTTCTCATGCATTCCTATGGGTGCGGAATCGCGGCAATTCTTTGCGATTCCGCACAAAAGAATGATCATGCTGCAATTTTTTCCGCGATGCGTTTCCGCCACGGAAAAAAGCGCAGCATTAGCACAGCATGTGCGGAATGCCATAGGAATGCATGGTGGGCGCTCTGTACACGATTTTTAAACGTTTTTGCAGTGTTTTCGCCCCGAAAATCGCAGCAAAAACGCTTAAAAATCGCATCGTGGGCACACAGCCTTAGGGTATGTTCTCACAGTGCGGATTCTCCCACAGATTTTTCCGCACATAAACCGCAGCTCTTGGCAGAAAACGCAGGTGCGTTTTTTAAGCGTTTTTGCCACGGTTTTTCAGGGCAGTTTTGCCTGCGGATTTGTATGCGTTTTTGTAAGCTAAATAAATATATGTTATTTAACAAAAAAAGAATTGTGATGTCATTTCTGTCCAACCTCCTTTTATATTTGTCCAACCCACATGCCATTACACATACAGATAGATAGATAGATAGATAGATAGATAATAGATAGATAGATAGATAGATAGATAAATATGGGATAGATAGATAGATAATAGATAGATAGATTAATAGATAATAGATAGATAGATATATTGATATATCTATCTATCTATAGATATATCCATAGATATACAGTATCTATAGATATTTCCATAAATATATCTATAGATATTTCCATAAATATTTCCATAGATATATCTATAGATATATCTATAGATATTTCCATAGATATTTCCCTAAATATTTCCATAGATATATCTAGATATATCTATAGATATTTCCATAGATATATCTATAGATATTTCCATAGATATTTCCACGGCTTGAGAAAGTATACTATATCCGAAACGTTGCCACGCCATTGGGCAATAATGTCCACTTTTTTTTCATTTTTTTTGTGCTGTTTTCCTTTTTCAATCTATTGTTGGTAACCATTGGACTATTGGTTGGGAAAGCTTTGCACATTATTTGAGGTAATATTTTGGTGCTTTTCCAATTTTTTTCTATAGATATTTCCATACATATTTCCATAGATATATCTATAGATATTTCCATAGATATATCTATAGATATTTTCATAGATATATCTATAGACATATACATAGATATATCTAAAGATACATAGCCACATATATTAAAAGAAAAATGGAAAAAAAATGGTGTGGGCTCCTGCGCAATTTTCTGCACCAGAGAGGGAAAGTCGACGACCAGAGGCCAATATTTGTAACCTGGGAAGGGGTTAATACCCATGCCACCTTCCCAGGCTATGAATATCAGCCCGCAGCTGTCTGCATAGCCTTTACTGGCTATTAAAATAGAGGGACCCCCCTCTGCGTGAGAATTAGGGTTAGAGAGAATTAGGGATAGGGCTAGTGTTAGGGTTACGGGATCTCTTTCCCAGCAGAGGGATACGCAGCGGAGGATTACCTCCTCCTGTCATTTCAGTGCTGGAGCCCCTGGAGAGCGGTCGCATCAGCTGATGTGGCAGCTCTCCATGGGAGATCGTCATGGGACCCTCGTTATTAATTGGACTATGGCGGAAAGGTAAATATAGGTTGGTTTATTATTTTATTTTTATTACAGGTGATCGATGGCTTTAAGGAATTAGGTATGTGCAGTGAGTACGTACTCTATGTTATGTGTTGTATGTTATATGTATGTTTTGTATGTTATATGTTCTGTATGTTATATGTTGTATGTTCTGTATGTTATATGTTCTGTATGTTATATGTTGTATGCTCTGTATGTTATATGTTCTGTATGTTATATGTTGCATGTTCTATATTGTATGTTCTGTATGTTATATGTTGCATGTTCTGGATGTTATATGTGTGTTCTGTGTGTTATATGTTCTGTATGTTATATGTTCTGAATGTTATATGTTGCATGTTCTGTATGTTGTATGTATGTTCTGTATGTTATAATGTATGTTCTTTATGTTATATGTTGTATGTTCTGGATGCTATATGTTGCATGTTCTGTATGTTGTATGTATGTTCTGTATGTTGTATGTATGTTCTGTATGTTATATGTATGTTCTTTATGCTATATGTTGTATGTTCTGGATGTTATATGTTGTATGTTCTGGATGTTATATGTTCTGTATGTTATATGTTATATGTTCTGTATGTTATATGTTGTATGTTCTTTTTTTTACATTCAACACATTAGCCGGATGTTGGGACTACTACTGTCTCATCATTGGCTATTGTGTCACTCACTGTCAGGGTAGCAGGTGTCGCCCAATGTGACTTGTAGTCCCATCGGACGATGCCTGCATAACATACACACATACATACACCCACATACAGTCCCGCAGCTCCCCTGCACATCCACCGGACAGTCTGATGACCCCCGCACAGACCCCACGACAGCCCGATGAGCCCCGCACAGACACCTGACAGCCCGATGAGCCCCGCACAGACCCCACCGGCAGCCCGATGAGCAACGCACAGACCCCCCCGACAGCCTGATGAGCCCCGCACAGCCTCGGTAACCTCCAGAGAGCCCCGCAGACCCCGGCACACACATAGCCCGCACACACATACACGGCCAGTCACCGCCCACACACCATACAAGCACACAGTCACCGCCCACACTCCACCCACACTCTTCCCCCCTCCCGATCTGCAGCATTTCATCCGCAGCCCTGTGTCAATGCCAGCAGTTGGATCGCTGTATCATGGGTGATTCAAGGTCCCAAAAAGACCTGTTTCAGAGTGCTCTAAAACTGCGGAGCACTCTGCACCACATCATCATCGCACTCCCACAGCAGTGTAGCCCAATCCAACGCTCTATCTGACAGCAGGGAAATAATAAACCCTACTTTAGCCCGCTCTAAAGGGAAACATGCAGCCAGTAGCTCCAGGTGTATGGCACACTGGTTTACGAATCCCTTACATGACTTGCTGTCACCTGAAAACCACTCAGGCAGCGGGAGGCAGGATAAGGTCGGAACAGGGGTGGCAGTGGACATACGGGCTGCAGCCTTACTGGCTGCCTGAACAGCTACTGCTGTCGCATCCACAGCTGAGGTTGTACACTCGAGAGCTGACAACCTGCCCTCCAGCTGCTAGATGTACCGCTATAGTCGCTGTTCGTCCTCCATTACTAGCCAGACCCTGGTGCTAGTATAATGTTATGGGCTGGCGGAATGCACCAAATAATAAGATGGTAATAAGGTGCATTCGCAGCCCGAGGTCCACCGTGCAGAGATGTTAACTGCAGCTCAGTAATGCTGGACACAAAATGGTGGTATCGCACTGAACACACGTGGGTTAAATGCCACCCAGTGTGTAGTATCAAAGGGCTCTGTTGCTTCACAGAGCCTCGGAACTGCAGAACACAGATGCTGCACCCTGTTGACTGTCACAGGGCAAAGCTGAGTCAGCACTAGTGTACGGTCACAAGACTCTGCCCCAAGGACGCTGGGAAAGAGCCTCTATAGACCTACTATGGGCACGGCATCACACCTGTGAACACCACTAATAGACGCAGGCTACTGTGGAGTGCAGACCAAGTGCACAGTGGTGTACAGGCAAAGCCACTACTTGGTGCTGATGCTAGTCCCTGACTCTGCCTCCTACCTGCACTAACAGCCAAGGCACTAACTGGCAAGGCTGAACAACACATGCATACCAAGGGTAGGGGTTTCATAATGAGTCATTAGCCAGAGACATTCATACGTGCATACAACTCTCAATCCACATGGTCTATACTAGTGCACGACCGTGCGATCCTTTTAAAACCGCAGCCTTCCAGGACCTTGCTAATGGCCCAATCCGAGTTGCTTGAGGACCTGAGCATGTGACCTCTGACCACTAATGAGTGGTCGTCTCACTGGCATACTCAGATGGAGAAAAGCAGGAGTTAGGCTATGTGCACATGCTGCGGATTTTTCCGAGCGGATTTTGTAAAATCCGCAGGTAAATCCGCAGGTTGGAAGACCTGCGGTTTATCTGTGGATTAGCCTGCGGGTTTGCCCTGCGGTTTATCACCTCTACAATGGAGGAGATGGCAAACCGCAGCAGAATCCGCAGAAAAGAATGACATGTCAATTCTTTCTGCGGATTGGAAAGGTTATAATGGTACTGTACAACGCAGTAGATTCCTTAGTCCCAGGAGCGTCTGCTCCCCACTGACTAATGCTGGCTGCTTAAGCTAAACCTGGGGTGGCAGTAAAAACCAGGCATATAGCATTAGCCTGAGCAAGATGCTGGGACCAACGTCTCTGCTGAGCAGGAACCTCTGCGGCTGAAGAAGAATGGGAGACCGCAGAGGGCATGGCTTGAGATTCCCCCTGTGCAGCGGTGGGAACGCGAAGCCTAAAACACATCTTCAATGTTATTCTGATATGATCCTTTCTTGATGGAAGGTCCAAAATGTCCTCACAATCGTATAATTTAAAGTTTCCTTTTGTCAAGCATGCTCATGCAATGAGCAAAAGGACCTAGTTCTGGGCATAAAAATATAAACCTAGCACTCAACTTAAAGGTATTTGCAAGGAGGTTTATTGTAGTACACGAAAAAAGACGTTTCGGTCAATGTGACCTTCTTCAGTTACTACAAGGGTAAATATAAATACAAAACAAAATGTCATATAAAACAGAAAAGATAACAAAGGAAAACAGAAGTACAGTTGTGGCCAAAAGTATTGACACCCCTGCAATTCTGTCAGATAATACTCAGTTTCTTCCTGAAAATGATTGCAAACACAAATTTTTTGGTATTATTATCTTCATTTAATTTGTCTTAAATGAAAAACCACAAAAAGAATTGTCCTAAAGCCAAATTGGATATAATTCCACACCAAACATAAAAAAAAGGGTGGACAAAAGTATTGGCACTGTTCGAAAAATCATGTGATGCTTCTCTAATTTGTGTAATTAACAGCACCTGTAACTTACCTGTGGCACCTAACAGGTGTTGGCAATAACTAAGTCACACTTGCAGCCAGTTGACATGGATTAAAGTTGACACAACCTCTGTCCTGTTGTCACGGCCACGTGTGTCTGGACGCAGCGGTTACCGCAAGGCGAACCCATAACACACGTGACCCAGGATACAGCGCCTCCAGTGGCGAATTTAAATAAGGGGGAACCTGGGAAACATTAACAATGGTGGGCCCTGCGATAGGGAATGGGGACATGGAGGCCTCCTGCACTCCCCTGAGCCAGTGTCCCTGCACTCCTCACATTCCCTATACAGGCTCCGCACCTGTCTCCGCACGCGAACCTTAAACCCTTGTTCGCCCTGACCCTAAACCCTCACTAGGGAATTGGTCGGTGCAGAGACTAATCCCACCACTGCACTAACAACACACATGAGGAAAGAAGACAATACAGGGGAAACACCACTTAGCTTTAGGCTCTGTGCTTATGCTCCTGCAATAGAGCCCCACCACCTGCATGCATCTTCTCCTCCACCCGGATCCATCACCATCCTGGATCCTACACCATAGTGCAGCCTTGGAGCAGAGTCCATCTCCAGTTGCAGCAGTCCAATAACAGAGTCCCAAGGATGAGTCAGCCTCTGCCAAAATTCTAAGCATGCTTGAGTCCAGCTCTCGGCCACCAAGTCGAGCATGCCGAGTGCAACTCTCTCCATAGTCGCCACTCCACAAAGCCATGCACGCACTTCCCGCCGACACCATAAACTGCGACTCCTCCACGCCATGCCAGCAATTCCTGCAGACACCATTAGCTGCCACTCGTCTCCTCTGGCTGACTGCGCAGGACTCCTCTTCAGCTCCATGTTCACCCAGGCTTCACAAACTCAGAATAAATCAATCAATGAATGAATCAGTATCACCAGCCGTGATTGCACACCCTGAGACTCATTTATAGAGCCCCACACCTGATTCATAATTACGTGCACATTAAACCTAAAGTGCGATACCACTAACCACCACCGGGGACAGTCAAGTCACTTTGGCAACTTGCCAAAAGGAAAAAAAGTTCACTCTGTGCTTTTAAAACTGTCAGATCCACTTCAGATCATGACACCTGTGTCCTTGTGTGTACCACATTGAGCATGGAGAAAAGAAAGAAGACCAAAGAACTGTCTGAGGACTTTAGAAACCAAATTGTGAGGAAGCATGAATAATCTCAATGCTACAAGTCCATCTCCAAAGACCTGAATGTTCCTGTGTCTACCGTGCGCAGTGTCAACAAGAAGTTTAAAGCCCATTGCACTGTGGCTAGCCTCCCTAGATGTGGACGGAAAAGAAAAATTGACAAGAGATTTCAACGCAAGATTCTTTGGATAAAGAACCTCGACTAACATCCAAACAAGTTCAAGCTGCCCTGCAGTCCGAGGGTACAACAGTGTCAACCCGTACTATCCGTCGGCATCTGAATGAAAAGGGACTGTATGGTAGGAGACCCAGGAAGACCCCACTTCTTACCCCGAGACATAAAAAAGTCAGGCTGGAGTTTGCCAAAACTTACCTGAAAAAGCCTAAAACGTTTTGGAAGAATGTTCTCTGGTCAGATGAGACAAAAGTAGAGCTTTTTGGGCAAAGGCATCAACATAGAGTTTACGGGAGAAAAAAAGAGGCATTCAAAGAAAAGAACACGGTCCCTACAGTCAAACATGGCGGAGGTTCTCTGATGTTTTGGGGTTGCTTTGCTGCCTCTGGCACTGGACTGCTTGACCATGTGCATGACATTATGAAGTCAGAAGACTACCAACAAATTTTGCAGCATAATGTAGGGCCCAGTGTGAGAAAGATGGGTCTCCCTCAGAGGTCATGGGTCTTCCAGCAGGACAATGACACAAAACACACTTCAAAAAGCACTAGAAAATGGTTTGAGAGAAAGCACTGGAGACTTCTAAGGTGGCCAGCAATGAGTCCAGACCTGAATCCCATAGAACACCTGTGGAGAGATCTAAAAAGGCAGTTTGGAGAAGGCACCCATCAAATATCAGGGACCTGGAGCAGTTTGTCAAAGAAGAATGGTCTAAAATTCCAGCAGAGCATTGTAAGAAACTCATTGATGGTTACGGGAAGCGGTTGGTCGCAGTTATTTTGGCTAAAGGCTGTGCAACCAAGAATTAGGCTGAGGGTGCCAATACTTTTGTCTGGCCCATTTTTTTATTTTTGTCTGAAATGATCAATGTTTTGCTTTTTGCTTCATTCTCTTTTGTGTTTTTTCATTTAAGACAAATTAAATGAAGATAATAATACCAAAGAATTTGTGTTTGCAATCATTTTCAGGAAGAAACTGAGTATTATCTGACAGAATTGCAGGGGTGTCAATACTTTTGGCCACAACTGTATATACATACAATAGTCGAAATGGTCAT
This sequence comes from Dendrobates tinctorius, assembly GCF_039654945.1. Lineage (NCBI taxonomy): Eukaryota > Metazoa > Chordata > Amphibia > Anura > Dendrobatidae > Dendrobates > Dendrobates tinctorius. Next base: position 11,764,922 of record NW_027361866.1, read on the forward strand.
ATAAAAATAGGATAAATTGGTCGCAGATAACGCCAGGTATCCCACACTGCCCATACATGATTCACAACTACTAGCATATGCTCCACTTCACCGTATCTTGTTTTCGTCCTTTCTGATAGATGCCTATAAGCTCTACACAATCTATATACCACACGGTATGTTTCACATTCTTATGGATTGCTGCTATATATTTTCTATGGCTCCTTCTAAACTATTGGCGTGACATGGGCAGTGTGGGATACCAGGTATTATCTGCGACCAATTTATTCTATTTTTATATGACCATATCGACTGTTGAATGTATATACTTCTGTCTTTTTTTTTTCCTTTGTTATCTTTTCTGTTTTATATGACATTTTGCTTTCTTTTGTAATTATATTTACCCTTGTAGTAACTGAAGAAGGTCACATTGACCGAAACGTCTTTTTTCGTGTACTACAATAAACCTCCTTGCAAATACCTTTAAGTTGAGTGCTAGGTTTATATTTCTTGCTTTAACGGTTTGGGAACCTACCCTTAGCACCATCTTGAGTTGTGCTCACGGTGTTCTTTCTATAGTTCTGTGCATAGACATCATTTTACCACAATACAGTAACACCAATCGTAAAACAAGAACTTTTACTGCATTTGTCATTGTGAAATGTGTGGGTATTGCACAAGAACAAAAAAGCAGTTAAACATAACTTCTTACCAGAATTTGCTTGTGGATTACACACTACAGTGATTTCAAAGAGGTGAAATCCAGGATCTGGTCTGGTCCTTTGCTTTTCTTACTAAAATACAACTGTTTAACTTGTAGTAATAAAAATGCAATCTCAATGTAAAGCCTCTCAGCTTTCTGACACTTCATAATTGCACATAGCCTACAAAATTGGAGTGTGATGTGAATTCTAAAATGTCTTCCATCGTTCCCAAGAGTCCGGAAAGGGCTTCCAGATAAACCATTTTCTTTTCTATATAAAACAAAACAAAAATGTCAGCTAGGACTAACGGAAAAGAACTAATGCAATAATTGAAATACTGAAATTGTTCTATTTACCTTCATTTAGTGTTTTCCAAAAATTGATGAATAAAGTCCTTCAATGTTCTTCAAGGTTCTTCTAATGGAATCCTTTCTTGATAGAAGGTCCAAAATGTCCTCAAGATGCAACATTTAGCTGACGCTACTTTGCCAATGATGTTAGTACAGTGTCCATTTTTAGTACAGTGTCCATTTTTAGGACATGATCATATATCAAAATCAAACATCAGAAATGCTCTGTCTGATACCTGATTCTCATACCTGATACCTGATGTCTGATACCTGATAACTGATACCTGATACCTGATAACTGATACCTGATAACTGATACCTGATACCTGATAACTGATACCTGATAACTGACACCTGATAACTGATAACTGATACCTGATAACTGATACCTGATAACGGATACTTGAACTTTATTCTTCAGGTCAGTGCGACTACAGCGATGCCAGATTTATCTTGGGTTTTTATGTTTGGCTGCTGTCGCACACTAAAAGACGCTTTTTATTGCAAAAAATATTTTTTGCATCACTATATTTTGAGAGCCATAATTTTTTCGTATTTCGACTGACAGAGTCGTTTGAGGGCTTGTTTTTTGCAGGACGAGCTGATGTTTTTATTGGTATCATTTTCGGGCACATGACATTTTTTGATCGCTTTATATTCTGATTTTTGGGAGACAGAATGAACAAAAACCAGCAATTCAGGAATTGCGTTTTGTTTTTGTTTTTTTAAACCATTCCACGTGTAGTATAATTGGTAAGACAGCTTTAATCTTCAGGTCAGTGTGATTACAGCGATAACTCATTTGTTTTTTTATGTTTTGGCGCTTTTCCACAATAAAAACAAATTTATAGGAAAAATAATTATTTTTGCATCACTTTATTTTGAAAGCTATAACTTTAATATTTTTCTGCTGATCGAGCTGTATGGCGGCTTGTCTTTTGCAGGACAAGATGATGTTTTCAGCGGTACCATTTTTTTTTACATCTGTCCTTTTAATCGCTTTTTATTGCACTTTATGTTTGGCGGTATGATGACAAAGCATTGTTTTTTATTTAATTTTTTTACGGTGTGCATTTAAGGGGTTATCTAGTGGGACAGTTTTATAGAGCGGATTGTTACGGACGTGGTGATATCAAATATGTGTACATTTAATTTTGTATTATTTACATAAATGTATTTAATGGAAACTTTTTTCTTTATTTAGGGATTTTTAAAAAAATATTTTTACACATTGTAATATTTTTTTTTTTTGCTTTTTTACATTGTCCCAGTATGGGACATCACTATGTAATGACAGATCACTGACAGGCTATAAAAAACAGCCCTCAGTCATCAGCTTTCCTTCTGCTGGTTGCAAAAATTGCACGGGAGCTCACGCCACTTTTGCTAGAAAAATAATCTTTTATTAATTAAAAACAAGTACAGTAAGCTGCACACACACTGTACTAATTGTATATGTCACATACTTCCATACATCTGCCTATTCTGTGTGTATTTACTGTATGTAATCCATCTCTTCTATCCTGGCGGCTCCTGCTGTGATGTCACACTGCCATGACTGCTGAATTACCGGCTTTTCTTCTATCTATCTATCTATCTATCTATCTATCTATCTATCTAATATATATATATATATATATATATATATATATTCAAACAATGTAAAAAACATATAGCCAGCTCACCATAAAGGAGTTCCTCTTAATGCAATAGTCAGTGTTCACCTTATATTCTGCACGGATCCAGGCAGGGAGTATGCCCCAACAAATAGGAATATAACAGAATTGGGATCCAGCTAAAGGATGAAAGTTCACCAGAATTATAAAATCTTCTTCTTTATTTATCCATTAAATCATATAAAAAATATATGAGGAACTCCAAACAATTGGTAACATTCCAGCAAGGGACTACATGTTTCAGCACTAAGTGCCTTCTTCACGGTCCTCATAGGAATGTCAGATGTTAAAAGTGAAGCACGATTGGATTTTATGTGGTAATCTGTGGCAAAAAAAACATGTGGGATTCAATCCCATGTTTCCCATTCAATAAACCAGTTGCTTAACCACTCAGCCACCAGCTTAACAGACTGTGAGAGGATGCTTTTTCTTCCCTTATGAGATGAACCATGCAAGTATCAAGTATCAAACTGGTTGATGTTTGACTGAATCAAGTCAAGTATCAGACTCATTCTCAACAACTACGCAGTTGCCACTATAGTGTAGTGGTAATGTACTGTGTATAGGATTATAAACAAGGGGTCGTGAGTTCAAATCCTAGCAATGGAACTTAATCTTTTATTTTTATAATTTTTCTTATTATTTTAAACCAAAACTGTTTCATGCAGATACTTCACCCTTAGGCTATAGAAGATTATTTAACTAGAAATCAGGAGGATAATAAGAATGTCAGATATTAAAAGTGGAATGCAGATGGTTCACCCTTAGACTAGAGATTATTTTATTACAAGAGAGGAAGATAGTAAGAATGTCAGATATTAAAAGTGAAGCACAATAGGATTTTGTGTGATAATCTGCTAGTTAAAAAATATATATATAAATAATTAAAAATCTGATGTGGGATTAGAACCAAAAAATTTCCCATTCCATACACCAGTTGCTTAACCAGTCAGCCAACAGCTCTACAGGCTGCTTTAGGATCCTTTTTCTTCCCTTATGAAATGATCCACTCAAGTACTGTATCTGAAAAGCATTTTGATAGCAATCAAGTCTCAGACATCAGGTATCAGTTATCAGGTATCAATTATCAGGTATCAGTTATCAGGTATCAATTATCAGGTATCAGTTATCAGGTATCAGGTATCAATTATCAGGTATCAGGTATCAATTATCAGGTATCAGTTATCAGGTATCAATTATCAATTATCAGTTATCAGGTATCAATTATCAGTTATCAGGTATCAGTTATCAGGCATCAATTATCAGGTATCAGTTATCAATTATCAATTATCAGTTATCAGTTATCAGTTATCAGGTATCAATTATCAGGTATCAGTTATCAGGTATCAATTATCAGTTATCAGGTATCAGTTATCAGGTATCAGACATCAGGTATCAGACATCAGGTATCAGACATCAGGTATCAGACATCCAGGTATGAGAATCAGGTATCAGACAGAGTATTTCTGATGTTTGATTTTGATATATGATCATGTCCTAAAATGGACACTGTATGTTAGAAACGTCCTACTGTTCTTCTAAAAAGTGCCTGAATCATGCCATGGCCCATACAATACGCAAGTAGTTTACACCCTAAGCTCTGTGTATGCACATCATTTCACAGCAGCGTAGTAAAATCGAGTCTTTGACAAGAGCTCTTACTGTATTTATCATTGTGACATTTTTGTGTATGGCACAGGAACAACCAAGCAGTTGAACACAAATTTCTCAAAGTAAATGGCCTGAAGATAACATACTTTAGCTACTGCAAAAAAGAAATCCTCTGGATTGAGGATGGTCTTTCATTTTTTTTAATAATAATAATAATCTTCATTTATATAGCGCCAACATATTCCGCAGCGCTTTACAGTTTAACAGTTTCAAAACACAAGTCATAAGTAACAACATTAACAATACAATAATTAAAGCAAAATAAGATGAAATAAGACGACGCTGCTCGTAAGAGCTTACAATCTACAATGAAGTGGGGGAGATACAAAGTACAGGTGGGTATTTACAATGACGGTCCAGCCATCTTGAGGGAGTTAGGGATGCACATTTTAATGAAACACAATAGATTAGTTTGTAGTAATGCAAAATGCAATCTCAATGTAAAGGCTCTTGGCTTTCGACACTTCATGATTGCAAATTGTCTGCAAATAAAACTTTGACTATGTGAAAGAATGGTGAAGTAAATGCTTACCATCCAGTTGGAGTATTAACCGAATTCTACAATGTCTACCATGGATTCCAAGAGTCCAGAAAATGCTTCCAGATCTGGATTGTTCTGACCTACAAAAAAGACAAAACCAAAAATCTTATCAATTAGCACAGAGTAGATTAGATCCAAATAATGAAATGAAATAATAAAGTTGCTCCACTTTCTTTGATATGGCGTTTTGCAAAAAAAGATAAATAAAAGCCACACATCTTCAATGTTCTTCTGATATAATCCTTCCTTGATGGAAGGTCCAAAATGTCCTCACAATCGTATAATTTAAAGTTTCCTGTTGTCAAAGATGCTCATGCAATGAGCAAAAGGGCATAGTTCTGCGCATGCACATCATTTTACCACAATGCAGTAAAACCAACCATAAGACAAGAGCTTTTACTGCATTTGTCATTGTGAAATGTGTGGGTATTGCACAGGAACAAAAAAGCAGTTAAACATAACTTCTTACCATAATATCCTATGTTAGGATGGCGGAATGCACCAAAAAATAGAAATGATAATGAGGTGCGTTCACAGCCTGGGGTCCACCGTGCAGACATGGTAAACTGCTGTTCCATAATGGCAGAGTGCAAACTAAACACCGGCGGGTAACCACTGACCCGGTGTATGCAGAAGCGAACTCTGTTACTTCGCTGGCACAAATGCCTGAGCCTGTTAACTCCATAGGACTCGGCAAATGGAGCGCTAGTGTAGAGTATCAGGACTCTGCCCTTAGGACATCAGACAGGAGTCCCTCTAGACCTCTAGCGCTCGGCACTGCAAACTGCGGAGCCAGGCGAAAATTCTCTTACAAATATAGCGCGCAAGTGTGCACAGTGCCGCTCTGGCTGATGCCAGTAATCACCCAGGCTTTGGCTAAGAAAGCGCACAACTTCTGCATGGCTCTGCAGTGGCAGTTGCTAACACTCGACGCTGTACGATAGTGCCCTGGACAGATAGGCACCATCAGACGCTAGCACGTGCTGATGACTGGGAGTACGGTTGTGAATGCAATGCCACTGGTGGGCGCTGACTCTAACTCCTATTCCCTGAACCCAAGCACAACCAGAGGGAGGGGATCATAATGAGTCAGTCGCAGTATCAAGCATCTGTCATCATACACACCATAAGCCACAAGAGTCCAATGAGAGGTCATCCCACAGGCATGCTCAGTAAACAAAAGACAGGACTTAGTCCCAGAAGCATCTGCTTGCTGCTGACTCAAGCATGGTGTTATAGCAGAGCCAGAAGGAGCAACCAGATGCATAGCATCAGCCTGGGCAAGACGCCGGGACTGATGTCTCTGTTGAGCAGGAATCTCTGTGGCTGCAGAGGAATGGGAGACTGCAGAGGACATGGTTTGAGATTCCCCCTGTGCAGTGGGGGGAACCTTAATGTCTAACATTACCCCCCTAGGGCCCCCTCCCCCTCCCCCTGAGCCTTGCTATGCTCAAAGGCCGCAACAAGTAGCAGAGCGCCGATGTTCTCCACAGGCTCCCAGGTCCGATCCCCTAGGCCATGACCCTTCTAATCCACCAGATAATACTTTTTTCCACGTATCATCCTGCATCACACGATGGCATTCACCTCGAACTTGTCTGAGGACAAGCCCGATGTCCCGGCAGATGACTCAGAGAACTAGAACATGTGGTCAGGCTTAAGGAGGGACACATGGAAGGTATTGGTGATACCCATGCGTAGAGGAAGGCCAGCCGGTAGACCACAGGGCTAATCTGTTCGAGGACCTTGGAAGGACCTATGTAGCGAGGTGCGAACTTAGTGGACTCGACTCGCAGCCTGATGTTACGAGCGGAGAGCCACACTAAGTCACCAGGGACGAAGGTCGGAGCAGGGTGCCGGTGTGCATCCGCGGAAGCCCGGATGACATCCTGAGTGCTGTCCCAAATATCACGTGGCTTCCAGCGCACAGTCTGCCACCCTAGAGTCGGTGGACGACGCGGGCATGGGCACAGGGATGCGCAGATGCTGGCCGTAATTAAGGAGGAATGGGGTATGGTCGGTGGAATTGGCCACAGCGTTGTTCAAGGCAAATACCGCCCACAGTAGCAAGGATGCCCAGTCTTCCTGCCTGGCCGAGACAAAATGTCATAGGGATGTGACCAGAGTCTGGTTGGCCCTCTCTACCAACCCGTTCATCTCCGGATGATAAGCCGAGGAGATTTAGCTCAATGCTGAGCAAGCGACATAGCTCTCTCCAGAACCGAGATGCAAACTGGGGACCCCGGTCACTGACAATCTTGTCCGGCATGCCATTTAGGAGAAAGTCATGTTTGATGAACAACACTGCCAGGCCCCATGTGGAAGGTAGCTGAGAAAAGAGCACCAGGTGCACCATTTTAGAGAAATGGTCAGTGACAACCCAAATTACCACGCTGCTACTGGACCTGGGCAGGCCCACCAAGAAGTCCATGCCAACCATTTCCCAGGGCCTGTCCGCCACCAGAAGGGGGTAAAGTAGCCCAGCGGGCCGTTGTCGGAGAGACCTATTCTTGGCGCAGGAGACGCACGCCCGAATGTAGTCTCCAACATCACCATATGTGGCCACCAATAGGTCTTCGCCAGTAGCTCAGAGGTCCACTTCGTCCCAAAGTGTCCACCCACCCTGGACGTGTGAGCCTAAGAGAGGACCTCCAGCTGCAAACAGGCAGGGACAAATGTCTTGCCAGGAGGCACCGACTCGAGGGCAACCGGAGCCGCAGTCCTCAGACTCTCAGAAGGGTCAATTAGCTGAGGCTCCTCATCATTCTCCTCCACTGACACTACGGCCCGGACATTCTTCTCATCGGAAAGGAAATGAAGGGTGAAGTGTAACCGGGAGAAGAAAAGGGACCATCTGGCCTTGAGAGAATTCAGCCGCTGGGCTGTCTGTAGGTATAAAAAGTTCTTATGGTCAGTGAACACCTGGAAAGGGAACCGAGCCCCTTGCAGGAGGTGTCTCCACTCCGAGAAGGCCAATTTCATTGCTAGCAACTCCCTATCCCCGATGGAATACTCTCCGCCGGTGAAAAGGTCTTGGAATGGAAGAAGCAAGGGAGTGCTAGCAAAGTGGGACTTGATGGAGGAAAACTCCTTGGAAACCTGTTCCGACCATAACTTGGGGTTTGCTCCCTTCTTGGTGAGGGCAACCAAGGGAGCTAACAAGGTGGAGAAGTGGGGAAAAAACTTGCGGTAGTAGTTCATGAACCCCAGAAAGCGCTGCACCGCTTTGAGGGAGTGGGGTTCCTGCAGTCCATTACCGCCTGCAGTTTGGCAGGATCCTTAGCCAAACCCTGGTGTTGTGAGTTCATTCTCTGGTTCCCCTTCTGGACTCCCTCTGGTGGTGTCGGGAGGTGGTGCGGCTGGTTTGATCGGTGGAGATCTGCCACCTGAGAATGAGGATGACGATTGGACCTCAGGATTCGCAGATTGGATTTAAGACAGCCAACGCCCTATTCAGTTGCTGGTGATTCCTTCTGGCTTGTCAGCTCTTGGTTTTCAGCTCTGTTCCAGTCATCTAAAGCTAAGTTTTTTTGCTAAAGTTCACACTTGATTTTGTTGGTCTATTCAGTTTTTGTGTGGTCTGCCAGCCCCGGCTGGGGGCTGAGCTGAATTTCCTCTCTTATTTATCAGTATTTTGCCAATTGGCTTTTTGTCCCTTACTAGTTCGGTCTCTTTTTGCTCTGTCTCAGAATATTTCAGAGTGCTGATATAGTGGGAAAAGTCTAGTGACTTCAGGGTTAATTTTGCTATCAGAAGTGTTGGACATTCTTTTGTAGGGTTTTTTGCAGGTTGCAGACAGTGCCTTCCCTTTCCTTTCTTGTCTAGTTAGTTTGGGCACCATCATTTGCTCAGCCTATTTTCCTGCCTGTTTGTGCCTTCATCTTGTTTCACCGTCAATACATGTGTGGGGGCTATCTATTCCTTTGGGGTCTGCTCTGGGGCAGTTAGTTTTCCCTTTTCTTGCTTTAGGCTATGTAGTCCTCCGGCCGTGACGAGGCGTCTAGGTTCATCGTAGGCACGCTCCACGGCTACTGCTAGTTGTGTGGTAAGATCAGGGGTCTGCAGTCTGCATAGTGATAGGGAAACCATGATTCTATAGAGTCCCTTCATACACTCTAGGGTCTCATACTCCATGTTTCCATATTTCTATAATATTAGCTGACTACAGAAATCAACTCTCACCCTAATCCTGTTATTCTGTGCTCTCACCTCTATGACACTTATGATTCATGTAGCTGAAGGATATATCAGTAATTCCACGTAGCTCTAATGGGTACATAGTCGAATCACTATAGATAAAGGGGCTATGAACCCTTAGTAAGACAGGTTAATGAGGGTAATATTAATATAACCAACCTATATTAACCTTTTTCTGGAAATTCCCGAATGTATCTAATAATTAACGGCCGAATACAATCTGATTGGTTAACGAATATGAATATGATTGGTTGAAACCATTTATGCTTACTGTTGAATAATCAATTGTCCAATGAAATATGATGATGTAATGTAACCGCCTACTCAAATGAGTATATAAGCAACTACCTAATTAAATTAGGGGTGTGACATCCTGCAGATACATACCCTGTCTCTGTGTGTGTTTGTTCACCACTACTCGAGTAGGCCTCAAACCAATAATCTGGCAACCCTCCAGCATATCGATCTCCCATTGAGAGATAAAGATCAAATCACAAACTCATCAGTGGCGTCCCTGGGTGGGCTGGTCACAACAGAAGACCCCAGTATCCTGAGATCCGGCACCCGCAGACTGAGGCCTAGAGGACACACAGACCAAAAACACCGGTGAAGGTAAGAGCCATTGTTTCTTACAAATCTGTGTCTCCCCTTTGCTACATGTTCTGAAGCCGGCTCTTGGGGTACAGTATAGTCTCGTCTTCTTACATACCAGCGCCAAGAACCGTAGAATATCGTTGTGATACACACAAACCGTATACTGGAGAGGGAAACCTAAAAGCTGCTACGTATGATTGCAACATGAATGAATGACCCTACCTTGAGAGTACTAAGAATTCTTTACTGTGTTTTTGCCCCTTGGGAGAGTCCCTCCATGATAACTGGCTTGCCAGGATTCATGTGAGGACACGTCTCTGGGGCATATGCATAAAGAAGGCTGCGTACGTCCTCTTGGGGAGTGCTAGGGGTACTGTTACGGTGTTACAACGCCAGTTGAGACAGGATAGATCTATCTACCTTCTATCCTGTCAGATACGCACAAACTGCACCCTAATGGCGCTAAAGAACTTTGAGGTAGTAGGGATTACATTAGCCTGCATATTAATGATAGTTCTTGTCTTCTGGTTGATAAATAAGGTCTAGTTGAAGGGTAAGATTCTTACTGGGCTAATGAGAAAATCTGGGTCATATTAGTCTGCCTATGGTTAATTGAATTTGCTCTCTGGTTTATATATAGTTTTATTGAAGATACTAGGAATAACTGCAGAGAAGTGCCATCTCATATTGAGTATGTAGAGATTTAGTGGCAGATGACCGGGTGGGTCGTTGGCCAAACCACTAAATGAGTAAACTTATCAGGGTTTCTACGGGTTTTGATGCCTATCAACTGATCAGTTTCAGTTTAGGACACGCAAGTTCAGACACTGAGCAGGACACCTTATAACAACGGCACGCAAGCTATGCATCGAATTAGCAAAGTGCAGTCGGCATAGGTCAAGAAATTGCTAGCAAAGTGATAAAGAAGTAGGAAATAGGGAGGTGGGCACAAGATAACAGCACTTATTAAGAGAATAGTGAATAACAACCAGAGAAAGAGGCAGACAGAGAGGAAAAGAGATAGAGAGATATGGTCTAGGTGCGGCCTGTACATTGAGTTAGCGAAGTGCAGTCAGTATGGGTCCGCAAGCCACAGACATTTGGGCATTTTAGGATAAGCCAGGAGAATTTTAGCCCCCACGAGTGAGAAAAGTGTAATAGACATAGTCAAGCATCAACCAGAAAACAAAGATAGGATTTTATGAAGCACCAGGAGATGGAAAGGAGGGGCTGCAGTGACTAGAAGCAGAAGACAGATGTAACAAGCTTAATGAGTTAAAAGTTTACTGAATCTGTGTGAAAGAATGTGAATGACCTTTGAGACTCTCTGCTGATAAAGTGAAAGTGCATGATCTTATGCGTAAAAGAAATTCTGTGTGAATGAGAGGCCACTGCAGGTTTTGTCTGCAGACTGCGATTTTCAAAAGAAAATCAGATGCGAATCATGTTTTGCATCATAGATGGATATTAGCTGGGATACTCCCAGGCATGAATGTGAAGAAATTTCATTACATACAGCGAGATGATTGGTGGGTGCTGCTGGCATTGAATGTGCATGTCCCTTTAAGTAACTCACTGAAAGGACACACTTTACAAGACCTGATGTTTAATGAACAGTTTATATTGCAAAGCCCAGACGAACAAGTTTTCCACAACAGACGTTTCGGTGTTAGGAATAGAGCCCCCCGTTGAGTGTATGGTGTATATTGTGGGTTGCATTGTATAGAAAAGTTCTGTTTTGTGGTCTGAGCTTGCCTTGTGTGTATGTGTGCCAAGTATTCAATGAGAAAAATGTCGTGCCTTAATTGCACATTTGGATTAATGTTGATTATATCTCCTGAAGGTTGGAGAACTGTCAAAATTGTGCCAGGAGGGTATGTCCAACAGCTCACTGGTTTTGGATTTCTGTCAGACAGATTTCCAGAGTATAAAGTATTCCGGCTTAATGTACATGGAATTCCTGCAATTCCCTGGGTCGATGGAATTTTGCTAAGCGACATAGGGACTTATGATCTTGTCAGATGTCCGTTAAATAATGGAGAGCCAGAATCTTACCTGGTTCAAGCACAGCTGGCAGCTCTCCTCACTGGATTCACACTGTAGCATAATACGTATTTGAAAAAGGTATACAGCTAGATTTGTCTTGCTGGTTAAGTTGCATTTAGAGTGTGTAATGCATGTTGATAAGGAAGGTAGAGGCAGATGGTTCAAAGTACAACATTGCCTTTGACTTGCAGTAGTGTCAGATATCCATGGAAGGCAATTGTCAGGTAGCAAAGATAAGGAATGCTTTTAGTGTGTTTGGAAAAAAAAAATAAAAAAAAAAAAATCCCGTTATATGTGTTATGGAAATCCACCACTCTGCCCCCTATTCGGTACTGGCATGGTGATTTCCAAAGGGGGGGGAGAAGAGAGGAGAATCCGCTATTTTTAAAAATATGCTAATCGGAGAAGAGAGGAGAATCCGCTATTTTTAAAAATATGCTAATCCATAAGGGTATCTCTCACTAATCTGGATGTTGAGTTTTCTTTCCGGAAGGTCCAAGAACCTGGTTGTATGGTGATCACACAGCATGAGATAGTAGAAAGCAGAATCACTCCTCCCTCATAACTCTACAGGGGAGGTGGAGTTGACGGCACTCATTGAGGCATTTAGGGGGCCTTAAGGTAAGCAAGACACTACATATACAAGTCATTGTTTTCAGGTGAACCCACAACTACGGCCCCATATGGGGAGGAAAAGTCTTTTCTTACACCAACAGGCCCTGAAAGAGGTTGCCATAGTAAAAGTGAGGGTACATATGAAAAAGAACCCATGGAGCACGAAACAGACAAGGTGGCTGGGAATCAGCCAGAAGACCAAAGTACTGGGAGACCCCTGAGGCGCCTCCACTGGTCATGGTGAGCATTAAAAATAACCAGTTAGACTTAAGTATCTTACAGGCTCTGACTCGGCCACCAACCGGGGAAGAGACTGAAGTCTGGTCGGAAGCTGGAGCTCAGAACCGTGGATGGCAGGACAGCGGGCATGTTTGCCAAAATTCTCGCACCATGTGATGGCTCATGACTCAACGCACGTGAGTGAAGACAAAATTATGTGCTCTGAAGAAAGATGTTGGGTCCACCTGCTTAGCTTTACATTAGCATAGATTAGATGCGCACAACACAGAGAGACTAGAAAGATGCCATAAACACACACGTGCACCTGGGCCCTCCTATCCGTTTCAATGACTGCAGATTGACTTCATACAGGCTGCCCAAGGTAAGACGTATGAAGTATGTGCTCGTGTGTGTTGATCTCTTTTCAGGGGACTGGAAGCCTTCCTGATGTCAGAAACTACCACAACTGAGGTACTCTTTTGTCCACACAGATGTTGCAACTATTTGACAACCCCTGCAGCAGGTCCTGAGTCCAAAAGGGACTCCCATTTGTGTATAAATAAGTTTTTGATTTTATTCTAGTTAATCCAGACATTGGTTGCTGACCAAAAGACACGAAGACCACTGGAGCCACTGGTTGATGGTCCCCACTAAGCCACATCCGTAGAGCTTAAAGGAAGACCGGTCCATACAAGCTACTATGAGGTCCTGGAGTGAAAGAATGAGGGTCCTGCCCCTGATGATTTTGGCAGCTTTACTGCAAGAAGGACAGATGGACGAGACACCTCAGAATAGCACATCAGTGACCTTGTGGTTTAACACCAGGGTAGCAACAGCTACATTTAGGGTGGACTTGTGTCAGATAGTGAAGTGTCAATGGAATCTTAAATTTGGGAAAAAGAGTAGCAACCCCAATTATAAATATCTAACAGGAGCTGAAGGGGCAGTGATATATATCTGTGTAACTAGACCTGGAAATGAGAACTGTAATTCTTGGTCAGATGCAGCTTGGAACACGGGAACTTCATGGGGGTATAAGCCAGAGGAAGCCATGACTCGTGTTAGTTCATCAGGAAAGCCTCTCCTCAAAAGGATGAATATTGCTGTACCCATTCCAAAATGGGGTTGTGATCCAGAGGTTTTGGACTGGAGATTCTCTTGCATTCCTCTCCTTATAACCCTGGATGAACCCTCTCTTGGAGATGAAGGTCTCTATGTATTGGGACTGTATATCCCAGGTAGACAGGTTCAGCAGGGAACATTTTGGTTAAAAGCTGTTCCTGCACCGGACAAGGAACAAGGGGAGGACAAACCCCAAAGGTCAGGAGAAATGTTGGATGTTGATGGAATTGGGGAATTAGGCTATGAGGAGAAGTTAGCCGTAGAAACAGGCTACACAGAGAGGAATGAATGGTTGCTATGGATGAAGCACACTACAGAGCAAAATAACAAAACTGATTGTATTGCATGTGCAACCGCTAGGCCCCATTTAGGGACTATTCCCCTCAGATATTCAGAACAGGATCAAGTAGATTTACAGTGTATTCTAGCTTTGTATAACGCCACATATGACCCTAGTGATAATGTTTTGTGTCAATCTCTATCAGTCCGGTATCCAATAGCAAAAATTGATCAAGTGCCACCTAGAGTTTATGCATATCCAGGTGACTACACTTGTTTCCTGAGGACAGAACCAGGGAGATGGGTAGGAAATCTAACTTCAGAGTTTTGTCACATCACCATCCCCATAAATACAGATACAGGAGGTTTTAAAGCCAGTTGGTTCTATAACCAAACTATAGCAAGGAGTGACATATGGTGGTTATATGGAGATATGAAATTAAGGCCTAGGTTGCCACCAAGTTGGGTTGGCAGCTGTGCTCTAGTTCAGGTGCTCATGCCATTTAAAATAATTTCATCAGAAGAGATAAAAGGAGGTGGAATGAATGTTGAAACCCTGCACAGAAATAGAATATCAGTACCTGCTGGGTCCTTTGATCCTAGAGTTTATATAGACAATATAGCGGTACCCAGAGGGGTACCTGATGAGTACAAAGCCAGAAACCAGATAAAAGGAGGTTTTGAATCAATTTTCTTCTGGAGGCTGACAGTTAATAAAAATGTGGATTGGATAAATTATATTTATTATAATCAGCAAAGGTTTATAAATTATACGAGGGATGCAGTAAAAGGGATAGCTGAACAATTAGGCCCAACTTCTTTAATGACACACCAGAACAGAATGGCTTTAGATATGTTGCTAGGTGAAAAGGGGGGCGTGTGTAAAATGTTTGGAACGTTCTGCTGCACCTTTATCCCCAACAATACTTCACCAGATGGCAGCATCACAAAGGCGTTGGAGGGTCTTACATCCCTGTCCGAAGAACTGGCAGAAAATTCGGGTATCAATAATCCGTTTATGGACTGGCTGGAATCCTTGTTCGGTAGATGGAGTCATCTTGTGTCCAGCCTTCTCATCTCTCTCGCAGTAGTAGCAGCAGTACTTGTGACCTGTGGATGCTGCTGCATACCGTGTATAAGAGGACTACTTCAAAGATTGATTGATGCGTCTATTACAAAAACTATGTACATTACATTAAAACCCAATAGTGATGAATATGAGCAAATGGTATGAGGTTGAGAATTAGATATGATCTCCCTGTCCATATGGGGAATTAGGCAGAAGAAGGGTTAGGAAGTCCGACACTGGCATTAGGCCTTTGAATGTACCTATATGTGAATGGTAGAGTCATATCTGTTCTCAAAAGGGGGGATTGATAGGGAAACCATGATTCTATGGGGTCCCTTCATACACTCTAGTGTCTCATACTCCATGTTTCCATATTTCTATAATATTAGCTGACTACAGAAATCAACTCTCACCCTAATCCTGTTATTCTGTGCTCTCACCTCTATGACACTTATGATTCATGTAGCTGAAGGATATATCAGTAATTCCACGCAGCTCTAATGGGTACATAGTCGAATCACTATAGATAAAGGGGCTATGAACCCTTAGTAAGACAGGTTAATGAGGTTAATATTAATATAACCAACCTGTATTAACCTTTTTCTGGAAATTCCCGAATGTATCTAATAATTAACGGCCGAATACAATCTGATTGGTTAACGAATATGAATATGATTGGTTGAAACCATTTATGCTTACTGTTGAATAATCAATTGTCCAATGAAATATGATGATGTAATGTAACCGCCTACTCAAATGAGTATATAAGCAACTACCTAATTAAATTAGGGGTGTGACATCCTGCAGATACATACCCTGTCTCTGTGTGTGTTTGTTCACCACTACTCGAGTAGGCCTCAAACCAATAATCTGGCAACCCTCCAGCATATCGATCTCCCATTGAGAGATAAAGATCAAATCACAAACTCATCAATAGTTACCAACCACTCTGGTTTTCTGTGGCTTAGCTTGTTTTGCCTTTTTCTCCTCGGTGACCCATTCATAACAGAATCACCAGCCATACCGCTGATTCTAGGGTACTCAAAAGAAAGAATTGTAAAAAGAAAGAAAAAAAAAGGGTCAGAATTTTTTTTCTTGTATATGTATATTTTTTTCTCTTCTTCTCTGGGGCCGTAGGAGGATTTTTTTTTTAATGGAGATTAAGCATCGTGTGGAGCAGCTCACTGCTGAAGTGCGGGGTATTTCTGTCTATCTCGCTCATTCACATGCTGCTAAACCAAGGATCCCTACTCCTGATGTGTTTTTTGGGGATCGGTCTAAATTTTTGAATTTTAAGAATAATTGTAAATTATTTCTTGCCTTGAAGCCTAATTCATCGGGGAGCTCTGCGCAGCAGGTTAAAATTGTCATCTCTTTGCTGTGCGGCGATCCCCAGGATTGGGCGTTTTCTTTGACACCTGAAGATCCTATTCTGACTAATGTGGATGCATTTTTTCAAGCCTTGGGGTTGTTGTATGATGAACCTAATGCTATTTATCAAGATGAGAAAGCCCTATTGGCATTGACCCAGGGTCAGGATTCTGCAGAGTTATACTGTCAAATTCCGAAAGTGGGCGGTCCTTACTACCTGGAATGATGGTGCCTTGGCCGCTCTCTTTCGGAAGGGTTTATCAGAAACCGTAAAAGATACTATGGTGGGATTTCCTGTTCCCTCTGGTCTTGACAATTCTATGTCATTGGCCATTCAAATTGATCGGCGTTTACGTGAACGTAAAACTACACGAGAGGAGTTGCCACCTTTAGGACAAATGTCTGAACCTATGCAATGTGATAGAGTTTTGTCTAGGGCGCAACGTCAGGAGTTTAGAAGGCGTAATAAGCTGTGTTTTTTCTGTGGAGACGTCTCTCATACTATTTCTGTCAGCCCAAAACGAATTAAACGTTTTGCACACACATTTGCTGTGGGCAGTATACAACCTAAGTTTCTTCTGGCAATTACTCTGATCTGCTCCTTATCCACATTTTCCACGAAGGCTTTTGTGGATTCAGGAGCAGCGTTGAATCTGATGGATTTGGACTTTGCTAAATGTTGTGGTTTTTCCATGATGCCTCTGCGGATGCCTATTCCTTTGAGGGATATTGATGCTACTCCTTTGGCGGAGAATAAACCTCAGTTTTGGACCCAGGTGACGATGCAGGTTGCCCCAGACCACCAAGAAAATTGTAAATTTTTGGTGCTGCATAATTTGCATGATACTATTGTTCTGGGTTTTCCATGGTTGCAAACTCATAATCCAGTTTTGGATTGGAAATCTGGATCTGTGGTGAGTTGGGGTTGTCAGTGTGTTCTTAGGGACGCTCCTGTTTTCTCCACCTCTCCTCAGTGTCATGATATTCCTGATTATCTAGCCGATTTTTCTGATGTATCTAGTGAGAGTAAGTCTGCGTCTTTGCTTCCTCATAGGAGTTATGACTGTGCAATTGAGTTGATGCCTGGTTGTAAATTTCCCAAGGGTCGGCTTTTCAACTTATCAGTACCATCAACTTATCTCACTTCCATTTTAGGTGGAGGTAGATGCTTCTGAGATTGGTGCAGGAGCTGTTTTGTCCCAAAAAGACCCTGTGACTTCTAAGATGAATCCCTGTGCCTTCTTTTCTCGAAAGTTCTCTCCATCTGAACGCAACTATGATGTGGGGAATCAGGAATTGTTGGCCATGAAGTGGGCATTTGAGGAGTGGAGACATTGGTTGGAGGGAGCTAGACATCAAGTTGTGGTCCTCACCGATCACAAGAATTTGATTTATCTGGAGTCGGCCAAACGCTTGAATCTAAGACAGGCTAGCTGGGCCTTGTTTTTCACGCGTTTTAATTTTGTGGTCTCTTTTCTTCCGGGCACTAAGAATGTTAAGGCAGACGCCCTTTCTAGGAGTTTCTTTGCCAATTCTCTTAGTGTGACCGAGCCTACTACCATCCAAGGTGAGGGGGTAGTTCTTTCTGCCATTTCGCCCGATTTGAGACACGCCCAGGAGGAATTTCAGGAGGATAAACCTGAGCGTTGCCCTATGGGAAAATTGTATGTTCCTGACCAGTGGAGAAAGAGAGTGATGTCTGAAATTCATTGCTCCGCATTGGCTGATCATCCAGGTATTTTTGGTACCAGAGATTTGGTGAGTCAGTCCTTTTGGTGGCCTGCCTTATCTCATGACGTCAAGAATTTTGTACAGTCCTGTGGGACTTGTTCTCGGTCTAAACCCTGTTCTCGTTCTAGTGGGTTGCTGATGCCCTTGCCGGTGCCCAAGAGACCATGGACCCATATCTCAATGGATTTTATTTCTGATCTTCCTGTCTCTCAGAGAATGACTGTTATCTGGGTGATTTGTGATAGATTTTTGAAGATGGTCCATTTTGTACCACTCCCAAAGTTGCCATCTTCTGCTGAGTTGGTGCCCTTGTTTTTACAACAGGTGGTTCAGTTACATGGGATTCCTGAGAACATTGTGTGCAACAGAGGAGTCCAGTTTGTTCCCAAATTCTGGAAAGCCTTTTGTTCCAATCTGGGAATTCAGTTATCCTTCTCCTCCACGTTTCATCCCCAGACCAATGGACAGACTGAGAGAACAAACCAGACCTTGGAGTCTTATTTGAGATGTTTTATATCTGCTGATCAGGATGATTGGGTCTCATTTTTGCCCTTGTCCGAATTTGCACTGAACAATAGAGCTAGTTCTGCCACTTTGATGTCACCCTTTTTCTGTAATTTTGGGTTTCATGCTTGATTCTCTTCAGGGCAAGTTGAATCTTCGTCCTGCCCAGGTGTGGACACGGTGGTTAAGAGAATGCAGCAGATATGGGACCAAGTGGTGGATAAGTTGTCACTCTCAGGAAAAGGCCCAGCGATTTTCCAACCGGCATAGGACCATTGGTCCCCGGTTTAAAGTGGGTGATATGGTTTGGTTGTCGTCTAAGAATATTCCTATGAAGGTTGCATCTCCTAAATTTAAGCCAAGATTTATTGGTCCTTATAAGATTTTGGAAATTCTTAATCCTGCTTCGTTTCAATTGGTTCTTCCAGTTACGTTCAAGATCCATAACGTATTTCACAAATCCCTGTTGAAGAGGTTTGTTGAGCCAGTGGTTCCTATGGCAGCACCTCCTGACCCTGCGTTGGTCGAAGGCAATGTGGAATATGACGTAGAGAAAATATTGGATTCTCATTTGGTTAGACGGAGACTCCAGTAATTGGTCAAATGGAAGGGATATGGTCAGGAGGATAATTCTTGGGTCTCTGCCTCCGATATTCATGCCAATAGATTGGTTCTTGCTTTTCACCGGGCCCATCCTGATTGGCCTGGTGGCGTGGATGAGGGTTCGGTGACCCCTCCTCAAGGGGGGGTACTGTTGTGAGTTCATTCTCTGGTGCTCCTTCTGGACTCCCTCTGGTGGTGTCGGAAGGTGGTGCGGCTGGTTTGATTGGTGAAGATCTGCCACCTGAGAATGAGGATGACGATTGGATCTCAGGATTCTCAGATTGGATTTAAGACAGCCAACGCCCTATTCAGTTGCTGGTGATTCCTTCTGGCTTGTCAGCTCTTGGTTTTCAGCTCTGTTGCAGTCATCTAAAGCTAAGTTGTTTTGCTAATGTTCACACTTGATTTTGTTGGTCTATTCAGTTTTTTGTGTGGTCTGCCAGCCCCGGCTGGGGGCTGAGCTGAATTTCCTCTCTTATTTATCAGTATTTTGCCAATTGGCTTTTTATCCCTTACTAGTTCGGTCTCTTTTTGCTCTGTCTCAGAATATTTCAGAGTGCTGATATAGTGGGAGAAGTCTAGTGACTTCAGGGTTAATTTTGCTATCAGAAGTGTTGGACATTCTTTTGTAGTGTTTTTTGCAGGTTGCAGACAGTGCCTTCCCTTTCCTTTCCTGTCTAGTTAGTTTGGGCCCCATCATTTGCTCAGTCTATTTTCCTGCCTGTTTGTGCCTTCATCTTGTTTCACCGTCAATACATGTGTGGGGGCTATCTATCCCTTTGGGGTCTGCTCTGGGGCAGTTAGTTTTCCCTTTTCTTGCTTTAGGCTATGTAGTACTCCGGCCATGACGAGGCGTCTAGGTTCATCGTAGGCACGCTCCATGGCTACTGCTAGTTGTGTGGTAAGATCAGGGGTCTGCAGTCTGCATAGTTAACAACCACTCTGGTTTTCTGTGGCTTAGCTTGTTTTGCCTTTTTCTCCTCAGTGACCCATTCATAACACCCTGGGCAGAGATAATATAGCCCGGGAAAGGCCAGGACTCCTGCTCAAACAGGCACTGCCAACCTCTCTCCGGTGGGAGTCCATATCTGGAGAAAATATGAGGATGTCATCCAGATAGACAACCACCGAAGTGGAGAGCATATCCCAAAAGATATCATTGACAAAGTCCTGGAAGTCGGCCAGCGCATTACAAAGACCAAAGAGCATGACCAGATACTCATAATGGCCATCCCAGGTGTTAAATGCTGTCTTCCATTTGTCCCCCTCACAAATGCGTATCAGGTTATAGGCCCAAGCAGATCTAATTTGGTGAAAACTCTCGCTCCCCGTAATCTATCGAACAGTTCCGATATCAGGGGCAGAGGATACTTGTTCTTAATGGTGATAGCATTAAGACCCCTGTAATTGATGCAGGGACTCAGTTCTACATTTTTCTTCTGGATGAAGAATCCCGCCCCCACTGGTGACACTGACTTCCTAATGAATCATCTTCTTGACAGACTCTCCCTGATGTATTGAGACATGGCCTGTCTCCAGGAGAGATAAGGGGTAGACTTGACAACAAGATGTCAATAGGACAGTCATAGGGGCGATCCGGTGGAAGGGTTTCCGCCACCTTTTTGGAGAACACGTCTGCATATTGTCGATAGTGTTTGGGGAGCGAGGAAAGATCTGCGGGGACCTCGGTGGAGGCAACCTGGACGCACTCCCTCAGACACCCACCCTCACATGATTTACTCCAACCAAGAATTTTCCCCGAGGACCACACTATATGGAGAGAATGATACCGCAACCAGGGGACCCCAAGAAGGACCTGGTCGATACCCTCGGGCATGACGAGGAGGGATATTGTCTCCTGATGAGATGGAGACACCAAGAGTAACAATGGGGTGGGCTGGTGGGTAATCTGTGAGGGCAGAGTTGCGCCGTTCACCACTCTGATGGTGACTGGTTTAGATATCATAAGCAGGGGTATTACATGCCGTTGAGTGAAGGCAGAAGATATAAAATTGTCCTCCGCTCCGGAATCCACACAAACTTCCACCGCCAGAGTGGAAGAGCCAAACTCAAGAGTCCCTTTAAAGGACAACTTGGAGGAAAACGCCGCTGAGTCTAGTGAGCCACCTACTACTGCCACTACATGCAAGCATTTTCGCGGTCGCTGTGGGCACCGGTTAGCAAGGTGACCAGACTGCCGGCAAGCATAACAGATCACAGGAGCTCAAGCGGACACAGCAAGCCTCCTGACACTCAGACGCCTGGTTGGGAGATTCCAGATGGTTGGCAAAACTGGGTACCAACCTAAACCTCTGCCTACACTGGAACTGCTCCAACCTTCGCTCGGCACAGCGAAGGTCTATACAGGTGGAGACAGTGATAAGCTACTCCAGTGTGGCGGGAGTCTCCCTGGTGGCAAGGGAATCCTTCACATGGTCAGCCAGACCTTTCCAGAATGCCGGAATGAGGACCTTATGGGGCCACTTCAACTCAGAGGCCAGCGTCCGGAACTGGATGGCGTAGTAGCTCACCACGGACGAGACCTGTCACAATGCCAGCAGCCAGAGAGCGGTGTCATGGGTGACTCGTAGTCCCAGGAAGACCTGCTACAGAGTGCCAAAGAACTGCGAGGCACTCTGCACCACATGATCACCACTCTCCCATAGCATTGTGGCCCACTCCAAAGCCCTGCCTGACAAGAGGGAAAAAATAAATCCCACCTTAACCCATTCGGAGGGGAATCGCGCAGCCAGCAGCTCCAACTGTATAGTGAACTGACTCAAAAAACTGCGGAGCCAGCAGAAAATTTTCTTACAAAAATAGCACGCAAGTGTGCACAGCGCCACTCTGGCGGATGCCAGTAATCGCCCAGGGTTGGGCTAAGAAAGCGCACAACTTGTGCACGGTGCTTCACTGACAGTTGCTAACACCTGACATGGTACGATAGTGCCCTGGACAGATAGGCACCATTGGACGCTAGCACGGGCTGGTGAATGCAATGCCACTGGTGGGCGCTGACTCTACCTCCTATTCCCTGAACCCAAGCACAACCAGAGGGAGGGGATCATAATGAGTCGCAGTATTAAGCATCCATAATCATACACACCATAAGCCTCAAGAGTCTATACTAGCGCATGGCTGCTCGATCATATGACTCTTTTACAGCGGCGTTCTTACGAGACCTTCCCAGTGGACCAATCCGAGCAGGAACGAGACCTGAGCATGTGATCTCTGTCCTCCAATGAGAGGTCATCCCACAGGCATGCTCAGTAAGCAAAAGACAGGACAGAAGACAGAAGCGTCTGCTTGCTGCTGACTCAAGCATGGTGTTATAGCAGAGTCAGAAGGAGCAACCAGACGCCTAGCATCAGCCTAGGCAAGACGACGGGACCAATGTCTCTGCTGAGCAGGAATCTTTGCGGCTGCAGAGGAATGGGAGTCCACAGAGGACATGGGTTGAGATTCCCGCTGTGCAGTGGGGGAAACACGATGCCTAACAGCCTACATTCAAAGGTTTGGATATTTAAATGAATGGCGGACTAATTACCACAAAATTAGAGTATGACGTGAATTCTAAAATGTCTTCCAAGGGTCCAGAAAAAGATTCCAGATAAACCATTTTATTACCTATACAAAATAAAACAAAAATGTCAGCTAGGACAAACAGAAAAGAAAGAATGCAACAATTGAAATGCTGAAATTATTCTATTTACCTTCATTTAGTGTTTTCCTAAAATTGATAAATAAAGTCCTTCAATATTCTTCAAGGTTCTGCTAATGTAATAAATTCTTGATAGAAGGTCCAAAATGTCCTCAAGATGCAACATTTAGCTGACACTACTTTGTCAATGATGGTAGAAACGTCCTACTGTTCTTCTAAAAAGTGCCTGAATCATGCAATGGCCCATGCAATAAGCAAGTAGTTTACACCCTAAGCTCTGTGTATGCACATCATTTCACAACAATGTAGTAAAATTGAGTCTTTCACAAGAGCTTTTACTGTATTTATCATTGTGAAAATTCTGTGTATGGCACATGAACAACCAAGCAGTTGAACACAAATTTTTCCCCGTAATTGGCCTAAAGATAACATACTTTAGCTACTGCAAAAAAGAATTCGTCTGAATTGAGGATGGTCTTTCATCTTTTTAAAATGAAACACAATAGATTAGTTTGTAGCAATACAAAATGCAATCTCAATGTAAAGGCTCTTGGCTTTCTGACATTTGATGTTTGCAAATTGTCTGCAAATAAAGCTGTGAAAATGTGATAGAATGGGGAAGTAAAAGCTTACCATCCAGTTGGAGTATTAAGGCCCCGTCTCACATAGCAAGATCGCTAGTGAGAATGCTAATGCGTCACTGATTTTGTGACGCAACAGCGATCTCGTTAAATGTGACACATCGTGGTGACCGCCCCTCCCCCGCTGGATATCACTGTTCGTGCTCGAATGTCATGGGCAATTTTTTCATCGTCGGCTTCCCGCTGGCCAGCATGCATCGCTGTGTTTGACACGGACGAGCGACCTCGCTGGAGATGCAAAACTCAGGGACGCAGGCTGGAATCGTTCAGAATAGCTGCTGTGTGAAAAGTTACCAACGACCGCCGAGGTCGTTATATGGATTGCCGGATCATTGCTGTGTCGTTGAAGAGATCTGCCCGTTTGACATCTTACTAGTGATCATTTAGCGACGCACCGGCGATCTCTACCAGGTCGTATCGTTGTCAGGATCGCTGGTGCGTCGCTATGTGAAACGAGACCTATAACCGAATTCTAGAATGTCTACCATGGATTCCAAGGGTCCAGAAAATGCTTCCAAATCTAGATTGTTCTGACCTATGAAAAAAGCAATCCCCAAAAAATGTATCAATTAGCACAAAGTAGAGTAAATCCAAATAATTAAATTAAATAAAGTTGTTCCACTTACTTTGAAATGACGTTTTGCGAAAAAAGATAAATAAAAGCCACACATTTGCAATCTTCTTCTGATATAATCCTTTCTTGATGGAAGGTCCAAAATGTCCTCACAATCTTATTATTTAAAGTTTCCTTTTGTCAAAGATGCTCATGCAATGAGCAAAAGGCCATAGTTCTGTGCATGCACATCATTTCAACGCAATGCAGTAAAACCAATCGTAATACAAGAGCTTCTACTGCATTTGTCATTGTGAAATGTGTGGGTATTGCACAGGAACAAAGAAGCAGTTAAATATAACTTCTTACCATAATTTGCCTGTACATACTACAATGATATCACAGAGGTAAATTCCATGATTCGGTCTGGTCCTTTGCTTCTCTAACTAAAATACAACTGTTTAACTTGTAGTAATAAAAATACAATCTCACTGTAAAGCCTCTCAGCTTGCTGACTTCAAAGATTTGGACATTTAAGTGAATGGCGGACTATATACCACAAAATTGGAGTGTGAAGTGAATTCTAAAATGTCTTCCATGGTTCCCAAGAGTCCAGAAAGGGCTTCCAGATAAACCATTTTCTTACCTATACAAAATAAAACTAAAATGTCAGCTAGGACAAACAGAAAAGAAAGAATGAAACAATTGAAATGCTGAAATTGTTCTATTTACCTTCATTTAGTGTTTTCCTAAAAATGATGAATAAAGTCCTTCAAAGTTTTTCAAGGATTTCCGAATGGAAACCATTCTTGATAGAAGGTCCAAAATGTCCTCAAGATGCAACATTTAGCTGACACCACTTTGTCAGCGATGATAGAAACGTCCGACGGTTCTTCTAAAAAGTGCCTGAATCATGCCATGGCCCATACAATACGCAAGTAGCTTACACCCTAAGCTCTGTGTATGCACATCATTTCACAAAAATGTAGCAAAATCGAGTCTTTGACATGAGCTTTAACTGTATTTATCATTGTGAAATTACTGTGTATGGCAAAGGAACAACCAAGCAGTTGAACACAAATTTCTCACCGTAATTGGCCTGAAGATAACATACTTTAACTACTGCAAAAAAATAAATCGTCTGGATTGAGGATGGGCTTTCATTTTTTTTACTGAAACACAATAGATTAGTTTGTAGTAATGCAAAATGCAATCTCAATGTAAAGACTCTTGGCTTTCTGACACTTGATGATTGCAAATAAAGCTTTGAAAATGTGATAGAATGATGAAGTAAATGCTTACTATCCATTTGGAGTATTAAACGAATTCTACAATGTCTACCATGGATTCCAACGGTCCACAAAATGCTTCCAGATCTGGATTGTTCTGACCTTCAAAAAAAGCAAAACCAAAAAATGCATCAATTAGCACAGAGTAGATTAGATCCAAATAATGAAATTAAATAATACATTTGCTCCACTTACTTTGATATGGCGTTTTGCAAAAAAATATAAATAAAAGCCACACATCTTCAATGTTCTTCTAATATAACCCTTTCTTGATGGAAGGATCAAAATGTCATCAAAATCGTATAATTTAAAGTTTCCGTTTGTCAAAGATGCTCATGCAAAGAGCAAAAGGCCGTAGTTCTGTGCATGCACATCATTTTACCACAGTGCAGTAAAACTAATCGTAAGACAAGAGCTTTTTGTGAAATGTGTGGGTATTGCACAGGAACAAAAAAGCAGTTAAACATAACTTCTTACCATAATTTGCTGGTGGATTACATACTACAGTGATTTCAAAGAGGTGAAATTCTGGATCCGGTCTGGTCCTTTGCTTTTCCAAATAAAATACAACTGTTTAACTTGTAGTAATAAAAATGCAATCTCAATGTATAGCCTCTCAGCTTTCTGACACTTGATGATTGCACGTAGCCTACATTCAAAGCTTTGGACATTTAAGTGAATGGCGGATTATATACCACAAAATTGGAGTGTGACGTGAATTCCAAGATGTCTTCCATGGTTCCCAAGAGTCCAGAAAGGGCTTCCAGAAAAACCATTATCTTACTTATACAAAATAAAACTAAAATGTCAGCTGGGACAAACAGAAAAGAAAGAATGCAACAAGAGAAATGCTGAAATTATTCTATTTACCTTCATTTAGTGTTTTCCTAAAATTGATGAATGAAGTCCTTGAAAGTTCTTCAAGGATTTACGAATGGAATCCATTCTTGATAACAGGTCCAAAATGTCCTCAAGATGCAACATTTAGCTGACCCTACTTTGTCAACGATGGTAGAAACATCCTACTGTTCTTCTAAAAAGTGCCTGAATCATTCCATGGCCCATACAATACGCAAGTAGTTTACACCCCAAGCTCTATGCATGCACATCAATTCACAACAACGTAGTAAAATCGAGTCTTTGACAAGAGCTCTTACTACACTTGTCATTGTAAAATGTGTGGGTATTGCATAGGAACAAAAAAGCAGTTAAGCATAACTTCTTACCGTATTTTGCCATTACATACTAAAATGATTTCAAAGAAGTTAATTCCAGAATCCGGTACGGTCCTTTGCTTTTGTATCTAAAATACAACTGTTTAACTTGTAGTAATAAAAATGCAATCTCACGGAAAAACTTCTCAGCTTTCTTACACTTGATGATTGCACATAGCCTACATTGAAAGCTTTGGACATTGAAGTAAATGGCGGACTAAATACCAGAAAATTGGAGTGTGACGTGAATTCTAAAATTTCTTCCATGGCTCCCATGAGTCCAGAAAGGGCTTCCAGATAAACCATTTTCTTACCTATACAAAACAAAAATGTCAGCTAGGACCAGCGGAAAATAAATAATGCAACAATTAAAATGCTGAAATTGTTCTATTTACCTTCATTTAGTGTTTTCCTAAAATTGATGAATAAAGGTCTTCTGTGTTATTCAAGGTTCTCCTAATGGAATCCATTCTTGATAGAAGGTCCAAAATGTCCTCGAGATGCAACATTTAGCTGACACCACTATTTTAACGATGGTAGATCTATTGATGCTATTTTGACAACGATGGTAGAAACGTCCTAATGTTCCTCTAAAAAGTGCCTGAATAATGCCATGGCCCATAGAATACTCAAGTAGTTTACACCCTAAGCGCTGTGTATGCACATCATTTCACAACAATGTAGTAAAATTGAGTCTTTGACAAGAGCTTTTACTGTATTTATCATTGTGAAATTTCTGTGTATGGCACAGAAACAACCAAGCAGTTGAACACAAATTTCTCACCGTAATTGGCCTGAAGATAACATACTTTAAGTGACGTTTAGGAGCATGCTACATCCAAGAGTGGACCCTCTGGATCGCGGATCTGGAGCCCCTGGGCCGAGCATGCCAGGTGGAGACCGACCCCTATACAGGGATCGTTTGGGACAGGACCACAGGGCACAGAAGCGCAACAGCCGGTACCAGGAGGGACGGCTCGAAGGACAATAAGGCTATGGAAGACTGGAAGACAGACAGAACGTAGGGAACTAGAGCAGGGGTTCCTGGGCAGGGAAGGAGAAACAATAGAGGCAGCAAGAGAAGGTACAGAGAGCGAAGGGAGTCAGATGAGGAAATCCCAAGGGCAGGAATGACAACAGACGGACAGAGGACGGAGAACTCAGGGACACCAGCAGACAGGCGGGGAGGCTCATACACAGCTGACAGACAGGGAAGACACTGGGAGGAACGCCCAGACAAGGCGAGGCAGAGGCAGGCAAGGAGGACGGCAATGGAACAGAGACAGAGGCGCACCAGACGGCAGACAAGAAATACACAAGAAATGAGGACTACAGTGGAACTGTAGCGGCCAGAATGGTGCAGGGGTACCACACGATCACAAGGTGTCTTCCCCTTAAGGAAGACGCCTGAAATACCTTAAGCCAGGAAGTGACATTCGGCCCTGGCCCTCAGTGACGCCCCCCTCTAAATGAAGAGAGAGGTCAAGCGTGCGCGGCCTAAGAGAGGCGCACGGGACCGCAGCAGGAGGGAAGCCCGGACGGGAGCACGTGCGAGTGAAGGAGGGCAGGTGAGGAGGGGCTGCGGCAGATGCCGCCGCTGAAGGAACATCGGCGGGCACGGCCGCCGATGTTACAGTACCCCCCTCTTTATGTCCCTGTCTTTTGAGCTTGGCAAAAAATCTCTTCAGGATAAGAGGGGCATTAACATTCTCTCGAGGTTCCCAGGACCTCTCCTCGGGACCAAATCCTTTCTAATCGATAAGGAAAAGAGTCCTTTCCCTGACTCTTTTCATGGCCAGAATGTCCTTAACTTCAAAAATGTCATCTGCCTCGATTGGCGACGGAGAAGTGATGGGAGCTGGTTGAAAGCGATTAAGAACCACAGGTTTAAGGAGCGAAACATGGAAGGCGTTAGGGACCCGGAGTGAAGCCGGCAACCTCAGTTTATAAACCACCTCATTGATGCGTCCAAGTATTTCAAAAGGCCCGATGTATAGAGGACTTAATTTGTAAGAAGGAACCTTCAGGCGGATATGCTTGGTAGAGAGTCAAACTTTGTCACCAGGATGGTTTGGAGGAAGGTCCTTCCGTCTCTTGTCCGCATGTTTTTTAATCCGGGCACTAGCATTCACGAGCGCCTCCCTGGTCTCCTTCCAGACTTGTGAGAATTCTATGGCGAGAGCATCTGCTGTGGGGACTCCAGACGATGTGGAAAAAGGTAGCGGAACACTGGGGTTCTGGCTTGAAACCACAAAAAATGGCGACTTGGCAGTTGATTCACTGGGATGATTAATATGGGCAAAATCAGCCCAAGGTAGGAGTGAAACCCAATTGTCCTGATGGGCGTTGGAAAAGTGACGTAAGTAGGTTGTCAGAACTTGATTAATCTGTTCCACTTGCCCGTTGGACTGAGGATGATAAGCGGAGGAGAAGTCGAGGGATGTGCCCATAAGCCGACAGAGAGCCCTCTAGAATCGAGAAGTAAACTGGACTCCACGATCTGACACAATCCATTGAGGAAGACCATGCAGCCTGAAGATCTGGTGGATGAAGATCTCGGCCAACTTCGGAGCAGATGGCAACGCGGGCAAAGGAATGAAATGGGCCATCTTGGAGAAGCGATCAACTACGACTAGGATAGTAGTGCAGCCGGCTGAGCGAGGCAGATCTGTCACGAAATCCATTGCGATTTGCCGCCAAGGAGCCTCCGGAGTAGGTAACGGGTGAAGCAGACCAGGAGGCAGGCTTCTCGGCATCTTGTTCTGAGTACAGGCCGTGCAAGAAGCAACATAATCCTTCACATCTTGGCGAAGAGAGGGCCACCAATAGTAATGAGAGAGAAGCAAGAGAGTCTTCTTTATCCTCACGTGTCCAGCAACCTTGGAGGAATGCCCCCAGCGCAGCACCTCCGGGCGCTTGTTCTGAGAAACGAAGGTTTTTCCTGGCGGAGGAGTAGAGAAATTTACAGGAGCCACTGTGATGACTTTGGCAGGCTCGATGATATATGATGGACCCTCATCCCTCTCAGGTGACTGCAAAGACCTGGAGAGCGCATCTGCTTTGATGTTCTTATTCCCGGGTCGGAAATGAAGCTTGAAATCAAAATGAGAGAAGTACAGGGCCCATCTGGCTTGTCTGGAATTGAGTCTTTGAGCAGACTGCATATAGGCCAAATTTTGTGGTCCATGAAGATAGTAAAGGGGTGCACTGCCCCTTCGAGCAGATACCGCCATTCTTCCAGAGCCATTTTAATGGCCAGCAACTCCCGGTCCCCAATGGAGTAATTGCATTCTGCAGGCGAAAAGCATTTTGAAAAAAACCCGCAAGGGACCAGACGCCCTGATGAAGCCTGTTGGGAAAGGACCGCTCCGGTGGAGGAGGCATCCACCTCCAGGATAAAGGGCCTACTGGCCACCGGTTGATGTAAAATTGGTGCTGATGCAAAGGAGCGTTTCAGGGTAAGGAAGGCGTCCTCGGCTTCGTGAGACCAGCTGTTAGACTTAATACCTATCACGCTTACCCTTATCTGCAGGAGGGTAGCGTGACCGGTCAGCGGTCCCGGCGTCGGTGTAGGAACTCGGACCACGGGGCTGTCAGCAGCACAGGCTGGGAGGTCGCAGGACCTGTGGAGGGGGCGGAGCGCTTGCAGAAGCACTCAGAAGCTGTAGGACCTAGCACCACGTGACCTGTGATGTCACAGGGGGCGGAGCTTATCGCAGGGACGCTGAAGTGACAGGCAGAGGGCTCAGAAAGCCAGGAGTTTACACAGAAGCGATGGTCGGGCAATCCAGAAGTCATACACAGGAGAATCAATGTGGTACAGAGTCAGGAAGAACAAGAATGGTCAGGGAAGCAGGAGGTCAGGCACGGGTCGGGCTGCACGGTACAAAATCAGAACGCCAAGAGACAGAAACCAAAATCCAAACCAAGTCATACACACCACAAACACAGAGACAGGCGAGAGGCACTTAGCAAAGGCAGGGTCGGACACACTCAAGTATGAAGTATAAATGACAGGGAAGGTTGCTCGCCTATGGCCATAAATACCCTCCCTGAGACCGAAGAGAGGCTCCAACCATTAACCCTTCGCTTGTCAGACCAAAATTCCAGATACCATGACATTAACCCTTTGCTTGTCAGACCAAAATTCCAGATACCAAGACAGTACCCCTCCCTCAACGGGGGGCCTCCGGACCCCCAGGTCTTCCTGGGTATCGAGCATGATATGCCCTGACCAGGCGATCTGCGTGTACTGATCTGGCCGGTACCCAGGAACGATCCTCCGGGCCATACCCTTTCCAATGGACGAGGTACTGCAAAGAGCCACGAACCCATAGAGATTGCACAATTTTTTGCACCTCGAACTCCATGTGGCCGTCCACCAATATCGGCGGTGGTAGAGGAGTACGTTCCTCTCTTACTGAACCTACAGGCTTAAGCAAGGACCTATGAAAAACGTTGTGCACCTTCAGGGAGGATGGGAGACGTAGCCGATAAGTTACCGGATTAATCACCTCCGTTATGACGTAGGGACCAATAAACTTGGGACCCAACTTTGCTGATGGCAATTTTAACATTATATTCCGTGTTGAGAGCCACACCTTGTCCCCACAATGCAAGTCCTGACCCGGACCCCTCTTTCTATCAGCAAAACGTTTGTACCTTCCCTGAGCCTTTTCAATACTTGCGCGAACCCTTGACCATAACCCACTGATCTGCCTAACCGAATCCTCTACCCCTGGACAATTTGAGTCCTACCGCGAAAACGCACCAAAATGAGGGTTCAATCCAAGATTAACAAAAAAAGGTGACCTACCGGTGGACTGGTTAATTCGGTTATTAAAGGCGAACTCCGCCAATGGTAATACATCACACCAGTCGTCTTGCAGTGTTGAGGTCAAACATCGAAGGATTTGTTCCAAAGACTGGTTGGTGCACTCCGTTTGGCCATTACTCTCCGGGTGGTAGGCTGAGGAAAGAGACAAACATATCCCCAACTTCCTACAGAACGCTTGCCAAAATTTCACTATAAATTGTGCCCCCCTATCCGAAACGATATTGATAGGTACCCCATGGAGACGAATGATTTGGGAAAGGAAGTGTTTAGAAAGGACCTCGGCAGACGGTAGTTTAGACATGGGTACGAAATGTGCCATTTTTGAAAACCTATCTACTACTACCCAAATAACGATATTACCCTTGGAGGGGGGGAGGTTGGTAATGAAATCCATGGACAAATGGGTCCATGGTCTTTCTGGAATTGGCAGCGGTACCAATTCCCCGGCCGGCCGGCAATGAGAGCTCTTAGAACGGGTGCACACCCCACAGGCCATGACATACCCCTTAATTTATGAACACATTGATGGCCACCAAAACATTCTCTTTACCGCCTCACAAGTGGCCGTAATACCTGGGTGGGCCCCCAACTTAGAATCGTGAAACTCTCGTAAGAGCTTGGACTGTAAGACCTGTGGTACAAACAATTTATTAGGCGGCTTGGCCCTTGGAGCTAAAGCTTGAGCCCCCACAATCTCCCGCTCCAACTTTGACGAAAGCTCGGCTATCACCACCCCGGGTTGAAGAATGGACGAGGGAGGATCGGGGGCAGAAAGAGGTTCGAAACTTCGTGACAATGCGTCCGCCTCCACGTTCTTAGAACCTGGCCGGAAAGTTATGGAGAACTGGAACAGTGAAAAAAAAAGTGACCACCGAGCCTGTCTAGGAGTCAACCTTTTTGCTGTGTTAATGTACTCTAAATTTTTATGGTCAGTGATAACCGTAATTGGATGTTCTGCCCCCTCCAAAAAATGCCTCCATTCTTCAAACGCTAGTTTTATAGCCAAGAGCTCTCTGTTCCCCGCATCATAATTTCTCTCTGCCGGAGAGAACTTCTTGGAAAAAAAAGCACAGGGTCTGAGATTAGTTAATGTAGCCGATCCTTGAGACAAAACAGCCCCCACCCCCACTTCGGACGCATCCACCTCTACCACAAACGGCTGTGACAGATTAGGCTGCACCAGAACTGGCGCGGACATAAAGCAATTCTTCAGACTCACAAAAGCTTGTTTGGCCGGAAGGGACCAATTCTTTGTATCGGCCCCCTTACATGTGAGATCGGTAATAGGTTTCACTATCTGAGAAAAACCCTTGATAAACCTCCGATAATAATTTGCAAACCCTAGAAAACGCTGCAGGCCCTTCAGGTCCTGGGGTTGGACCCAATCCGAAATGGCCTGCACCTTCTTGGGATCCATACGAAACCCCTGTGGGGAAATGATCAGCCCTAGAAAAGTTAACTCCTGCACAAAAAAGGTACACTTTTCTAATTTAACAAACAATTGGTTCTCCCTGAGTCTCTGGAGAACAATCTTAACATGAGATAGGTGAGACTGCTCGTCTGTGGAGAAAACCAAGATATCATCTAAATAAATGACAACAAAGCGGCCAATCAGGTCCGCAAAAATCACATTAATAAAATTCTGAAAAACGGCTGGTGCGTTGGCGAGACCGAATGGCATCACCAGATTCTCAAACAACCCTTCAGTAGTTAGAAATGCCGTTTTCCATTCATCCCCCTCTTTAATCCTGATAAGATTATAAGCCCCCCTAAGGTCTAGTTTGGAGAACCATTTTGCTCCCGAGAGCTGATTGCACAGATCGGGAATCAGCGGTAAAGGATAAGCATTTTTAACAGTAATTTTATTGAGTTCCCGAAAGTCGAGGCAGGGACGCAGGCCACCATCTTTCTTTTTAACAAAAAAGAACCCCGCTGCTATTGGAGAGACCGACGGTCTGATATGCCCTTTACGGAGACTTTCCTTTATATACTCTTTCATTGCCAAGCGTTCAGGCCCAGATAAATTAAACAGACGGGCTTTGGGTAATTTGGCCCCTGGGACTAAGTCACTGTTGCAATCAAAAGGCCTATGTGGGGGTAATGCCTCGGCCTCGCTTTCGGAGAACACATCCTCGAAGTCTTTCAGGCACTCCGGAATGCCCTCCAGACACACAGAAGACTCCAAGACAGTATTTTCAGGGGAAACACAACACACAGCTTTATAGGAACAGTCATCACATTTCAGACCCCATTTAACAATTACCCCCCTTTCCCAGTCAATTACCGGGTTGTGCCGCTGAAGCCACGGCATACCCAACACCAGCCCTTCAGGTAGATTATCCATAATGAAACATTTCATCTCCTCCGCATGAGAGGAGCCAACCTGTAACACAAAGGTATTGGTGGCATAATGAATCCCCGAACGGGTGAGAGGGGAGGAGTCAATTGCCACAATTTTCAACGGGGTCTCTAACCTGACTGTCCCTATCTTGGCCCTGGAGACGGTGCTGGCACTGACCAGGTTTAGAGAGGAACCGCAGTCCACCAAAGCTGTGGAAAAAAAACGACATTTGTCTACCAGCAGTTCAACATCAAGCAACAGCTTGGGGCATGAGGAAAAAGGTACCTGCGGGTCTGGGCAGCCTCCTCGATCACTACCCAGACCTAGTAGTTTCCCGACGGCTGGGAAGACGAGGGACAGGATGGACTGTCTCTCCTCCAATGTCCTGCTTCTCCACAATAAAAGCACAGCTGTTTATCGCGCCGGCGTCTCCTCTCTTTCTCTCTGATGGATGTGGCACCAATCTCCATGGGGATTGCACTTGCCCCAACTTCCTTGCTCCCAGTGAACAGAGGGGACTCAGATTGCATCACCCCTCTGGCCCTTAACCGTCGATCCATCCGAACTGCCTGTGTCATGGCATCTTCCAGGGTATCCGGAGGCGGATGCAGAGCTAGGGCGTCCTGAAGGCGTTCTGCTAAGCCCCTACGGAATAGACCGCGGAGAGCCGCATCGTCCCAGGTGATTTCCGCTGCCCACCGCCGAAACTCAGAACAATACCACTCTGCAGAGTGCCGACCCTGACGTGCGCTCATCACCATGTCTTCCGCCAGGCGTACTCTATCAGGCTCATCATAGATACGGCCCAAGGCCTCAAAAAATGCATCCACAGTCATACGTTCTGGTGCTGTGGGTGCTAGCGAAAATGCCCAGGCTTGTGGGGCACCTCGCAACAGGGAGATAACTACCCCACCCTCTGAAATTCTCCCCCGGATGAGCGAGGTCTCAGGGAGAAAAATAATTTACACCCCTCCCGGAACGCTCTGAAGTCCTTTTTGTCTCCAGAAAAGGAGTCAGGCAGTTTAACCGGGGATTCAGGGGACGTAAGGGATACATCCCTACTCTCGGAAGACATAGCCCCTTGCATAGTATTAACCAGCTGCTGCTGGGTATGAGCCATACTGCGCTGTTCAACACTCATCTTCTGGAACATTTGAGAGAGCTGCTTCACTTGCTCTGACAATGCCTGCATCGGGTCCATGACTGCAGCAGCCCCACCACACACTCACACACAGGTAGTAACAGAAGGAAGAGTGGGGGGGAGGAAAAAGTAATAAGGTCATTTATAATATCACGCTTACCCTTATCTGCAGGAGGGTAGCGTGACCGGTCAGCGGTCCCGGCGTCGGTGTAGGAACTCGGACCACGGGGCTGTCAGCAGCACAGGCTGGGAGGTCGCAGGACCTGTGGAGGGGGCGGAGTGCTTGTAGAAGCACTCAGAAGCTGTAGGACCTAGCACCACGTGACCTGTGACGTCAGAGGGGGCAGAGCTTATCGCAGGGACGCTGAAGTGACAGGCAGAGGACTCAGAGAGCCAGGAGTTTATACAGTAGCGATGGTCGGGCAATCCAGAAGTCATACACAGGAGAATCAATGCGGTACAGAGTCAGGAAGAACAAGAATGGTCAGGGAAGCAGGAGGTCAGGCACGGGTCGGGCTGCACGGTACAAAATCAGAACGCCAAGAGACAGAAACCAAAATCCAGACCAGGTCATACACACCACAAACACGG
The DNA here is from genome assembly GCF_039654945.1 of Dendrobates tinctorius. Lineage (NCBI taxonomy): Eukaryota > Metazoa > Chordata > Amphibia > Anura > Dendrobatidae > Dendrobates > Dendrobates tinctorius. The sequence continues at coordinate 11,800,461 of NW_027361866.1, forward strand.
AGACAGGCGAGAGGCACTTAGCAAAGGCAGGGTCGGACACACTCAAGTATGAAGTATAAACGACAGGGAAGGTTGCTCACCTGTGGCCATAAATACCCACCCTGAGACCGAAGAGAGGCTCCAACCATTAACCATTCGCTTGTCGGACCAAAATTCCATATACCATGACATTAACCCTTTGCTTGTCAGACCAAAATTCCAGATACCATGACAATACCCTTATGGGTCAAGGCCGTTAGGGGCTTGGTCACTGTGGAAAAATGAGGAACAAACTGTCAGTAATAATTAGCGAATCCGAGGAAACGCTGGATGGCCTTTATACCGACTGGGCAAGGCCACTTGAGTACCGCCGAAAGCTTCTCCGGATCCATCTTCAGACTGGAATCTGTGATTACATATCCCAAAAAGGGTAACGAAGTTTGCTCAAAAAGGCACTTTTCAATCTTTGCATAGAGATGATTCTCCCGAAGGCGGCGCAGAACCATGAGTACACTTCTCCGATGAGATGATAGGTCGGGAGAGAAGATGAGAATATCATCTAAATACACCACCACGCAGGAATACAGTAGATCCCGAAACACCTCATTCACGAATTCCTGAAACACAGCCAGAGCATTGCAGAGACCAAACGGCATGACTAAATATTCATAATGGCCATCACGGGTATTGACGGCAGTCTTCCACTCGTCCCCTGCGCGGATCCGGATTAAGTTGTAAGCACCCCACAGATCCAGCTTCATGAAGATCCGAGCCCATCTCAGCCGGTCAAAGAGTTCGGGGACAAGCGGAAGTGGATACCGATTCTTAACGGTGATATTATTCAGACCCCGGTAGTCAATACATGGTCGAAGCGATCCGTCTTTTTTCCGCACAAAGGGGGACGAGGATTTCCGGATGAAACCTTTGGCCAAGTGTTCCTGTATGTATTCTGTCATGGCCGTGGTCTCTACCAGGGATAGAGGATACGTTCTCCCTCTTGGAGGAGTAGCTCCGGGGATCAGGTCGATAGGGCAGTCATAGGTCCGATGCGGTGACAGGGAATCCGCTTCCTTTTTGCTGAACACATCGGCATATGCGTGATACGGTGCGGGAAGGCCCGGAATGTCAACTGGCTTAGACAGAGGACGAGGATGGACGATGGCCTGCAGGAAGCGTTCATGGCAGGAGTCACCCCAAACGCAGAATCTCCCCTGAGCGCCAGTTGATAACTGGCTCATGCAGTCTGAGCCAGGGTAATCCAAGGAGAACAGCATGGGATAAACGAGGCAGGACGTAAAAACTATTTTCTCGAGATGGAGTGCTCCAATTTGTAGGTCAACTTCGGCAGTGACCATGGTGACGAGCACAGGTAGTGGCTTGCCATCAACGGAGGAGATCGCGCGCGGGTCTTTTAGGATGACCACGGGAATCTGGAGTTTATCAACCTCTTCTTGACAAATGAAATTATGAAATTACCAGCCGCACCCGAGTCCACATACACCTCCACAGATCTACGCTCCCGACCTGTAATAATTAAAGCTGAAAGAGTAAGGGGCAGAGAGGAATTATGATCACCTAGGAAGACCTCCCTTACCTGGCCTAGGTGGAGGCATTTCCCAGTTTCTCAGGACAGGTGCGAACAAAGTGTTTGGCTCCGCCGCAGTACAGACAGAGACCACTCATCATCCTTTCCCTGCGCCACTGTTCAGATAACCTGATATGATCTACCTGCATGGGCTCGGGTGTGCCACTAGGGACGGGTGCAGAGAACCATGGTATAGGAGCTTGATACAACCTAAAGGGCCTTCTCTCCCTAGCTGACTCTCGAGCGCATTCCAGAAAGCGAAGATCTATGCGAGTCGCCAGGGATATGAGATCTTACAGGGTGGTGGGGGTATCTCGTCCGGCAAGCTTATCCTTGATCTTGCTAGAGAGACCTCTCCAAAAGGCACCTACCAGGGCCTCATTATTCCATCCCAGCTCAGAGGAGAGAGTCCGAAAGCAGATGGCGTACTGCCCTACAGTAAGGGGACCCTGACGGAGGTTAAAAAGGGCCTCCGTAGTGGAAGCTTAGCGCCCGGGTTCATCAAATACCTTGCGGAATGTTTCAAAAAAACTCAGGATACTGGAAACCACGGGGTCATCCCTCTCCCATAAAGGATTCACCCAAGCCAGCACCTCTCCCTCGAGATGGGACACTATGAACGCCACTTTGGCGCGATCTGTGGGGTATTGATGGGGCAGAAACTCAAAGTGCAATCTGCACTGGTTTAAAAAACCCCTACATAACTTAGGGTCCCCGCTATACCTGGGAGGCTTTCCCAGGCGAGGGGGCGGAGATGAAACAGCATCCCGGGCTTGGGTCGAAGCAGCCGCAGAGGACTGCAATGCAAGCAGTCGATCGTCAACGGACGCCATATAACCCAAAATGTGAGATTGAGCATCACGCTGCTGCGTGAGCTCCTGCTGGAGGCTGGCTAAGAGAGGAACATGCCCTGGGTCAGTGGTTTGCAGGGCGGAGAGCCGGGTGTCCATGGATTTCATGAAGGACATTATCTGGGTCTGATTCTCTCTTAAGAAAAGCAGTTCCTTCTGTGTAGCAGCCGCGGCACCGGCGTGGTCCATGGCCTGGTGATACTGTGATGTTTAGGAGCAGGCTACGTCCAAGAGTTGACCCTCTGGATCGCGGATCTGGAGCCCCTGGGCCGAGCACGCCAGGTGAAGACCGACCCCTATACAGGGATCGTTTGGGACAGGACCACAGGGGACAGAAGCGCGACAGCCGGTACCAAGAGGGATGGCTCGAAGGACAATAAGGCTATGGAAGACTGGAAGACAGACAGAACGTAGGGAACTAGAGCAGGGGTTCCTGGGCAGGGAAGGAGAAACAATAGAGGCAGCAAGAGAAGGTACGGAGAGCGAAGGAAGTCAGATGAGGAAATCCCAAGGGCAGGAATGACAACGGACAGACAGAGGACGGAGAACTCAGTGAGGCCAGGAGACAGGCGGGGAGGCTCATACACAGCCGACAGACAGGGAAGACCCTTGGAGGAACGCCCAGACAAAATGAGGCAGAGGCAGGCAAGGAGGACGGCAATGGAACAGAGACAGAGGCGGACCAGACGGGAGACAAGAAATACACAAGAAATGAGGACTACAGTGGAACTGTAGCGGCCAGAATGGTGCAGGGGTACCACACGATCACCAGGCATATTCCCCTTAAGGAAGATGCCTGAAATACCTTAAGCCAGGAAGTGACACAGTCGGCCCTGCCCCTCAGCGACGCCCCCCTCCATGTGAAGAGAGAGGTCAGGCGCGCACGCGGTGTAGGAGAGGCTCACGGGACCGCAGCAGGAGGGAAGCCAGGACGGGAGCGCGCGAATGAAGGAGGGCAGGTGAGGAGGGGCTGCGGCGGGTGCCGCCGCTGAAGGAACATCGGCGGCTACGGCTGCAGATGTTACACTTTAACTACTGCAATAAAGAAATAGTCTGGATTAAGGATAGTCTTTCATTTTTTTAACTGAAACACGATAGATTAGTTTGTAGTAATGCAAAATGCAATCTCAATGTAAAGGCTCTTGGCTTTCTGACACTTGATGTTTGCAAATTGTCTGCAAATAAAGATTTGAAAATATGATAGAATGGTGAAGTAAATGCTTACCATCCATTTGGAGTATTAACCGAATTCTACAATGTCTACCATGGATTCCAAGAGTCCAGAAAATGCTTCCAGATCTGGATTGCTCTGACCTTCAAAAAAAGCAAAATCAAAATATGTATCAATAATCACAGAGTAGATTAGATCCAAATAATGAAATGAAATGAAATAATAAAGTTGCTCCACTTACTTTGATATGGCGTTTGCAAAAAAACATAAATAAAAGCCACACATCTTCAATGTTCTTCTAATATAATCCTTTCTTGATGGAAGGATCAAAATGTCATCAAAATCGTATAATTTAAAGTTTCCATTTGTCAAAGATGCTCATGCAATAAGCAAAAGGCCATTGTTCTATGCATGCACTTCATTTTACCACAATGCAGTAAAACGAATCGTAAGACAAGAGCTTTTGCTGCTTTTGTAAATGTGAAATGTGTGGGTATTGCAAAGGCTCTTGGCTTTTTGACACTTGATGATTGCAAACTGTCTGCAACTAATGCTTTGAAAATGTGATAGAACGATGAAATAAATGCTTACCATCCAGTTGGAGTATTAGCCGAATTCTACAATGTCTACCCTGGATTGCAAGGGTCCAGAAAATGCTTCCAGTTCTGGATTGTTCTGACCTACAAAAAAAGCAAAACAAAAAAAAGTATCAATTATCACAGAGTATATTAGATCAAAATAATGAAATTAAATAATAAAATTGTATCACTTACTTTAATATGGCGTTTTGCAAAAAAAGATAAATAAAAGCCACACATCTTCAATGTTCTCCTGATATAATCCTTTCTTGATGGAAGGACCAAAATGTCCTCACAATCGTATAATTTAAAGTTTCCTTTTGTCAAAAATGCTCATGCAATGAGCAAAAGGCCGTAGTTCTGTGCATGCACATCATTTCACCACAATGCAGTAAAACCAATCGTAAGACAAGAGCTTTTACTGCATTTGTCAATGTGAAATGTGTGGGTATTGTACAGGAACAATTAAGCAGTTAAACATAACTTCTTTCCTTAATTTGCCAGTGGATTACATACAACAGTGATTTCAAAGAGGTAAAATCCAGGATCCGGTCCGATACTTTGCTTTTCAAACTAAAATACAACTGTTTAACTTGTAGTAATAAAAATGCAATCTCAATGTAAAGCCTCTCAGCTTTCTGACACTTGATGATTGCACATAGCCTACATTCAAAGCTTTCGACATTTAAGTGAATGGCGGACTAAATACCAGAAAATTGGAGTGTGACGTGAATACTAAAATGTCTTCCATGGCTCCCAAGAGTCCAGAGAGGGCTTCCAGATAAACCAATTTCTTACCTATACAAAACAAAACAAAAATGTCAACTAGGACAAACAGAAAAGGAATAATGCAACAATTAAAATGCTGAAATTGCTCTATTTACCTTAATTTAGTGTTTTCCTAAAATTGATGAATAAAGGCCTTCTATGTTCTTCAAGGTTCTCCTAATGAAATCCATTCTTGATAGAAAATCCAAAATGTCCTCAAGATGCAACATTTAGCTGACAACACTATTTTAACGATGGTAGAAGCATCCTACTGTTCTTCTAAAAAGTGCCTGAATCATGCCATGGCCCATACAATAAGCAAGTAGTTTACACCCCAAGCTCTATGTATGCACATCATTTCACAATAACGTAGTAAAATCGAGTCTTTGACAAGAGATCTTCCTGCATTTGTCATTGTAAAATGTGTGGGTATTGCATAGGAACAACAAGCAGTTGAACATAACTTCTTACCATAATTTACCTGTACATATTACAATGATTTCAAAGAAGTAAATTCCAGAATCCGGTACGGTCCTTTGCTTTTACATCTAAAATGCAACTGTTTAACTTGTAGTAATAAAAATGCAATCTCAATGTAAAGCCTCTCAGCTTTCTGACACTTGATGATTGCACATGGCCTACATTCAAAGCTTTTGACATTTAAGTAAATGGCAAACTAAATACCAGAAAATTGGAGTATGACGTAAATTCTAAAATGTCTTCCATGGCTCCCAAGAGTCCAGAAAGGGCTTCCAGATAAACCATTTTCTTACCTATACAAAACAAAAATGTCAGCTAGGACAAATGGAAAAGAAAGAATGCAACAAATGAAATGTTGAAATTGTTCTATTTACCTTCAATTAGTGTTTTCCTAAAATTGATGAATAAAGGCCTTCTTGTTCTTCAAGGTTCTCCTAATGGAAACCATTCTTGATAGAAGGTCCAAAATGTCCTCAAGATGCAACATTTAGCTGATGATACTTTGTCAACGATGGTAGAAACATAATACCGTTCTACTAAAAAGTGCATGAATCATGCCATGACCCATAGAATACTCAGGTAGTTTACACCCTAAGCGCTGTGTATGCACATTATTTCACAACAATGTAGTAAAATTGAGTCTTTGACAAGAGCTTTTACTGTATTTATCATTGTGAAATTTCTGTGTATGGCACAGGAACAACCAAGCAGTTGAACACAAATTTCTCACCGTAATTGGCCTGAAGAAAACATACTTTAGCTACTGTAATAAAGAAATCATATGGATTAAGGATGGTCTTTCCTTTTTTTTTAACTGAAACACAATAGAATAGTTTGTAGTAATGCAAAATCCTATCTCAATGTAAAGGCTCTTGGCTTTCTGACACTTGATGATTGTAAATTGTCTGCGAATAAAGCTTTGAAAATATGATAGAAAGGTGAAGTAAATGCTTACCATCCATTTGGAGTATTAACCAAATTCGACAATGTCTACCATGGATTCCAAGGGTCCAAAAATGATTCCAAATATAGATTGTTCTGACCTTCAAAGAAAGCAAAACCAAAAAATGTATCAATTAGCACAGAGTAGATTAGATCCAAATAATGAAATGAAATAATAAAGTTGCTCCACTTACTTTGATATGGTGTTTTGCAAAAAAACATAAATAAAAGCCACACATCTTCAATGTTCTTCTGATATAATTTAAAGTTTCCATTTGTCAAAGATGCTCATGCAATGAGCAAAAGGCCATAGATCTGAGCATGCACATCATTTTACCAAAATGCAGTAAAACCAATCGGAAGACAAGAGCTTTTACTGCATTTGTCAATGTGAAATGTGTGGGTATTGCACAGGAACAAAAAAGCAGTTAAACATAACTTCTTACCAGAATTTGCTTGTGGATTACATACTACAGTGATTTCAAAGAGGTGAAATCCAGCATCCGGTACGGTCCTTTGCTTTTCAAACTAAAATACAACTGTTTAACTTGTAGTAATAAAAATGCAATCTCAATGTAAAGCCTCTCAGCTTTCTGACACTTGATGATTGCACATGGCCTACATTCAAAGCTTTTGACATTTAAGTGAATGGCGGACTAAATACCAGAAAATTGGAGTGTGACGTGAATTCTAAAATGTGTTCCATGGCTCCCAAGAGTCCAGAGAGGGCTTCCAGATAAACGATTTTCTTACCTATACAAAACAAAAATGTCAACTAGGACAAACGGAAAAGGAATAATGCAACAATTAAAATGCTGAAATTGTTCTATTTACCTTAATTTAGTGTTTTCCTAAAATTGATGAATAAAGGCCTTCTATGTTCTTCAAGGTTCTCCTAATGGAATCCATTCTTGATAGAAAATCCAAAATGTCCTCAAGATGCAACATTTAGCTGACACCACTATTTTAACGATGGTAGAAACGTCCTACTCTTCTTCTAAAAAGTGCCTGAATCATGCCATGGCCCATACAATACGCAAGTAGTTTACACCCCAAGCTCTATGTATGCACATCATTTCACAACAATGTAGTAAAAGCGAGTCTTTGAGAAGAGCTCTTACTGCATTTGTCATTGTAAAATGTGTGGGTATTGCATAGGAACAAAAAGAAGCTGAACATAACTTCTCACCATAATTTACCTGTACATATTACAATGATTTCAAAGAAGTAAATTCCAGAATCCGGTACGGTCCTTTGCTTTTCCATCTAAAATACAACTGTTTAACTTGTAGTAATAAAAATGCAATCTCAATGTAATGCCTCTCAGCTTTCTGACACTTGATGATTTCACATGGCCTACATTCAAAGCTTTTGACATTTAAGTAAATGGCAAACTAAATACCAGAAAATTGGAGTATGACGTAAATTCTAAAATGTCTTCCATGGCTCCCAAGAGTCCAGAGAGGGCTTCCAGATAAACGATTTTCTTACCTATACAAAACAAAAATGTCAACTAGGACAAACGGAAAAGGAATAATGCAACAATTAAAATGCTGAAATTGTTCTATTTACCTTAATTTAGTGTTTTCCTAAAATTGATGAATAAAGGCCTTCTATGTTCTTCAAGGTTCTCCTAATGGAATCCATTCTTGATAGAAAATCCAAAATGTCCTCAAGATGCAACATTTAGCTGACACCACTATTTTAACGATGGTAGAAACGTCCTACTCTTCTTCTAAAAAGTGCCTGAATCATGCCATGGCCCATACAATACGCAAGTAGTTTACACCCCAAGCTCTATGTATGCACATCATTTCACAACAATGTAGTAAAAGCGAGTCTTTGAGAAGAGCTCTTACTGCATTTGTCATTGTAAAATGTGTGGGTATTGCATAGGAACAAAAAGAAGCTGAACATAACTTCTCACCATAATTTACCTGTACATATTACAATGATTTCAAAGAAGTAAATTCCAGAATCCGGTACGGTCCTTTGCTTTTCCATCTAAAATACAACTGTTTAACTTGTAGTAATAAAAATGCAATCTCAATGTAATGCCTCTCAGCTTTCTGACACTTGATGATTTCACATGGCCTACATTCAAAGCTTTTGACATTTAAGTAAATGGCAAACTAAATACCAGAAAATTGGAGTATGACGTAAATTCTAAAATGTCTTCCATGGCTCCCAAGAGTCCAGAAAGGGCTTCCAGATAAACCATTTTCTTACCTATACAAAACAAAAATGTCAGCTAGGACAAATGGAAAAGAAAGAATGCAACAAATGAAATGTTGAAATTGTTCTATTTACCTTCAATTAGTGTTTTCCTAAAATTGATGAATAAAGGCCTTCTTGTTCTTCAAGGTTCTCCTAATGGAAACCATTCTTGATAGAAGGTCCAAAATGTCCTCAAGATGCAACATTTAGCTGATGCTACTTTGTCAACGATGGTAGAAACATAATACCGTTCTACTAAAAAGTGCATGAATCATGCCATGACCCATAGAATACTCAGGTAGTTTACACCCTAAGCGCTGAGTATGCACATTATTTCACAACAATGTAGTAAAATCGAGTCTTTGACAAGAGGTTTTACTGTATTTATCATTGTGAAATTTCTGTGTATGGCACAGGAACAACCAAGCAGTTGAACACAAATTTCTCACCGTAATTGGCCTGAAGAAAACATATTAGCTACTGTAATAAAGAAATTATATGAATTAAGGATGGTCTTTCCTTTTTTTTAACTGAAACACAATAGAATAGTTTGTAGTAATGCAAAATCCTATCTCAATGTAAAGGCTCTTGGCTTTCTGACACTTGATGATTGTAAATTGTCTGCGAATAAAGCTTTGAAAATATGATAGAAAGGTGAAGTAAATGCTTACCATCCATTTTGAGTATTAACCAAATTCGACAATGTCTACCATGGATTCCAATTGTCCAAAAAATGATTCCAAATATGGATTGTTCTGACCTTCAAAAAAAAGCAAAACCAAAAAATGTATCAATTAGCACAGAGTAGATTAGATCCAAATAATGAAATGAAATAATAAAGTTGCTCCACTTACTTTGATATGGTGTTTTGCAAAAAAAATAAATAAAAGCCACACATCTTCAATGTTCTTCTGATATAATTTAAAGTTTCCATTTGTCAAAGATGCTCATGCAATGAGCAAAAGGCCATAGTTCTGAGCATGCACATCATTTTACCAAAATGCAGTAAAACCAATCGTAATACAAGAGCTTTTACTGCATTTGTCAATGTGAAATGTGTGGGTATTGCACAGGAACAAAAAAGCAGTTAAACATAACTTCTTACCAGAATTTGCTTGTGGATTACACACTACAGTGATTTCAAAGAGGTGAAATCCAGCATCCGGTATGGTCCTTTGCTTTTCAAACTAAAATACAACTGTTTAACTTGTAGTAATAAAAATGCAACCTCAATGTAAAGCCTCTCAGCTTTCTGACACTTGATGATTGCACATAGCCTACATTCAAAGCTTTCGACATTTAAGTGAATGGCGGACTAAATACCAGAAAATTGGAGTGTGACGTGAATTCTAAAATGTCTTCCATGGCTCCCAAGAGTCCAGAGAGGGCTTCCAGATAAACCATTTTCTTACCTATACAAAACAAAAATGTCAACTAGGACAAACGGAAAAGGAATAATGCAACAATTAAAATGCTGAAATTGTTCTATTTACCTTAATTTAGAGTTTTCCTAAAATTGATGAATAAAGGCCTTCTATGTTCTTCAAGGTTCTCCTAATGGAATGCATTCTTGATAGAAAATCCAAAATGTCCTCAAGATGCAACATTTAACTGACACCATTATTTTAACGATGGTAGAAACGTCCTACTGTTCTTCTAAAAAGTGCCTGAATCATGCCATGGCCCATACAATACGCAAGTAGTTTACACCCCAAGCTCTATGTATGCACATCATTTCACAACAATGTAGTAAAATCGAGTCTTTGACAAGAGCTCTTACTGCATTTGTCATTGTAAAATGTGTGGGTATTGCATAGGAACAAAAAGAAGCTGAACATAACTTCTTACCATAATTTACCTGTACATATTACAATGATTTCAAAGAAGTAAATTCCAGAATCCGGTACGGTCCTGTGCTTTTCCATCTAAAATACAACTGTTTAACTTGTAGTAATAAAAATGCAATCTCAATGTAATGCCTCTCAGATTTCTGACACTTGATGATTGCACATGGCCTACATTCAAAGCTTTTGACATTTAAGTAAATGGCAAACTAAATACCAGAAAATTGGAGTATGACGTAAATTCTAAAATGTCTTCCATTGCTCCCAAGAGTCCAGAAAGGGCTTCCAGATAAACCATTTTCTTACCTATACAAAACAAAAATGTCAGCTAGGACAAATGGAAAAGAAAGAATGCAACAAATGAAATGTTGAAATTGTTCTATTTACCTTCAATTAGTGTTTTCCTAAAATTGATGAATAAAGACCTTCTTGTTTTTCAAGGTTCTCCTAATGGAAACCATTCTTGATAGAAGGTCCAAAATGTCCTCAAGATGCAACATTTAGCTGATGCTACTTTGTCAATGATGGTAGAAACATAATACCATTCTACTAAAAAGTGCATGAATCATGCCATGACCCATAGAATACTCAAGTAGTTTACACCCTAAGCGCTGTGTATGCACATTATTTCACAACAATGTAGTAAAATCGAGTCTTTGACAAGAGCTTTTACTGTATTTATCATTGTGAAATTTTTGTGTATGGCACAGGAACAACCAAGCAGTTGAACACAAATTTCTCACCGTAATTGGCCTGAAGAAAACATACTTTAGCTACTGTAATAAAGAAATCATATGGATTAAGGATGGTCTTTCCTTTTTTTTAACTGAAACACAATAGAATAGTTTGTAGTAATGCAAAATCCTATCTCAATGTAAAGGCTCTTGGCTTTCTGACACTTGATGATTGTAAATTGTCTGCGAATAAAGCTTTGAAAATATGATAGAAAGGTGAAGTAAATGCTTACCATCCATTTGGAGTATTAACCAAATTCGACAATGTCTACCATGGATTCCAAGGGTCCAAAAAATGATTCCAAATATCGATTGTTCTGACCTTCAAAGAAAGCAAAACCAAAAAATGTATCAATTAGCACAGAGTAGATTAGATCCAAATAATGAAATGAAATAATAAAGTTGCTCCACTTACTTTGATATGGTGTTTTGCAAAAAAACATAAATAAAAGCCAAACATCTTCAATGTTCTTCTGATATAATTTAAAGTTTCCATTTGTCAAAGATGCTCATTCAATGAGCAAAAGGCCATAGTTCTGAGCATGCACATCATTTTACCAAAATGCAGTAAAACCAATCGTAAGACAAGAGCTTTTACTGCATTTGTCAATGTGAAATGTGTGGGTATTGCACAGGAACAAAAAAGCAGTTAAACATAACTTCTTACCAGAATTTGCTTGTGGATTACATACTATAGTGATTTCAAAGAGGTGAAATCCAGCATCCGGTATGGTCCTTTGCTTTTCAAACTAAAATACAACTGTTTAACTTATCGTAATAAAAATGCAACCTCAATGTAAAGCCTCTCAGCTTTCTGACACTTGATGATTGCACATAGCCTACATTCAAAGCTTTCGACATTTAAGTGAATGGCGGACTAAATACCAGAAAATTGGAGTGTGACGTGAATTCTAAAATGTCTTCCATGGCTCCCAAGAGTCCAGAGAGGGCTTCCAGATAAACCATTTTCTTAACTATACAAAACAAAAATGTCAACTAGGACAAACGGAAAAGGAATAATGCAACAATTAAAATGCTGAAATTGTTCTATTTACCTTAATTTAGTGTTTTCCTAAAATTGATGAATAAAGGCCTTCTATGTTCTTCAAGGTTCTCCTAATGGAATCCATTCTTGATAGAAAATCCAAAATGTCCTCAAGATGCCACATTTAGCTGACACCACTATTTTAGCGATGGTAGAAACGTCCTACTGTTCTTCTAAAAAGTGCCTGAATCATGCCATAGCCCATACAATACGCAAGTAGTTTACACCCCAAGCTCTATGTATGCACATCATTTCACAACAATGTAGTAAAAGCGAGTCTTTGACAAGAGCTCTTACTGCATTTGTCATTGTAAAATGTGTGGGTATTGCATAGGAACAAAAAGAAGCTGAACATAACTTCTTACCATAATTTACCTGTACATATTACAATGATTTCAAAGAAGTAAATTCCAGAATCCGGTACGGTCCTTTGCTTTTCCATCTAAAATACAACTGTTTAACTTGCAGTAATAAAAATGCAATCTCAATGTAATGCCTCTCAGATTTCTGACACTTGATGATTGCACATGGCCTACATTCAAAGCTTTTGACATTTAAGTAAATGGCAAACTAAATACCAGAAAATTGGAGTATGACGTAAATTCTAAAATGTCTTCCATGGCTCCCAAGAGTCCAGAAAGGGCTTCCAGATAAACCATTTTCTTACCTATACAAAACAAAAATGTCAGCTAGGACAAATGGAAAAGAAAGAATGCAACAAATGAAATGTTGAAATTGTTCTATTTACCTTCAATTAGTGTTTTCCTAAAATTGATGAATAAAGGCCTTCTTGTTCTTCAAGGTTCTCCTAATGGAAACCATTCTTGATAGAAGGTCCAAAATGTCCTCAAGATGCAACATTTAGCTGATGCTACTTTGTCAACGATGGTAGAAACATAATACCGTTCTACTAAAAAGTGCATGAATCATGCCATGACCCATAGAATACTCAGGTAGTTTACACCCTAAGCGCTGTGTATGCACATTATTTCACAACAATGTAGTAAAATCGAGTCTTTGACAAGAGCTTTTACTGTATTTATCATTGTGAAATTTCTGTGTATGGCACAGGAACAACCAAGCAGTTGAACACAAATTTCTCACCGTAATTGGCCTGAAGAAAACATACTTTAGCTACTGTAATAAAGAAATCATATGGATTAAGGATGGTCTTTCCTTTTTTTTAACTGAAACACAATAGAATAGTTTGTAGTAATGCAAAATCCTATCTCAATGTAAAGGCTCTTGGCTTTCTGACACTTGATGATTGTAAATTGTCTGCGAATAAAGCTTTGAAAATATGATAGAAAGGTGAAGTAAATGCTTACCATCCATTTGGAGTATTAACCAAATTCGACAATGTCTACCATGGATTCCAAGGGTCCAAAAAATGATTCCAAATATGGATTGTTCTGACCTTCAAAGAAAGCAAAACCAAAAAATGTATCAATTAGCACAGAGTAGATTAGATCCAAATAATGAAATGAAATAATAAAGTTGCTCCACTTACTTTGATATGGTGTTTTGCAAAAAAACATAAATAAAAGCCACACATCTTCAATGTTCTTCTGATATAATTTAAAGTTTCCATTTGTCAAAGATGCTCATGCAATGAGCAAAAGGCCATAGTTCTGAGCATGCACATCATTTTACCAAAATGCAGTAAAACCAATCATAAGACAAGAGCTTTTACTGCATTTGTCAATGTGAAATGTGTGGGTATTGCACAGGAACAAAAAAGCAGTTAAACATAACTTCTTACCAGAATTTGCTTGTGGATTACATACTACAGTGATTTCAAAGAGGTGAAATCCAGCATCCGGTACGGTCCTTTGCTTTTCAAACTAAAATACAACTGTTTAACTTGTAGTAATAAAAATGCAACCTCAATGTAAAGCCTCTCAGCTTTCTGACACTTGATGATTGCACATAGCCTACATTCAAAGCTTTCGACATTTAAGTGAATGGCGGACTAAATACCAGAAAATTGCAGTGTGACGTGAATTCTAAAATGTCTTCCATGGCTCCCAAGAGTCCAGAGAGGGCTTCCAGATAAACCATTTTCTTACCTATACAAAACAAAAATGTCAACTAGGACAAACGGAAAAGGAATAATGCAACAATTAAAATGCTGAAATTGTTCTATTTACCTTAATTTAGTGTTTTCCTAAAATTGATGAATAAAGGCCTTCTATGTTCTTCAAGGTTCTCCTAATGGAATCCATTCTTGATAGAAAATCCAAAATGTCCTCAAGATGCCACATTTAGTTGACACCACTATTTTAACGATGGTAGAAACGTCCTACTGTTCTTCTAAAAAGTGCCTGAATCATGCCATGGCCCATACAATACGCAAGTAGTTTACACCCCAAGCTCTATGTATGCACATCATTTCACAACAATGTAGTAAAAGCGAGTCTTTGACAAGAGCTCTTACTGCATTTGTCATTGTAAAATGTGTGGGTATTGCATAGGAACAAAAAGAAGCTGAACATAACTTCTTACCATAATTTACCTGTACATATTACAATGATTTCAAAGAAGTAAATTCCAGAATCCGGTACGGTCCTTTGCTTTTCCATCTAAAATACAACTGTTTTACTTGTAGTAATAAAAATGCAATCTCAATGTAATGCCTCTCAGATTTCTGACACTTGATGATTGCACATGGCCTACATTCAAAGCTTTTGACATTTAAGTAAATGGCAAACTAAATACCAGAAAATTGGAGTATGACGTAAATTCTAAAATGTCTTCCATGGCTCCCAAGAGTCCAGAAAGGGCTTCCAGATAAACCATTTTCTTACCTATACAAAACAAAAATGTCAGCTAGGACAAATGGAAAAGAAAGAATGCAACAAATGAAATGTTGAAATTGTTCTATTTACCTTCAATTAGTGTTTTCCTAAAATTGATGAATAAAGGCCTTCTTGTTCTTCAAGGTTCTCCTAACGGAAACCATTCTTGATAGAAGGTCCAAAATGTCCTCAAGATGCAACATTTAGCTGATGCTACTTTGTCAACGATGGTAGAAACATAATACCGTTCTACTAAAAAGTGCATGAATCATGCCATGACCCATAGAATACTCAGGTAGTTTACACCCTAAGCGCTGTGTATGCACATTATTTCACAACAATGTAGTAAAATCGAGTCTTTGACAAGAGCTTTTACTGTATTTATCATTATGAAATTTCTGTGTATGGCACAGGAACAACCAAGCAGTTGAACACAAATTTCTCACCGTAATTGGCCTGAAGAAAACATACTTTAGCTACTGTAATAAAGAAATCATATGGATTAAGGATGGTCTTTCCCTTTTTTTTTAACTGAAACACAATAGAATAGTTTGTAGTAATGCAAAATCCTATCTCAATGTAAAGACTCTTGGCTTTCTGACACTTGATGATTGTAAATTGTCTGCGAATAAAGCTTTGAAAATATGATAGAAAGGTGAAGTAAATGCTTACCATCCATTTGGAGTATTAACCAAATTCGACAATGTCTACCATGGATTCCAAGGGTCCAAAAAATGATTCCAAATATGGATTGTTCTGACCTTCAAAGAAAGCAAAACCAAAAAATGTATCAATTAGCACAGAGTAGATTAGATCCAAATAATGAAATGAAATAATAAAGTTGCTCCACTTACTTTGATATGGTGTTTTGCAAAAAAACATAAATAAAAGCCACACATCTTCAATGTTCTTCTGATATAATTTAAAGTTTCCATTTGTCAAAGATGCTCATGCAATGAGCAAAAGGCCATAGTTCTGAGCATGCACATCATTTTACCAAAATGCAGTAAAACCAATCATAAGACAAGAGCTTTTACTTCATTTGTCAATGTGAAATGTGTGGGTATTGCACAGGAACAAAAAAGCAGTTAAACATAACTTCTTACCAGAATTTGCTTGTGGATTACATACTACAGTGATTTCAAAGAGGTGAAATCCAGCATCCGGTACGGTCCTTTGCTTTTCAAACTAAAATACAACTGTTTAACTTGTAGTAATAAAAATGCAACCTCAATGTAAAGCCTCTCAGCTTTCTGACACTTGATGATTGCACATAGCCTACATTCAAAGCTTTCGACATTTAAGTGAATGGCGGACTAAATACCAGAAAATTGGAGTGTGACGTGAATTCTAAAATGTCTTCCATGGCTCCCAAGAGTCCAGAGAGGGCTTCCAGATAAACCATTTTCTTACCTATACAAAACAAAATTGTCAACTAGGACAAACGGAAAAGGAATAATGCAACAATTAAAATGCTGAAATTGTTCTATTTACCTTAATTTAGTGTTTTCCTAAAATTGATGAATAAAGGCCTTCTATGTTCTTCAAGGTTCTCCTAATGGAATCCTTTCTTGATAGAAAATCCAAAATGTCCTCAAGATGCCACATTTAGCTGACACCACTATTTTAACGATGGTAGAAACGTCCTACTGTTCTTTTAAAAAGTGCCTGAATCATGCCATGGCCCATACAATACGCAAGTAGTTTACACCCCAAGCTCTATGTATGCACATCATTTCACAACAATGAAGTAAAAGCGAGTCTTTGACAAGAGCTCTTACTGCATTTGTCATTGTAAAATGTGTGGGTATTGCATAGGAACAAAAAGAAGCTGAACATAACTTCTTACCATAATTTACCTGTACATATTACAATGATTTCAAAGAAGTAAATTCCAGAATCCGGTATGGTCCTTTGCTTTTCCATCTAAAATACAACTGTTTAACTTGTAGTAATAAAAATGCAATCTCAATGTAATGCCTCTCAGCTTTCTGACACTTGATGATTGCACATGGCCTACATTCAAAGCTTTTGACATTTACGTAAATGGCAAACTAAATACCAGAAAATTGGAGTATGATGTAAATTCTAAAATGTCTTCCATGGCTCCCAAGAGTCCAGAAAGGGCTTCCAGATAAACCATTTTCTTACCTATACAAAACAAAAATGTCAGCTAGGACAAATGGAAAAGAAAGAATGCAACAAATGAAATGTTGAAATTGTTCTATTTACCTTCAATTAGTGTTTTCCTAAAATTGATGAATAAAGGCCTTCTTGTTCTTCAAGGTTCTCCTAATGGAAACCATTCTTGATAGAAGGTCCAAAATGTCCTCAAGATGCAACATTTAGCTGATGCTACTTTGTCAATGATGGTAGAAACATAATACCGTTCTACTAAAAAGTGCATGAATCATGCCATGACCCATAGAATACTCAGGTAGTTTACACCCTAAGCGCTGTGTATGCACATTATTTCACAACAATGTAGTAAAATCGAGTCTTTGACAAGAGCTTTTACTGTATTTATCATTGTGAAATTTCTGTGTATGGCACCGGAACAACCAAGCAGTTGAACACAAATTTCTCACCGTAATTGGCCTGAAGAAAACATACTTTAGCTACTGTAATAAAGAAATTATATGAATTAAGGATGGTCTTTCCTTTTTTTTAACTGAAACACAATAGAATAGTTTGTAGTAATGCAAAATCCTATCTCAATGTAAAGGCTCTTGGCTTTCTGACACTTGATGATTGTAAATTGTCTGCGAATAAAGCTTTGAAAATATGATAGAAAGGTGAAGTAAATGCTTACCATCCATTTTGAGTATTAACCAAATTCGACAATGTCTACCATGGATTCCAATTGTCCAAAAAATGATTCCAAATATGGATTGTTCTGACCTTCAAAAAAAAGCAAAACCAAAAAATGTATCAATTAGCACAGAGTAGATTAGATCCAAATAATGAAATGAAATAATAAAGTTGCTCCACTTACTTTGATATGGTGTTTTGCAAAAAAAATAAATAAAAGCCACACATCTTCAATGTTCTTCTGATATAATTTAAAGTTTCCATTTGTCAAAGATGCTCATTCAATGAGCAAAAGGCCATAGTTCTGAGCATGCACATCATTTTACCAAAATGCAGTAAAACCAATCGTAATACAAGAGCTTTTACTGCATTTGTCAATGTGAAATGTGTGGGTATTGCACAGGAACAAAAAAGCAGTTAAACATAACTTCTTACCAGAATTTGCTTGTGGATTACACACTACAGTGATTTCAAAGAGGTGAAATCCAGCATCCGGTACGGTCCTTTGCTTTTCAAACTAAAATACAACTGTTTAACTTGTAGTAATAAAAATGCAACCTCAATGTAAAGCCTCTCAGCTTTCTGACACTTGATGATTGCACATAGCCTACATTCAAAGCTTTCAACATTTAAGTGAATGGCGGACTAAATACCAGAAAATTGGAGTGTGACGTGAATTCTAAAATGTCTTCCATGGCTCCCAAGAGTCCAGAGAGGGCTTCCAGATAAACCATTTTCTTACCTATACAAAACAAAAATGTCAACTAGGACAAACGGAAAAGGAATAATGCAACAATTAAAATGCTGAAATTGTTCTATTTACCTTAATTTAGAGTTTTCCTAAAATTGATGAATAAAGGCCTTCTATGTTCTTCAAGGTTCTCCTAATGGAATGCATTCTTGATAGAAAATCCAAAATGTCCTCAAGATGCAACATTTAGCTGACACCATTATTTTAACGATGGTAGAAACGTCCTACTGTTCTTCTAAAAAGTGCCTGAATCATGCCATGGCCCATACAATACGCAAGTAGTTTACACCCCAAGCTCTATGTATGCACATCATTTCACAACAATGTAGTAAAATCGAGTCTTTGACAAGAGCTCTTACTGCATTTGTCATTGTAAAATGTGTGGGTATTGCATAGGAACAAAAAGAAGCTGAACATAACTTCTTACCATAATTTACCTGTACATATTACAATGATTTCAAAGAAGTAAATTCCAGAATCCGGTACGGTCCTGTGCCTTTCCATCTAAAATACAACTGTTTAACTTGTAGTAATAAAAATGCAATCTCAATGTAATGCCTCTCAGATTTCTGACACTTGATGATTGCACATGGCCTACATTCAAAGCTTTTGACATTTAAGTAAATGGCAAACTAAATACCAGAAAATTGGAGTATGACGTAAATTCTAAAATGTCTTCCATTGCTCCCAAGAGTCCAGAAAGGGCTTCCAGATAAACCATTTTCTTACCTATACAAAACAAAAATGTCAGCTAGGACAAATGGAAAAGAAAGAATGCAACAAATGAAATGTTGAAATTGTTCTATTTACCTTCAATTAGTGTTTTCCTAAAATTGATGAATAAAGGCCTTCTTGTTCTTCAAGGTTCTCCTAATGGAAACCATTCTTGATAGAAGGTCCAAAATGTCCTCAAGATGCAACATTTAGCTGATGCTACTTTGTCAATGATGGTAGAAACATAATACCATTCTACTAAAAAGTGCATGAATCATGCCATGACCCATAGAATACTCAAGTAGTTTACACCCTAAGCGCTGTGTATGCACATTATTTCACAACAATGTAGTAAAATCGAGTCTTTGACAAGAGCTTTTACTGTATTTATCATTGTGAAATTTTTGTGTATGGCACAGGAACAACCAAGCAGTTGAACACAAATTTCTCACCGTAATTGGCCTGAAGAAAACATACTTTAGCTACTGTAATAAAGAAATCATATGGATTAAGGATGGTCTTTCCTTTTTTTTAACTGAAACACAATAGAATAGTTTGTAGTAATGCAAAATCCTATCTCAATGTAAAGGCTCTTGGCTTTCTGACACTTGATGATTGTAAATTGTCTGCGAATAAAGCTTTGAAAATATGATAGAAAGGAAGTAAATGCTTACCATCCATTTGGAGTATTAACCAAATTCGACAATGTCTACCATGGATTCCAAGGGTCCAAAAAATGATTCCAAATATGGATTGTTCTGACCTTCAAAGAAAGCAAAACCAAAAAATGTATCAATTAGCACAGAGTAGATTAGATCCAAATAATGAAATGAAATAATAAAGTTGCTCCACTTACTTTGATATGGTGTTTTGCAAAAAACCATAAATAAAAGCCAAACATCTTCAATGTTCTTCTGATATAATTTAAAGTTTCCATTTGTCAAAGATGCTCATTCAATGAGCAAAAGGCCATAGTTCTGAGCATGCACATCATTTTACCAAAATGCAGTAAAACCAATCGTAAGACAAGAGCTTTTACTGCATTTGTCAATGTGAAATGTGTGGGTATTGCACAGGAACAAAAAAGCAGTTAAACATAACTTCTTACCAGAATTTGCTTGTGGATTACATACTATAGTGATTTCAAAGAGGTGAAATCCAGCATCCGGTATGGTCCTTTGCTTTTCAAACTAAAATACAACTGTTTAACTTATCGTAATAAAAATGCAACCTCAATGTAAAGCCTCTCAGCTTTCTGACACTTGATGATTGCACATAGCCTACATTCAAAGCTTTCGACATTTAAGTGAATGGCGGACTAAATACCAGAAAATTGGAGTGTGACGTGAATTCTAAAATGTCTTCCATGGCTCCCAAGAGTCCAGAGAGGGCTTCCAGATAAACCATTTTCTTAACTATACAAAACAAAAATGTCAACTAGGACAAACGGAAAAGGAATAATGCAACAATTAAAATGCTGAAATTGTTCTATTTACCTTAATTTAGTGTTTTCCTAAAATTGATGAATAAAGGCCTTCTATGTTCTTCAAGGTTCTCCTAATGGAATCCATTCTTGATAGAAAATCCAAAATGTCCTCAAGATGCCACATTTAGCTGACACCACTATTTTAACGATGGTAGAAACGTCCTACTGTTCTTCTAAAAAGTGCCTGAATCATGCCATAGCCCATACAATACGCAAGTAGTTTACACCCCAAGCTCTATGTATGCACATCATTTCACAACAATGTAGTAAAAGCGAGTCTTTGACAAGAGCTCTTACTGCATTTGTCATTGTAAAATGTGTGGGTATTGCATAGGAACAAAAAGAAGCTGAACATAACTTCTTACCATAATTTACCTGTACATATTACAATGATTTCAAAGAAGTAAATTCCAGAATCCGGTACGGTCCTTTGCTTTTCCATCTAAAATACAACTGTTTAACTTGCAGTAATAAAAATGCAATCTCAATGTAATGCCTCTCAGATTTCTGACACTTGATGATTGCACATGGCCTACATTCAAAGCTTTTGACATTTAAGTAAATGGCAAACTAAATACCAGAAAATTGGAGTATGACGTAAATTCTAAAATGTCTTCCATGGCTCCCAAGAGTCCAGAAAGGGCTTCCAGATAAACCATTTTCTTACCTATACAAAACAAAAATGTCAGCTAGGACAAATGGAAAAGAAAGAATGCAACAAATGAAATGTTGAAATTGTTCTATTTACCTTCAATTAGTGTTTTCCTAAAATTGATGAATAAAGGCCTTCTTGTTCTTCAAGGTTCTCCTAATGGAAACCATTCTTGATAGAAGGTCCAAAATGTCCTCAAGATGCAACATTTAGCTGATGCTACTTTGTCAACGATGGTAGAAACATAATACCGTTCTACTAAAAAGTGCATGAATCATGCCATGACCCATAGAATACTCAGGTAGTTTACACCCTAAGCGCTGTGTATGCACATTATTTCACAACAATGTAGTAAAATCGAGTCTTTGACAAGAGCTTTTACTGTATTTATCATTGTGAAATTTCTGTGTATGGCACAGGAACAACCAAGCAGTTGAACACAAATTTCTCACCGTAATTGGCCTGAAGAAAACATACTTTAGCTACTGTAATAAAGAAATCATATGGATTAAGGATGGTCTTTCCTTTTTTTTAACTGAAACACAATAGAATAGTTTGTAGTAATGCAAAATCCTATCTCAATGTAAAGGCTCTTGGCTTTCTGACACTTGATGATTGTAAATTGTCTGCGAATAAAGCTTTGAAAATATGATAGAAAGGTGAAGTAAATGCT
Source organism: Dendrobates tinctorius (assembly GCF_039654945.1). Lineage (NCBI taxonomy): Eukaryota > Metazoa > Chordata > Amphibia > Anura > Dendrobatidae > Dendrobates > Dendrobates tinctorius. The sequence continues at coordinate 11,822,540 of NW_027361866.1, forward strand.
TACCATCCATTTGGAGTATTAACCAAATTCGACAATGTCTACCATGGATTCCAAGGGTCCAAAAAATGATTCCAAATATGGATTGTTCTGACCTTCAAAGAAAGCAAAACCAAAAAATGTATCAATTAGCACAGAGTAGATTAGATACAAATAATGAAATGAAATAATAAAGTTGCTCCACTTACTTTGATATGGTGTTTTGCAAAAAAACATAAATAAAAGCCACACATCTTCAATGTTCTTCTGATATAATTTAAAGTTTCCATTTGTCAAAGATGCTCATGCAATGAGCAAAAGGCCATAGTTCTGAGCATGCACATCATTTTACCAAAATGCAGTAAAACCAATCATAAGACAAGAGCTTTTACTGCATTTGTCAATGTGAAATGTGTGGGTATTGCACAGGAACAAAAAAGCAGTTAAACATAACTTCTTACCAGAATTTGCTTGTGGATTACATACTACAGTGATTTCAAAGAGGTGAAATCCAGCATCCGGTACGGTCCTTTGCTTTTCAAACTAAAATACAACTGTTTAACTTGTAGTAATAAAAATGCAACCTCAATGTAAAGCCTCTCAGCTTTCTGACACTTGATGATTGCACATAGCCTACATTCAAAGCTTTCGACATTTAAGTGAATGGCGGACTAAATACCAGAAAATTGGAGTGTGACGTGAATTCTAAAATGTCTTCCATGGCTCCCAAGAGTCCAGAGAGGGCTTCCAGATAAACCATTTTCTTACCTATACAAAACAAAATTGTCAACTAGGACAAACGGAAAAGGAATAATGCAACAATTAAAATGCTGAAATTGTTCTATTTACCTTAATTTAGTGTTTTCCTAAAATTGATGAATAAAGGCCTTCTATGTTCTTCAAGGTTCTCCTAATGGAATCCATTCTTGATAGAAAATCCAAAATGTCCTCAAGATGCCACATTTAGCTGACACCACTATTTTAACGATGGTAGAAACGTCCTACTGTTCTTTTAAAAAGTGCCTGAATCATGCCATGGCCCATACAATACGCAAGTAGTTTACACCCCAAGCTCTATGTATGCACATCATTTCACAACAATGAAGTAAAAGCGAGTCTTTGACAAGAGCTCTTACTGCATTTGTCATTGTAAAATGTGTGGGTATTGCATAGGAACAAAAAGAAGCTGAACATAACTTCTTACCATAATTTACCTGTACATATTACAATGATTTCAAAGAAGTAAATTCCAGAATCCGGTATGGTCCTTTGCTTTTCCATCTAAAATACAACTGTTTAACTTGTAGTAATAAAAATGCAATCTCAATGTAATGCCTCTCAGCTTTCTGACACTTGATGATTGCACATGGCCTACATTCAAAGCTTTTGACATTTACGTAAATGGCAAACTAAATACCAGAAAATTGGAGTATGATGTAAATTCTAAAATGTCTTCCATGGCTCCCAAGAGTCCAGAAAGGGCTTCCAGATAAACCATTTTCTTACCTATACAAAACAAAAATGTCAGCTAGGACAAATGGAAAAGAAAGAATGCAACAAATGAAATGTTGAAATTGTTCTATTTACCTTCAATTAGTGTTTTCCTAAAATTGATGAATAAAGGCCTTCTTGTTCTTCAAGGTTCTCCTAATGGAAACCATTCTTGATAGAAGGTCCAAAATGTCCTCAAGATGCAACATTTAGCTGATGCTACTTTGTCAATGATGGTAGAAACATAATACCGTTCTACTAAAAAGTGCATGAATCATGCCATGACCCATAGAATACTCAGGTAGTTTACACCCTAAGCGCTGTGTATGCACATTATTTCACAACAATGTAGTAAAATCGAGTCTTTGACAAGAGCTTTTACTGTATTTATCATTGTGAAATTTCTGTGTATGGCACAGGAACAACCAAGCAGTTGAACACAAATTTCTCACCGTAATTGGCCTGAAGAAAACATACTTTAGCTACTGTAATAAAGAAATTATATGAATTAAGGATGGTCTTTCCTTTTTTTTAACTGAAACACAATAGAATAGTTTGTAGTAATGCAAAATCCTATCTCAATGTAAAGGCTCTTGGCTTTCTGACACTTGATGATTGTAAATTGTCTGCGAATAAAGCTTTGAAAATATGATAGAAAGGTGAAGTAAATGCTTACCATCCATTTTGAGTATTAACCAAATTCGACAATGTCTACCATGGATTCCAATTGTCCAAAAAATGATTCCAAATATGGATTGTTCTGACCTTCAAAAAAAAGCAAAACCAAAAAATGTATCAATTAGCACAGAGTAGATTAGATCCAAATAATGAAATGAAATAATAAAGTTGCTCCACTTACTTTGATATGGTGTTTTGCAAAAAAAATAAATAAAAGCCACACATCTTCAATGTTCTTCTGATATAATTTAAAGTTTCCATTTGTCAAAGATGCTCATGCAATGAGCAAAAGGCCATAGTTCTGAGCATGCACATCATTTTACCAAAATGCAGTAAAACCAATCGTAATACAAGAGCTTTTACTGCATTTGTCAATGTGAAATGTGTGGGTATTGCACAGGAACAAAAAAGCAGTTAAACATAACTTCTTACCAGAATTTGCTTGTGGATTACACACTACAGTGATTTCAAAGAGGTGAAATCCAGCATCCGGTACGGTCCTTTGCTTTTCAAACTAAAATACAACTGTTTAACTTGTAGTAATAAAAATGCAACCTCAATGTAAAGCCTCTCAGCTTTCTGACACTTGATGATTGCACATAGCCTACATTCAAAGCTTTCAACATTTAAGTGAATGGCGGACTAAATACCAGAAAATTGGAGTGTGACGTGAATTCTAAAATGTCTTCCATGGCTCCCAAGAGTCCAGAGAGGGCTTCCAGATAAACCATTTTCTTACCTATACAAAACAAAAATGTCAACTAGGACAAACGGAAAAGGAATAATGCAACAATTAAAATGCTGAAATTGTTCTATTTACCTTAATTTAGAGTTTTCCTAAAATTGATGAATAAAGGCCTTCTATGTTCTTCAAGGTTCTCCTAATGGAATGCATTCTTGATAGAAAATCCAAAATGTCCTCAAGATGCAACATTTAGCTGACACCATTATTTTAACGATGGTAGAAACGTCCTACTGTTCTTCTAAAAAGTGCCTGAATCATGCCATGGCCCATACAATACGCAAGTAGTTTACACCCCAAGCTCTATGTATGCACATCATTTCACAACAATGTAGTAAAATCGAGTCTTTGACAAGAGCTCTTACTGCATTTGTCATTGTAAAATGTGTGGGTATTGCATAGGAACAAAAAGAAGCTGAACATAACTTCTTACCATAATTTACCTGTACATATTACAATGATTTCAAAGAAGTAAATTCCAGAATCCGGTACGGTCCTGTGCCTTTCCATCTAAAATACAACTGTTTAACTTGTAGTAATAAAAATGCAATCTCAATGTAATGCCTCTCAGATTTCTGACACTTGATGATTGCACATGGCCTACATTCAAAGCTTTTGACATTTAAGTAAATGGCAAACTAAATACCAGAAAATTGGAGTATGACGTAAATTCTAAAATGTCTTCCATTGCTCCCAAGAGTCCAGAAAGGGCTTCCAGATAAACCATTTTCTTACCTATACAAAACAAAAATGTCAGCTAGGACAAATGGAAAAGAAAGAATGCAACAAATGAAATGTTGAAATTGTTCTATTTACCTTCAATTAGTGTTTTCCTAAAATTGATGAATAAAGACCTTCTTGTTTTTCAAGGTTCTCCTAATGGAAACCATTCTTGATAGAAGGTCCAAAATGTCCTCAAGATGCAACATTTAGCTGATGCTACTTTGTCAATGATGGTAGAAACATAATACCATTCTACTAAAAAGTGCATGAATCATGCCATGACCCATAGAATACTCAAGTAGTTTACACCCTAAGCGCTGTGTATGCACATTATTTCACAACAATGTAGTAAAATCGAGTCTTTGACAAGAGCTTTTACTGTATTTATCATTGTGAAATTTTTGTGTATGGCACAGGAACAACCAAGCAGTTGAACACAAATTTCTCACCGTAATTGGCCTGAAGAAAACATACTTTAGCTACTGTAATAAAGAAATCATATGGATTAAGGATGGTCTTTCCTTTTTTTTAACTGAAACACAATAGAATAGTTTGTAGTAATGCAAAATCCTATCTCAATGTAAAGGCTCTTGGCTTTCTGACACTTGATGATTGTAAATTGTCTGCGAATAAAGCTTTGAAAATATGATAGAAAGGAAGTAAATGCTTACCATCCATTTGGAGTATTAACCAAATTCGACAATGTCTACCATGGATTCCAAGGGTCCAAAAAATGATTCCAAATATGGATTGTTCTGACCTTCAAAGAAAGCAAAACCAAAAAATGTATCAATTAGCACAGAGTAGATTAGATCCAAATAATGAAATGAAATAATAAAGTTGCTCCACTTACTTTGATATGGTGTTTTGCAAAAAACCATAAATAAAAGCCAAACATCTTCAATGTTCTTCTGATATAATTTAAAGTTTCCATTTGTCAAAGATGCTCATTCAATGAGCAAAAGGCCATAGTTCTGAGCATGCACATCATTTTACCAAAATGCAGTAAAACCAATCGTAAGACAAGAGCTTTTACTGCATTTGTCAATGTGAAATGTGTGGGTATTGCACAGGAACAAAAAAGCAGTTAAACATAACTTCTTACCAGAATTTGCTTGTGGATTACATACTATAGTGATTTCAAAGAGGTGAAATCCAGCATCCGGTATGGTCCTTTGCTTTTCAAACTAAAATACAACTGTTTAACTTATCGTAATAAAAATGCAACCTCAATGTAAAGCCTCTCAGCTTTCTGACACTTGATGATTGCACATAGCCTACATTCAAAGCTTTCGACATTTAAGTGAATGGCGGACTAAATACCAGAAAATTGGAGTGTGACGTGAATTCTAAAATGTCTTCCATGGCTCCCAAGAGTCCAGAGAGGGCTTCCAGATAAACCATTTTCTTAACTATACAAAACAAAAATGTCAACTAGGACAAACGGAAAAGGAATAATGCAACAATTAAAATGCTGAAATTGTTCTATTTACCTTAATTTAGTGTTTTCCTAAAATTGATGAATAAAGGCCTTCTATGTTCTTCAAGGTTCTCCTAATGGAATCCATTCTTGATAGAAAATCCAAAATGTCCTCAAGATGCCACATTTAGCTGACACCACTATTTTAACGATGGTAGAAACGTCCTACTGTTCTTCTAAAAAGTGCCTGAATCATGCCATAGCCCATACAATACGCAAGTAGTTTACACCCCAAGCTCTATGTATGCACATCATTTCACAACAATGTAGTAAAAGCGAGTCTTTGACAAGAGCTCTTACTGCATTTGTCATTGTAAAATGTGTGGGTATTGCATAGGAACAAAAAGAAGCTGAACATAACTTCTTACCATAATTTACCTGTACATATTACAATGATTTCAAAGAAGTAAATTCCAGAATCCGGTACGGTCCTTTGCTTTTCCATCTAAAATACAACTGTTTAACTTGCAGTAATAAAAATGCAATCTCAATGTAATGCCTCTCAGATTTCTGACACTTGATGATTGCACATGGCCTACATTCAAAGCTTTTGACATTTAAGTAAATGGCAAACTAAATACCAGAAAATTGGAGTATGACGTAAATTCTAAAATGTCTTCCATGGCTCCCAAGAGTCCAGAAAGGGCTTCCAGATAAACCATTTTCTTACCTATACAAAACAAAAATGTCAGCTAGGACAAATGGAAAAGAAAGAATGCAACAAATGAAATGTTGAAATTGTTCTATTTACCTTCAATTAGTGTTTTCCTAAAATTGATGAATAAAGGCCTTCTTGTTCTTCAAGGTTCTCCTAATGGAAACCATTCTTGATAGAAGGTCCAAAATGTCCTCAAGATGCAACATTTAGCTGATGCTACTTTGTCAACGATGGTAGAAACATAATACCGTTCTACTAAAAAGTGCATGAATCATGCCATGACCCATAGAATACTCAGGTAGTTTACACCCTAAGCGCTGTGTATGCACATTATTTCACAACAATGTAGTAAAATCGAGTCTTTGACAAGAGCTTTTACTGTATTTATCATTGTGAAATTTCTGTGTATGGCACAGGAACAACCAAGCAGTTGAACACAAATTTCTCACCGTAATTGGCCTGAAGAAAACATACTTTAGCTACTGTAATAAAGAAATCATATGGATTAAGGATGGTCTTTCCTTTTTTTTAACTGAAACACAATAGAATAGTTTGTAGTAATGCAAAATCCTATCTCAATGTAAAGGCTCTTGGCTTTCTGACACTTGATGATTGTAAATTGTCTGCGAATAAAGCTTTGAAAATATGATAGAAAGGTGAAGTAAATGCTTACCATCCATTTGGAGTATTAACCAAATTCGACAATGTCTACCATGGATTCCAAGGGTCCAAAAAATGATTCCAAATATGGATTGTTCTGACCTTCAAAGAAAGCAAAACCAAAAAATGTATCAATTAGCACAGAGTAGATTAGATCCAAATAATGAAATGAAATAATAAAGTTGCTCCACTTACTTTGATATGGTGTTTTGCAAAAAAACATAAATAAAAGCCACACATCTTCAATGTTCTTCTGATATAATTTAAAGTTTCCATTTGTCAAAGATGCTCATGCAATGAGCAAAAGGCCATAGTTCTGAGCATGCACATCATTTTACCAAAATGCAGTAAAACCAATCATAAGACAAGAGCTTTTACTTCATTTGTCAATGTGAAATGTGTGGGTATTGCACAGGAACAAAAAAGCAGTTAAACATAACTTCTTACCAGAATTTGCTTGTGGATTACATACTACAGTGATTTCAAAAAGGTGAAATCCAGCATCCGGTACGGTCCTTTGCTTTTCAAACTAAAATACAACTGTTTAACTTGTAGTAATAAAAATGCAACCTCAATGTAAAGCCTCTCAGCTTTCTGACACTTGATGATTGCACATAGCCTACATTCAAAGCTTTCGACATTTAAGTGAATGGCGGACTAAATACCAGAAAATTGGAGTGTGACGTGAATTCTAAAATGTCTTCCATGGCTCCCAAGAGTCCAGAGAGGGCTTCCAGATAAACCATTTTCTTACCTATACAAAACAAAATTGTCAACTAGGACAAACGGAAAAGGAATAATGCAACAATTAAAATGCTGAAATTGTTCTATTTACCTTAATTTAGTGTTTTCCTAAAATTGATGAATAAAGGCCTTCTATGTTCTTCAAGGTTCTCCTAATGGAATCCATTCTTGATAGAAAATCCAAAATGTCCTCAAGATGCCACATTTAGCTGACACCACTATTTTAACGATGGTAGAAACGTCCTACTGTTCTTTTAAAAAGTGCCTGAATCATGCCATGGCCCATACAATACGCAAGTAGTTTACACCCCAAGCTCTATGTATGCACATCATTTCACAACAATGAAGTAAAAGCGAGTCTTTGACAAGAGCTCTTACTGCATTTGTCATTGTAAAATGTGTGGGTATTGCATAGGAACAAAAAGAAGCTGAACATAACTTCTTACCATAATTTACCTGTACATATTACAATGATTTCAAAGAAGTAAATTCCAGAATCCGGTATGGTCCTTTGCTTTTCCATCTAAAATACAACTGTTTAACTTGTAGTAATAAAAATGCAATCTCAATGTAATGCCTCTCAGCTTTCTGACACTTGATGATTGCACATGGCCTACATTCAAAGCTTTTGACATTTACGTAAATGGCAAACTAAATACCAGAAAATTGGAGTATGATGTAAATTCTAAAATGTCTTCCATGGCTCCCAAGAGTCCAGAAAGGGCTTCCAGATAAACCATTTTCTTACCTATACAAAACAAAAATGTCAGCTAGGACAAATGGAAAAGAAAGAATGCAACAAATGAAATGTTGAAATTGTTCTATTTACCTTCAATTAGTGTTTTCCTAAAATTGATGAATAAAGGCCTTCTTGTTCTTCAAGGTTCTCCTAATGGAAACCATTCTTGATAGAAGGTCCAAAATGTCCTCAAGATGCAACATTTAGCTGATGCTACTTTGTCAACGATGGTAGAAACATAATACCGTTCTACTAAAAAGTGCATGAATCATGCCATGACCCATAGAATACTCAGGTAGTTTACACCCTAAGCGCTGTGTATGCACATTATTTCACAACAATGTAGTAAAATCGAGTCTTTGACAAGAGCTTTTACTGTATTTATCATTGTGAAATTTCTGTGTATGGCACAGGAACAACCAAGCAGTTGAACACAAATTTCTCACCGTAATTGGCCTGAAGAAAACATACTTTAGCTACTGTAATAAAGAAATTATATGAATTAAGGATGGTCTTTCCTTTTTTTTAACTGAAACACAATAGAATAGTTTGTAGTAATGCAAAATCCTATCTCAATGTAAAGGCTCTTGGCTTTCTGACACTTGATGATTGTAAATTGTCTGCGAATAAAGCTTTGAAAATATGATAGAAAGGTGAAGTAAATGCTTACCATCCATTTTGAGTATTAACCAAATTCGACAATGTCTACCATGGATTCCAATTGTCCAAAAAATGATTCCAAATATGGATTGTTCTGACCTTCAAAAAAAAGCAAAACCAAAAAATGTATCAATTAGCACAGAGTAGATTAGATCCAAATAATGAAATGAAATAATAAAGTTGCTCCACTTACTTTGATATGGTGTTTTGCAAAAAAAATAAATAAAAGCCACACATCTTCAATGTTCTTCTGATATAATTTAAAGTTTCCATTTGTCAAAGATGCTCATGCAATGAGCAAAAGGCCATAGTTCTGAGCATGCACATCATTTTACCAAAATGCAGTAAAACCAATCGTAATACAAGAGCTTTTACTGCATTTGTCAATGTGAAATGTGTGGGTATTGCACAGGAACAAAAAAGCAGTTAAACATAACTTCTTACCAGAATTTGCTTGTGGATTACACACTACAGTGATTTCAAAGAGGTGAAATCCAGCATCCGGTACGGTCCTTTGCTTTTCAAACTAAAATACAACTGTTTAACTTGTAGTAATAAAAATGCAACCTCAATGTAAAGCCTCTCAGCTTTCTGACACTTGATGATTGCACATAGCCTACATTCAAAGCTTTCAACATTTAAGTGAATGGCGGACTAAATACCAGAAAATTGGAGTGTGACGTGAATTCTAAAATGTCTTCCATGGCTCCCAAGAGTCCAGAGAGGGCTTCCAGATAAACCATTTTCTTACCTATACAAAACAAAAATGTCAACTAGGACAAACGGAAAAGGAATAATGCAACAATTAAAATGCTGAAATTGTTCTATTTACCTTAATTTAGAGTTTTCCTAAAATTGATGAATAAAGGCCTTCTATGTTCTTCAAGGTTCTCCTAATGGAATGCATTCTTGATAGAAAATCCAAAATGTCCTCAAGATGCAACATTTAGCTGACACCATTATTTTAACGATGGTAGAAACGTCCTACTGTTCTTCTAAAAAGTGCCTGAATCATGCCATGGCCCATACAATACGCAAGTAGTTTACACCCCAAGCTCTATGTATGCACATCATTTCACAACAATGTAGTAAAATCGAGTCTTTGACAAGAGCTCTTACTGCATTTGTCATTGTAAAATGTGTGGGTATTGCATAGGAACAAAAAGAAGCTGAACATAACTTCTTACCATAATTTACCTGTACATATTACAATGATTTCAAAGAAGTAAATTCCAGAATCCGGTACGGTCCTGTGCCTTTCCATCTAAAATACAACTGTTTAACTTGTAGTAATAAAAATGCAATCTCAATGTAATACCTCTCAGCTTTCTGACACTTGATGATTGCACATGGCCTACATTCAAAGCTTTTGACATTTAAGTAAATGGCAAACTAAATACCAGAAAATTGGAGTATGACGTAAATTCTAAAATGTCTTCCATTGCTCCCAAGAGTCCAGAAAGGGCTTCCAGATAAACCATTTTCTTACCTATACAAAACAAAAATGTCAGCTAGGACAAATGGAAAAGAAAGAATGCAACAAATGAAATGTTGAAATTGTTCTATTTACCTTCAATTAGTGTTTTCCTAAAATTGATGAATAAAGACCTTCTTGTTTTTCAAGGTTCTCCTAATGGAAACCATTCTTGATAGAAGGTCCAAAATGTCCTCAAGATGCAACATTTAGCTGATGCTACTTTGTCAATGATGGTAGAAACATAATACCATTCTACTAAAAAGTGCATGAATCATGCCATGACCCATAGAATACTCAAGTAGTTTACACCCTAAGCGCTGTGTATGCACATTATTTCACAACAATGTAGTAAAATCGAGTCTTTGACAAGAGCTTTTACTGTATTTATCATTGTGAAATTTTTGTGTATGGCACAGGAACAACCAAGCAGTTGAACACAAATTTCTCACCGTAATTGGCCTGAAGAAAACATACTTTAGCTACTGTAATAAAGAAATCATATGGATTAAGGATGGTCTTTCCTTTTTTTTAACTGAAACACAATAGAATAGTTTGTAGTAATGCAAAATCCTATCTCAATGTAAAGGCTCTTGGCTTTCTGACACTTGATGATTGTAAATTGTCTGCGAATAAAGCTTTGAAAATATGATAGAAAGGAAGTAAATGCTTACCATCCATTTGGAGTATTAACCAAATTCGACAATGTCTACCATGGATTCCAAGGGTCCAAAAAATGATTCCAAATATGGATTGTTCTGACCTTCAAAGAAAGCAAAACCAAAAAATGTATCAATTAGCACAGAGTAGATTAGATCCAAATAATGAAATGAAATAATAAAGTTGCTCCACTTACTTTGATATGGTGTTTTGCAAAAAAACATAAATAAAAGCCAAACATCTTCAATGTTCTTCTGATATAATTTAAAGTTTCCATTTGTCAAAGATGCTCATTCAATGAGCAAAAGGCCATAGTTCTGAGCATGCACATCATTTTACCAAAATGCAGTAAAACCAATCGTAAGACAAGAGCTTTTACTGCATTTGTCAATGTGAAATGTGTGGGTATTGCACAGGAACAAAAAAGCAGTTAAACATAACTTCTTACCAGAATTTGCTTGTGGATTACATACTATAGTGATTTCAAAGAGGTGAAATCCAGCATCCGGTATGGTCCTTTGCTTTTCAAACTAAAATACAACTGTTTAACTTATCGTAATAAAAATGCAACCTCAATGTAAAGCCTCTCAGCTTTCTGACACTTGATGATTGCACATAGCCTACATTCAAAGCTTTCGACATTTAAGTGAATGGCGGACTAAATACCAGAAAATTGGAGTGTGACGTGAATTCTAAAATGTCTTCCATGGCTCCCAAGAGTCCAGAGAGGGCTTCCAGATAAACCATTTTCTTAACTATACAAAACAAAAATGTCAACTAGGACAAACGGAAAAGGAATAATGCAACAATTAAAATGCTGAAATTGTTCTATTTACCTTAATTTAGTGTTTTCCTAAAATTGATGAATAAAGGCCTTCTATGTTCTTCAAGGTTCTCCTAATGGAATCCATTCTTGATAGAAAATCCAAAATGTCCTCAAGATGCCACATTTAGCTGACACCACTATTTTAACGATGGTAGAAACGTCCTACTGTTCTTCTAAAAAGTGCCTGAATCATGCCATAGCCCATACAATACGCAAGTAGTTTACACCCCAAGCTCTATGTATGCACATCATTTCACAACAATGTAGTAAAAGCGAGTCTTTGACAAGAGCTCTTACTGCATTTGTCATTGTAAAATGTGTGGGTATTGCATAGGAACAAAAAGAAGCTGAACATAACTTCTTACCATAATTTACCTGTACATATTACAATGATTTCAAAGAAGTAAATTCCAGAATCCGGTACGGTCCTTTGCTTTTCCATCTAAAATACAACTGTTTAACTTGCAGTAATAAAAATGCAATCTCAATGTAATGCCTCTCAGATTTCTGACACTTGATGATTGCACATGGCCTACATTCAAAGCTTTTGACATTTAAGTAAATGGCAAACTAAATACCAGAAAATTGGAGTATGACGTAAATTCTAAAATGTCTTCCATGGCTCCCAAGAGTCCAGAAAGGGCTTCCAGATAAACCATTTTCTTACCTATACAAAACAAAAATGTCAGCTAGGACAAATGGAAAAGAAAGAATGCAACAAATGAAATGTTGAAATTGTTCTATTTACCTTCAATTAGTGTTTTCCTAAAATTGATGAATAAAGGCCTTCTTGTTCTTCAAGGTTCTCCTAATGGAAACCATTCTTGATAGAAGGTCCAAAATGTCCTCAAGATGCAACATTTAGCTGATGCTACTTTGTCAACGATGGTAGAAACATAATACCGCTCTACTAAAAAGTGCATGAATCATGCCATGACCCATAGAATACTCAGGTAGTTTACACCCTAAGCGCTGTGTATGCACATTATTTCACAACAATGTAGTAAAATCGAGTCTTTGACAAGAGCTTTTACTGTATTTATCATTGTGAAATTTCTGTGTATGGCACAGGAACAACCAAGCAGTTGAACACAAATTTCTCACCGTAATTGGCCTGAAGAAAACATACTTTAGCTACTGTAATAAAGAAATCATATGGATTAAGGATGGTCTTTTCTTTTTTTTAACTGAAACACAATAGAATAGTTTGTAGTAATGCAAAATCCTATCTCAATGTAAAGGCTCTTGGCTTTCTGACACTTGATGATTGTAAATTGTCTGCGAATAAAGCTTTGAAAATATGATAGAAAGGTGAAGTAAATGCTTACCATCCATTTGGAGTATTAACCAAATTCGACAATGTCTACCATGGATTCCAAGGGTCCAAAAAATGATTCCAAATATGGATTGTTCTGACCTTCAAAGAAAGCAAAACCAAAAAATGTATCAATTAGCACAGAGTAGATTAGATCCAAATAATGAAATGAAATAATAAAGTTGCTCCACTTACTTTGATATGGTGTTTTGCAAAAAAACATAAATAAAAGCCACACATCTTCAATGTTCTTCTGATATAATTTAAAGTTTCCATTTGTCAAAGATGCTCATGCAATGAGCAAAAGGCCATAGTTCTGAGCATGCACATCATTTTACCAAAATGCAGTAAAACCAATCATAAGACAAGAGCTTTTACTGCATTTGTCAATGTGAAATGTGTGGGTATTGCACAGGAACAAAAAAGCAGTTAAACATAACTTCTTACCAGAATTTGCTTGTGGATTACATACTACAGTGATTTCAAAGAGGTGAAATCCAGCATCCGGTACGGTCCTTTGCTTTTCAAACTAAAATACAACTGTTTAACTTGTAGTAATAAAAATGCAACCTCAATGTAAAGCCTCTCAGCTTTCTGACACTTGATGATTGCACATAGCCTACATTCAAAGCTTTCGACATTTAAGTGAATGGCGGACTAAATACCAGAAAATTGCAGTGTGACGTGAATTCTAAAATGTCTTCCATGGCTCCCAAGAGTCCAGAGAGGGCTTCCAGATAAACCATTTTCTTACCTATACAAAACAAAAATGTCAACTAGGACAAACGGAAAAGGAATAATGCAACAATTAAAATGCTGAAATTGTTCTATTTACCTTAATTTAGTGTTTTCCTAAAATTGATGAATAAAGGCCTTCTATGTTCTTCAAGGTTCTCCTAATGGAATCCATTCTTGATAGAAAATCCAAAATGTCCTCAAGATGCCACATTTAGCTGACACCACTATTTTAACGATGGTAGAAACGTCCTACTGTTCTTCTAAAAAGTGCCTGAATCATGCCATGGCCCATACAATACGCAAGTAGTTTACACCCCAAGCTCTATGTATGCACATCATTTCACAACAATGTAGTAAAAGCGAGTCTTTGACAAGAGCTCTTACAGCTTTTGTCATTGTAAAATGTGTGGGTATTGCATAGGAACAAAAAGAAGCTGAACATAACTTCTTACCATAATTTACCTGTACATATTACAATGATTTCAAAGAAGTAAATTCCAGAATCCGGTACGGTCCTTTGCTTTTCCATCTAAAATACAACTGTTTAACTTGTAGTAATAAAAATGCAATCTCAATGTAATGCCTCTCAGATTTCTGACACTTGATGATTGCACATGGCCTACATTCAAAGCTTTTGACATTTAAGTAAATGGCAAACTAAATACCAGAAAATTGGAGTATGACGTAAATTCTAAAATGTCTTCCATGGCTCCCAAGAGTCCAGAAAGGGCTTCCAGATAAACCATTTTCTTACCTATACAAAACAAAAATGTCAGCTAGGACAAATGGAAAAGAAAGAATGCAACAAATGAAATGTTGAAATTGTTCTATTTACCTTCAATTAGTGTTTTCCTAAAATTGATGAATAAAGGCCTTCTTGTTCTTCAAGGTTCTCCTAATGGAAACCATTCTTGATAGAAGGTCCAAAATGTCCTCAAGATGCAACATTTAGCTGATGCTACTTTGTCAACGATGGTAGAAACATAATACCGTTCTACTAAAAAGTGCATGAATCATGCCATGACCCATAGAATACTCAGGTAGTTTACACCCTAAGCGCTGTGTATGCACATTATTTCACAACAATGTAGTAAAATCGAGTCTTTGACAAGAGCTTTTACTGTATTTATCATTATGAAATTTCTGTGTATGGCACAGGAACAACCAAGCAGTTGAACACAAATTTCTCACCGTAATTGGCCTGAACAAAACATACTTTAGCTACTGTAATAAAGAAATCATATGGATTAAGGATGGTCTTTCCTTTTTTTTTTAACTGAAACACAATAGAATAGTTTGTAGTAATGCAAAATCCTATCTCAATGTAAAGACTCTTGGCTTTCTGACACTTGATGATTGTAAATTGTCTGCGAATAAAGCTTTGAAAATATGATAGAAAGGTGAAGTAAATGCTTACCATCCATTTGGAGTATTAACCAAATTCGACAATGTCTACCATGGATTCCAAGGGTCCAAAAAATGATTCCAAATATGGATTGTTCTGACCTTCAAAGAAAGCAAAACCAAAAAATGTATCAATTAGCACAGAGTAGATTAGATCCAAATAATGAAATGAAATAATAAAGTTGCTCCACTTACTTTGATATGGTGTTTTGCAAAAAAACATAAATAAAAGCCACACATCTTCAATGTTCTTCTGATATAATTTAAAGTTTCCATTTGTCAAAGATGCTCATGCAATGAGCAAAAGGCCATAGTTCTGAGCATGCACATCATTTTACCAAAATGCAGTAAAACCAATCATAAGACAAGAGCTTTTACTTCATTTGTCAATGTGAAATGTGTGGGTATTGCACAGGAACAAAAAAGCAGTTAAACATAACTTCTTACCAGAATTTGCTTGTGGATTACATACTACAGTGATTTCAAAGAGGTGAAATCCAGCATCCGGTACGGTCCTTTGCTTTTCAAACTAAAATACAACTGTTTAACTTGTAGTAATAAAAATGCAACCTCAATGTAAAGCCTCTCAGCTTTCTGACACTTGATGATTGCACATAGCCTACATTCAAAGCTTTCGACATTTAAGTGAATGGCGGACTAAATACCAGAAAATTGGAGTGTGACGTGAATTCTAAAATGTCTTCCATGGCTCCCAAGAGTCCAGAGAGGGCTTCCAGATAAACCATTTTCTTACCTATACAAAACAAAATTGTCAACTAGGACAAACGGAAAAGGAATAATGCAACAATTAAAATGCTGAAATTGTTCTATTTACCTTAATTTAGTGTTTTCCTAAAATTGATGAATAAAGGCCTTCTATGTTCTTCAAGGTTCTCCTAATGGAATCCATTCTTGATAGAAAATCCAAAATGTCCTCAAGATGCCACATTTAGCTGACACCACTATTTTAACGATGGTAGAAACGTCCTACTGTTCTTTTAAAAAGTGCCTGAATCATGCCATGGCCCATACAATACGCAAGTAGTTTACACCCCAAGCTCTATGTATGCACATCATTTTACAACAATGAAGTAAAAGCGAGTCTTTGACAAGAGCTCTTACTGCATTTGTCATTGTAAAATGTGTGGGTATTGCATAGGAACAAAAAGAAGCTGAACATAACTTCTTACCATAATTTACCTGTACATATTACAATGATTTCAAAGAAGTAAATTCCAGAATCCGGTATGGTCCTTTGCTTTTCCATCTAAAATACAACTGTTTAACTTGTAGTAATAAAAATGCAATCTCAATGTAATGCCTCTCAGCTTTCTGACACTTGATGATTGCACATGGCCTACATTCAAAGCTTTTGACATTTACGTAAATGGCAAACTAAATACCAGAAAATTGGAGTATGATGTAAATTCTAAAATGTCTTCCATGGCTCCCAAGAGTCCAGAAAGGGCTTCCAGATAAACCATTTTCTTACCTATACAAAACAAAAATGTCAGCTAGGACAAATGGAAAAGAAAGAATGCAACAAATGAAATGTTGAAATTGTTCTATTTACCTTCAATTAGTGTTTTCCTAAAATTGATGAATAAAGGCCTTCTTGTTCTTCAAGGTTCTCCTAATGGAAACCATTCTTGATAGAAGGTCCAAAATGTCCTCAAGATGCAACATTTAGCTGATGCTACTTTGTCAATGATGGTAGAAACATAATACTGTTCTACTAAAAAGTGCATGAATCATGCCATGACCCATAGAATACTCAGGTAGTTTACACCCTAAGCGCTGTGTATGCACATTATTTCACAACAATGTAGTAAAATCGAGTCTTTGACAAGAGCTTTTACTGTATTTATCATTGTGAAATTTCTGTGTATGGCACAGGAACAACCAAGCAGTTGAACACAAATTTCTCACCGTAATTGGCCTGAAGAAAACATACTTTAGCTACTGTAATAAAGAAATCATATGGATTAAGGATGGTCTTTCATTTTTTTTTAACTGAAACACAATAGAATAGTTTGTAGTAATGCAAAATCCTATCTCAATGTAAAGGCTCTTGGCTTTCTGACACTTGATGATTGTAAATTGTCTGCGAATAAAGCTTTGAAAATATGATAGAAAGGTGAAGTAAATGCTTACCATCCATTTGGAGTATTAACCAAATTCGACAATGTCTACCATGGATTCCAAGGGTCCAAAAAATGATTCCAAATATGGATTGTTCTGACCTTCAAAGAAAGCAAAACCAAAAAATGTATCAATTAGCACAGAGTAGATTAGATCCAAATAATGAAATGAAATAATAAAGTTGCTCCACTTACTTTGATATGGTGTTTTGCAAAAAAACATAAATAAAAGCCACACATCTTCAATGTTCTTCTGATATAATTTAAAGTTTCCATTTGTCAAAGATGCTCATGCAATGAGCAAAAGGCCATAGTTCTGAGCATGCACATCATTTTACCAAAATGCAGTAAAACCAATCGGAAGACAAGAGCTTTTACTGCATTTGTCAATGTGAAATGTGTGGGTATTTCACAGGAACAAAAAAGCAGTTAAACATAACTTCTTACCAGAATTTGCTTGTGGATTACATACTACAGTGATTTCAAAGAGGTGAAATCCAGCATCCGGTACGGTCCTTTTCTTTTCAAACTAAAATACAACTGTTTAACTTGTAGTAATAAAAATGCAACCTCAATGTAAAGCCTCTCAGCTTTCTGACACTTGATGATTGCACATAGCCTACATTCAAAGCTTTCGACATTTAAGTAAATGGCGGACTAAATACCAGAAAATTGGAGTGTGACGTGAATTCTAAAATGTCTTCCATGGCTCCCAAGAGTCCAGAGAGGGCTTCCAGATAAACCATTTTCTTACCTATACAAAACAAAAATGTCAACTAGGACAAACGGAAAAGGAATAATGCAACAATTAAAATGCTGAAATTGTTCTATTTACCTTAATTTAGTGTTTTCCTAAAATTGATGAATAAAGGCCTTCTATGTTCTTCAAGGTTCTCCTAATGGAATCCATTCTTGATAGAAAATCCAAAATGTCCTCAAGATGCCACATTTAGCTGACACCACTATTTTAACGATGGTAGAAACGTCCTACTGTTCTTCTTAAAAGTGCCTGAATCATGCCATGGCCCATACAATACGCAAGTAGTTTACACCCCAAGCTCTATGTATGCACATCATTTCACAACAATGTAGTAAAAGCGAGTCTTTGACAAGAGCTCTTACTGCATTTGTCATTGTAAAATGTGTGGGTATTGCATAGGATCAAAAAGAAGCTGAACATAACTTCTTACCATAATTTACCTGTACATATTACAATGATTTCAAAGAAGTAAATTCCAGAATTCGGTACGGTCCTTTGCTTTTCCATCTAAAATACAACTGTTTAACTTGTAGTAATAAAAATGCAATCTCAATGTAATGCCTCTCAGCTTTCTGACACTTGATGATTGCACATGGCCTACATTCAAAGCTTTAGACATTTAAGTAAATGGCAAACTAAATACCAGAAAATTGGAGTATGACATAAATTCTAAAATGTCTTCCATGGCTCCCAAGAGTCCAGAAAGGGCTTCCAGATAAACCATTTTCTTACCTATACAAAACAAAAATGTCAGCTAGGACAAACGGAAAAGAAAGAATGCAACAAATGAAATGTTGAAATTGTTCTATATACCTTCAATTAGTGTTTTCCTAAAATTGATGAATAAAGGCCTTCTTGTTCTTCAAGGTTCTCCTAATGGAAACCATTCTTAATAGAAGGTCCAAAATGTCCTCAAGATGCAACATTTAGCTGATGCTACTTTGTCAACGATGGTAGAAACATAATACCGTTCTACTAAAAAGTGCATGAATCATGCCATGACCCATAGAATACTCAGGTAGTTTACACCCTAAGCGCTGTGTATGCACATTATTTCACAACAATGTAGTAAAATCGAGTCTTTGACAAGAGCTTTTACTGTATTTATCATTGTGAAATTTCTGTGTATGGCACAGGAACAACCAAGCAGTTGAACACAAATTTCTCACCGTAATTGGCCTGAAGAAAACATACTTTAGCTACTGTAATAAAGAAATCATATGGATTAAGGATGGTCTTTCCTTTTTTTTTTTAACTGAAACACAATAGAATAGTTTGTAGTAATGCAAAATCCTATCTCAATGTAAAGGCTCTTGGCTTTCTGACACTTGATGATTGTAAATTGTCTGCTTATAAAGCTTTGAAAATATGATAGAAAGGTGAAGTAAATGCTTACCAACCATTTGGAGTATTAACCAAATTCGACAATGTCTACCATGGATTCCAAGGGTCCAAAAAATGATTCCAAATATGGATTGTTCTGACCTTCAAAGAAAGCAAAACCAAAAAATGTATCAATTAGCACAGAGTAGATTAGATCCAAATAATGAAATGAAATAATAAAGTTGCTCCACTTACTTTGATATGGTGTTTTGCAAAAAACATAAATAAAAGCCACACATCTTCAATGTTCTTCTGATATAATTTAAAGTTTCCATTTGTCAAAGATGCTCATGCAATGAGCAAAAGGCCATAGTTCTGAGCATGCACATCATTTTACCAAAATGCTGTAAAACCAATCGTAAGACAAGAGCTTTTACTGCATTTGTCAATGTGAAATGTGTGGGTATTGCACAGGAACAAAAAAGCAGTTAAACATAACTTCTTACCAGAATTTGCTTGTGGATTACATACTACAGTGATTTCAAAGAGGTGAAATCCAGCATCCGGTAGGGTCCTTTGCTTTTCAAACTAAAATACAACTGTTTAACTTATCGTAATAAAAATGCAACCTCAATGTAAAGCCTCTCAGCTTTCTGACACTTGATGATTGCACATAGCCTACATTCAAAGCTTTCGACATTTAAGTGAATGGCGGACTAAATACCAGAAAATTGCAGTGTGACGTGAATTCTAAAATGTCTTCCATGGCTCCCAAGAGTCCAGAGAGGGCTTCCAGATAAACCATTTTCTTAACTATACAAAACAAAAATGTCAACTAGGACAAACGGAAAAGGAATAATGCAACAATTAAAATGCTGAAATTGTTCTATTTACCTTAATTTAGTGTTTTTCTAAAATTGATGAATAAAGGCCTTCTATGTTCTTCAAGGTTCTCCTAATGGAATCCATTCTTGATAGAAAATCCAAAATGTCCTCAAGATGCCACATTTAGCTGACACCACTATTTTAACGATGGTAGAAACGTCCTACTGTTCTTCTAAAAAGTGCCTGAATCATGCCATGGCCCATACAATACGCAAGTAGTTTACACCCCAAGCTCTATGTATGCACATCATTTCACAACAATGTAGTAAAAGCGAGTCTTTGACAAGAGCTCTTACTGCATTTGTCATTGTAAAATGTGTGGGTATTGCATAGGAACAAAAAGAAGCTGAACATAACTTCTTACCATAATTTACCTGTACATATTACAATGATTTCAAAGAAGTAAATTCCAGAATCCGGTACGGTCCTTTGCTTTTCCATCTAAAATACAACTGTTTAACTTGTAGTAATAAAAATGCAATCTCAATGTAATGCCTCTCAGATTTCTGACACTTGATGATTGCACATGGCCTACATTCAAAGCTTTTGACATTTAAGTAAATGGCAAACTAAATACCAGAAAATTGGAGTATGACGTAAATTCTAAAATGTCTTCCATGGCTCCCAAGAGTCCAGAAAGGGCTTCCAGATAAACCATTTTCTTACCTATACAAAACAAAAATGTCAGCTAGGACAAATGGAAAAGAAAGAATGCAACAAATGAAATGTTGAAATTGTTCTATTTACCTTCAATTAGTGTTTTCCTAAAATTGATGAATAAAGGCCTTCTTGTTCTTCAAGGTTCTCCTAATGGAAACCATTCTTGATAGAAGGTCCAAAATGTCCTCAAGATGCAACATTTAGCTGATGCTACTTTGTCAACGATGGTAGAAACATAATACCGTTCTACTAAAAAGTGCATGAATCATGCCATGACCCATAGAATACTCAGGTAGTTTACACCCTAAGCGCTGTGTATGCACATTATTTCACAACAATGTAGTAAAATCGAGTCTTTGACAAGAGCTTTTACTGTATTTATCATTATGAAATTTCTGTGTATGGCACAGGAACAACCAAGCAGTTGAACACAAATTTCTCACCGTAATTGGCCTGAACAAAACATACTTTAGCTACTGTAATAAAGAAATCATATGGATTAAGGATGGTCTTTCCTTTTTTTTTTAACTGAAACACAATAGAATAGTTTGTAGTAATGCAAAATCCTATCTCAATGTAAAGACTCTTGGCTTTCTGACACTTGATGATTGTAAATTGTCTGCGAATAAAGCTTTGAAAATATGATAGAAAGGTGAAGTAAATGCTTACCATCCATTTGGAGTATTAACCAAATTCGACAATGTCTACCATGGATTCCAAGGGTCCAAAAAATGATTCCAAATATGGATTGTTCTGACCTTCAAAGAAAGCAAAACCAAAAAATGTATCAATTAGCACAGAGTAGATTAGATCCAAATAATGAAATGAAATAATAAAGTTGCTCCACTTACTTTGATATGGTGTTTTGCAAAAAAACATAAATAAAAGCCACACATCTTCAATGTTCTTCTGATATAATTTAAAGTTTCCATTTGTCAAAGATGCTCATGCAATGAGCAAAAGGCCATAGTTCTGAGCATGCACATCATTTTACCAAAATGCAGTAAAACCAATCATAAGACAAGAGCTTTTACTTCATTTGTCAATGTGAAATGTGTGGGTATTGCACAGGAACAAAAAAGCAGTTAAACATAACTTCTTACCAGAATTTGCTTGTGGATTACATACTACAGTGATTTCAAAGAGGTGAAATCCAGCATCCGGTACGGTCCTTTGCTTTTCAAAATAAAATACAACTGTTTAACTTGTAGTAATAAAAATGCAACCTCAATGTAAAGCCTCTCAGCTTTCTGACACTTGATGATTGCACATAGCCTACATTCAAAGCTTTCGACATTTAAGTGAATGGCGGACTAAATACCAGAAAATTGGAGTGTGACGTGAATTCTAAAATGTCTTCCATGGCTCCCAAGAGTCCAGAGAGGGCTTCCAGATAAACCATTTTCTTACCTATACAAAACAAAATTGTCAACTAGGACAAACGGAAAAGGAATAATGCAACAATTAAAATGCTGAAATTGTTCTATTTACCTTAATTTAGTGTTTTCCTAAAATTGATGAATAAAGGCCTTCTATGTTCTTCAAGGTTCTCCTAATGGAATCCATTCTTGATAGAAAATCCAAAATGTCCTCAAGATGCCACATTTAGCTGACACCACTATTTTAACGATGGTAGAAACGTCCTACTGTTCTTTTAAAAAGTGCCTGAATCATGCCATGGCCCATACAATACGCAAGTAGTTTACACCCCAAGCTCTATGTATGCACATCATTTTACAACAATGAAGTAAAAGCGAGTCTTTGACAAGAGCTCTTACTGCATTTGTCATTGTAAAATGTGTGGGTATTGCATAGGAACAAAAAGAAGCTGAACATAACTTCTTACCATAATTTACCTGTACATATTACAATGATTTCAAAGAAGTAAATTCCAGAATCCGGTATGGTCCTTTGCTTTTCCATCTAAAATACAACTGTTTAACTTGTAGTAATAAAAATGCAATCTCAATGTAATGCCTCTCAGCTTTCTGACACTTGATGATTGCACATGGCCTACATTCAAAGCTTTTGACATTTACGTAAATGGCAAACTAAATACCAGAAAATTGGAGTATGATGTAAATTCTAAAATGTCTTCCATGGCTCCCAAGAGTCCAGAAAGGGCTTCCAGATAAACCATTTTCTTACCTATACAAAACAAAAATGTCAGCTAGGACAAATGGAAAAGAAAGAATGCAACAAATGAAATGTTGAAATTGTTCTATTTACCTTCAATTAGTGTTTTCCTAAAATTGATGAATAAAGGCCTTCTTGTTCTTCAAGGTTCTCCTAATGGAAACCATTCTTGATAGAAGGTCCAAAATGTCCTCAAGATGCAACATTTAGCTGATGCTACTTTGTCAATGATGGTAGAAACATAATACTGTTCTACTAAAAAGTGCATGAATCATGCCATGACCCATAGAATACTCAGGTAGTTTACACCCTAAGCGCTGTGTATGCACATTATTTCACAACAATGTAGTAAAATCGAGTCTTTGACAAGAGCTTTTACTGTATTTATCATTGTGAAATTTCTGTGTATGGCACAGGAACAACCAAGCAGTTGAACACAAATTTCTCACCGTAATTGGCCTGAAGAAAACATACTTTAGCTACTGTAATAAAGAAATCATATGGATTAAGGATGGTCTTTCATTTTTTTTTAACTGAAACACAATAGAATAGTTTGTAGTAATGCAAAATCCTATCTCAATGTAAAGGCTCTTGGCTTTCTGACACTTGATGATTGTAAATTGTCTGCGAATAAAGCTTTGAAAATATGATAGAAAGGTGAAGTAAATGCTTACCATCCATTTGGAGTATTAACCAAATTCGACAATGTCTACCATGGATTCCAAGGGTCCAAAAAATGATTCCAAATATGGATTGTTCTGACCTTCAAAGAAAGCAAAACCAAAAAATGTATCAATTAGCACAGAGTAGATTAGATCCAAATAATGAAATGAAATAATAAAGTTGCTCCACTTACTTTGATATGGTGTTTTGCAAAAAAACATAAATAAAAGCCACACATCTTCAATGTTCTTCTGATATAATTTAAAGTTTCCATTTGTCAAAGATGCTCATGCAATGAGCAAAAGGCCATAGTTCTGAGCATGCACATCATTTTACCAAAATGCAGTAAAACCAATCGGAAGACAAGAGCTTTTACTGCATTTGTCAATGTGAAATGTGTGGGTATTTCACAGGAACAAAAAAGCAGTTAAACATAACTTCTTACCAGAATTTGCTTGTGGATTACATACTACAGTGATTTCAAAGAGGTGAAATCCAGCATCCGGTACGGTCCTTTTCTTTTCAAACTAAAATACAACTGTTTAACTTGTAGTAATAAAAATGCAACCTCAATGTAAAGCCTCTCAGCTTTCTGACACTTGATGATTGCACATAGCCTACATTCAAAGCTTTCGACATTTAAGTAAATGGCGGACTAAATACCAGAAAATTGGAGTGTGACGTGAATTCTAAAATGTCTTCCATGGCTCCCAAGAGTCCAGAGAGGGCTTCCAGATAAACCATTTTCTTACCTATACAAAACAAAAATGTCAACTAGGACAAACGGAAAAGGAATAATGCAACAATTAAAATGCTGAAATTGTTCTATTTACCTTAATTTAGTGTTTTCCTAAAATTGATGAATAAAGGCCTTCTATGTTCTTCAAGGTTCTCCTAATGGAATCCATTCTTGATAGAAAATCCAAAATGTCCTCAAGATGCCACATTTAGCTGACACCACTATTTTAACGATGGTAGAAACGTCCTACTGTTCTTCTTAAAAGTGCCTGAATCATGCCATGGCCCATACAATACGCAAGTAGTTTACACCCCAAGCTCTATGTATGCACATCATTTCACAACAATGTAGTAAAAGCGAGTCTTTGACAAGAGCTCTTACTGCATTTGTCATTGTAAAATGTGTGGGTATTGCATAGGATCAAAAAGAAGCTGAACATAACTTCTTACCATAATTTACCTGTACATATTACAATGATTTCAAAGAAGTAAATTCCAGAATTCGGTACGGTCCTTTGCTTTTCCATCTAAAATACAACTGTTTAACTTGTAGTAATAAAAATGCAATCTCAATGTAATGCCTCTCAGCTTTCTGACACTTGATGATTGCACATGGCCTACATTCAAAGCTTTAGACATTTAAGTAAATGGCAAACTAAATACCAGAAAATTGGAGTATGACATAAATTCTAAAATGTCTTCCATGGCTCCCAAGAGTCCAGAAAGGACTTCCAGATAAACCATTTTCTTACCTATACAAAACAAAAATGTCAGCTAGGACAAACGGAAAAGAAAGAATGCAACAAATGAAATGTTGAAATTGTTCTATATACCTTCAATTAGTGTTTTCCTAAAATTGATGAATAAAGGCCTTCTTGTTCTTCAAGGTTCTCCTAATGGAAACCATTCTTAATAGAAGGTCCAAAATGTCCTCAAGATGCAACATTTAGCTGATGCTACTTTGTCAACGATGGTAGAAACATAATACCGTTCTACTAAAAAGTGCATGAATCATGCCATGACCCATAGAATACTCAGGTAGTTTACACCCTAAGCGCTGTGTATGCACATTATTTCACAACAATGTAGTAAAATCGAGTCTTTGACAAGAGCTTTTACTGTATTTATCATTGTGAAATTTCTGTGTATGGCACAGGAACAACCAAGCAGTTGAACACAAATTTCTCACCGTAATTGGCCTGAAGAAAACATACTTTAGCTACTGTAATAAAGAAATCATATGGATTAAGGATGGTCTTTCCTTTTTTTTTTTAACTGAAACACAATAGAATAGTTTGTAGTAATGCAAAATCCTATCTCAATGTAAAGGCTCTTGGCTTTCTGACACTTGATGATTGTAAATTGTCTGCTTATAAAGCTTTGAAAATATGATAGAAAGGTGAAGTAAATGCTTACCAACCATTTGGAGTATTAACCAAATTCGACAATGTCTACCATGGATTCCAAGGGTCCAAAAAATGATTCCAAATATGGATTGTTCTGACCTTCAAAGAAAGCAAAACCAAAAAATGTATCAATTAGCACAGAGTAGATTAGATCCAAATAATGAAATGAAATAATAAAGTTGCTCCACTTACTTTGATATGGTGTTTTGCAAAAAACATAAATAAAAGCCACACATCTTCAATGTTCTTCTGATATAATTTAAAGTTTCCATTTGTCAAAGATGCTCATGCAATGAGCAAAAGGCCATAGTTCTGAGCATGCACATCATTTTACCAAAATGCTGTAAAACCAATCGTAAGACAAGAGCTTTTACTGCATTTGTCAATGTGAAATGTGTGGGTATTGCACAGGAACAAAAAAGCAGTTAAACATAACTTCTTACCAGAATTTGCTTGTGGATTACATACTACAGTGATTTCAAAGAGGTGAAATCCAGCATCCGGTAGGGTCCTTTGCTTTTCAAACTAAAATACAACTGTTTAACTTATCGTAATAAAAATGCAACCTCAATGTAAAGCCTCTCAGCTTTCTGACACTTGATGATTGCACATAGCCTACATTCAAAGCTTTCGACATTTAAGTGAATGGCGGACTAAATACCAGAAAATTGGAGTGTGACGTGAATTCTAAAATGTCTTCCATGGCTCCCAAGAGTCCAGAGAGGGCTTCCAGATAAACCATTTTCTTAACTATACAAAACAAAAATGTCAACTAGGACAAACGGAAAAGGAATAATGCAACAATTAAAATGCTGAAATTGTTCTATTTACCTTAATTTAGTGTTTTTCTAAAATTGATGAATAAAGGCCTTCTATGTTCTTCAAGGTTCTCCTAATGGAATCCATTCTTGATAGAAAATCCAAAATGTCCTCAAGATGCCACATTTAGCTGACACCACTATTTTAACGATGGTAGAAACGTCCTACTGTTCTTCTAAAAAGTGCCTGAATCATGCCATGGCCCATACAATACGCAAGTAGTTTACACCCCAAGCTCTATGTATGCACATCATTTCACAACAATGTAGTAAAAGCGAGTCTTTGACAAGAGCTCTTACTGCATTTGTCATTGTAAAATGTGTGGGTATTGCATAGGAACAAAAAGAAGCTGAACATAACTTCTTACCATAATTTACCTGTACATATTACAATGATTTCAAAGAAGTAAATTCCAGAATCCGGTACGGTCCTTTGCTTTTCCATCTAAAATACAACTGTTTAACTTGTAGTAATAAAAATGCAATCTCAATGTAATGCCTCTCAGATTTCTGACACTTGATGATTGCACATGGCCTACATTCAAAGCTTTTGACATTTAAGTAAATGGCAAACTAAATACCAGAAAATTGGAGTATGACGTAAATTCTAAAATGTCTTCCATGGCTCCCAAGAGTCCAGAAAGGGCTTCCAGATAAACCATTTTCTTACCTATACAAAACAAAAATGTCAGCTAGGACAAATGGAAAAGAAAGAATGCAACAAATGAAATGTTGAAATTGTTCTATTTACCTTCAATTAGTGTTTTCCTAAAATTGATGAATAAAGGCCTTCTTGTTCTTCAAGGTTCTCCTAATGGAAACCATTCTTGATAGAAGGTCCAAAATGTCCTCAAGATGCAACATTTAGCTGATGCTACTTTGTCAACGATGGTAGAAACATAATACCGTTCTACTAAAAAGTGCATGAATCATGCCATGACCCATAGAATACTCAGGTAGTTTACACCCTAAGCGCTGTGTATGCACATTATTTCACAACAATGTAGTAAAATCGAGTCTTTGACAAGAGCTTTTACTGTATTTATCATTATGAAATTTCTGTGTATGGCACAGGAACAACCAAGCAGTTGAACACAAATTTCTCACCGTAATTGGCCTGAAGAAAACATACTTTAGCTACTGTAATAAAGAAATCATATGGTTTAAGGATGGTCTTTCCATTTTTTTTAACTGAAACACAATAGAATAGTTTGTAGTAATGCAAAATCCTATCTCAATGTAAAGGCTCTTGGCTTTCTGACACTTGATGATTGTAAATTGTCTGCGAATAAAGCTTTGAAAATATGATAGAAAGGTGAAGTAAATGCTTACCATCCATTTGGAGTATTAACCAAATTCGACAATGTCTACCATGGATTCCAAGGGTCCAAAAAATGATTCCAAATATGGATTGTTCTGACCTTCAAAGAAAGCAAAACCAAAAAATGTATTAATTAGCACAGAGTAGATTAGATCCAAATAATGAAATGAAATAATAAAGTTGCTCCACTTACTTTGATATGGTGTTTTGCAAAAAAACATAAATAAAAGCCACACATCTTCAATGTTCTTCTGATATAATTTAAAGTTTCCATTTGTCAAAGATGCTCATGCAATGAGCAAAAGGCCATAGTTCTGAGCATGCACATCATTTTACCAAAATGCAGTAAAACCAATCATAAGACAAGAGCTTTTACTGCATTTGTCAATGTGAAATGTGTGGGTATTGCACAGGAACAAAAAAGCAGTTAAACATAACTTCTTACCAGAATTTGCTTGTGGATTACATACTACAGTGATTTCAAAGAGGTGAAATCCAGCATCCGGTACGGTCCTTTGCTTTTCAAACTAAAATACAACTGTTTAACTTGTAGTAATAAAAATGCAACCTCAATGTAAAGCCTCTCAGCTTTCTGACACTTGATGATTGCACATAGCCTACATTCAAAGCTTTCGACATTTAAGTGAATGGCGGACTAAATACCAGAAAATTGGAGTGTGACGTGAATTCTAAAATGTCTTCCATGGCTCCCACGAGTCCAGAGAGGGCTTCCAGATAAACCATTTTCTTACCTATACAAAACAAAAATGTCAACTAGGACAAACGGAAAAGGAATAATGCAACAATTAAAATGCTGAAATTGTTCTATTTACCTTAATTTAGTGTTTTTCTAAAATTGATGAATAAAGGCCTTCTATGTTCTTCAAGGTTCTCCTAATGGAATCCATTCTTGATAGAAAATCCAAAATGTCCTCAAGATGCCACATTTAGCTGACACCACTATTTTAACGATGGTAGAAACGTCCTACTGTTCTTTTAAAAAGTGCCTGAATCATGCCATGGCCCATACAATACGCAAGTAGTTTACACCCCAAGCTCTATGTATGCACATCATTTCACAACAATGTAGTAAAAGCGAGTCTTTGACAAGAGCTCTTACTGCATTTGTCATTGTAAAATGTGTGGGTATTGCATAGGAACAAAAAGAAGCTGAACATAACTTCTTACCATAATTTACCTGTACATATTACAATGATTTCAAAGAAGTAAATTCCAGAATCCGGTACGGTCCTTTGCTTTTCCATCTAAAATACAACTGTTTAACTTGTAGTAATAAAAATGCAATCTCAATGTAATGCCTCTCAGATTTCTGACACTTGATGATTGCACATGGCCTACATTCAAAGCTTTTGACATTTAAGTAAATGGCAAACTAAATACCAGAAAATTGGAGTATGACGTAAATTCTAAAATGTCTTCCATGGCTCCCAAGAGTCCAAAAAGGGCTTCCAGATAAACCATTTTCTTACCTATACAAAACAAAAATGTCAGCTAGGACAAATGGAAAAGAAAGAATGCAACAAATGAAATGTTGAAATTGTTCTATTTACCTTCAATTAGTGTTTTCCTAAAATTGATGAATAAAGGCCTTCTTGTTCTTCAAGGTTCTCCTAATGGAAACCATTCTTGATAGAAGGTCCAAAATGTCCTCAAGATGCAACATTTAATTGATGCTACTTTGTCAACGATGGTAGAAACATAATACCGTTCTACTAAAAAGTGCATGAATCATGCCATGACCCATAGAATACTCAGGTAGTTTACACCCTAAGCGCTGTGTATGCACATTATTTCACAAAAATGTAGTAAAATCGAGTCTTTGACAAGAGCTTTTACTGTATTTATCATTGTGAAATTTCTGTGTATGGCACAGGAACAACCAAGCAGTTGAACACAAATTTCTCACCGTAATTGGCCTGAAGAAAACATACTTTAGCTACTGTAATAAAGAAATCATATGGATTAAGGATGGTCTTTCCTTTTTTTTTTAACTGAAACACAATAGAATAGTTTGTAGTAATGCAAAATCCTATCTCAATGTAAAGGCTCTTGGCTTTCTGACACTTGATGATTGTAAATTGTCTGCGAATAAAGCTTTGAAAATATGATAGAAAGGTGAAGTAAATGCTTACCATCCATTTGGAGTATTAACCAAATTCGACAATGTCTACCATGGATTCCAAGGGTCCAAAAAATGATTCCAAATATGGATTGTTCTGACCTTCAAAGAAAGCAAAACCAAAAAATGTATCAATTAGCACAGAGTAGATTAGATCCAAATAATGAAATGAAATAATAACGTTGCTCCACTTACTTTGATATGGTGTTTTGCAAAAAAAATAAATAAAAGCCACACATCTTCAATGTTCTTCTGATATAATTTAAAGTTTCCATTTGTCAAAGATGCTCATGCAATGAGCAAAAGGCCATAGTTCTGAGCATGCATATCATTTTACCAAAATGCAGTAAAACCAATCGTAAGACAAGAGCTTTTACTGTATTTGTCAATGTGAAATGTGTGGGCATTGCACAGGAACAAAAAAGCAGTTAAACATAACTTCTTACCAGAATTTGCTTGTGGATTACATACTACAGTGATTTCAAAGAGGTGAAATCCAGCATCCGGTACGGTCCTTTGCTTTTCAAACTAAAATACAACTGTTTAACTTGTAGTAATAAAAATGAAATCTCAATGTAAAGCCTCTCAGCTTTCTGACACTTGATGATTGCACATAGCCTACATTCAAAGCTTTCGACATTTCAGTGAATGGCGGACTAAATACCAGAAAATTGGAGTGTGACGTGAATTCTAAAATGTCTTCCATGGCTCCCAAGAGTCCAGAGAGGGCTTCCAGATAAACCATTTTCTTACCTATACAAAACAAAATTGTCAACTAGGACAAACGGAAAAGGAATAATGCAACAATTAAAAAGCTGAAATTGTTCTATCTACCTTAATTTAGTGTTTTCCTAAAATTGATGAATAAAGGCCTTCTATGTTCTTCAAGGTTCTCCTAATGGAATCCATTCTTGATAGAAAATCCAAAATGTCCTCAAGATGCCACATTTAGCTGACACCACTATTTTAACGATGGTAGAAACGTCCTACTGTTCTTCTAAAAAGTGCCTGAATCATGCCATGGCCCATACAATACGCAAGTAGTTTACACCCCAAGCTCTATGTATGCACATCATTTCACAACAATGTAGTAAAAGCGAGTCTTTGACAAGAGCTCTTACTGCATTTGTCATTGTAAAATGTGTGGGTATTGCATAGGAACAAAAAGAAGCTGAACATAACTTCTTACCATAATTTACCTGTACATATTACAATGATTTCAAAGAAGTAAATTCCAGAATCCGGTACGGTCCTTTGCTTTTCCATCTAAAATACAACTGTTTAACTTGTAGTAATAAAAATGCAATCTCAATGTAATGCCTCTCAGCTTTCTGACACTTGATGATTGCACATGGCCTACATTCAAAGCCTTTGACATTTAAGTAAATGGCAAACTAAATACCAGAAAATTGGAGTATGACGTAAATTCTAAAATGTCTTCCATGGCTCCCAAGAGTCCAGAAAGGGCTTCCAGATAAACCATTTTCTTAGCTATACAAAACAAAAATGTCAGCTAGGACAAATGGAAAAGAAAGAATGCAACAAATGAAATGTTGAAATTGTTCTATTTACCTTCAATTAGTGTTTTCCTAAAATTGATGAATAAAGGCCTTCTTGTTCTTCAAGGTTCTCCTAATGGAAACCATTCTTGATAGAAGGTCCAAAATGTCCTCAAGATGCAACATTTAGCTGATGCTACTTTGTCAACGATGGTAGAAACATAATACCGTTCTACTAAAAAGTGCATGAATCATGCCATGACCCATAGAATTCTCAGGTAGTTTACACCCTAAGCGCTGTGTATGCACATTATTTCACAACAATGTAGTAAAATCGAGTCTTTGACAAGAGCTTTTACTGTATTTATCATTGTGAAATTTCTGTGTATGGCACAGGAACAACCAAGCAGTTGAACACAAATTTCTCACCGTAATTGGCCTGAAGAAAACATACTTTAGCTACTGTAATAAAGAAATCATATGGATTAAGGATGGTCTTTCCTTTTTTTTTAACTGAAACACAATAGAATAGTTTGTAGTAATGCAAAATCCTATCTCAATGTAAAGGCTCTTGGCTTTCTGACACTTGATGATTGTAAATTGTCTGCGAATAAAGCTTTGAAAATATGATAGAAAGGTGAAGTAAATGCTTACCATCCATTTGGAGTATTAACCAAATTCGACAATGTCTACCATGGATTCCAAGGGTCCAAAAAATGATTCCAAATATGGATTGTTCTGACCTTCAAAGAAAGCAAAACCAAAAAATGTATCAATTAGCACAGAGTAGATTAGATCCAAATAATGAAATGAAATAATAAAGTTGCTCCACTTACTTTGATATGGTGTTTTGCAAAAAAACATAAATAAAAGCCACACATCTTCAATGTTCTTCTGATATAATTTAAAGTTTCCATTTGTCAAAGATGCTCATGCAATGAGCAAAAGGCCATAGTTCTGAGCATGCACATCATTTTACCAAAATGCAGTAAAACCAATCGTAAGACAAGAGCTTTTACTGCATTTGTCAATGTGAAATGTGTGGGTATTGCACAGGAACAAAAAAGCAGTTAACCGGTTCCCGACCTGTGACACAGCGTATGCGTCATGAAAGTCGGTGCCAATCCGACCTATGACGCATACGCTGTGTCATGAATTCAAAGCCCCACTGCGGGTCGGGTGACCGGGGTCAATGAAAGGTGACCCGTAGATACAGGGGGCTTTGCTTCGCCCCCACGTGGCTACGATGGCTCTGATTGGCTGTTAAAAGTGAAACAGCCAATCAGAGCGATAGTAATATTTCATCAATGAAAATTGATGAAATATTACAATCCAGCCATGGCCGATGCTGCAGTAGCATCGGTCATGGCTGGAGACACCGATTTGACCCCCCCCACGGCGATCGCCCCACCTGCCACTGAATGACATCGGCGATCTGCCGCCGCTGTCATCATCTGCCCCCCCTCCCATTCCCTTCGCTCCCCGCCAGCTTCCTATCCCCCCTCACCCACTCTCACCGCCCCCGGCACCTTCCAAGTCCCCCCGTCGCTCCCGGTGTCCGGCGGGTCCGGTTCATGGGCGCCGCCATCTTAGAAAATGGCGGGCACATGCGCAGTGCGCCCGCCCGAATCTGCCGGCTGCAGATTACATTATTTCATTTTGATCACTCTCAGAGTGATCAAAATGAAATAAAAAGTAAATGAACCCCCCGATTATCACCCCCATAGGTAGGCAGAACTAATAAAATAAAGAAAATATTTTTATTTTTATTTTTCCATCAGGGTTAGGGTTAGGGTTGGAAAGAGGGTTAGGGTTAGGGTTGGAAAGAGGGTTAGGGTTAGGGTTGGAAAGAGGGTTAGGGTTGGAAAGAGGGTTAGGGTTAGGGTTGGAAAGAGGGTTAGGGTTGGAAAGAGGGTTAGGGTTAGGGTTGGAAAGAGGGTTAGGGTTAGGGTTGGAAAGAGGGTTAGGGTTGAAAAGAGGGTTAGGGTTGGAAAGAGGGTTAGGGTTGGAATTAGGGTTAGGGTTGGAAAGAGGGTTAGGGTTGGAAAGATGGTTAGGGTTGGAAAAGAGGGATAGGGTTGAAAAGAGTGTTACGGTTAGAATTAGGGTTAGGCTTGTGGTTAGTGTTATGGTTAGTGTTGTGGTTAGGGGTGTGTTGGGGTTAGGGTTAGGGTTGGGATTAGGGGTGTGTTGGGGTTAGGGTTGGAGTTAGAATTGAGGGGTTTCCACTGTTTAGCCACATCAGGGGGTCTCCAAACGCGACATGGTGCAACCTTTGATTCCAGCCAATTTTGCGTTCAAAAAGTCAAATGGTGCTCACTCCCTTCCAAGCCCCGACGTGTGCCCAAACAGTGGTTTACCCCCACATATGGGGTATCAGCGTACTCAGGAAAAATTGCACAACAACTTTTGGGGTCTAATTTCTCCTGTTACCCTTGGGAAAATAATAAATTGGGGGCTAGAAAATTATTTTTGTGGAAAAAAAATGTTTTTTTCATTTTCATGTCTCTGCATTATAAACTTCTGTGAAGCACTTGGGGGTTGAAAGTGCTCACCATACATCTACATAAGTTCCTTGGAAGGTCTAGTTTCCAAAATGGGGTCACTTGTGGGGGGTTTCCACTGTTTAGGCACATCAGGGGCTCTGCAAACGTAATGACGACTGCAGACTATTCCATCAAAGTCTGCATTTCAAAACGTCACTACTTCCATTCCGAGCCCTGACGTGTGCCCAAACAATGATTCCCCCACACATATGGGGTATCAGCGTACTCAGAACAAACTGGACAACAACTTTTGGGGTCCAATTTATCCTGTTACCCTTGTGAAAAAAAAAATTGCGGGCTAAAAATCATTTTTTTTGAGGGAAAAAAATGATTTTTTATTTTCACGGCTCTGCGTTATAAACTTCTGTGAAGCACTTGGGGGTTCAAGGTGCTCACCATACATCTAGATAAGTTCCCTGGGGGGTCTAGTTTCCAAAATGGGGTCAACTGTGGGAGGTTTCTACTGTTTAGGCACACAGGGGCTCAGCAAATGTAACATGACGCCCGCAGACCATTCCATCAAAGTCAGCATTTCAAAATGTCACTACTTCCCTGCTGAGACCCAACGTGTGCCCAAACAGTGGTTTCCCCCCACATATGGGGTACCAACGTACTCAGGACAAACTGGACAACAACTTTTGGGGTCCAATTTCTCCTGTGACCCTTGTGAAAATAAAAAATTGCGAGCTAAAAATTCATTTTTTGAGGAAAAAAAAGATTTTTTATTTTCATGGCTCTGCGTTACAATCTTCTGTGAAGCACTTCGGGGTTCAAGGTGCTCACCACACATCTAGGCAAGTTCCTTATGGGGTCTAGTTTCCAAAATGGGGTCACTTGTGGGGGGTTTCCACAGTTTAGGAACATCAAGGGCTCTGCAAATGTAACATGATGCCCGCAGACCATTCCATCAAAGTCAGCATACCAAAACGTCACTACTTCCCTTCCGAGCCCTGACGTGTGCCCAAACAGTGGTCTCCCCCCACATATGGGGTACCAGCGTACTCAGGACAAACTGGAAAACAACTTTTGGGGTCCAATTTATCCTGGTACCCTTGTGAAAATAAAAAATTGCAGACTAAAAAATTTTTTTTTAGGAAAAAAAAAAGATTTTTTACTTTCACTGCTCTGCATTATAAACTTCTGTGAACCACCTGGGGGTTCAAAGTGCTCACTATGCATCTAGATAAGTTCCTTAGGGGGTCTAGTTTCCAAAATGGGGTCATTTGTGGGGGAGCTCCAAAGTTTAGGCACACAGGGGATCTCCAAACACGACATGTGTCCGCTAACGATTGGAGCCAATTTTCATTTCAAAAAGTCAAATGGCGCTCATTCCCTTCTGCGCCCTGCCGTGCACCCAAACAGTGCCCCCCCCACATATGGGGTACCAGCGTACTCAGGACAATCTGGACAACAACTTTTGTGGTCCAATTTCTCCTGTTACCCTTGTGAAAATAAAAAATAGCGTGCTAAAAAATCATTTTTGAGGGAAAAAAAATGATTTTTTATTTTCACTGCTATATGTTATAAACTTTTGTGAGGCAATTGGGGGTTCAAATTGCTCACTACACATCTAGATAAGTTCCTTAAGGGGTCTAGTTACCAAAATGGTGTCACTTGTGGGGGAGCTCCAATGTTTAGGCACACAGGGGCTCTCCAAAAGCGACATGGTGTCCGATAACGATTGGAGCTAATTTTCCATTCAAAAAGTCAAATGGCGCTCCTTCCCTTCCAGGCCCTGCCCTGCACCCAAACAGTGGTTTATGACCACATATGAGGTATTGTTGTGCTCAGGAGAAATTGCCCAACAAATTTTAGGATCCATTTTATCCTGTTGCCCATGTGAAAATGAAAAAACTGAGGCTAAAAGATAATTTTTGTGAAAAAAAAGTACTTTTTTTTTTTTTACAGATCAATTTGAGAAGCACCTGGGGGTTCAAAGTGATCACTATGCATCTAGATAAGTTCCTTTGGGGGTCTAGTTTCCAAAATGGGGTCACTTGTGGGGGAGCTCCAGTGTTTAGGCACACAGCGACTCTCCAAACGCGACATGGCAACCGCTAAATATTCCAGCATATTTTCCATTCAAAAAGTCAAATGGTGCTCCTTCCCTTCTGAGCCCTGCCGTACGCCCAAACAGTGGTTTATGACCACATATGAGGTATCGGTGTACTCAGGGGAAATTGCCCAACAAATTTTAGGATCCATTTTATCCTGTTGCCCATGTGAAAATGAAAAAATTGATGCTGAAAGGAAATTTGTGTTGGAAAAGTTAAAATGTCCATTTTTTCCTTCCACATTGCCTTAGCTGTTGTGAAACACCTGAAGGGTTAATAATCTTCTTGAATGTGGTTTTGAGTAGCTTGAGGGGTGCAGTTTTTAGAATGGTGTCACTTTTGGGTATTTTCTGCCATATAGACCCCTCAAAGTGACTTCAAATGTGAGATGGTCCCTAAAAAAAATGGTTTTGTAAATTTTGTTGTAAAAATGAGAAATCGCTGGTCAAATTTTAACCCTTATAACTTCCTAACAAAAAAATATTTTGCTTCCAAAATTGTGCTGATGTAAAGTAGACATGTGGGAAATGTTATTTAGCAACTATTTTGTGTCACATAACTCTCTAGTTTAACAGAATAAAAATTCAAAATTTGAAAATTGCGAAATTTTCAAAATTTTCGCCAAATTTCTGATTTTTTCACAAATAAACGCAAAAATTATCGACCTAAATTTACCACTAACATGAAGCCCAATATGTCACGAAAAAACAATCTCAGAATCGCTAGGATGCGTTGAAGCGTTCCAGAGTTATTACCTCATAAAGGGACACTGGTCAGAATTGCAAAAAATGGCCAGGTCATTAAGGTCAAAATAGGCTGGGTCATGAAGGGGTTAAACATAACTTCTTACCAGAATTTTCTTGTGGATTACATACTACAGTGATTTCAAAGAGGTGAAATCCAGCATCCGGGTACAGTCCTTTGCTTTTCAAACTAAAATACATCTGTTTAACTTGTAGTAATAAAAATGCAACCTCAATGTAAAGCCTCTCAGCTTTCTGACACTTGATGATTGCACATAGCCTACATTCAAAGCTTTCGACATTTAAGTGAATGGCGGACTAAATACCAGAAAATTGGAGTGTGACGTGAATTCTAAAATGTCTTCCATGGCTCCCAAGAGTCCAGAGAGGGCTTCCAGATAAACCATTTTCTTACCTATACAAAACAAAAATGTCAACTAGGACAAACGGAAAAGGAATAATGCAACAATTAAAATGCTGAAATTGTTCTATTTACCTTAATTTAGTGTTTTCCTAAAATTGATGAATAAAGGCCTTCTATGTTCTTCAAGGTTCTCCTAATGGAATCCATTCTTGATAGAAAATCCAAAATGTCCTCAAGATGCCACATTTAGCTGACACCACTATTTTAACGATGGTAGAAACGTCCTAATGTTCTTCTAAAAAGTGCCTGAATCATGCCATGGCCCATACAATACGCAAGTAGTTTACACCCCAAGCTCTATGTATGCACATCATTTCACAACAATGTAGTAAAAGCGAGTCTTTGACAAGAGCTCTTACTGCATTTGTCATTGTAAAATGTGTGGGTATTGCATAGGAACAAAAAGAAGCTGAACATAACTTCTTACCATAATTTACCTGTACATATTACAATGATTTCAAAGAAGTAAATTCCAGAATCCGGTACGGTCCTTTCCTTTTCCATCTAAAATACAACTGTTTAACTTGTAGTAATAAAAATGCAATCTCAATGTAATGCCTCTCAGCTTTCTGACACTTGATGATTGCACATGGCCTACATTCAAAGCTTTTGACATTTAAGTAAATGGCAAACTAAATACCAGAAAATTGGAGTATGACGTAAATTCTAAAATGTCTTCCATGGCTCCCAAGAGTCCAGAACGGGCTTCCAGATAAACCATTTTCTTACCTATACAAAACAAAAATGTCAGCTAGGACAAATGGAAAAGAAAGAATGCAACAAATGAAATGTTGAAATTGTTCTATATACCTTCAATTAGTGTTTTCCTAAAATTGATGAATAAAGGCCTTCTTGTTCTTCAAGGTTCTCCTAATGGAAACCATTCTTGATAGAAGGTCCAAAATGTCCTCAAGATGCAACATTTAGCTGATGCTACTTTGTCAACGATGGTAGAAACATAATACCGTTCTACTAAAAAGTGCATGAATCATGCCATGACCCATAGAATACTCAGGTTGTTTACACCCTAAGCGCTGTGTATGCACATTATTTCACAACAATGTAGTAAAATCGAGTCTTTGACAAGAGCTTTTACTGTATTTATCATTGTGAAATTTCTGTGTATGGCACAGGAACAACCAAGCAGTTGAACACAAATTTCTCACCGTAATTGGCCTGAAGAAAACATATTAGCTACTGTAATAAAGAAATCATATGAATTAAGGATGGTCTTTC
This sequence comes from Dendrobates tinctorius, assembly GCF_039654945.1. Lineage (NCBI taxonomy): Eukaryota > Metazoa > Chordata > Amphibia > Anura > Dendrobatidae > Dendrobates > Dendrobates tinctorius. Next base: position 11,861,001 of record NW_027361866.1, read on the forward strand.
CTTTTTTTTAACTGAAACACAATAGAATAGTTTGTAGTAATGCAAAATCCTATCTCAATGTAAAGGCTCTTGGCTTTCTGACACTTGATGATTGTAAATTGTCTGCGAATAAAGCTTTGAAAATATGATAGAAAGGTGAAGTAAATGCTTACCATCCATTTGGAGTATTAACCAAATTCGACAATGTCTACCATGGATTCCAAGGGTCCAAAAAATGATTCCAAATATGGATTGTTCTGACCTTCAAAGAAAGCAAAACCAAAAAATGCATCAATTAGCACAGAGTAGATTAGATCCAAATAATGATATGAAATAATAAAGTTGCTCCACTTACTTTGATATGGTGTTTTGCAAAAAAAATAAATAAAAGCCACACATCTTCAATGTTCTTCTGATATAATTTAAAGTTTCCATTTGTCAAAGATGCTCATGCAATGAGCAAAAGGCCATAGTTCTGAGCATGCACATCATTTTACCAAAATGCAGTAAAACCAATCGTAAGACAAGAGCTTTTACTGCATTTGTCAATGTGAAATGTGTGGGTATTGCACAGGAAAAAAAAAGAATTAAACATAACTTCTTACCAGAATTTGCTTGTGGATTACATACTACAGTGATTTCAAAGAGGTGAAATCCAGCATCCGGTACGGTCCTTTGCTTTTCAAACTAAAATACAACTGTTTAACTTGTAGTAATAAAAATGAAATCTCAATGTAAAGCCTCTCAGCTTTCTGACACTTGATGATTGCACATAGCCTACATTCAAAGCTTTCGACATTTCAGTGAATGGCGGACTAAATACCAGAAAATTGGAGTGTGATGTAAATTCTAAAATGTCTTCCATGGCTCCCAAGAGTCCAGAAAGGGCTTCCAGATAAACCATTTTCTTACCTATACAAAACAAAAATGTCAGCTAGGACAAATGGAAAAGAAAGAATGCAACAAATGAAATGTTGAAATTGTTCTATTTACCTTCAATTAGTGTTTTCCTAAAATTGATGAATAAAGGCCTTCTTGTTCTTCAAGGTTCTCCTAATGGAAACCATTCTTGATAGAAGGTCCAAAATGTCCTCAAGATGCAACATTTAGCTGATGCTACTTTGTCAACGATGGTAGAAACATAATACCGTTCTACTAAAAAGTGCATGAATCATGCCATGACCCATAGAATACTCAGGTAGTTTACACCCTAAGCGCTGTGTATGCACATTATTTCACAACAATGTAGTAAAATCGAGTCTTTGACAAGAGCTTTTACTGTATTTATCATTGTGAAATTTCTGTGTATGGCACAGGAACAACCAAGCAGTTGAACACAAATTTCTCACCGTAATTGGCCTGAAGAAAACATACTTTAGCTACTGTAATAAAGAAATCATATGGATTAAGGGTGGTCTTTCCTTTTTTTTTAACTGAAACACAATAGAATAGTTTGTAGTAATGCAAAATCCTATCTCAATGTAAAGGCTCTTGGCTTTCTGACACTTGATGATTGTAAATTGTCTGCGAATAAAGCTTTGAAAATATGATAGAAAGGTGAAGTAAATGCTTACCATCCATTTGGAGTATTAACCAAATTCGACAATGTCTACCATGGATTCCAAGGGTCCAAAAAATGATTCCAAATATGTATTGTTCTGACCTTCAAAGAAAGCAAAACCAAAAAATGTATCAATTAGCACAGAGTAGATTAGATCCAAATAATGAAATTAAATAATAAAGTTGCTCCACTTACTTTGATATGGTGTTTTGCAAAAAGACATAAATAAAAGCCAAACATCTTCAATGTTCTTCTGATATAATTTAAAGTTTCCATTTGTCAAAGATGCTCATGCAATGAGCAAAAGGCCATAGTTCTGAGCATGCACATCATTTTACCAAAATGCAGTAAAACCAATCGTAAGACAAGAGCTTTAACTGCATTTGTCAATGTGAAATGTGTGGGTATTGCACAGGAACAAAAAAGCAGTTAAACATAACTTCTTACCAGAATTTGCTTGTGGATTACACACTACAGTGATTTCAAAGAGGTGAAATCCAGCATCCGGTACGGTCCTTTGCTTTTCAAACTAAAATACAACTGTTTAACTTGTAGTAATAAAAATGCAACCTCAATGTAAAGCCTCTCAGCTTTCTGACACTTGATGATTGCACATAGCCTACATTCAAAGCTTTCGACATTTAAGTAAATGGCGGACTAAATACCAGAAAATTGGAGTATGACGTGAATTCTAAAATGTCTTCCATGGATCCCAAGAGTCCAGAGAGGGCTTCCAAATAAACCATTTTCTTACCTATACAAAACAAAAATGTCAACTAGGACAAACGGAAAAGGAATAATGCAACAATTGAAATGCTGAAATTGTTGTATTTACCTTAATTTAGTGTTTTCCTAAAATTGATGAATAAACGCCTTCTATGTTCTTCAAGGTTCTCCTAATGGAATCCATTCTTGATAGAAAATCCAAAATGTCCTCAAGATGCCACATTTAGCTGACACCACTATTTTAACGATGGTAGAAACGTCCTAATGTTCTTCTAAAAAGTGCCTGAATCATGCCATGGCCCATACAATGCGCAAGTAGTTTACACCCCAAGCTCTATGTATGCACATCATTTCACAACAATGTAGTAAAAGCGAGTCTTTGAGAAGAGCTCTTACTGCATTTGTCATTGTAAAATGTGTGGGTATTGCATAGGATCAAAAAGAAGCTGAACATAACTTCTTACCATAATTTACCTGTACATATTACAATGATTTCAAAGAAGTAAATTCCAGAATCCGGTACGGTCCTTTGCTTTTCCATCTAAAATACAACTGTTTAACTTGTAGTAATAAAAATGCAATCTCAATGTAATGCCTCTCAGCTTTCTGACACTTGATGATTGCACATGGCCTACATTCAAAGCTTTTGACATTTAAGTAAATGGCAAACTAAATACCAGAAAATTGGAGTATGATGTAAATTCTAAAATGTCTTCCATGGCTCCCAAGAGTCCAGAAAGGGCTTCCAGATAAACCATTTTCTTACCTATACAAAACAAAAATGTCAGCTAGGACAAATGGAAAAGAAAGAATGCAACAAATGAAATGTTGAAATTGTTCTATTTACCTTCAATTAGTGTTTTCCTAAAATTGATGAATAAAGGCCTTCTTGTTCTTCAAGGTTCTCCTAATGGAAACCATTCTTGATAGAAGGTCCAAAATGTCCTCAAGATGCAACATTTAGCTGATGCTACTTTGTCAACGATGGTAGAAACATAATACCGTTCTACTAAAAAGTGCATGAATCATGCCATGACCCATAGAATACTCAGGTAGTTTACACCCTAAGCGCTGTGTATGCACATTATTTCACAACAATGTAGTAAAATCGAGTCTTTGACAAGAGCTTTTACTGTATTTATCATTGTGAAATTTCTGTGTATGGCACAGGAACAACCAAGCAGTTGAACACAAATTTCTCACCGTAATTGGCCTGAAGAAAACAAACTTTAGCTACTGTAATAAAGAAATCATATGGATTAAGGATGGTCTTTCCTTTTTTTTTAACTGAAACACAATAGAATAGTTTGTAGTAATGCAAAATCCTATCTCAATGTAAAGACTCTTGGCTTTCTGACACTTGATGATTGTAAATTGTCTGCGAATAAAGCTTTGAAAATATGATAGAAAGGTGAAGTAAATGCTTACCATCCATTTGGAGTATTAACCAAATTCGACAATGTCTACCATGGATTCCAAGGGTCCAAAAAATGATTCCAAATATGGATTGTTCTGACCTTCAAAGAAAGCAAAACCAAAAAATGTATCAATTAGCACAGAGTAGATTAGATCCAAATAATGAAATGAAGTAATAAAGTTGCTCCACTTACTTTGATATGGTGTTTTGCAAAAAAAAAAAATAAAAGCCACACATCTTCAATGTTCTTCTGATATAATTTAAAGTTTCCATTTGTCAAAGATGCTCATGCAATGAGCAAAAGGCCATAGTTCTGAGCATGCACATCATTTTACCAAAATGCAGTAAAACCAATCGTAAGACAAGAGCTTTTACTGCATTTGTCAATGTGAAATGTGTGGGTATTGCACAGGAACAAAAAAGCAGTTAAACATAACTTCTTACCAGAATTTGCTTGTGGATTACATACTACAGTGATTTCAAAGAGGTGAAATCCAGCATCCGGTACGGTCCTTTGCTTTTCAAACTAAAATACAACTGTTTAACTTGTAGTAATAAAAATGAAATCTCAATGTAAAGCCTCTCAGCTTTCTGACACTTGATGATTGCACATAGCCTACATTCAAAGCTTTCGACATTTAAGTGAATGGCGGACTAAATACCAGAAAATTGGAGTGTGACGTGAATTCTAAAATGTCTTCCATGGCTCCCAAGAGTCCAGAGAGGGCTTCCAGATAAACCATTTTCTTACCTATACAAAACAAAATTGTCAACTAGGACAAACGGAAAAGGAATAATGCAACAATTAAAATGCTGAAATTGTTCTGTCTACCTTAATTTAGTGTTTTCCTAAAATTGATGAATAAAGGCCTTCTATGTTCTTCAAGGTTCTCCTAATGGAATCCATTCTTGATAGAAAATCCAAAATGTCCTCAAGATGCCACATTTAGCTGACACCACTATTTTAACGATGGTAGAAACGTCCTACTGTTCTTCTAAAAAGTGCCTGAATCATGCCATGGCCCATACAATACGCAAGTAGTTTACACCCCAAGCTCTATGTATGCACATCATTTCACAACAATGTAGTAAAAGCGAGTCTTTGACAAGAGCTCTTACTGCATTTGTCATTGTAAAATGTGTGGGTATTGAATAGGAACAAAAAGAAGCTGAACATAACTTCTTACCATAATTTACCTGTACATATTACAATGATTTCAAAGAAGTAAATTCCAGAATCCGGTACGGTCCTTTGCTTTTCCATCTAAAATACAACTGTTTAACTTGTAGTAATAAAAATGCAATCTCAATGTAATGCCTCTCAGCTTTCTGACACTTGATGATTGCACATGGCCTACATTCAAAGCTTTTGACATTTAAGTAAATGGCAAACTAAATACCAGAAAATTGGAGTATGATGTAAATTCTAAAATGTCTTCCATGGCTCCCAAGAGTCCAGAAAGGGCTTCCAGATAAACCATTTTCTTACCTATACAAAACAAAAATGTCAGCTAGGACAAATGGAAAAGAAAGAATGCAACAAATGAAATGTTGAAATTGTTCTATTTACCTTCAATTAGTGTTTTCCTAAAATTGATGAATAAAGGCCTTCTTGTTCTTCAAGGTTCTCCTAATGGAAACCATTCTTGATAGAAGGTCCAAAGTGTCCTCAAGATGCAACATTTAGCTGATGCTACTTTGTCAACGATGGTAGAACCATAATACCGTTCTACTAAAAAGTGCATGAATCATGCCATGACCCATAGAATACTCAGGTAGTTTACACCCTAAGCGCTGTGTATGCACATTATTTCACAACAATGTAGTAAAATCGAGTCTTTGACAAGAGCTTTTACTGTATTTATCATTGTGAAATTTCTGTGTATGGCACAGGAACAACCAAGCAGTTGAACACAAATTTCTCACCGTAATTGGCCTGAAGAAAACATACTTTAGCTACTGTAATAAAGAAATCATATGGATTAAGGATGGTCTTTCCTTTTTTTTTAACTGAAACACAATAGAATAGTTTGTAGTAATGCAAAATCCTATCTCAATGTAAAGGCTCTTGGCTTTCTGACACTTGATGATTGTAAATTGTCTGCGAATAAAGCTTTGAAAATATGATAGAAAGGTGAAGTAAATGCTTACCATCCATTTGGAGTATTAACCAAATTCGACAATGTCTACCATGGATTCCAAGGGTCCAAAAAATGATTCCAAATATGGATTGTTCTGACCTTCAAAGAAAGCAAAACCAAAAAATGTATCAATTAGCACAGAGTAGATTAGATCCAAATAATGAAATGAAATAATAAAGTTGCTCCACTTACTTTGATATGGTGTTTTGCAAAAAAACATAAATAAAAGCCACACATCTTCAATGTTCTTCTGATATAATTTAAAGTTTCCATTTGTCAAAGATGCTCATGCAATGAGCAAAAGGCCATAGTTCTGAGCATGCACATCATTTTACCAAAATGCAGTAAAACCAATCGTAAGACAAGAGCTTTTACTGCATTTGTCAATGTGAGATGTGTGGGTATTGCACAGGAACAAAAAAGCAGTTAAACATAACTTCTTACCAGAATTTGCTTGTGGATTACATACTACAGTGATTTCAAAGAGGTGAAATCCAGCATCCGGTACGGTCCTTTGCTTTTCAAACTAAAATACAACTGTTTAACTTGTAGTAATAAAAATGCAACCTCAATGTAAAGCCTCTCAGCTTTCTGACACTTGATGATTGCACATAGCCTACATTCAAAGCTTTCGACATTTAAGTAAAAGGCGGACTAAATACCAGAAAATTGGAGTGTGACGTGAATTCTAAAATGTCTTCCATGGCTCCCAAGAGTCCAGAGAGGGCTTCCAGATAAACCATTTTATTACCTATACAAAACAAAAATGTCAACTAGGACAAACGGAAAAGGAATAATGCAACAATTAAAATGCTGAAATTGTTCTATTTACCTTAATTTAGTGTTTTCCTAAAATTGATGAATAAAGGCCTTCTATGTTCTTCAAGGTTCTCCTAATGGAATCCATTCTTGATAGAAAATCCAAAATGTCCTCAAGATGCCACATTTAGCTGACACCACTATTTTAACGATGGTAGAAACGTCCTACTGTTCTTCTTAAAAGTGCCTGAATCATGCCATGGCCCATACAATACGCAAGTAGTTTACACCCCAAGCTCTATGTATGCACATCATTTCACAACAATGTAGTAAAAGCGAGTCTTTGACAAGAGCTCTTACTGCATTTGTCATTGTAAAATGTGTGGGTATTGCATAGGATCAAAAAGAAGCTGAACATAACTTCTTACCATAATTTACCTGTACATATTACAATGATTTCAAAGAAGTAAATTCCAGAATCCGGTACGGTCCTTTGCTTTTCCATCTAAAATACAACTGTTTAACTTGTAGTAATAAAAATGCAATCTCAATGTAATGCCTCTCAGCTTTCTGACACTTGATGATTGCACATGGCCTACATTCAAAGCTTTAGACATTTAAGTAAATGGCAAACTAAATACCAGAAAATTGGAGTATGACGTAAATTCTAAAATGTCTTCCATGGCTCCCAAGAGTCCAGAAAGGGCTTCCAGATAAACTATTTTCTTACCTATACAAAACAAAAATGTCAGCTAGGACAAACGGAAAAGAAAGAATGCATCAAATGAAATGTTGAAATTGTTCTATATACCTTCAATTAGTGTTTTCCTAAAATTGATGAATAAAGGCCTTCTTGTTCTTCAAGGATCTCCTAATGGAATCCATTCTTAATAGAAGGTCCAAAATGTCCTCAAGATGCAACATTTAGCTGATGCTACTTTGTCAACGATGGTAGAAACATAATACCGTTCTACTAAAAAGTGCATGAATCATGCCATGACCCATAGAATACTCAGGTAGTTTACACCCTAAGCGCTGTGTATGCACATTATTTCACAACAATGTAGTAAAATCGAGTCTTTGACAAGAGCTTTTACTGTATTTATCATTGTGAAATTTCTGTGTATGGCACAGGAACAACCAAGCAGTTGAACACAAATTTCTCACCGTAATTGGCCTGAAGAAAACATACTTTAGCTACTGTAATAAAGAAATCATATGGATTAAGGATGGTCTTTCCTTTTTTTTTTAACTGAAACACAATAGAATAGTTTGTAGTAATGCAAAATCCTATCTCAATGTAAAGGCTCTTGGCTTTCTGACACTTGATGATTGTAAATTGTCTGCGAATAAAGCTTTGAAAATATGATAGAAAGGTGAAGTAAATGCTTACCATCCATTTGGAGTATTAACCAAATTCGACAATGTCTACCATGGATTCCAAGGGTCCAAAAAATGATTCCAAATATGGATTGTTCTGACCTTCAAAGAAAGCAAAACCAAAAAATGTATCAATTAGCACAGAGTAGATTAGATCCAAATAATGAAATGAAATAATAAAGTTGCTCCACTTACTTTGATATGGTGTTTTGCAAAAAAACATAAATAAAAGCCACACATCTTCAATGTTCTTCTGATATAATTTAAAGTTTCCATTTGTCAAAGATGCTCATGCAATGAGCAAAAGGCCATAGTTCTGAGCATGCACATCATTTTACCAAAATGCAGTAAAACCAATCGTAAGACAAGAGCTTTTACTGCATTTGTCAATGTGAAATGTGTGGGTATTGCACAGGAACAAAAAAGCAGTTAAACATAACTTCTTACCAGAATTTGCTTGTGGATTACATACTACAGTGATTTCAAAGAGGTGAAATCCAGCATCCGGTACGGTCCTTTGCTTTTCAAACTAAAATACAACTGTTTAACTTATCATAATAAAAATGCAACCTCAAAGTAAAGCCTCTCAGCTTTCTGACACTTGATGATTGCACATAGCCTACATTCAAAGCTTTCGACATTTAAGTGAATGGCGGACTAAATACCAGAAAATTGGAGTGTGACGTGAATTCTAAAATGTCTTCCATGGCTCCCAAGAGTCCAGAGAGGGCTTCCAAATAAACCATTTTCTTACCTATACAAAACAAAAATGTCAACTAGGACAAACAGAAAAGGAATAATGCAACAATTAAAATGCTGAAATTGTTCTATTTACCTTAATTTAGTGTTTTCCTTAAAACGATTAATAAAAGGCTTCTATGTTCTTCAAGGTTCTCCTAATGGAATGCATTCTTGATAGAAAATCCAAAATGTCCTCAAGATGCAACATTTAGCTGACACCACTATTTTAACGATGGTAGAAACGTCCTACTGTTCTTCTAAAAAGTGCCTGAATCATGCCATGGCCCATACAATACGCAAGTAGTTTACACCCCAAGCTCTATGTATGCACATCATTTCACAACAATGTAGTAAAAGCGAGTCTTTGACAAGAGCTCTTACTGCATTTGTCATTGTAAAATGTGTGGGTATTGCATAGGAACAAAAAGAAGCTGAACATAACTTCTTACCATAATTTACCTGTACATATTACAATGATTTCAAAGAAGTAAATTCCAGAATCCGGTACGGTCCTTTGCTTTTCCATCTAAAATACAACTGTTTAACTTGTAGTAATAAAAATGCAATCTCAATGTAATGCCTCTCAGCTTTCTGACACTTGATGATTGCACATGGCCTACATTCAAAGCTTTTGACATTTAAGTAAATGGCAAACTAAATACCAGAAAATTGGAGTATGACGTAAATTCTAAAATGTCTTCCATGGCTCCCAAGAGTCCAGAACGGGCTTCCAGATAAACCATTTTCTTACCTATACAAAACAAAAATGTCAGCTAGGACAAATGGAAAAGAAAGAATGCAACAAATGAAATGTTGAAATTGTTCTATTTACCTTCAATTAGTGTTTTCCTAAAATTGATGAATAAAGGCCTTCTTGTTCTTCAAGGTTCTCCTAATGGAAACCATTCTTGATAGAAGGTCCAAAATGTCCTCAAGATGCAACATTTAGCTGATGCTACTTTGTCAACGATGGTAGAAACATAATACCGTTCTACTAAAAAGTGCATGAATCATGCCATGACTAATAGAATACTCAGGTTGTTTACACCCTAAGCGCTGTGTATGCACATTATTTCACAACAATGTAGTAAAATCGAGTCTTTGACAAGAGCTTTTACTGTATTTATCATTGTGAAATTTCTGTGTATGGCACAGGAACAACCAAGCAGTTGAACACAAATTTCTCACCGTAATTGGCCTGAAGAAAACATATTAGCTACTGTAATAAAGAAATCATATGAATTAAGGATGGTCTTTCCTTTTTTTTAACTGAAACACAATAGAATAGTTTGTAGTAATGCAAAATCCTATCTCAATGTAAAGGCTCTTGGCTTTCTGACACTTGATGATTGTAAATTGTCTGCGAATAAAGCTTTGAAAATATGATAGAAAGGTGAAGTAAATGCTTACCATCCATTTGGAGTATTAACCAAATTCGACAATGTCTACCATGGATTCCAAGGGTCCAAAAAATGATTCCAAATATGGATTGTTCTGACCTTCAAAGAAAGCAAAACCAAAAAATGCATCAATTAGCACAGAGTAGATTAGATCCAAATAATGATATGAAATAATAAAGTTGCTCCACTTACTTTGATATGGTGTTTTGCAAAAAAAATAAATAAAAGCCACACATCTTCAATGTTCTTCTGATATAATTTAAAGTTTCCATTTGTCAAAGATGCTCATGCAATGAGCAAAAGGCCATAGTTCTGAGCATGCACATCATTTTACCAAAATGCAGTAAAACCAATCGTAAGACAAGAGCTTTTACTGCATTTGTCAATGTGAAATGTGTGGGTATTGCACAGGAACAAAAAAGCAGTTAAACATAACTTCTTACCAGAATTTGCTTGTGGATTACATACTACAGTGATTTCAAAGAGGTGAAATCCAGCATCCGGTACGGTCCTTTGCTTTTCAAACTAAAATACAACTGTTTAACTTGTAGTAATAAAAATGAAATCTCAATGTAAAGCCTCTCAGCTTTCTGACACTTGATGATTGCACATAGCCTACATTCAAAGCTTTCGACATTTCAGAGAATGGCGGACTAAATACCAGAAAATTGGAGTGTGATGTAAATTCTAAAATGTCTTCCATGGCTCCCAAGAGTCCAGAAAGGGCTTCCAGATAAACCATTTTCTTACCTATACAAAACAAAAATGTCAGCTAGGACAAATGGAAAAGAAAGAATGCAACAAATGAAATGTTGAAATTGTTCTATTTACCTTCAATTAGTGTTTTCCTAAAATTGATGAATAAAGGCCTTCTTGTTCTTCAAGGTTCTCCTAATGGAAACCATTCTTGATAGAAGGTCCAAAATGTCCTCAAGATGCAACATTTAGCTGATGCTACTTTGTCAATGATGGTAGAAACATAATACCGTTCTACTAAAAAGTGCATGAATCATGCCATGACCCATAGAATACTCAGGTAGTTTACACCCTAAGCGCTGTGTATGCACATTATTTCACAACAATGTAGTAAAATCGAGTCTTTGACAAGAGCTTTTACTGTATTTATCATTGTGAAATTTCTGTGTATGGCACAGGAACAACCAAGCAGTTGAACACAAATTTCTCACCGTAATTGGCCTGAAGAAAACATACTTTAGCTACTGTAATAAAGAAATCATATGGATTAAGGATGGTCTTTCATTTTTTTTTAACTGAAACACAATAGAATAGTTTGTAGTAATGCAAAATCCTATCTCAATGTAAAGGCTCTTGGCTTTCTGACACTTGATGATTGTAAATTGTCTGCGAATAAAGCTTTGAAAATATGATAGAAAGGTGAAGTAAATGCTTACCATCCATTTGGAGTATTAACCAAATTCGACAATGTCTACCATGGATTCCAAGGGTCCAAAAAATGATTCCAAATATGGATTGTTCTGACCTTCAAAGAAAGCAAAACCAAAAAATGTATCAATTAGCACAGAGTAGATTAGATCCAAATAATGAAATGAAATAATAAAGTTGCTCCACTTACTTTGATATGGTGTTTTGCAAAAAAACATAAATAAAAGCCACACATCTTCAATGTTCTTCTGATATAATTTAAAGTTTCCATTTGTCAAAGATGCTCATGCAATGAGCAAAAGGCCATAGTTCTGAGCATGCACATCATTTTACCAAAATGCAGTAAAACCAATCGGAAGACAAGAGCTTTTACTGCATTTGTCAATGTGAAATGTGTGGGTATTTCACAGGAACAAAAAAGCAGTTAAACATAACTTCTTACCAGAATTTGCTTGTGGATTACATACTACAGTGATTTCAAAGAGGTGAAATCCAGCATCCGGTACGGTCCTTTTCTTTTCAAACTAAAATACAACTGTTTAACTTGTAGTAATAAAAATGCAACCTCAATGTAAAGCCTCTCAGCTTTCTGACACTTGATGATTGCACATAGCCTACATTCAAAGCTTTCGACATTTAAGTAAATGGCGGACTAAATACCAGAAAATTGGAGTGTGACGTGAATTCTAAAATGTCTTCCATGGCTCCCAAGAGTCCAGAGAGGGCTTCCAGATAAACCATTTTCTTACCTATACAAAACAAAAATGTCAACTAGGACAAACGGAAAAGGAATAATGCAACAATTAAAATGCTGAAATTGTTCTATTTACCTTAATTTAGTGTTTTCCTAAAATTGATGAATAAAGGCCTTCTATGTTCTTCAAGGTTCTACTAATGGAATCCATTCTTGATAGAAAATCCAAAATGTCCTCAAGATGCCACATTTAGCTGACACCACTATTTTAACGATGGCAGAAACGTCCTACTGTTCTTCTTAAAAGTGCCTGAATCATGCCATGGCCCATACAATACGCAAGTAGTTTACACCCCAAGCTCTATGTATGCACATCATTTCACAACAATGTAGTAAAAGCGAGTCTTTGACAAGAGCTCTTACTGCATTTGTCATTGTAAAATGTGTGGGTATTGCATAGGATCAAAAAGAAGCTGAACATAACTTCTTACCATAATTTACCTGTACATATTACAATGATTTCAAAGAAGTAAATTCCAGAATTCGGTACGGTCCTTTGCTTTTCCATCTAAAATACAACTGTTTAACTTGTAGTAATAAAAATGCAATCTCAATGTAATGCCTCTCAGCTTTCTGACACTTGATGATTGCACATGGCCTACATTCAAAGCTTTAGACATTTAAGTAAATGGCAAACTAAATACCAGAAAATTGGAGTATGACATAAATTCTAAAATGTCTTCCATGGCTCCCAAGAGTCCAGAAAGGGCTTCCAGATAAACCATTTTCTTACCTATACAAAACAAAAATGTCAGCTAGGACAAACGGAAAAGAAAGAATGCAACAAATGAAATGTTGAAATTGTTCTATATACCTTCAATTAGTGTTTTCCTAAAATTGATGAATAAAGGCCTTCTTGTTCTTCAAGGTTCTCCTAATGGAAACCATTCTTAATAGAAGGTCCAAAATGTCCTCAAGATGCAACATTTAGCTGATGCTACTTTGTCAACGATGGTAGAAACATAATACCGTTCTACTAAAAAGTGCATGAATCATGCCATGACCCATAGAATACTCAGGTAGTTTACACCCTAAGCGCTGTGTATGCACATTATTTCACAACAATGTAGTAAAATCGAGTCTTTGACAAGAGCTTTTACTGTATTTATCATTGTGAAATTTCTGTGTATGGCACAGGAACAACCAAGCAGTTGAACACAAATTTCTCACCGTAATTGGCCTGAAGAAAACATACTTTAGCTACTGTAATAAAGAAATCATATGGATTAAGGATGGTCTTTCCTTTTTTTTTTTAACTGAAACACAATAGAATAGTTTGTAGTAATGCAAAATCCTATCTCAATGTAAAGGCTCTTGGCTTTCTGACACTTGATGATTGTAAATTGTCTGCTTATAAAGCTTTGAAAATATGATAGAAAGGTGAAGTAAATGCTTACCAACCATTTGGAGTATTAACCAAATTCGACAATGTCTACCATGGATTCCAAGGGTCCAAAAAATGATTCCAAATATGGATTGTTCTGACCTTCAAAGAAAGCAAAACCAAAAAATGTATCAATTAGCACAGAGTAGATTAGATCCAAATAATGAAATGAAATAATAAAGTTGCTCCACTTACTTTGATATGGTGTTTTGCAAAAAACATAAATAAAAGCCACACATCTTCAATGTTCTTCTGATATAATTTAAAGTTTCCATTTGTCAAAGATGCTCATGCAATGAGCAAAAGGCCATAGTTCTGAGCATGCACATCATTTTACCAAAATGCTGTAAAACCAATCGTAAGACAAGAGCTTTTACTGCATTTGTCAATGTGAAATGTGTGGGTATTGCACAGGAACAAAAAAGCAGTTAAACATAACTTCTTACCAGAATTTGCTTGTGGATTACATACTACAGTGATTTCAAAGAGGTGAAATCCAGCATCCGGTAGGGTCCTTTGCTTTTCAAACTAAAATACAACTGTTTAACTTATCGTAATAAAAATGCAACCTCAATGTAAAGCCTCTCAGCTTTCTGACACTTGATGATTGCACATAGCCTACATTCAAAGCTTTCGACATTTAAGTGAATGGCGGACTAAATACCAGAAAATTGGAGTGTGACGTGAATTCTAAAATGTCTTCCATGGCTCCCAAGAGTCCAGAGAGGGCTTCCAGATAAACCATTTTCTTAACTATACAAAACAAAAATGTCAACTAGGACAAACGGAAAAGGAATAATGCAACAATTAAAATGCTGAAATTGTTCTATTTACCTTAATTTAGTGTTTTTCTAAAATTGATGAATAAAGGCCTTCTATGTTCTTCAAGGTTCTCCTAATGGAATCCATTCTTGATAGAAAATCCAAAATGTCCTCAAGATGCCACATTTAGCTGACACCACTATTTTAACGATGGTAGAAACGTCCTACTGTTCTTCTAAAAAGTGCCTGAATCATGCCATGGCCCATACAATACGCAAGTAGTTTACACCCCAAGCTCTATGTATGCACATCATTTCACAACAATGTAGTAAAAGCGAGTCTTTGACAAGAGCTCTTACTGCATTTGTCATTGTAAAATGTGTGGGTATTGCATAGGAACAAAAAGAAGCTGAACATAACTTCTTACCATAATTTACCTGTACATATTACAATGATTTCAAAGAAGTAAATTCCAGAATCCGGTACGGTCCTTTGCTTTTCCATCTAAAATACAACTGTTTAACTTGTAGTAATAAAAATGCAATCTCAATGTAATGCCTCTCAGATTTCTGACACTTGATGATTGCACATGGCCTACATTCAAAGCTTTTGACATTTAAGTAAATGGCAAACTAAATACCAGAAAATTGGAGTATGACGTAAATTCTAAAATGTCTTCCATGGCTCCCAAGAGTCCAGAAAGGGCTTCCAGATAAACCATTTTCTTACCTATACAAAACAAAAATGTCAGCTAGGACAAATGGAAAAGAAAGAATGCAACAAATGAAATGTTGAAATTGTTCTATTTACCTTCAATTAGTGTTTTCCTAAAATTGATGAATAAAGGCCTTCTTGTTCTTCAAGGTTCTCCTAATGGAAACCATTCTTGATAGAAGGTCCAAAATGTCCTCAAGATGCAACATTTAGCTGATGCTACTTTGTCAACGATGGTAGAAACATAATACCGTTCTACTAAAAAGTGCATGAATCATGCCATGACCCATAGAATACTCAGGTAGTTTACACCCTAAGCGCTGTGTATGCACATTATTTCACAACAATGTAGTAAAATCGAGTCTTTGACAAGAGCTTTTACTGTATTTATCATTATGAAATTTCTGTGTATGGCACAGGAACAACCAAGCAGTTGAACACAAATTTCTCACCGTAATTGGCCTGAAGAAAACATACTTTAGCTACTGTAATAAAGAAATCATATGGTTTAAGGATGGTCTTTCCATTTTTTTTAACTGAAACACAATAGAATAGTTTGTAGTAATGCAAAATCCTATCTCAATGTAAAGGCTCTTGGCTTTCTGACACTTGATGATTGTAAATTGTCTGCGAATAAAGCTTTGAAAATATGATAGAAAGGTGAAGTAAATGCTTACCATCCATTTGGAGTATTAACCAAATTCGACAATGTCTACCATGGATTCCAAGGGTCCAAAAAATGATTCCAAATATGGATTGTTCTGACCTTCAAAGAAAGCAAAACCAAAAAATGTATTAATTAGCACAGAGTAGATTAGATCCAAATAATGAAATGAAATAATAAAGTTGCTCCACTTACTTTGATATGGTGTTTTGCAAAAAAACATAAATAAAAGCCACACATCTTCAATGTTCTTCTGATATAATTTAAAGTTTCCATTTGTCAAAGATGCTCATGCAATGAGCAAAAGGCCATAGTTCTGAGCATGCACATCATTTTACCAAAATGCAGTAAAACCAATCATAAGACAAGAGCTTTTACTGCATTTGTCAATGTGAAATGTGTGGGTATTGCACAGGAACAAAAAAGCAGTTAAACATAACTTCTTACCAGAATTTGCTTGTGGATTACATACTACAGTGATTTCAAAGAGGTGAAATCCAGCATCCGGTACGGTCCTTTGCTTTTCAAACTAAAATACAACTGTTTAACTTGTAGTAATAAAAATGCAACCTCAATGTAAAGCCTCTCAGCTTTCTGACACTTGATGATTGCACATAGCCTACATTCAAAGCTTTCGACATTTAAGTGAATGGCGGACTAAATACCAGAAAATTGGAGTGTGACGTGAATTCTAAAATGTCTTCCATGGCTCCCACGAGTCCAGAGAGGGCTTCCAGATAAACCATTTTCTTACCTATACAAAACAAAAATGTCAACTAGGACAAACGGAAAAGGAATAATGCAACAATTAAAATGCTGAAATTGTTCTATTTACCTTAATTTAGTGTTTTTCTAAAATTGATGAATAAAGGCCTTCTATGTTCTTCAAGGTTCTCCTAATGGAATCCATTCTTGATAGAAAATCCAAAATGTCCTCAAGATGCCACATTTAGCTGACACCACTATTTTAACGATGGTAGAAACGTCCTACTGTTCTTTTAAAAAGTGCCTGAATCATGCCATGGCCCATACAATACGCAAGTAGTTTACACCCCAAGCTCTATGTATGCACATCATTTCACAACAATGTAGTAAAAGCGAGTCTTTGACAAGAGCTCTTACTGCATTTGTCATTGTAAAATGTGTGGGTATTGCATAGGAACAAAAAGAAGCTGAACATAACTTCTTACCATAATTTACCTGTACATATTACAATGATTTCAAAGAAGTAAATTCCAGAATCCGGTACGGTCCTTTGCTTTTCCATCTAAAATACAACTGTTTAACTTGTAGTAATAAAAATGCAATCTCAATGTAATGCCTCTCAGCTTTCTGACACTTGATGATTGCACATGGCCTACATTCAAAGCTTTTGACATTTAAGTAAATGGCAAACTAAATACCAGAAAATTGGAGTATGACGTAAATTCTAAAATGTCTTCCATGGCTCCCAAGAGTCCAAAAAGGGCTTCCAGATAAACCATTTTCTTACCTATACAAAACAAAAATGTCAGCTAGGACAAATGGAAAAGAAAGAATGCAACAAATGAAATGTTGAAATTGTTCTATTTACCTTCAATTAGTGTTTTCCTAAAATTGATGAATAAAGGCCTTCTTGTTCTTCAAGGTTCTCCTAATGGAAACCATTCTTGATAGAAGGTCCAAAATGTCCTCAAGATGCAACATTTAATTGATGCTACTTTGTCAACGATGGTAGAAACATAATACCGTTCTACTAAAAAGTGCATGAATCATGCCATGACCCATAGAATACTCAGGTAGTTTACACCCTAAGCGCTGTGTATGCACATTATTTCACAAAAATGTAGTAAAATCGAGTCTTTGACAAGAGCTTTTACTGTATTTATCATTGTGAAATTTCTGTGTATGGCACAGGAACAACCAAGCAGTTGAACACAAATTTCTCACCGTAATTGGCCTGAAGAAAACATACTTTAGCTACTGTAATAAAGAAATCATATGGATTAAGGATGGTCTTTCCTTTTTTTTTTAACTGAAACACAATAGAATAGTTTGTAGTAATGCAAAATCCTATCTCAATGTAAAGGCTCTTGGCTTTCTGACACTTGATGATTGTAAATTGTCTGCGAATAAAGCTTTGAAAATATGATAGAAAGGTGAAGTAAATGCTTACCATCCATTTGGAGTATTAACCAAATTCGACAATGTCTACCATGGATTCCAAGGGTCCAAAAAATGATTCCAAATATGGATTGTTCTGACCTTCAAAGAAAGCAAAACCAAAAAATGTATCAATTAGCACAGAGTAGATTAGATCCAAATAATGAAATGAAATAATAACGTTGCTCCACTTACTTTGATATGGTGTTTTGCAAAAAAAATAAATAAAAGCCACACATCTTCAATGTTCTTCTGATATAATTTAAAGTTTCCATTTGTCAAAGATGCTCATGCAATGAGCAAAAGGCCATAGTTCTGAGCATGCATATCATTTTACCAAAATGCAGTAAAACCAATCGTAAGACAAGAGCTTTTACTGTATTTGTCAATGTGAAATGTGTGGGCATTGCACAGGAACAAAAAAGCAGTTAAACATAACTTCTTACCAGAATTTGCTTGTGGATTACATACTACAGTGATTTCAAAGAGGTGAAATCCAGCATCCGGTACGGTCCTTTGCTTTTCAAACTAAAATACAACTGTTTAACTTGTAGTAATAAAAATGAAATCTCAATGTAAAGCCTCTCAGCTTTCTGACACTTGATGATTGCACATAGCCTACATTCAAAGCTTTCGACATTTCAGTGAATGGCGGACTAAATACCAGAAAATTGGAGTGTGACGTGAATTCTAAAATGTCTTCCATGGCTCCCAAGAGTCCAGAGAGGGCTTCCAGATAAACCATTTTCTTACCTATACAAAACAAAATTGTCAACTAGGACAAACGGAAAAGGAATAATGCAACAATTAAAAAGCTGAAATTGTTCTATCTACCTTAATTTAGTGTTTTCCTAAAATTGATGAATAAAGGCCTTCTATGTTCTTCAAGGTTCTCCTAATGGAATCCATTCTTGATAGAAAATCCAAAATGTCCTCAAGATGCCACATTTAGCTGACACCACTATTTTAACGATGGTAGAAACGTCCTACTGTTCTTCTAAAAAGTGCCTGAATCATGCCATGGCCCATACAATACGCAAGTAGTTTACACCCCAAGCTCTATGTATGCACATCATTTCACAACAATGTAGTAAAAGCGAGTCTTTGACAAGAGCTCTTACTGCATTTGTCATTGTAAAATGTGTGGGTATTGCATAGGAACAAAAAGAAGCTGAACATAACTTCTTACCATAATTTACCTGTACATATTACAATGATTTCAAAGAAGTAAATTCCAGAATCCGGTACGGTCCTTTGCTTTTCCATCTAAAATACAACTGTTTAACTTGTAGTAATAAAAATGCAATCTCAATGTAATGCCTCTCAGCTTTCTGACACTTGATGATTGCACATGGCCTACATTCAAAGCCTTTGACATTTAAGTAAATGGCAAACTAAATACCAGAAAATTGGAGTATGACGTAAATTCTAAAATGTCTTCCATGGCTCCCAAGAGTCCAGAAAGGGCTTCCAGATAAACCATTTTCTTAGCTATACAAAACAAAAATGTCAGCTAGGACAAATGGAAAAGAAAGAATGCAACAAATGAAATGTTGAAATTGTTCTATTTACCTTCAATTAGTGTTTTCCTAAAATTGATGAATAAAGGCCTTCTTGTTCTTCAAGGTTCTCCTAATGGAAACCATTCTTGATAGAAGGTCCAAAATGTCCTCAAGATGCAACATTTAGCTGATGCTACTTTGTCAACGATGGTAGAAACATAATACCGTTCTACTAAAAAGTGCATGAATCATGCCATGACCCATAGAATACTCAGGTAGTTTACACCCTAAGCGCTGTGTATGCACATTATTTCACAACAATGTAGTAAAATCGAGTCTTTGACAAGAGCTTTTACTGTATTTATCATTGTGAAATTTCTGTGTATGGCACAGGAACAACCAAGCAGTTGAACACAAATTTCTCACCGTAATTGGCCTGAAGAAAACATACTTTAGCTACTGTAATAAAGAAATCATATGGATTAAGGATGGTCTTTCCTTTTTTTTTAACTGAAACACAATAGAATAGTTTGTAGTAATGCAAAATCCTATCTCAATGTAAAGGCTCTTGGCTTTCTGACACTTGATGATTGTAAATTGTCTGCGAATAAAGCTTTGAAAATATGATAGAAAGGTGAAGTAAATGCTTACCATCCATTTGGAGTATTAACCAAATTCGACAATGTCTACCATGGATTCCAAGGGTCCAAAAAATGATTCCAAATATGGATTGTTCTGACCTTCAAAGAAAGCAAAACCAAAAAATGTATCAATTAGCACAGAGTAGATTAGATCCAAATAATGAAATGAAATAATAAAGTTGCTCCACTTACTTTGATATGGTGTTTTGCAAAAAAACATAAATAAAAGCCACACATCTTCAATGTTCTTCTGATATAATTTAAAGTTTCCATTTGTCAAAGATGCTCATGCAATGAGCAAAAGGCCATAGTTCTGAGCATGCACATCATTTTACCAAAATGCAGTAAAACCAATCGTAAGACAAGAGCTTTTACTGCATTTGTCAATGTGAAATGTGTGGGTATTGCACAGGAACAAAAAAGCAGTTAACCGGTTCCCGACCTGTGACACAGCGTATGCGTCATGAAAGTCGGTGCCAATCCGACCTATGACGCATACGCTGTGTCATGAATTCAAAGCCCCACTGCGGGTCGGGTGACCGGGGTCAATGAAAGGTGACCCATAGATACAGGGGGCTTTGCTTCACCCCCACGTGGCTACGATGGCTCTGATTGGCTGTTAAAAGTGAAACAGCCAATCAGAGCGATAGTAATATTTCATCAATGAAAATTGATGAAATATTACAATCCAGCCATGGCCGATGCTGCAGTAGCATCGGTCATGGCTGGAGACACCGATTTGACCCCCCCCACGGCGATCGCCCCACCTGCCACTGAATGACATCGGCGATCTGCCGCCGCTGTCATCATCTGCCCCCCCTCCCATTCCCTTCGCTCCCCGCCAGCTTCCTATCCCCCCTCACCCACTCTCACCGCCCCCGGCACCTTCCAAGTCCCCCCGTCGCTCCCGGTGTCCGGCGGGTCCGGTTCATGGGCGCCGCCATCTTAGAAAATGGCGGGCACATGCGCAGTGCGCCCGCCCGAATCTGCCGGCTGCAGATTACATTATTTCATTTTGATCACTCTCAGAGTGATCAAAATGAAATAAAAAGTAAATGAACCCCCCGATTATCACCCCCATAGGTAGGCAGAACTAATAAAATAAAGAAAATATTTTTATTTTTATTTTTCCATCAGGGTTAGGGTTAGGGTTGGAAAGAGGGTTAGGGTTAGGGTTGGAAAGAGGGTTAGGGTTAGGGTTGGAAAGAGGGTTAGGGTTGGAAAGAGGGTTAGGGTTAGGGTTGGAAAGAGGGTTAGGGTTGGAAAGAGGGTTAGGGTTAGGGTTGGAAAGAGGGTTAGGGTTAGGGTTGGAAAGAGGGTTAGGGTTAGGGTTGGAAAGAGGGTTAGGGTTGAAAAGAGGGTTAGGGTTGGAAAGAGGGTTAGGGTTGGAATTAGGGTTAGGGTTGGAAAGAGGGTTAGGGTTGGAAAGATGGTTAGGGTTGGAAAAGAGGGATAGGGTTGAAAAGAGTGTTACGGTTAGAATTAGGGTTAGGCTTGTGGTTAGTGTTATGGTTAGTGTTGTGGTTAGGGGTGTGTTGGGGTTAGGGTTAGGGTTGGGATTAGGGGTGTGTTGGGGTTAGGGTTGGAGTTAGAATTGAGGGGTTTCCACTGTTTAGCCACATCAGGGGGTCTCCAAACGCGACATGGTGCAACCTTTGATTCCAGCCAATTTTGCGTTCAAAAAGTCAAATGGTGCTCACTCCCTTCCAAGCCCCGACGTGTGCCCAAACAGTGGTTTACCCCCACATATGGGGTATCAGCGTACTCAGGAAAAATTGCACAACAACTTTTGGGGTCTAATTTCTCCTGTTACCCTTGGGAAAATAATAAATTGGGGGCTAGAAAATTATTTTTGTGGAAAAAAAATGTTTTTTTCATTTTCATGTCTCTGCATTATAAACTTCTGTGAAGCACTTGGGGGTTGAAAGTGCTCACCATACATCTACATAAGTTCCTTGGAAGGTCTAGTTTCCAAAATGGGGTCACTTGTGGGGGGTTTCCACTGTTTAGGCACATCAGGGGCTCTGCAAACGTAATGACGACTGCAGACTATTCCATCAAAGTCTGCATTTCAAAACGTCACTACTTCCATTCCGAGCCCTGACGTGTGCCCAAACAATGATTCCCCCACACATATGGGGTATCAGCGTACTCAGAACAAACTGGACAACAACTTTTGGGGTCCAATTTATCCTGTTACCCTTGTGAAAAAAAAAATTGCGGGCTAAAAATCATTTTTTTTGAGGGAAAAAAATGATTTTTTATTTTCACGGCTCTGCGTTATAAACTTCTGTGAAGCACTTGGGGGTTCAAGGTGCTCACCATACATCTAGATAAGTTCCCTGGGGGGTCTAGTTTCCAAAATGGGGTCAACTGTGGGAGGTTTCTACTGTTTAGGCACACAGGGGCTCAGCAAATGTAACATGACGCCCGCAGACCATTCCATCAAAGTCAGCATTTCAAAATGTCACTACTTCCCTGCTGAGACCCAACGTGTGCCCAAACAGTGGTTTCCCCCCACATATGGGGTACCAACGTACTCAGGACAAACTGGACAACAACTTTTGGGGTCCAATTTCTCCTGTGACCCTTGTGAAAATAAAAAATTGCGAGCTAAAAATTCATTTTTTGAGGAAAAAAAAGATTTTTTATTTTCATGGCTCTGCGTTACAATCTTCTGTGAAGCACTTCGGGGTTCAAGGTGCTCACCACACATCTAGGCAAGTTCCTTATGGGGTCTAGTTTCCAAAATGGGGTCACTTGTGGGGGGTTTCCACAGTTTAGGAACATCAAGGGCTCTGCAAATGTAACATGATGCCCGCAGACCATTCCATCAAAGTCAGCATACCAAAACGTCACTACTTCCCTTCCGAGCCCTGACGTGTGCCCAAACAGTGGTCTCCCCCCACATATGGGGTACCAGCGTACTCAGGACAAACTGGAAAACAACTTTTGGGGTCCAATTTATCCTGGTACCCTTGTGAAAATAAAAAATTGCAGACTAAAAAATTTTTTTTTAGGAAAAAAAAAAGATTTTTTACTTTCACTGCTCTGCATTATAAACTTCTGTGAACCACCTGGGGGTTCAAAGTGCTCACTATGCATCTAGATAAGTTCCTTAGGGGGTCTAGTTTCCAAAATGGGGTCATTTGTGGGGGAGCTCCAAAGTTTAGGCACACAGGGGATCTCCAAACACGACATGTGTCCGCTAACGATTGGAGCCAATTTTCATTTCAAAAAGTCAAATGGCGCTCATTCCCTTCTGCGCCCTGCCGTGCACCCAAACAGTGCCCCCCCCCACATATGGGGTACCAGCGTACTCAGGACAATCTGGACAACAACTTTTGTGGTCCAATTTCTCCTGTTACCCTTGTGAAAATAAAAAATAGCGTGCTAAAAAATCATTTTTGAGGGAAAAAAAATGATTTTTTATTTTCACTGCTATATGTTATAAACTTTTGTGAGGCAATTGGGGGTTCAAATTGCTCACTACACATCTAGATAAGTTCCTTAAGGGGTCTAGTTACCAAAATGGTGTCACTTGTGGGGGAGCTCCAATGTTTAGGCACACAGGGGCTCTCCAAAAGCGACATGGTGTCCGATAACGATTGGAGCTAATTTTCCATTCAAAAAGTCAAATGGCGCTCCTTCCCTTCCAGGCCCTGCCCTGCACCCAAACAGTGGTTTATGACCACATATGAGGTATTGTTGTGCTCAGGAGAAATTGCCCAACAAATTTTAGGATCCATTTTATCCTGTTGCCCATGTGAAAATGAAAAAACTGAGGCTAAAAGATAATTTTTGTGAAAAAAAAGTACTTTTTTTTTTTTTACAGATCAATTTGAGAAGCACCTGGGGGTTCAAAGTGATCACTATGCATCTAGATAAGTTCCTTGGGGGGTCTAGTTTCCAAAATGGGGTCACTTGTGGGGGAGCTCCAGTGTTTAGGCACACAGCGACTCTCCAAACGCGACATGGCAACCGCTAAATATTCCAGCATATTTTCCATTCAAAAAGTCAAATGGTGCTCCTTCCCTTCTGAGCCCTGCCGTACGCCCAAACAGTGGTTTATGACCACATATGAGGTATCGGTGTACTCAGGGGAAATTGCCCAACAAATTTTAGGATCCATTTTATCCTGTTGCCCATGTGAAAATGAAAAAATTGATGCTGAAAGGAAATTTGTGTTGGAAAAGTTAAAATGTCCATTTTTTCCTTCCACATTGCCTTAGCTGTTGTGAAACACCTGAAGGGTTAATAATCTTCTTGAATGTGGTTTTGAGTAGCTTGAGGGGTGCAGTTTTTAGAATGGTGTCACTTTTGGGTATTTTCTGCCATATAGACCCCTCAAAGTGACTTCAAATGTGAGATGGTCCCTAAAAAAAATGGTTTTGTAAATTTTGTTGTAAAAATGAGAAATCGCTGGTCAAATTTTAACCCTTATAACTTCCTAACAAAAAAATATTTTGCTTCCAAAATTGTGCTGATGTAAAGTAGACATGTGGGAAATGTTATTTAGCAACTATTTTGTGTCACATAACTCTCTAGTTTAACAGAATAAAAATTCAAAATTTGAAAATTGCGAAATTTTCAAAATTTTCGCCAAATTTCTGATTTTTTCACAAATAAACGCAAAAATTATCGACCTAAATTTACCACTAACATGAAGCCCAATATGTCACGAAAAAACAATCTCAGAATCGCTAGGATGCGTTGAAGCGTTCCAGAGTTATTACCTCATAAAGGGACACTGGTCAGAATTGCAAAAAATGGCCAGGTCATTAAGGTCAAAATAGGCTGGGTCATGAAGGGGTTAAACATAACTTCTTACCAGAATTTTCTTGTGGATTACATACTACAGTGATTTCAAAGAGGTGAAATCCAGCATCCGGGTACAGTCCTTTGCTTTTCAAACTAAAATACATCTGTTTAACTTGTAGTAATAAAAATGCAACCTCAATGTAAAGCCTCTCAGCTTTCTGACACTTGATGATTGCACATAGCCTACATTCAAAGCTTTCGACATTTAAGTGAATGGCGGACTAAATACCAGAAAATTGGAGTGTGACGTGAATTCTAAAATGTCTTCCATGGCTCCCAAGAGTCCAGAGAGGGCTTCCAGATAAACCATTTTCTTACCTATACAAAACAAAAATGTCAACTAGGACAAACGGAAAAGGAATAATGCAACAATTAAAATGCTGAAATTGTTCTATTTACCTTAATTTAGTGTTTTCCTAAAATTGATGAATAAAGGCCTTCTATGTTCTTCAAGGTTCTCCTAATGGAATCCATTCTTGATAGAAAATCCAAAATGTCCTCAAGATGCCACATTTAGCTGACACCACTATTTTAACGATGGTAGAAACGTCCTAATGTTCTTCTAAAAAGTGCCTGAATCATGCCATGGCCCATACAATACGCAAGTAGTTTACACCCCAAGCTCTATGTATGCACATCATTTCACAACAATGTAGTAAAAGCGAGTCTTTGACAAGAGCTCTTACTGCATTTGTCATTGTAAAATGTGTGGGTATTGCATAGGAACAAAAAGAAGCTGAACATAACTTCTTACCATAATTTACCTGTACATATTACAATGATTTCAAAGAAGTAAATTCCAGAATCCGGTACGGTCCTTTGCTTTTCCATCTAAAATACAACTGTTTAACTTGTAGTAATAAAAATGCAATCTCAATGTAATGCCTCTCAGCTTTCTGACACTTGATGATTGCACATGGCCTACATTCAAAGCTTTTGACATTTAAGTAAATGGCAAACTAAATACCAGAAAATTGGAGTATGACGTAAATTCTAAAATGTCTTCCATGGCTCCCAAGAGTCCAGAACGGGCTTCCAGATAAACCATTTTCTTACCTATACAAAACAAAAATGTCAGCTAGGACAAATGGAAAAGAAAGAATGCAACAAATGAAATGTTGAAATTGTTCTATATACCTTCAATTAGTGTTTTCCTAAAATTGATGAATAAAGGCCTTCTTGTTCTTCAAGGTTCTCCTAATGGAAACCATTCTTGATAGAAGGTCCAAAATGTCCTCAAGATGCAACATTTAGCTGATGCTACTTTGTCAACGATGGTAGAAACATAATACCGTTCTACTAAAAAGTGCATGAATCATGCCATGACCCATAGAATACTCAGGTTGTTTACACCCTAAGCGCTGTGTATGCACATTATTTCACAACAATGTAGTAAAATCGAGTCTTTGACAAGAGCTTTTACTGTATTTATCATTGTGAAATTTCTGTGTATGGCACAGGAACAACCAAGCAGTTGAACACAAATTTCTCACCGTAATTGGCCTGAAGAAAACATATTAGCTACTGTAATAAAGAAATCATATGAATTAAGGATGGTCTTTCCTTTTTTTTAACTGAAACACAATAGAATAGTTTGTAGTAATGCAAAATCCTATCTCAATGTAAAGGCTCTTGGCTTTCTGACACTTGATGATTGTAAATTGTCTGCGAATAAAGCTTTGAAAATATGATAGAAAGGTGAAGTAAATGCTTACCATCCATTTGGAGTATTAACCAAATTCGACAATGTCTACCATGGATTCCAAGGGTCCAAAAAATGATTCCAAATATGGATTGTTCTGACCTTCAAAGAAAGCAAAACCAAAAAATGCATCAATTAGCACAGAGTAGATTAGATCCAAATAATGATATGAAATAATAAAGTTGCTCCACTTACTTTGATATGGTGTTTTGCAAAAAAAATAAATAAAAGCCACACATCTTCAATGTTCTTCTGATATAATTTAAAGTTTCCATTTGTCAAAGATGCTCATGCAATGAGCAAAAGGCCATAGTTCTGAGCATGCACATCATTTTACCAAAATGCAGTAAAACCAATCGTAAGACAAGAGCTTTTACTGCATTTGTCAATGTGAAATGTGTGGGTATTGCACAGGAACAAAAAAGCAGTTAAACATAACTTCTTACCAGAATTTGCTTGTGGATTACATACTACAGTGATTTCAAAGAGGTGAAATCCAGCATCCGGTACGGTCCTTTGCTTTTCAAACTAAAATACAACTGTTTAACTTGTAGTAATAAAAATGAAATCTCAATGTAAAGCCTCTCAGCTTTCTGACACTTGATGATTGCACATAGCCTACATTCAAAGCTTTCGACATTTCAGTGAATGGCGGACTAAATACCAGAAAATTGGAGTGTGATGTAAATTCTAAAATGTCTTCCATGGCTCCCAAGAGTCCAGAAAGGGCTTCCAGATAAACCATTTTCTTACCTATACAAAACAAAAATGTCAGCTAGGACAAATGGAAAAGAAAGAATGCAACAAATGAAATGTTGAAATTGTTCTATTTACCTTCAATTAGTGTTTTCCTAAAATTGATGAATAAAGGCCTTCTTGTTCTTCAAGGTTCTCCTAATGGAAACCATTCTTGATAGAAGGTCCAAAATGTCCTCAAGATGCAACATTTAGCTGATGCTACTTTGTCAACGATGGTAGAAACATAATACCGTTCTACTAAAAAGTGCATGAATCATGCCATGACCCATAGAATACTCAGGTAGTTTACACCCTAAGCGCTGTGTATGCACATTATTTCACAACAATGTAGTAAAATCGAGTCTTTGACAAGAGCTTTTACTGTATTTATCATTGTGAAATTTCTGTGTATGGCACAGGAACAACCAAGCAGTTGAACACAAATTTCTCACCGTAATTGGCCTGAAGAAAACATACTTTAGCTACTGTAATAAAGAAATCATATGGATTAAGGGTGGTCTTTCCTTTTTTTTTAACTGAAACACAATAGAATAGTTTGTAGTAATGCAAAATCCTATCTCAATGTAAAGGCTCTTGGCTTTCTGACACTTGATGATTGTAAATTGTCTGCGAATAAAGCTTTGAAAATATGATAGAAAGGTGAAGTAAATGCTTACCATCCATTTGGAGTATTAACCAAATTCGACAATGTCTACCATGGATTCCAAGGGTCCAAAAAATGATTCCAAATATGGATTGTTCTGACCTTCAAAGAAAGCAAAACCAAAAAATGTATCAATTAGCACAGAGTAGATTAGATCCAAATAATGAAATTAAATAATAAAGTTGCTCCACTTACTTTGATATGGTGTTTTGCAAAAAGACATAAATAAAAGCCAAACATCTTCAATGTTCTTCTGATATAATTTAAAGTTTCCATTTGTCAAAGATGCTCATGCAATGAGCAAAAGGCCATAGTTCTGAGCATGCACATCATTTTACCAAAATGCAGTAAAACCAATCGTAAGACAAGAGCTTTAACTGCATTTGTCAATGTGAAATGTGTGGGTATTGCACAGGAACAAAAAAGCAGTTAAACATAACTTCTTACCAGAATTTGCTTGTGGATTACATACTACAGTGATTTCAAAGAGGTGAAATCCAGCATCCGGTACGGTCCTTTGCTTTTCAAACTAAAATACAACTGTTTAACTTGTAGTAATAAAAATGAAATCTCAATGTAAAGCCTCTCAGCTTTCTGACACTTGATGATTGCACATAGCCTACATTCAAAGCTTTCGACATTTAAGTGAATGGCGGACTAAATACCAGAAAATTGGAGTGTGACGTGAATTCTAAAATGTCTTCCATGGCTCCCAAGAGTCCAGAGAGGGCTTCCAGATAAACCATTTTCTTACCTATACAAAACAAAATTGTCAACTAGGACAAACGGAAAAGGAATAATGCAACAATTAAAATGCTGAAATTGTTCTGTCTACCTTAATTTAGTGTTTTCCTAAAATTGATGAATAAAGGCCTTCTATGTTCTTCAAGGTTCTCCTAATGGAATCCATTCTTGATAGAAAATCCAAAATGTCCTCAAGATGCCACATTTAGCTGACACCACTATTTTAACGATGGTAGAAACGTCCTACTGTTCTTCTAAAAAGTGCCTGAATCATGCCATGGCCCATACAATACGCAAGTAGTTTACACCCCAAGCTCTATGTATGCACATCATTTCACAACAATGTAGTAAAAGCGAGTCTTTGACAAGAGCTCTTACTGCATTTGTCATTGTAAAATGTGTGGGTATTGAATAGGAACAAAAAGAAGCTGAACATAACTTCTTACCATAATTTACCTGTACATATTACAATGATTTCAAAGAAGTAAATTCCAGAATCCGGTACGGTCCTTTGCTTTTCCATCTAAAATACAACTGTTTAACTTGTAGTAATAAAAATGCAATCTCAATGTAATGCCTCTCAGCTTTCTGACACTTGATGATTGCACATGGCCTACATTCAAAGCTTTTGACATTTAAGTAAATGGCAAACTAAATACCAGAAAATTGGAGTATGATGTAAATTCTAAAATGTCTTCCATGGCTCCCAAGAGTCCAGAAAGGGCTTCCAGATAAACCATTTTCTTACCTATACAAAACAAAAATGTCAGCTAGGACAAATGGAAAAGAAAGAATGCAACAAATGAAATGTTGAAATTGTTCTATTTACCTTCAATTAGTGTTTTCCTAAAATTGATGAATAAAGGCCTTCTTGTTCTTCAAGGTTCTCCTAATGGAAACCATTCTTGATAGAAGGTCCAAAGTGTCCTCAAGATGCAACATTTAGCTGATGCTACTTTGTCAACGATGGTAGAACCATAATACCGTTCTACTAAAAAGTGCATGAATCATGCCATGACCCATAGAATACTCAGGTAGTTTACACCCTAAGCGCTGTGTATGCACATTATTTCACAACAATGTAGTAAAATCGAGTCTTTGACAAGAGCTTTTACTGTATTTATCATTGTGAAATTTCTGTGTATGGCACAGGAACAACCAAGCAGTTGAACACAAATTTCTCACCGTAATTGGCCTGAAGAAAACATACTTTAGCTACTGTAATAAAGAAATCATATGGATTAAGGATGGTCTTTCCTTTTTTTTTAACTGAAACACAATAGAATAGTTTGTAGTAATGCAAAATCCTATCTCAATGTAAAGGCTCTTGGCTTTCTGACACTTGATGATTGTAAATTGTCTGCGAATAAAGCTTTGAAAATATGATAGAAAGGTGAAGTAAATGCTTACCATCCATTTGGAGTATTAACCAAATTCGACAATGTCTACCATGGATTCCAAGGGTCCAAAAAATGATTCCAAATATGGATTGTTCTGACCTTCAAAGAAAGCAAAACCAAAAAATGTATCAATTAGCACAGAGTAGATTAGATCCAAATAATGAAATGAAATAATAAAGTTGCTCCACTTACTTTGATATGGTGTTTTGCAAAAAAACATAAATAAAAGCCACACATCTTCAATGTTCTTCTGATATAATTTAAAGTTTCCATTTGTCAAAGATGCTCATGCAATGAGCAAAAGGCCATAGTTCTGAGCATGCACATCATTTTACCAAAATGCAGTAAAACCAATCGTAAGACAAGAGCTTTTACTGCATTTGTCAATGTGAAATGTGTGGGTATTGCACAGGAACAAAAAAGCAGTTAAACATAACTTCTTACCAGAATTTGCTTGTGGATTACATACTACAGTGATTTCAAAGAGGTGAAATCCAGCATCCGGTACGGTCCTTTGCTTTTCAAACTAAAATACAACTGTTTAACTTGTAGTAATAAAAATGCAACCTCAATGTAAAGCCTCTCAGCTTTCTGACACTTGATGATTGCACATAGCCTACATTCAAAGCTTTCGACATTTAAGTAAAAGGCGGACTAAATACCAGAAAATTGGAGTGTGACGTGAATTCTAAAATGTCTTCCATGGCTCCCAAGAGTCCAGAGAGGGCTTCCAGATAAACCATTTTATTACCTATACAAAACAAAAATGTCAACTAGGACAAACGGAAAAGGAATAATGCAACAATTAAAATGCTGAAATTGTTCTATTTACCTTAATTTAGTGTTTTCCTAAAATTGATGAATAAAGGCCTTCTATGTTCTTCAAGGTTCTCCTAATGGAATCCATTCTTGATAGAAAATCCAAAATGTCCTCAAGATGCCACATTTAGCTGACACCACTATTTTAACGATGGTAGAAACGTCCTACTGTTCTTCTTAAAAGTGCCTGAATCATGCCATGGCCCATACAATACGCAAGTAGTTTACACCCCAAGCTCTATGTATGCACATCATTTCACAACAATGTAGTAAAAGCGAGTCTTTGACAAGAGCTCTTACTGCATTTGTCATTGTAAAATGTGTGGGTATTGCATAGGATCAAAAAGAAGCTGAACATAACTTCTTACCATAATTTACCTGTACATATTACAATGATTTCAAAGAAGTAAATTCCAGAATCCGGTACGGTCCTTTGCTTTTCCATCTAAAATACAACTGTTTAACTTGTAGTAATAAAAATGCAATCTCAATGTAATGCCTCTCAGCTTTCTGACACTTGATGATTGCACATGGCCTACATTCAAAGCTTTAGACATTTAAGTAAATGGCAAACTAAATACCAGAAAATTGGAGTATGACGTAAATTCTAAAATGTCTTCCATGGCTCCCAAGAGTCCAGAAAGGGCTTCCAGATAAACTATTTTCTTACCTATACAAAACAAAAATGTCAGCTAGGACAAACGGAAAAGAAAGAATGCATCAAATGAAATGTTGAAATTGTTCTATATACCTTCAATTAGTGTTTTCCTAAAATTGATGAATAAAGGCCTTCTTGTTCTTCAAGGATCTCCTAATGGAATCCATTCTTAATAGAAGGTCCAAAATGTCCTCAAGATGCAACATTTAGCTGATGCTACTTTGTCAACGATGGTAGAAACATAATACCGTTCTACTAAAAAGTGCATGAATCATGCCATGACCCATAGAATACTCAGGTAGTTTACACCCTAAGCGCTGTGTATGCACATTATTTCACAACAATGTAGTAAAATCGAGTCTTTGACAAGAGCTTTTACTGTATTTATCATTGTGAAATTTCTGTGTATGGCACAGGAACAACCAAGCAGTTGAACACAAATTTCTCACCGTAATTGGCCTGAAGAAAACATACTTTAGCTACTGTAATAAAGAAATCATATGGATTAAGGATGGTCTTTCCTTTTTTTTTTAACTGAAACACAATAGAATAGTTTGTAGTAATGCAAAATCCTATCTCAATGTAAAGGCTCTTGGCTTTCTGACACTTGATGATTGTAAATTGTCTGCGAATAAAGCTTTGAAAATATGATAGAAAGGTGAAGTAAATGCTTACCATCCATTTGGAGTATTAACCAAATTCGACAATGTCTACCATGGATTCCAAGGGTCCAAAAAATGATTCCAAATATGGATTGTTCTGACCTTCAAAGAAAGCAAAACCAAAAAATGTATCAATTAGCACAGAGTAGATTAGATCCAAATAATGAAATGAAATAATAAAGTTGCTCCACTTACTTTGATATGGTGTTTTGCAAAAAAACATAAATAAAAGCCACACATCTTCAATGTTCTTCTGATATAATTTAAAGTTTCCATTTGTCAAAGATGCTCATGCAATGAGCAAAAGGCCATAGTTCTGAGCATGCACATCATTTTACCAAAATGCAGTAAAACCAATCGTAAGACAAGAGCTTTTACTGCATTTGTCAATGTGAAATGTGTGGGTATTGCACAGGAACAAAAAAGCAGTTAAACATAACTTCTTACCAGAATTTGCTTGTGGATTACATACTACAGTGATTTCAAAGAGGTGAAATCCAGCATCCGGTACGGTCCTTTGCTTTTCAAACTAAAATACAACTGTTTAACTTATCATAATAAAAATGCAACCTCAAAGTAAAGCCTCTCAGCTTTCTGACACTTGATGATTGCACATAGCCTACATTCAAAGCTTTCGACATTTAAGTGAATGGCGGACTAAATACCAGAAAATTGGAGTGTGACGTGAATTCTAAAATGTCTTCCATGGCTCCCAAGAGTCCAGAGAGGGCTTCCAAATAAACCATTTTCTTACCTATACAAAACAAAAATGTCAACTAGGACAAACAGAAAAGGAATAATGCAACAATTAAAATGCTGAAATTGTTCTATTTACCTTAATTTAGTGTTTTCCTTAAAATGATTAATAAAAGGCTTCTATGTTCTTCAAGGTTCTCCTAATGGAATGCATTCTTGATAGAAAATCCAAAATGTCCTCAAGATGCAACATTTAGCTGACACCACTATTTTAACGATGGTAGAAACGTCCTACTGTTCTTCTAAAAAGTGCCTGAATCATGCCATGGCCCATACAATACGCAAGTAGTTTACACCCCAAGCTCTATGTATGCACATCATTTCACAACAATGTAGTAAAAGCGAGTCTTTGACAAGAGCTCTTACTGCATTTGTCATTGTAAAATGTGTGGGTATTGCATAGGAACAAAAAGAAGCTGAACATAACTTCTTACCATAATTTACCTGTACATATTACAATGATTTCAAAGAAGTAAATTCCAGAATCCGGTACGGTCCTTTGCTTTTCCATCTAAAATACAACTGTTTAACTTGTAGTAATAAAAATGCAATCTCAATGTAATGCCTCTCAGCTTTCTGACACTTGATGATTGCACATGGCCTACATTCAAAGCTTTTGACATTTAAGTAAATGGCAAACTAAATACCAGAAAATTGGAGTATGACGTAAATTCTAAAATGTCTTCCATGGCTCCCAAGAGTCCAGAACGGGCTTCCAGATAAACCATTTTCTTACCTATACAAAACAAAAATGTCAGCTAGGACAAATGGAAAAGAAAGAATGCAACAAATGAAATGTTGAAATTGTTCTATTTACCTTCAATTAGTGTTTTCCTAAAATTGATGAATAAAGGCCTTCTTGTTCTTCAAGGTTCTCCTAATGGAAACCATTCTTGATAGAAGGTCCAAAATGTCCTCAAGATGCAACATTTAGCTGATGCTACTTTGTCAACGATGGTAGAAACATAATACCGTTCTACTAAAAAGTGCATGAATCATGCCATGACTAATAGAATACTCAGGTTGTTTACACCCTAAGCGCTGTGTATGCACATTATTTCACAACAATGTAGTAAAATCGAGTCTTTGACAAGAGCTTTTACTGTATTTATCATTGTGAAATTTCTGTGTATGGCACAGGAACAACCAAGCAGTTGAACACAAATTTCTCACCGTAATTGGCCTGAAGAAAACATATTAGCTACTGTAATAAAGAAATCATATGAATTAAGGATGGTCTTTCCTTTTTTTTAACTGAAACACAATAGAATAGTTTGTAGTAATGCAAAATCCTATCTCAATGTAAAGGCTCTTGGCTTTCTGACACTTGATGATTGTAAATTGTCTGCGAATAAAGCTTTGAAAATATGATAGAAAGGTGAAGTAAATGCTTACCATCCATTTGGAGTATTAACCAAATTCGACAATGTCTACCATGGATTCCAAGGGTCCAAAAAATGATTCCAAATATGGATTGTTCTGACCTTCAAAGAAAGCAAAACCAAAAAATGCATCAATTAGCACAGAGTAGATTAGATCCAAATAATGATATGAAATAATAAAGTTGCTCCACTTACTTTGATATGGTGTTTTGCAAAAAAAATAAATAAAAGCCACACATCTTCAATGTTCTTCTGATATAATTTAAAGTTTCCATTTGTCAAAGATGCTCATGCAATGAGCAAAAGGCCATAGTTCAGAGCATGCACATCATTTTACCAAAATGCAGTAAAACCAATCGTAAGACAAGAGCTTTTACTGCATTTGTCAATGTGAAATGTGTGGGTATTGCACAGGAACAAAAAAGCAGTTAAACATAACTTCTTACCAGAATTTGCTTGTGGATTACATACTACAGTGATTTCAAAGAGGTGAAATCCAGCATCCGGTACGGTCCTTTGCTTTTCAAACTAAAATACAACTGTTTAACTTGTAGTAATAAAAATGAAATCTCAATGTAAAGCCTCTCAGCTTTCTGACACTTGATGATTGCACATAGCCTACATTCAAAGCTTTCGACATTTCAGAGAATGGCGGACTAAATACCAGAAAATTGGAGTGTGATGTAAATTCTAAAATGTCTTCCATGGCTCCCAAGAGTCCAGAAAGGGCTTCCAGATAAACCATTTTCTTACCTATACAAAACAAAAATGTCAGCTAGGACAAATGGAAAAGAAAGAATGCAACAAATGAAATGTTGAAATTGTTCTATTTACCTTCAATTAGTGTTTTCCTAAAATTGATGAATAAAGGCCTTCTTGTTCTTCAAGGTTCTCCTAATGGAAACCATTCTTGATAGAAGGTCCAAAATGTCCTCAAGATGCAACATTTAGCTGATGCTACTTTGTCAACGATGGTAGAAACATAATACCGTTCTACTAAAAAGTGCATGAATCATGCCATGACCCATAGAATACTCAGGTAGTTTACACCCTAAGCGCTGTGTATGCACATTATTTCACAACAATGTAGTAAAATCGAGTCTTTGACAAGAGCTTTTACTGTATTTATCATTGTGAAATTTCTGTGTATGGCACAGGAACAACCAAGCAGTTGAACACAAATTTCTCACCGTAATTGGCCTGAAGAAAACATACTTTAGCTACTGTAATAAAGAAATCATATGGATTAAGGGTGGTCTTTCCTTTTTTTTTAACTGAAACACAATAGAATAGTTTGTAGTAATGCAAAATCCTATCTCAATGTAAAGGCTCTTGGCTTTCTGACACTTGATGATTGTAAATTGTCTGCGAATAAAGCTTTGAAAATATGATAGAAAGGTGAAGTAAATGCTTACCATCCATTTGGAGTATTAACCAAATTCGACAATGTCTACCATGGATTCCAAGGGTCCAAAAAATGATTCCAAATATGGATTGTTCTGACCTTCAAAGAAAGCAAAACCAAAAAATGTATCAATTAGCACAGAGTAGATTAGATCCAAATAATGAAATTAAATAATAAAGTTGCTCCACTTACTTTGATATGGTGTTTTGCAAAAAGACATAAATAAAAGCCAAACATCTTCAATGTTCTTCTGATATAATTTAAAGTTTCCATTTGTCAAAGATGCTCATGCAATGAGCAAAAGGCCATAGTTCTGAGCATGCACATCATTTTACCAAAATGCAGTAAAACCAATCGTAAGACAAGAGCTTTAACTGCATTTGTCAATGTGAAATGTGTGGGTATTGCACAGGAACAAAAAAGCAGTTAAACATAACTTCTTACCAGAATTTGCTTGTGGATTACACACTACAGTGATTTCAAAGAGGTGAAATCCAGCATCCGGTACGGTCCTTTGCTTTTCAAACTAAAATACAACTGTTTAACTTGTAGTAATAAAAATGCAACCTCAATGTAAAGCCTCTCAGCTTTCTGACACTTGATGATTGCACATAGCCTACATTCAAAGCTTTCGACATTTAAGTAAATGGCGGACTAAATACCAGAAAATTGGAGTATGACGTGAATTCTAAAATGTCTTCCATGGATCCCAAGAGTCCAGAGAGGGCTTCCAAATAAACCATTTTCTTACCTATACAAAACAAAAATGTCAACTAGGACAAACGGAAAAGGAATAATGCAACAATTGAAATGCTGAAATTGTTGTATTTACCTTAATTTAGTGTTTTCCTAAAATTGATGAATAAACGCCTTCTATGTTCTTCAAGGTTCTCCTAATGGAATCCATTCTTGATAGAAAATCCAAAATGTCCTCAAGATGCCACATTTAGCTGACACCACTATTTTAACGATGGTAGAAACGTCCTAATGTTCTTCTAAAAAGTGCCTGAATCATGCCATGGCCCATACAATGCGCAAGTAGTTTACACCCCAAGCTCTATGTATGCACATCATTTCACAACAATGTAGTAAAAGCGAGTCTTTGAGAAGAGCTCTTACTGCATTTGTCATTATAAAATGTGTGGGTATTGCATAGGATCAAAAAGAAGCTGAACATAACTTCTTACCATAATTTACCTGTACATATTACAATGATTTCAAAGAAGTAAATTCCAGAATCCGGTACGGTCCTTTGCTTTTCCATCTAAAATACAACTGTTTAACTTGTAGTAATAAAAATGCAATCTCAATGTAATGCCTCTCAGCTTTCTGACACTTGATGATTGCACATGGCCTACATTCAAAGCTTTTGACATTTAAGTAAATGGCAAACTAAATACCAGAAAATTGGAGTATGATGTAAATTCTAAAATGTCTTCCATGGCTCCCAAGAGTCCAGAAAGGGCTTCCAGATAAACCATTTTCTTACCTATACAAAACAAAAATGTCAGCTAGGACAAATGGAAAAGAAAGAATGCAACAAATGAAATGTTGAAATTGTTCTATTTACCTTCAATTAGTGTTTTCCTAAAATTGATGAATAAAGGCCTTCTTGTTCTTCAAGGTTCTCCTAATGGAAACCATTCTTGATAGAAGGTCCAAAATGTCCTCAAGATGCAACATTTAGCTGATGCTACTTTGTCAACGATGGTAGAAACATAATACCGTTCTACTAAAAAGTGCATGAATCATGCCATGACCCATAGAATACTCAGGTAGTTTACACCCTAAGCGCTGTGTATGCACATTATTTCACAACAATGTAGTAAAATCGAGTCTTTGACAAGAGCTTTTACTGTATTTATCATTGTGAAATTTCTGTGTATGGCACAGGAACAACCAAGCAGTTGAACACAAATTTCTCACCGTAATTGGCCTGAAGAAAACAAACTTTAGCTACTGTAATAAAGAAATCATATGGATTAAGGATGGTCTTTCCTTTTTTTTTAACTGAAACACAATAGAATAGTTTGTAGTAATGCAAAATCCTATCTCAATGTAAAGACTCTTGGCTTTCTGACACTTGATGATTGTAAATTGTCTGCGAATAAAGCTTTGAAAATATGATAGAAAGGTGAAGTAAATGCTTACCATCCATTTGGAGTATTAACCAAATTCGACAATGTCTACCATGGATTCCAAGGGTCCAAAAAATGATTCCAAATATGGATTGTTCTGACCTTCAAAGAAAGCAAAACCAAAAAATGTATCAATTAGCACAGAGTAGATTAGATCCAAATAATGAAATGAAGTAATAAAGTTGCTCCACTTACTTTGATATGGTGTTTTGCAAAAAAAATAAATAAAAGCCACACATCTTCAATGTTCTTCTGATATAATTTAAAGTTTCCATTTGTCAAAGATGCTCATGCAATGAGCAAAAGGCCATAGTTCTGAGCATGCACATCATTTTACCAAAATGCAGTAAAACCAATCGTAAGACAAGAGCTTTTACTGCATTTGTCAATGTGAAATGTGTGGGTATTGCACAGGAACAAAAAAGCAGTTAAACATAACTTCTTACCAGAATTTGCTTGTGGATTACATACTACAGTGATTTCAAAGAGGTGAAATCCAGCATCCGGTACGGTCCTTTGCTTTTCAAACTAAAATACAACTGTTTAACTTATCATAATAAAAATGCAACCTCAAAGTAAAGCCTCTCAGCTTTCTGACACTTGATGATTGCACATAGCCTACATTCAAAGCTTTCGACATTTAAGTGAATGGCGGACTAAATACCAGAAAATTGGAGTGTGACGTGAATTCTAAAATGTCTTCCATGGCTCCCAAGAGTCCAGAGAGGGCTTCCAAATAAACCATTTTCTTACCTATACAAAACAAAAATGTCAACTAGGACAAACAGAAAAGGAATAATGCAACAATTAAAATGCTGAAATTGTTCTATTTACCTTAATTTAGTGTTTTCCTAAAATTGATGAATAAAAGGCTTCTATGTTCTTCAAGGTTCTCCTAATGGAATACATTCTTGATAGAAAATCCAAAATGTCCTCAAGATGCAACATTTAGCTGACACCACTATTTTAACGATGGTAGAAACGTCCTACTGTTCTTCTAAAAAGTGCCTGAATCATGCCATGGCCCATACAATACGCAAGTAGTTTACACCCCAAGCTCTATGTATGCACATCATTTCACAACAATGTAGTAAAAGCGAGTCTTTGACAAGAGCTCTTACTGCATTTGTCATTGTAAAATGTGTGGGTATTGCATAGGAACAAAAAGAAGCTGAACATAACTTCTTACCATAATTTACCTGTACATATTACAATGATTTCAAAGAAGTAAATTCCAGAATCCGGTACGGTCCTTTGCTTTTCCATCTAAAATACAACTGTTTAACTTGTAGTAATAAAAATGCAATCTCAATGTAATGCCTCTCAGCTTTCTGACACTTGATGATTGCACATGGCCTACATTCAAAGCTTTTGACATTTAAGTAAATGGCAAACTAAATACCAGAAAATTGGAGTATGATGTAAATTCTAAAATGTCTTCCATGGCTCCCAAGAGTCCAGAAAGGGCTTCCAGATAAACCATTTTCTTACCTATACAAAACAAAAATGTCAGCTAGGACAAATGGAAAAGAAAGAATGCAACAAATGAAATGTTGAAATTGTTCTATTTACCTTCAATTAGTGTTTTCCTAAAATTGATGAATAAAGGCCTTTTTGTTCTTCAAGGTTCTCCTAATGGAAACCATTCTTGATAGAAGGTCCAAAATGTCCTCAAGATACAACATTTAGCTGATGCTACTTTGTCAACGATGGTAGAAACATAATACCGTTCTACTAAAAAGTGCATGAATCATGCCATGACCCATAGAATACTCAGGTAGTTTACACCTTAAGCGCTGTGTATGCACATTATTTCACAACAATGTAGTAAAATCGAGTCTTTGACAAGAGCTTTTGCTGTATTTATCATTATGAAATTTCAGTGTATGGCACACGAACAACCAAGCAGTTGAACACAAATTTCTCACCGTAATTGGCCTGAAGAAAACATACTTTAGCTACTGTAATAAAGAAATCATATGGATTAAGGATGGTCTTTCCTTTTTTTTTAACTGAAACACAATAGAATAGTTTGTAGTAATGCAAAATCCTATCTCAATGTAAAGGCTCTTGGCTTTCTGACACTTGATGATTGTAAATTGTCTGCGAATAAAGCTTTGAAAATATGATAGAAAGGAGAAGTAAATGCTTACCATCCATTTGGAGTATTAACCAAATTCGACAATGTCTACCATGGATTCCAAGGGTCCAAAAAATGATTCCAAATATGGATTGTTCTGACCTTCAAAGAAAGCAAAACCAAAAAATGTATCAATTAGCACAGAGTAGATTAGATCCAAATAATGAAATGAAATAATAAAGTTGCTCCACTTACTTTGATATGGTGTTTTGCAAAAAAACATAAATAAAAGCCACACATCTTCAATGTTCTTCTGATATAATTTAAAGTTTCCATTTGTCAAAGATGCTCATGCAATGAGCAAAAGGCCATAGTTCTGAGCATGCACATCATTTTACCAAAATGCAGTAAAACCAATCGTAAGACAAGAGCTTTTACTGCATTTGTCAATGTGAAATGTGTGGGTATTGCACAGGAACAAAAAAGCAGTTAAACATAACTTCTTACCAGAATTTGCTTGTGGATTACATACTACAGTGATTTCAAAGAGGTAAAATCCAGCATCCGGTACGGTCCTTTGCTTTTCAAACTAAAATACAACTGTTTAACTTGTAGTAATAAAAATGCAACCTCAATGTAAAGCCTCTCAGCTTTCTGACACTTGATGATTGCACATAGCCTACATTCAAAGCTTTCGACATTTAAATGAATGGCGGACTAAATACCAGAAAATTGGAGTGTGACGTGAATTCTAAAATGTCTTCCATGGCTCCCAAGAGTCCAGAGAGGGCTTCCAAATAAACCATTTTCTTACCTATACAAAACAAAAATGTCAACTAGGACAAACAGAAAAGGAATAATGCAACAATTAAAATGCTGAAATTGTTCTATTTACCTTAATTTAGTGTTTTCCTAAAATTGATGAATAAAAGGCTTCTATGTTCTTCAAGGTTCTCCTAATGGAATGCATTCTTGATAGAAAATCCAAAATGTCCTCAAGATGCAACATTTAGCTGACACCACTATTTTAACGATGGTAGAAACGTCCTACTGTTCTTCTAAAAAGTGCCTGAATCATGCCATGGCCCATACAATACGCAAGTAGTTTACACCCCAAGCTCTATGTATGCACATCATTTCACAACAATGTAGTAAAAGCGAGTCTTTGACAAGAGCTCTTACTGCATTTGTCATTGTAAAATGTGTGGGTATTGCATAGGAACAAAAAGAAGCTGAACATAACTTCTTACCATAATTTACCTGTACATATTACAATGATTTCAAAGAAGTAAATTCCAGAATCCGGTACGGTCCTTTGCTTTTCCATCTAAAATACAACTGTTTAACTTGTAGTAATAAAAATGCAATCTCAATGTAATGCCTCTCAGCTTTCTGACACTTGATGATTGCACATGGCCTACATTCAAAGCTTTTGACATTTAAGTAAATGGCAAACTAAATACCAGAAAATTGGAGTATGATGTAAATTCTAAAATGTCTTCCATGGCTCCCAAGAGTCCAGAAAGGGCTTCCAGATAAACCATTTTCTTACCTATACAAAACAAAAATGTCAGCTAGCACAAATGGAAAAGAAAGAATGCAACAAATGAAATGTTGAAATTGTTCTATTTACCTTCAATTAGTGTTTTCCTAAAATTGATGAATAAAGGCCTTTTTGTTCTTCAAGGTTCTCCTAATGGAAACCATTCTTGATAGAAGGTCCAAAATGTCCTCAAGATACAACATTTAGCTGATGCTACTTTGTCAACGATGGTAGAAACATAATACCGTTCTACTAAAAAGTACATGAATCATGCCATGACCCATAGAATACTCAGGTAGTTTACACCCTAAGCGCTGTGTATGCACATTATTTCACAACAATGTAGTAAAATCGAGTCTTTGACAA
Organism: Dendrobates tinctorius; assembly: GCF_039654945.1. Lineage (NCBI taxonomy): Eukaryota > Metazoa > Chordata > Amphibia > Anura > Dendrobatidae > Dendrobates > Dendrobates tinctorius. The sequence goes on from NW_027361866.1 coordinate 11,902,950, forward strand.
GAGCTTTTACTGTATTTATCATTATGAAATTTCAGTGTATGGCACAGGAACAACCAAGCAGTTGAACACAAATTTCTCACCGTAATTGGCCTGAAGAAAACATACTTTAGCTACTGTAATAAAGAAATCATATGGATTAAGGATGGTCTTTCCTTTTTTTTTAACTGAAACACAATAGAATAGTTTGTAGTAATGCAAAATCCTATCTCAATGTAAAGGCTCTTGGCTTTCTGACACTTGATGATTGTAAATTGTCTGCGAATAAAGCTTTGAAAATATGATAGAAAGGTGAAGTAAATGCTTACCATCCATTTGGAGTATTAACCAAATTCGACAATGTCTACCATGGATTCCAAGGGTCCAAAAAATGATTCCAAATATGGATTGTTCTGACCTTCAAAGAAAGCAAAACCAAAAAATGTATCAATTAGCACAGAGTAGATTAGATCCAAATAATGAAATGAAATAATAAAGTTGCTCCACTTACTTTGATATGGTGTTTTGCAAAAAACCATAAATAAAAGCCAAACATCTTCAATGTTCTTCTGATATAATTTAAAGTTTCCATTTGTCAAAGATGCTCATTCAATGAGCAAAAGGCCATAGTTCTGAGCATGCACATCATTTTACCAAAATGCAGTAAAACCAATCGTAAGACAAGAGCTTTTACTGCATTTGTCAATGTGAAATGTGTGGGTATTGCACAGGAACAAAAAAGCAGTTAAACATAACTTCTTACCAGAATTTGCTTGTGGATTACATACTATAGTGATTTCAAAGAGGTGAAATCCAGCATCCGGTATGGTCCTTTGCTTTTCAAACTAAAATACAACTGTTTAACTTATCGTAATAAAAATGCAACCTCAATGTAAAGCCTCTCAGCTTTCTGACACTTGATGATTGCACATAGCCTACATTCAAAGCTTTCGACATTTAAGTGAATGGCGGACTAAATACCAGAAAATTGGAGTGTGACGTGAATTCTAAAATGTCTTCCATGGCTCCCAAGAGTCCAGAGAGGGCTTCCAGATAAACCATTTTCTTAACTATACAAAACAAAAATGTCAACTAGGACAAACGGAAAAGGAATAATGCAACAATTAAAATGCTGAAATTGTTCTATTTACCTTAATTTAGTGTTTTCCTAAAATTGATGAATAAAGGCCTTCTATGTTCTTCAAGGTTCTCCTAATGGAATCCATTCTTGATAGAAAATCCAAAATGTCCTCAAGATGCCACATTTAGCTGACACCACTATTTTAACGATGGTAGAAACGTCCTACTGTTCTTCTAAAAAGTGCCTGAATCATGCCATAGCCCATACAATACGCAAGTAGTTTACACCCCAAGCTCTATGTATGCACATCATTTCACAACAATGTAGTAAAAGCGAGTCTTTGACAAGAGCTCTTACTGCATTTGTCATTGTAAAATGTGTGGGTATTGCATAGGAACAAAAAGAAGCTGAACATAACTTCTTACCATAATTTACCTGTACATATTACAATGATTTCAAAGAAGTAAATTCCAGAATCCGGTACGGTCCTTTGCTTTTCCATCTAAAATACAACTGTTTAACTTGCAGTAATAAAAATGCAATCTCAATGTAATGCCTCTCAGATTTCTGACACTTGATGATTGCACATGGCCTACATTCAAAGCTTTTGACATTTAAGTAAATGGCAAACTAAATACCAGAAAATTGGAGTATGACGTAAATTCTAAAATGTCTTCCATGGCTCCCAAGAGTCCAGAAAGGGCTTCCAGATAAACCATTTTCTTACCTATACAAAACAAAAATGTCAGCTAGGACAAATGGAAAAGAAAGAATGCAACAAATGAAATGTTGAAATTGTTCTATTTACCTTCAATTAGTGTTTTCCTAAAATTGATGAATAAAGGCCTTCTTGTTCTTCAAGGTTCTCCTAATGGAAACCATTCTTGATAGAAGGTCCAAAATGTCCTCAAGATGCAACATTTAGCTGATGCTACTTTGTCAACGATGGTAGAAACATAATACCGTTCTACTAAAAAGTGCATGAATCATGCCATGACCCATAGAATACTCAGGTAGTTTACACCCTAAGCGCTGTGTATGCACATTATTTCACAACAATGTAGTAAAATCGAGTCTTTGACAAGAGCTTTTACTGTATTTATCATTGTGAAATTTCTGTGTATGGCACAGGAACAACCAAGCAGTTGAACACAAATTTCTCACCGTAATTGGCCTGAAGAAAACATACTTTAGCTACTGTAATAAAGAAATCATATGGATTAAGGATGGTCTTTCCTTTTTTTTAACTGAAACACAATAGAATAGTTTGTAGTAATGCAAAATCCTATCTCAATGTAAAGGCTCTTGGCTTTCTGACACTTGATGATTGTAAATTGTCTGCGAATAAAGCTTTGAAAATATGATAGAAAGGTGAAGTAAATGCTTACCATCCATTTGGAGTATTAACCAAATTCGACAATGTCTACCATGGATTCCAAGGGTCCAAAAAATGATTCCAAATATGGATTGTTCTGACCTTCAAAGAAAGCAAAACCAAAAAATGCATCAATTAGCACAGAGTAGATTAGATCCAAATAATGATATGAAATAATAAAGTTGCTCCACTTACTTTGATATGGTGTTTTGCAAAAAAAATAAATAAAAGCCACACATCTTCAATGTTCTTCTGATATAATTTAAAGTTTCCATTTGTCAAAGATGCTCATGCAATGAGCAAAAGGCCATAGTTCTGAGCATGCACATCATTTTACCAAAATGCAGTAAAACCAATCGTAAGACAAGAGCTTTTACTGCATTTGTCAATGTGAAATGTGTGGGTATTGCACAGGAACAAAAAAGCAGTTAAACATAACTTCTTACCAGAATTTGCTTGTGGATTACATACTACAGTGATTTCAAAGAGGTGAAATCCAGCATCCGGTACGGTCCTTTGCTTTTCAAACTAAAATACAACTGTTTAACTTGTAGTAATAAAAATGAAATCTCAATGTAAAGCCTCTCAGCTTTCTGACACTTGATGATTGCACATAGCCTACATTCAAAGCTTTCGACATTTCAGTGAATGGCGGACTAAATACCAGAAAATTGGAGTGTGATGTAAATTCTAAAATGTCTTCCATGGCTCCCAAGAGTCCAGAAAGGGCTTCCAGATAAACCATTTTCTTACCTATACAAAACAAAAATGTCAGCTAGGACAAATGGAAAAGAAAGAATGCAACAAATGAAATGTTGAAATTGTTCTATTTACCTTCAATTAGTGTTTTCCTAAAATTGATGAATAAAGGCCTTCTTGTTCTTCAAGGTTCTCCTAATGGAAACCATTCTTGATAGAAGGTCCAAAATGTCCTCAAGATGCAACATTTAGCTGATGCTACTTTGTCAACGATGGTAGAAACATAATACCGTTCTACTAAAAAGTGCATGAATCATGCCATGACCCATAGAATACTCAGGTAGTTTACACCCTAAGCGCTGTGTATGCACATTATTTCACAACAATGTAGTAAAATCGAGTCTTTGACAAGAGCTTTTACTGTATTTATCATTGTGAAATTTCTGTGTATGGCACAGGAACAACCAAGCAGTTGAACACAAATTTCTCACCGTAATTGGCCTGAAGAAAACATACTTTAGCTACTGTAATAAAGAAATCATATGGATTAAGGGTGGTCTTTCCTTTTTTTTTAACTGAAACACAATAGAATAGTTTGTAGTAATGCAAAATCCTATCTCAATGTAAAGGCTCTTGGCTTTCTGACACTTGATGATTGTAAATTGTCTGCGAATAAAGCTTTGAAAATATGATAGAAAGGTGAAGTAAATGCTTACCATCCATTTGGAGTATTAACCAAATTCGACAATGTCTACCATGGATTCCAAGGGTCCAAAAAATGATTCCAAATATGGATTGTTCTGACCTTCAAAGAAAGCAAAACCAAAAAATGTATCAATTAGCACAGAGTAGATTAGATCCAAATAATGAAATTAAATAATAAAGTTGCTCCACTTACTTTGATATGGTGTTTTGCAAAAAGACATAAATAAAAGCCAAACATCTTCAATGTTCTTCTGATATAATTTAAAGTTTCCATTTGTCAAAGATGCTCATGCAATGAGCAAAAGGCCATAGTTCTGAGCATGCACATCATTTTACCAAAATGCAGTAAAACCAATCGTAAGACAAGAGCTTTAACTGCATTTGTCAATGTGAAATGTGTGGGTATTGCACAGGAACAAAAAAGCAGTTAAACATAACTTCTTACCAGAATTTGCTTGTGGATTACATACTACAGTGATTTCAAAGAGGTGAAATCCAGCATCCGGTACGGTCCTTTGCTTTTCAAACTAAAATACAACTGTTTAACTTGTAGTAATAAAAATGAAATCTCAATGTAAAGCCTCTCAGCTTTCTGACACTTGATGATTGCACATAGCCTACATTCAAAGCTTTCGACATTTAAGTGAATGGCGGACTAAATACCAGAAAATTGGAGTGTGACGTGAATTCTAAAATGTCTTCCATGGCTCCCAAGAGTCCAGAGAGGGCTTCCAGATAAACCATTTTCTTACCTATACAAAACAAAATTGTCAACTAGGACAAACGGAAAAGGAATAATGCAACAATTAAAATGCTGAAATTGTTCTGTCTACCTTAATTTAGTGTTTTCCTAAAATTGATGAATAAAGGCCTTCTATGTTCTTCAAGGTTCTCCTAATGGAATCCATTCTTGATAGAAAATCCAAAATGTCCTCAAGATGCCACATTTAGCTGACACCACTATTTTAACGATGGTAGAAACGTCCTACTGTTCTTCTAAAAAGTGCCTGAATCATGCCATGGCCCATACAATACGCAAGTAGTTTACACCCCAAGCTCTATGTATGCACATCATTTCACAACAATGTAGTAAAAGCGAGTCTTTGACAAGAGCTCTTACTGCATTTGTCATTGTAAAATGTGTGGGTATTGAATAGGAACAAAAAGAAGCTGAACATAACTTCTTACCATAATTTACCTGTACATATTACAATGATTTCAAAGAAGTAAATTCCAGAATCCGGTACGGTCCTTTGCTTTTCCATCTAAAATACAACTGTTTAACTTGTAGTAATAAAAATGCAATCTCAATGTAATGCCTCTCAGCTTTCTGACACTTGATGATTGCACATGGCCTACATTCAAAGCTTTTGACATTTAAGTAAATGGCAAACTAAATACCAGAAAATTGGAGTATGATGTAAATTCTAAAATGTCTTCCATGGCTCCCAAGAGTCCAGAAAGGGCTTCCAGATAAACCATTTTCTTACCTATACAAAACAAAAATGTCAGCTAGGACAAATGGAAAAGAAAGAATGCAACAAATGAAATGTTGAAATTGTTCTATTTACCTTCAATTAGTGTTTTCCTAAAATTGATGAATAAAGGCCTTCTTGTTCTTCAAGGTTCTCCTAATGGAAACCATTCTTGATAGAAGGTCCAAAGTGTCCTCAAGATGCAACATTTAGCTGATGCTACTTTGTCAACGATGGTAGAACCATAATACCGTTCTACTAAAAAGTGCATGAATCATGCCATGACCCATAGAATACTCAGGTAGTTTACACCCTAAGCGCTGTGTATGCACATTATTTCACAACAATGTAGTAAAATCGAGTCTTTGACAAGAGCTTTTACTGTATTTATCATTGTGAAATTTCTGTGTATGGCACAGGAACAACCAAGCAGTTGAACACAAATTTCTCACCGTAATTGGCCTGAAGAAAACATACTTTAGCTACTGTAATAAAGAAATCATATGGATTAAGGATGGTCTTTCCTTTTTTTTTAACTGAAACACAATAGAATAGTTTGTAGTAATGCAAAATCCTATCTCAATGTAAAGGCTCTTGGCTTTCTGACACTTGATGATTGTAAATTGTCTGCGAATAAAGCTTTGAAAATATGATAGAAAGGTGAAGTAAATGCTTACCATCCATTTGGAGTATTAACCAAATTCGACAATGTCTACCATGGATTCCAAGGGTCCAAAAAATGATTCCAAATATGGATTGTTCTGACCTTCAAAGAAAGCAAAACCAAAAAATGTATCAATTAGCACAGAGTAGATTAGATCCAAATAATGAAATGAAATAATAAAGTTGCTCCACTTACTTTGATATGGTGTTTTGCAAAAAAACATAAATAAAAGCCACACATCTTCAATGTTCTTCTGATATAATTTAAAGTTTCCATTTGTCAAAGATGCTCATGCAATGAGCAAAAGGCCATAGTTCTGAGCATGCACATCATTTTACCAAAATGCAGTAAAACCAATCGTAAGACAAGAGCTTTTACTGCATTTGTCAATGTGAAATGTGTGGGTATTGCACAGGAACAAAAAAGCAGTTAAACATAACTTCTTACCAGAATTTGCTTGTGGATTACATACTACAGTGATTTCAAAGAGGTGAAATCCAGCATCCGGTACGGTCCTTTGCTTTTCAAACTAAAATACAACTGTTTAACTTGTAGTAATAAAAATGCAACCTCAATGTAAAGCCTCTCAGCTTTCTGACACTTGATGATTGCACATAGCCTACATTCAAAGCTTTCGACATTTAAGTAAAAGGCGGACTAAATACCAGAAAATTGGAGTGTGACGTGAATTCTAAAATGTCTTCCATGGCTCCCAAGAGTCCAGAGAGGGCTTCCAGATAAACCATTTTATTACCTATACAAAACAAAAATGTCAACTAGGACAAACGGAAAAGGAATAATGCAACAATTAAAATGCTGAAATTGTTCTATTTACCTTAATTTAGTGTTTTCCTAAAATTGATGAATAAAGGCCTTCTATGTTCTTCAAGGTTCTCCTAATGGAATCCATTCTTGATAGAAAATCCAAAATGTCCTCAAGATGCCACATTTAGCTGACACCACTATTTTAACGATGGTAGAAACGTCCTACTGTTCTTCTTAAAAGTGCCTGAATCATGCCATGGCCCATACAATACGCAAGTAGTTTACACCCCAAGCTCTATGTATGCACATCATTTCACAACAATGTAGTAAAAGCGAGTCTTTGACAAGAGCTCTTACTGCATTTGTCATTGTAAAATGTGTGGGTATTGCATAGGATCAAAAAGAAGCTGAACATAACTTCTTACCATAATTTACCTGTACATATTACAATGATTTCAAAGAAGTAAATTCCAGAATCCGGTACGGTCCTTTGCTTTTCCATCTAAAATACAACTGTTTAACTTGTAGTAATAAAAATGCAATCTCAATGTAATGCCTCTCAGCTTTCTGACACTTGATGATTGCACATGGCCTACATTCAAAGCTTTAGACATTTAAGTAAATGGCAAACTAAATACCAGAAAATTGGAGTATGACGTAAATTCTAAAATGTCTTCCATGGCTCCCAAGAGTCCAGAAAGGGCTTCCAGATAAACTATTTTCTTACCTATACAAAACAAAAATGTCAGCTAGGACAAACGGAAAAGAAAGAATGCATCAAATGAAATGTTGAAATTGTTCTATATACCTTCAATTAGTGTTTTCCTAAAATTGATGAATAAAGGCCTTCTTGTTCTTCAAGGATCTCCTAATGGAATCCATTCTTAATAGAAGGTCCAAAATGTCCTCAAGATGCAACATTTAGCTGATGCTACTTTGTCAACGATGGTAGAAACATAATACCGTTCTACTAAAAAGTGCATGAATCATGCCATGACCCATAGAATACTCAGGTAGTTTACACCCTAAGCGCTGTGTATGCACATTATTTCACAACAATGTAGTAAAATCGAGTCTTTGACAAGAGCTTTTACTGTATTTATCATTGTGAAATTTCTGTGTATGGCACAGGAACAACCAAGCAGTTGAACACAAATTTCTCACCGTAATTGGCCTGAAGAAAACATACTTTAGCTACTGTAATAAAGAAATCATATGGATTAAGGATGGTCTTTCCTTTTTTTTTTAACTGAAACACAATAGAATAGTTTGTAGTAATGCAAAATCCTATCTCAATGTAAAGGCTCTTGGCTTTCTGACACTTGATGATTGTAAATTGTCTGCGAATAAAGCTTTGAAAATATGATAGAAAGGTGAAGTAAATGCTTACCATCCATTTGGAGTATTAACCAAATTCGACAATGTCTACCATGGATTCCAAGGGTCCAAAAAATGATTCCAAATATGGATTGTTCTGACCTTCAAAGAAAGCAAAACCAAAAAATGTATCAATTAGCACAGAGTAGATTAGATCCAAATAATGAAATGAAATAATAAAGTTGCTCCACTTACTTTGATATGGTGTTTTGCAAAAAAACATAAATAAAAGCCACACATCTTCAATGTTCTTCTGATATAATTTAAAGTTTCCATTTGTCAAAGATGCTCATGCAATGAGCAAAAGGCCATAGTTCTGAGCATGCACATCATTTTACCAAAATGCAGTAAAACCAATCGTAAGACAAGAGCTTTTACTGCATTTGTCAATGTGAAATGTGTGGGTATTGCACAGGAACAAAAAAGCAGTTAAACATAACTTCTTACCAGAATTTGCTTGTGGATTACATACTACAGTGATTTCAAAGAGGTGAAATCCAGCATCCGGTACGGTCCTTTGCTTTTCAAACTAAAATACAACTGTTTAACTTATCATAATAAAAATGCAACCTCAAAGTAAAGCCTCTCAGCTTTCTGACACTTGATGATTGCACATAGCCTACATTCAAAGCTTTCGACATTTAAGTGAATGGCGGACTAAATACCAGAAAATTGGAGTGTGACGTGAATTCTAAAATGTCTTCCATGGCTCCCAAGAGTCCAGAGAGGGCTTCCAAATAAACCATTTTCTTACCTATACAAAACAAAAATGTCAACTAGGACAAACAGAAAAGGAATAATGCAACAATTAAAATGCTGAAATTGTTCTATTTACCTTAATTTAGTGTTTTCCTTAAAATGATTAATAAAAGGCTTCTATGTTCTTCAAGGTTCTCCTAATGGAATGCATTCTTGATAGAAAATCCAAAATGTCCTCAAGATGCAACATTTAGCTGACACCACTATTTTAACGATGGTAGAAACGTCCTACTGTTCTTCTAAAAAGTGCCTGAATCATGCCATGGCCCATACAATACGCAAGTAGTTTACACCCCAAGCTCTATGTATGCACATCATTTCACAACAATGTAGTAAAAGCGAGTCTTTGACAAGAGCTCTTACTGCATTTGTCATTGTAAAATGTGTGGGTATTGCATAGGAACAAAAAGAAGCTGAACATAACTTCTTACCATAATTTACCTGTACATATTACAATGATTTCAAAGAAGTAAATTCCAGAATCCGGTACGGTCCTTTGCTTTTCCATCTAAAATACAACTGTTTAACTTGTAGTAATAAAAATGCAATCTCAATGTAATGCCTCTCAGCTTTCTGACACTTGATGATTGCACATGGCCTACATTCAAAGCTTTTGACATTTAAGTAAATGGCAAACTAAATACCAGAAAATTGGAGTATGACGTAAATTCTAAAATGTCTTCCATGGCTCCCAAGAGTCCAGAACGGGCTTCCAGATAAACCATTTTCTTACCTATACAAAACAAAAATGTCAGCTAGGACAAATGGAAAAGAAAGAATGCAACAAATGAAATGTTGAAATTGTTCTATTTACCTTCAATTAGTGTTTTCCTAAAATTGATGAATAAAGGCCTTCTTGTTCTTCAAGGTTCTCCTAATGGAAACCATTCTTGATAGAAGGTCCAAAATGTCCTCAAGATGCAACATTTAGCTGATGCTACTTTGTCAACGATGGTAGAAACATAATACCGTTCTACTAAAAAGTGCATGAATCATGCCATGACTAATAGAATACTCAGGTTGTTTACACCCTAAGCGCTGTGTATGCACATTATTTCACAACAATGTAGTAAAATCGAGTCTTTGACAAGAGCTTTTACTGTATTTATCATTGTGAAATTTCTGTGTATGGCACAGGAACAACCAAGCAGTTGAACACAAATTTCTCACCGTAATTGGCCTGAAGAAAACATATTAGCTACTGTAATAAAGAAATCATATGAATTAAGGATGGTCTTTCCTTTTTTTTAACTGAAACACAATAGAATAGTTTGTAGTAATGCAAAATCCTATCTCAATGTAAAGGCTCTTGGCTTTCTGACACTTGATGATTGTAAATTGTCTGCGAATAAAGCTTTGAAAATATGATAGAAAGGTGAAGTAAATGCTTACCATCCATTTGGAGTATTAACCAAATTCGACAATGTCTACCATGGATTCCAAGGGTCCAAAAAATGATTCCAAATATGGATTGTTCTGACCTTCAAAGAAAGCAAAACCAAAAAATGCATCAATTAGCACAGAGTAGATTAGATCCAAATAATGATATGAAATAATAAAGTTGCTCCACTTACTTTGATATGGTGTTTTGCAAAAAAAATAAATAAAAGCCACACATCTTCAATGTTCTTCTGATATAATTTAAAGTTTCCATTTGTCAAAGATGCTCATGCAATGAGCAAAAGGCCATAGTTCTGAGCATGCACATCATTTTACCAAAATGCAGTAAAACCAATCGTAAGACAAGAGCTTTTACTGCATTTGTCAATGTGAAATGTGTGGGTATTGCACAGGAACAAAAAAGCAGTTAAACATAACTTCTTACCAGAATTTGCTTGTGGATTACATACTACAGTGATTTCAAAGAGGTGAAATCCAGCATCCGGTACGGTCCTTTGCTTTTCAAACTAAAATACAACTGTTTAACTTGTAGTAATAAAAATGAAATCTCAATGTAAAGCCTCTCAGCTTTCTGACACTTGATGATTGCACATAGCCTACATTCAAAGCTTTCGACATTTCAGAGAATGGCGGACTAAATACCAGAAAATTGGAGTGTGATGTAAATTCTAAAATGTCTTCCATGGCTCCCAAGAGTCCAGAAAGGGCTTCCAGATAAACCATTTTCTTACCTATACAAAACAAAAATGTCAGCTAGGACAAATGGAAAAGAAAGAATGCAACAAATGAAATGTTGAAATTGTTCTATTTACCTTCAATTAGTGTTTTCCTAAAATTGATGAATAAAGGCCTTCTTGTTCTTCAAGGTTCTCCTAATGGAAACCATTCTTGATAGAAGGTCCAAAATGTCCTCAAGATGCAACATTTAGCTGATGCTACTTTGTCAACGATGGTAGAAACATAATACCGTTCTACTAAAAAGTGCATGAATCATGCCATGACCCATAGAATACTCAGGTAGTTTACACCCTAAGCGCTGTGTATGCACATTATTTCACAACAATGTAGTAAAATCGAGTCTTTGACAAGAGCTTTTACTGTATTTATCATTGTGAAATTTCTGTGTATGGCACAGGAACAACCAAGCAGTTGAACACAAATTTCTCACCGTAATTGGCCTGAAGAAAACATACTTTAGCTACTGTAATAAAGAAATCATATGGATTAAGGGTGGTCTTTCCTTTTTTTTTAACTGAAACACAATAGAATAGTTTGTAGTAATGCAAAATCCTATCTCAATGTAAAGGCTCTTGGCTTTCTGACACTTGATGATTGTAAATTGTCTGCGAATAAAGCTTTGAAAATATGATAGAAAGGTGAAGTAAATGCTTACCATCCATTTGGAGTATTAACCAAATTCGACAATGTCTACCATGGATTCCAAGGGTCCAAAAAATGATTCCAAATATGGATTGTTCTGACCTTCAAAGAAAGCAAAACCAAAAAATGTATCAATTAGCACAGAGTAGATTAGATCCAAATAATGAAATTAAATAATAAAGTTGCTCCACTTACTTTGATATGGTGTTTTGCAAAAAGACATAAATAAAAGCCAAACATCTTCAATGTTCTTCTGATATAATTTAAAGTTTCCATTTGTCAAAGATGCTCATGCAATGAGCAAAAGGCCATAGTTCTGAGCATGCACATCATTTTACCAAAATGCAGTAAAACCAATCGTAAGACAAGAGCTTTAACTGCATTTGTCAATGTGAAATGTGTGGGTATTGCACAGGAACAAAAAAGCAGTTAAACATAACTTCTTACCAGAATTTGCTTGTGGATTACACACTACAGTGATTTCAAAGAGGTGAAATCCAGCATCCGGTACGGTCCTTTGCTTTTCAAACTAAAATACAACTGTTTAACTTGTAGTAATAAAAATGCAACCTCAATGTAAAGCCTCTCAGCTTTCTGACACTTGATGATTGCACATAGCCTACATTCAAAGCTTTCGACATTTAAGTAAATGGCGGACTAAATACCAGAAAATTGGAGTATGACGTGAATTCTAAAATGTCTTCCATGGATCCCAAGAGTCCAGAGAGGGCTTCCAAATAAACCATTTTCTTACCTATACAAAACAAAAATGTCAACTAGGACAAACGGAAAAGGAATAATGCAACAATTGAAATGCTGAAATTGTTGTATTTACCTTAATTTAGTGTTTTCCTAAAATTGATGAATAAACGCCTTCTATGTTCTTCAAGGTTCTCCTAATGGAATCCATTCTTGATAGAAAATCCAAAATGTCCTCAAGATGCCACATTTAGCTGACACCACTATTTTAACGATGGTAGAAACGTCCTAATGTTCTTCTAAAAAGTGCCTGAATCATGCCATGGCCCATACAATGCGCAAGTAGTTTACACCCCAAGCTCTATGTATGCACATCATTTCACAACAATGTAGTAAAAGCGAGTCTTTGAGAAGAGCTCTTACTGCATTTGTCATTATAAAATGTGTGGGTATTGCATAGGATCAAAAAGAAGCTGAACATAACTTCTTACCATAATTTACCTGTACATATTACAATGATTTCAAAGAAGTAAATTCCAGAATCCGGTACGGTCCTTTGCTTTTCCATCTAAAATACAACTGTTTAACTTGTAGTAATAAAAATGCAATCTCAATGTAATGCCTCTCAGCTTTCTGACACTTGATGATTGCACATGGCCTACATTCAAAGCTTTTGACATTTAAGTAAATGGCAAACTAAATACCAGAAAATTGGAGTATGATGTAAATTCTAAAATGTCTTCCATGGCTCCCAAGAGTCCAGAAAGGGCTTCCAGATAAACCATTTTCTTACCTATACAAAACAAAAATGTCAGCTAGGACAAATGGAAAAGAAAGAATGCAACAAATGAAATGTTGAAATTGTTCTATTTACCTTCAATTAGTGTTTTCCTAAAATTGATGAATAAAGGCCTTCTTGTTCTTCAAGGTTCTCCTAATGGAAACCATTCTTGATAGAAGGTCCAAAATGTCCTCAAGATGCAACATTTAGCTGATGCTACTTTGTCAACGATGGTAGAAACATAATACCGTTCTACTAAAAAGTGCATGAATCATGCCATGACCCATAGAATACTCAGGTAGTTTACACCCTAAGCGCTGTGTATGCACATTATTTCACAACAATGTAGTAAAATCGAGTCTTTGACAAGAGCTTTTACTGTATTTATCATTGTGAAATTTCTGTGTATGGCACAGGAACAACCAAGCAGTTGAACACAAATTTCTCACCGTAATTGGCCTGAAGAAAACAAACTTTAGCTACTGTAATAAAGAAATCATATGGATTAAGGATGGTCTTTCCTTTTTTTTTAACTGAAACACAATAGAATAGTTTGTAGTAATGCAAAATCCTATCTCAATGTAAAGACTCTTGGCTTTCTGACACTTGATGATTGTAAATTGTCTGCGAATAAAGCTTTGAAAATATGATAGAAAGGTGAAGTAAATGCTTACCATCCATTTGGAGTATTAACCAAATTCGACAATGTCTACCATGGATTCCAAGGGTCCAAAAAATGATTCCAAATATGGATTGTTCTGACCTTCAAAGAAAGCAAAACCAAAAAATGTATCAATTAGCACAGAGTAGATTAGATCCAAATAATGAAATGAAGTAATAAAGTTGCTCCACTTACTTTGATATGGTGTTTTGCAAAAAAAATAAATAAAAGCCACACATCTTCAATGTTCTTCTGATATAATTTAAAGTTTCCATTTGTCAAAGATGCTCATGCAATGAGCAAAAGGCCATAGTTCTGAGCATGCACATCATTTTACCAAAATGCAGTAAAACCAATCGTAAGACAAGAGCTTTTACTGCATTTGTCAATGTGAAATGTGTGGGTATTGCACAGGAACAAAAAAGCAGTTAAACATAACTTCTTACCAGAATTTGCTTGTGGATTACATACTACAGTGATTTCAAAGAGGTGAAATCCAGCATCCGGTACGGTCCTTTGCTTTTCAAACTAAAATACAACTGTTTAACTTATCATAATAAAAATGCAACCTCAAAGTAAAGCCTCTCAGCTTTCTGACACTTGATGATTGCACATAGCCTACATTCAAAGCTTTCGACATTTAAGTGAATGGCGGACTAAATACCAGAAAATTGGAGTGTGACGTGAATTCTAAAATGTCTTCCATGGCTCCCAAGAGTCCAGAGAGGGCTTCCAAATAAACCATTTTCTTACCTATACAAAACAAAAATGTCAACTAGGACAAACAGAAAAGGAATAATGCAACAATTAAAATGCTGAAATTGTTCTATTTACCTTAATTTAGTGTTTTCCTAAAATTGATGAATAAAAGGCTTCTATGTTCTTCAAGGTTCTCCTAATGGAATACATTCTTGATAGAAAATCCAAAATGTCCTCAAGATGCAACATTTAGCTGACACCACTATTTTAACGATGGTAGAAACGTCCTACTGTTCTTCTAAAAAGTGCCTGAATCATGCCATGGCCCATACAATACGCAAGTAGTTTACACCCCAAGCTCTATGTATGCACATCATTTCACAACAATGTAGTAAAAGCGAGTCTTTGACAAGAGCTCTTACTGCATTTGTCATTGTAAAATGTGTGGGTATTGCATAGGAACAAAAAGAAGCTGAACATAACTTCTTACCATAATTTACCTGTACATATTACAATGATTTCAAAGAAGTAAATTCCAGAATCCGGTACGGTCCTTTGCTTTTCCATCTAAAATACAACTGTTTAACTTGTAGTAATAAAAATGCAATCTCAATGTAATGCCTCTCAGCTTTCTGACACTTGATGATTGCACATGGCCTACATTCAAAGCTTTTGACATTTAAGTAAATGGCAAACTAAATACCAGAAAATTGGAGTATGATGTAAATTCTAAAATGTCTTCCATGGCTCCCAAGAGTCCAGAAAGGGCTTCCAGATAAACCATTTTCTTACCTATACAAAACAAAAATGTCAGCTAGGACAAATGGAAAAGAAAGAATGCAACAAATGAAATGTTGAAATTGTTCTATTTACCTTCAATTAGTGTTTTCCTAAAATTGATGAATAAAGGCCTTTTTGTTCTTCAAGGTTCTCCTAATGGAAACCATTCTTGATAGAAGGTCCAAAATGTCCTCAAGATACAACATTTAGCTGATGCTACTTTGTCAACGATGGTAGAAACATAATACCGTTCTACTAAAAAGTGCATGAATCATGCCATGACCCATAGAATACTCAGGTAGTTTACACCTTAAGCGCTGTGTATGCACATTATTTCACAACAATGTAGTAAAATCGAGTCTTTGACAAGAGCTTTTGCTGTATTTATCATTATGAAATTTCAGTGTATGGCACACGAACAACCAAGCAGTTGAACACAAATTTCTCACCGTAATTGGCCTGAAGAAAACATACTTTAGCTACTGTAATAAAGAAATCATATGGATTAAGGATGGTCTTTCCTTTTTTTTTAACTGAAACACAATAGAATAGTTTGTAGTAATGCAAAATCCTATCTCAATGTAAAGGCTCTTGGCTTTCTGACACTTGATGATTGTAAATTGTCTGCGAATAAAGCTTTGAAAATATGATAGAAAGGAGAAGTAAATGCTTACCATCCATTTGGAGTATTAACCAAATTCGACAATGTCTACCATGGATTCCAAGGGTCCAAAAAATGATTCCAAATATGGATTGTTCTGACCTTCAAAGAAAGCAAAACCAAAAAATGTATCAATTAGCACAGAGTAGATTAGATCCAAATAATGAAATGAAATAATAAAGTTGCTCCACTTACTTTGATATGGTGTTTTGCAAAAAAACATAAATAAAAGCCACACATCTTCAATGTTCTTCTGATATAATTTAAAGTTTCCATTTGTCAAAGATGCTCATGCAATGAGCAAAAGGCCATAGTTCTGAGCATGCACATCATTTTACCAAAATGCAGTAAAACCAATCGTAAGACAAGAGCTTTTACTGCATTTGTCAATGTGAAATGTGTGGGTATTGCACAGGAACAAAAAAGCAGTTAAACATAACTTCTTACCAGAATTTGCTTGTGGATTACATACTACAGTGATTTCAAAGAGGTAAAATCCAGCATCCGGTACGGTCCTTTGCTTTTCAAACTAAAATACAACTGTTTAACTTGTAGTAATAAAAATGCAACCTCAATGTAAAGCCTCTCAGCTTTCTGACACTTGATGATTGCACATAGCCTACATTCAAAGCTTTCGACATTTAAATGAATGGCGGACTAAATACCAGAAAATTGGAGTGTGACGTGAATTCTAAAATGTCTTCCATGGCTCCCAAGAGTCCAGAGAGGGCTTCCAAATAAACCATTTTCTTACCTATACAAAACAAAAATGTCAACTAGGACAAACAGAAAAGGAATAATGCAACAATTAAAATGCTGAAATTGTTCTATTTACCTTAATTTAGTGTTTTTCTAAAATTGATGAATAAAAGGCTTCTATGTTCTTCAAGGTTCTCCTAATGGAATGCATTCTTGATAGAAAATCCAAAATGTCCTCAAGATGCAACATTTAGCTGACACCACTATTTTAACGATGGTAGAAACGTCCTACTGTTCTTCTAAAAAGTGCCTGAATCATGCCATGGCCCATACAATACGCAAGTAGTTTACACCCCAAGCTCTATGTATGCACATCATTTCACAACAATGTAGTAAAAGCGAGTCTTTGACAAGAGCTCTTACTGCATTTGTCATTGTAAAATGTGTGGGTATTGCATAGGAACAAAAAGAAGCTGAACATAACTTCTTACCATAATTTACCTGTACATATTACAATGATTTCAAAGAAGTAAATTCCAGAATCCGGTACGGTCCTTTGCTTTTCCATCTAAAATACAACTGTTTAACTTGTAGTAATAAAAATGCAATCTCAATGTAATGCCTCTCAGCTTTCTGACACTTGATGATTGCACATGGCCTACATTCAAAGCTTTTGACATTTAAGTAAATGGCAAACTAAATACCAGAAAATTGGAGTATGATGTAAATTCTAAAATGTCTTCCATGGCTCCCAAGAGTCCAGAAAGGGCTTCCAGATAAACCATTTTCTTACCTATACAAAACAAAAATGTCAGCTAGCACAAATGGAAAAGAAAGAATGCAACAAATGAAATGTTGAAATTGTTCTATTTACCTTCAATTAGTGTTTTCCTAAAATTGATGAATAAAGGCCTTTTTGTTCTTCAAGGTTCTCCTAATGGAAACCATTCTTGATAGAAGGTCCAAAATGTCCTCAAGATACAACATTTAGCTGATGCTACTTTGTCAACGATGGTAGAAACATAATACCGTTCTACTAAAAAGTACATGAATCATGCCATGACCCATAGAATACTCAGGTAGTTTACACCCTAAGCGCTGTGTATGCACATTATTTCACAACAATGTAGTAAAATCGAGTCTTTGACAAGAGCTTTTACTGTATTTATCATTATGAAATTTCAGTGTATGGCACAGGAACAACCAAGCAGTTGAACACAAATTTCTCACCGTAATTGGCCTGAAGAAAACATACTTTAGCTACTGTAATAAAGAAATCATATGGATTAAGGATGGTCTTTCCTTTTTTTTTAACTGAAACACAATAGAATAGTTTGTAGTAATGCAAAATCCTATCTCAATGTAAAGGCTCTTGGCTTTCTGACACTTGATGATTGTAAATTGTCTGCGAATAAAGCTTTGAAAATATGATAGAAAGGTGAAGTAAATGCTTACCATCCATTTGGAGTATTAACCAAATTCGACAATGTCTACCATGGATTCCAAGGGTCCAAAAAATGATTCCAAATATGGATTGTTCTGACCTTCAAAGAAAGCAAAACCAAAAAATGTATCAATTAGCACAGAGTAGATTAGATCCAAATAATGAAATGAAATAATAAAGTTGCTCCACTTACTTTGATATGGTGTTTTGCAAAAAAACATAAATAAAAGCCACACATCTTCAATGTTCTTCTGATATAATTTAAAGTTTCCATTTGTCAAAGATGCTCATGCAATGAGCAAAAGGCCATAGTTCTGAGCATGCACATCATTTTACCAAAATGCAGTAAAACCAATCGTAAGACAAGAGCTTTTACTGCATTTGTCAATGTGAAATGTGTGGGTATTGCACAGGAACAAAAAAGCAGTTAAACATAACTTCTTACCAGAATTTGCTTGTGGATTACATACTACAGTGATTTCAAAGAGGTAAAATCCAGCATCCGGTACGGTCCTTTGCTTTTCAAACTAAAATACAACTGTTTAACTTGTAGTAATAAAAATGCAACCTCAATGTAAAGCCTCTCAGCTTTCTGACACTTGATGATTGCACATAGCCTACATTCAAAGCTTTCGACATTTAAGTGAATGGCGGACTAAATACCAGAAAATTGGAGTGTGACGTGAATTCTAAAATGTCTTCCATGGCTCCCAAGAGTCCAGAGAGGGCTTCCAGATAAACCATTTTCTTACCTATACAAAACAAAAATGTCAACTAGGACAAACGGAAAAGGAATAATGCAACAATTAAAATGCTGAAATTGTTCTATTTACCTTAATTTAGTGTTTTCCTAAAATTGATGAATAAAGGCCTTCTATGTTCTTCAAGGTTCTCCTAATGGAATCCATTCTTGATAGAAAATCCAAAATGTCCTCAAGATGCCACATTTAGCTGACACCACTATTTTAACGATGGTAGAAACGTCCTACTGTTCTTCTAAAAAGTGCCTGAATCATGCCATGGCCCATACAATATGCAAGTAGTTTACACCCCAAGCTCTATGTATGCACATCATTTCACAACAATGTAGTAAAAGCGAGTCTTTGACAAGAGCTCTTACTGCATTTGTCATTGTAAAATGTGTGGGTATTGCATAGGAACAAAAAGAAGCTGAACATAACTTCTTACCATATTTTACCTGTACATATTACAATGATTTCAAAGAAGTAAATTCCAGAATCCGGTACGGTCCTTTGCTTTTCCATGTAAAATACAACTGTTTAACTTGTAGTAATAAAAATGCAATCTCAATGTAATGCCTCTCAGCTTTCTGACACTTGATGATTGCACATGGCCTACATTCAAAGCTTTTGACATTTAAGTAAATGGCAAACTAAATACCAGAAAATTGGAGTATGACGTAAATTCTAAAATGTCTTCCATGGCTCCCAAGAGTCCAGAAAGGGCTTCCAGATAAACCATTTTCTTACCTATACAAAACAAAAATGTCAGCTAGGACAAATGGAAAAGAAAGAATGCAACAAATGAAATGTTGAAATTGTTCTATTTACCTTCAATTAATGTTTTCCTAAAATTGATGAATAAAGGCCTTCTTGTTCTTCAAGGTTCTCCTAATGGAAACCATTCTTGATAGAAGGTCCAAAATGTCCTCAAGATGCAACATTTAGCTGATGCTACTTTGTCAACGATGGTAGAAACATAATACCGTTCTACTAAAAAGTGCATGAATCATGCCATGACCCATAGAATACTCAGGTAGTTTACACCCTAAGCGCTGTGTATGCACATTATTTCACAACAATGTAGTAAAATCGAGTCTTTGACAAGAGCTTTTACTGTATTTATCATTGTGAAATTTATGTGTATGGCACAGGAACAACCAAGCAGTTGAACACAAATTTCTCACCGTAATTGGCCTGAAGAAAACATATTAGCTACTGTAATAAAGAAATCATATGAATTAAGGATGGTCTTTCCTTTTTTTTAACTGAAACACAATAGAATAGTTTGTAATAATGCAAAATCCTATCTCAATGTAAAGGCTCTTGGCTTTCTGACACTTGATGATTGTAAATTGTCTGCGAATAAAGCTTTGAAAATATGATAGAAAGGTGAAATAAATGCTTACCGTCCATTTGGAGTATTAACCAAATTCGACAATGTCTACCATGGATTCCAAGGGTCCAAAAAATGATTCCAAATATGGATTGTTCTGACCTTCAAAGAAAGCAAAACCAAAAAATGTATCAATTAGCACAGAGTAGATTAGATCCAAATAATGAAATGAAATAATAAAGTTGCTCCACTTACTTTGATATGGTGTTTTGCAAAAAAACATAAATAAAAGCCACACATCTTCAATGTTCTTCTGATATAATTCAAAGTTTCCATTTGTCAAAGATGCTCATGCAATGAGCAAAAGGCCATAGTTCTGAGCATGCACATCATTTTACCAAAATGCAGTAAAACCAATCGTAAGACAAGAGCTTTTACTGCATTTGTCAATGTGAAATGTGTGGGTATTGCACAGGAACAAAAAAGCAGTTAAACATAACTTCTTACCAGAATTTGCTTGTGGATTACATACTACAGTGATTTCAAAGAGGTAAAATCCAGTATCCGGTACGGTCCTTTGCTTTTCAAACTAAAATACAACTGTTTAACTTGTAGTAATAAAAAGTCAACCTCAATGTAAAGCCTCTCAGCTTTCTGATAATTGATGATTGCACATAGCCTACATTCAAAGCTTTCGACATTTAAGTGAATGGCGGACTAAATACCAGAAAATTGGAGTGTGACGTGAATTCTAAAATGTCTTCCATGGCTCCCAAGAGTCCAGAGAGGGCTTCCAGATAAACCATTTTCTTACCTATACAAAACAAAAATGTCAACTAGGACAAACGGAAAAGGAATAATGCAACAATTAAAATGCTGAAATTGTTCTATTTACCTTAATTTAGTGTTTTCCTAAAATTGATGAATAAAAGCCTTCTATGTTCTTCAAGGTTCTCCTAATGGAATGCATTCTTGATAGAAAATCCAAAATGTCCTCAAGATGCAACATTTAGCTGACACCACTATTTTAACGATGGTAGAAACGTCCTACTGTTCTTCTAAAAAGTGCCTGAATCATGCCATGGCCCATACAATACGCAAGTAGTTTAGACCCCAAGCTCTATGTATGCACATCATTTCACAACAATGTAGTAAAAGCGAGTCTTTGACAAGAGCTCTTACTGCATTTGTCATTGTAAAATGTGTGGGTATTGCATAGGAACAAAAAGAAGCTGAACATAACTTCTTACCATAATTTACCTGTACATATTACAATGATTTCAAAGAAGTAAATTCCAGAATCCGGTACGGTCCTTTGCTTTTCCATCTAAAATACAACTGTTTAACTTGTAGTAATAAAAATGCATTCTCAATGTAATGCCTCTCAGCTTTGTCACACTTGATGATTGCACATGGCCTACATTCAAAGCTTTTGACATTTAAGTAAATGCAAACTAAATACCAGAAAATTGGAGTATGACGTAAATTCTAAAATGTCTTCCATGGCTCCCAAGAGTCCAGAAAGGGCTTCCAGATAAACCATTTTCTTACCTATACAAAACAAAAATGTCAGCTAGGATAAATGGAAAAGAAAGAATGCAACAAATGAAATGTTGAAATTGTTCTATTTACCTTCAATTAGTGTTTCCCTAAAATTGATGAATAAAGGCCTTCTTGTTCTTCAAGGTTCTCCTAAAGGAAACCATTCTTGATAGAAGGTCCAAAATGTCCTCAAGATGCAACATTTAGCTGATGCTACTTTGTCAACGATGGTAGAAACATAATACCGTTCTACTAAAAAGTGCATGAATCATGCCATGACCCATAGAATACTCAGGTTGTTTACACCCTAAGCCCTGAGTATGCACATTATTTCACAACAATGTAGTAAAATCGAGTCTTTGACAAGAGCTTTTACTGTATTTATCATTGTGAAATTTCTGTGTATGGCACAGGAACAACCAAGCA
The DNA here is from genome assembly GCF_039654945.1 of Dendrobates tinctorius. Lineage (NCBI taxonomy): Eukaryota > Metazoa > Chordata > Amphibia > Anura > Dendrobatidae > Dendrobates > Dendrobates tinctorius. The sequence goes on from NW_027361866.1 coordinate 11,925,075, forward strand.
GTTGAACACAAATTTCTCACCGTAATTGGCCTGAAGAAAACATATTAGCTACTGTAATAAAGAAATCATATGAATTAAGGATGGTCTTTCCTTTTTTTTAACTGAAACACAATAGAATAGTTTGTAGTAATGCAAAATCCTATCTCAATGTAAAGGCTCTTGGCTTTCTGACACTTGATGATTGTAAATTGTCTGCGAATAAAGCTTTGAAAATATAATAGAAAGGTGAAGTAAATGCTTACCATCCATTTGGAGTATTAACCAAATTCGACAATGTCTACCATGGATTCCAAGGGTCCAAAAAATGATTCCAAATATGGATTGTTCTGACCTTCAAAGAAAGCAAAACCAAAAAATGTATCAATTAGCACAGAGTAGATTAGATCCAAATAATGAAATGAAATAATAAAGTTGCTCCACTTACTTTGATATGGTGTTTTGCAAAAAAACATAAATAAAAGCCACACATCTTCAATGTTCTTCTGATATAATTTAAAGTTTCCATTTGTCAAAGATGCTCATGCAATGAGCAAAAGGCCATAGTTCTGAGCATGCACATCATTTTACCAAAATGCAGTAAAACCAATCATAAGACAAGAGCTTTTACTGCATTTGTCAATGTGAAATGTGTGGGTATTGCACAGGAACAAAAAAGCAGTTAAACATAACTTCTTACCAGAATTTGCTTGTGGATTACATACTACAGTGATTTCAAAGTGGTAAAATCCAGCATCCGGTACGGTCCTTTGCTTTTCAAACTAAAATACAACTGTTTAACTTGTAGTAATAAAAATCCAACCTCAATGTAAAGCCTCTCAGCTTTCTGACACTTGATGATTGCACATAGCCTAGATTCAAAGCTTTCGACAATTAAGTGAATGGCGGACTAAATACCAGAAAATTGGAGTGTGACGTGAATTCTAAAATGTCTTCCATGGCTCCCAAGAGTCCAGAGAGGGCTTCCAGATAAACCATTTTCTTACCTATACAAAACAAAAATGTCAACTAGGACAAACGGAAAAGGAATAATGCAACAATTAAAATGCTGAAATTGTTCTATTTACCTTAATTTAGTGTTTTCCTAAAATTGATGAATAAAGGCCTTCTGTGTTCTTCAAGGTTCTCCTAATGGAATGCATTCTTGATAGAAAATCCAAAATGTCCTCAAGATGCAACATTTAGCTGACACCACTATTTTAACGATGGTAGAAACGTCCTACTGTTCTTCTAAAAAGTGCCTGAATCATGCCATGGCCCATACAATACGCAAGTAGTTTAAATCCCAAGCTCTATGTATGCACATCATTTCACAACAATGTAGTAAAAGCGAGTCTTTGACAAGAGCTCTTACTGCATTTGTCATTGTAAAATGTGTGGGTATTGCATAGGAACAAAAAGAAGCTGAACATAACTTCTTACCATAATTTACCTGTACATATTACAATGATTTCAAAGAAGTAAATTCCAGAATCCGGTACGGTCCTGTGCTTTTCCATCTAAAATACAACTGTTTAACTTGTAGTAATAAAAATGCAATCTCAATGTAATGCCTCTCAGATTTCTGACACTTGATGATTGCACATGGCCTACATTCAAAGCTTTTGACATTTAAGTAAATGGCAAACTAAATACCAGAAAATTGGAGTATGACGTAAATTCTAAAATGTATTCCATGGCTCCCAAGAGTCCAGAAAGGGCTTCCAGATAAACCATTTTCTTACCTATACAAAACAAAAATGTCAGCTAGGACAAATGGAAAAGAAAGAATGCAACAAATGAAATGTTGAAATTGTTCTATTTACCTTCAATTAGTGTTTTCCTAAAATTGATGAATAAAGGCCTTCTTGCTCTTCAAGGTTCTCCTAAAGGAAACCATTCTTGATAGAAGGTCCAAAATGTCCTCAAGATGCAACATTTAGCTGATGCTACTTTGTCAACGGTGGTAGAAACATAATACCGTTCTACTAAAAAGTGCATGAATCATGCCATGACCCATAGAATACTCAGGTAGTTTACACCCTAAGCGCTGAGTATGCATATTATTTCACAACAATGTAGTAAAATCGAGTCTCTGACAAGAGCTTTTACTGTATTTATCATTGTGAAATTTCTGTGTATGGCACAGGAACAACCAAGCAGTGGAACACAAATTTCTCACCGTAATTGGCCTGAAGAAAACATATTAGCTACTGTAATAAAGAAATCATATGAATTAAGGATGGTCTTTCCTTTTTTTTAACTGAAACACAATAGAATAGTTTGTAGTAATGCAAAATCCTATCTCAATGTAAAGGCTCTTGGCTTTCTGACACTTGATGATTGTAAATTGTCTGCGAATAAAGCTTTGAAAATATGATAGAAAGGTGAAATAAATGCTTACCATCCATTTGGAGTATTAACCAAATTCGACAATGTCTACCATGGATTCCAAGGGTCCAAAAAATGATTCCAAATATGGATTGTTCTGACCTTCAAAGAAAGCAAAACCAAAAAATGTATCAATTAGCACAGAGTAGATTAGATCCAAATAATGAAATGAAATAATAAAGTTGCTCCACTTACTTTGATATGGTGTTTTGCAAAAAAACATAAATAAAAGCCACACATCTTCAATGTTCTTCTGATATAATTTAAAGTTTCCATTTGTCAAAGATGCTCATGCAATGAGCAAAAGGCCATAGTTCTGAGCATGCACATCATTTTACCAAAATGCAGTAAAACCAATCATAAGACAAGAGCTTTTACTGCATTTGTCAATGTGAAATGTGTGGGTATTGCACAGGAACAAAAAAGCAGTTAAACATAACTTCTTACCAGAATTTGCTTGTGGATTACATACTACAGTGATTTCAAAGTGGTAAAATCCAGCATCCGGTATGGTCCTTTGCTTTTCAAACTAAAATACAACTGTTTAACTTGTAGTAATAAAAATCCAACCTCAATGTAAAGCCTCTCAGCTTTCTGACACTTGATGATTGCACATAGCCTACATTCAAAGCTTTCGACAATTAAGTGAATGGCGGACTAAATACCAGAAAATTGGAGTGTGACGTGAATTCTAAAATGTCTTCCATGGCTCCTAAGAGTCCAGAGAGGGCTTCCAGATAAACCATTTTCTTACCTATACAAAACAAAAATGTCAACTAGGACAAACGGAAAAGGAATAATGCAACAATTAAAATGCTGAAATTGTTCTATTTACCTTAATTTAGTGTTTTCCTAAAATTGATGAATAAAGGCCTTCTATGTTCTTCAAGGTTCTCCTAATGGAATGCATTCTTGATAGAAAATCCAAAATGTCCTCAAGATGCAACATTTAGCTGACACCACTATTTTAACGATGGTAGAAACGTCCTACTGTTCTTCTAAAAAGTGCCTGAATCATGCCATGGCCCATACAATACGCAAGTAGTTTACACCCCAAGCTCTATGTATGCACATCATTTCACAACAATGTAGTAAAAGCGAGTCTTTGACAAGAGCTCTTACTGCATTTGTCATTGTAAAATGTGTGGGTATTGCATAGGAACAAAAAGAAGCTGAACATAACTTCTTACCATAATTTACCTGTACATATTACAATGATTTCAAAGAAGTAAATTCCAGAATCCGGTACGGTCCTGTGCTTTTCCATCTAAAATACAACTGTTTAACTTGTAGTAATAAAAATGCAATCTCAATGTAATGCCTCTCAGATTTCTGACACTTGATGATTGCACATGGCCTACATTCAAAGCTTTTGACATTTAAGTAAATGGCAAACTAAATACCAGAAAACTGGAGTATGACGTAAATTCTAAAATGTCTTCCATGGCTCCCAAGAGTCCAGAAAGGGCTTCCAGATAAACCATTTTCTTACCTATACAAAACAAAAATGTCAGCTAGGACAAATGGAAAAGAAAGAATGCAACAAATGAAATGTTGAAATTGTTCTATTTACCTTCAATTAGTGTTTTCCTAAAATTGATGAATAAAGGCCTTCTTGCTCTTCAAGGTTCTCCTAAAGGAAACCATTCTTGATAGAAGGTCCAAAATGTCCTCAAGATGCAACATTTAGCTGATGCTACTTTGTCAACGGTGGTAGAAACATAATACCGTTCTACTAAAAAGTGCATGAATCATGCCATGACCCATAGAATACTCAGGTTGTTTACACCCTAAGCGCTGTGTATGCACATTATTTCACAACAATGTAGTAAAATCGAGTCTTTGACAAGAGCTTTTACTGTATTTATCATTGTGAAATTTCTGTGTATGGCACAGGAACAACCAAGTAGTTGAACACAAATTTCTCACCGTAATTGGCCTGAAGAAAACATACTTTAGCTACTGTAATAAAGAAATCATATGGATTAAGGATGGTCTTTCCTTTTTTTTTAACTGAAACACAATAGAATAGTTTGTAGTAATGCAAAATCCTATCTCAATGTAAAGGCTCTTGGCTTTCTGACACTTGATGATTGTAAATTGTCTGCAAATAAAGCTTTGAAAATATGATAGAAAGGTGAAGTAAATGCTTACCATCCATTTGGAGTATTAACCAAATTCGACAATGACTACCATGGATTCCAAGGGTCCAAAAAATGATTCCAAATATGGATTGTTCTGACCTTCAAAGAAAGCAAAACCAAAAAATGTATCAATTAGCACAGAGTAGATTAGATCCTAATAATGAAATGAAATAATAAAGTTGCTCCACTTACTTTGATATGGTGTTTTGCAAAAAAACATAAATAAAAGCCACACACTTCAATGTTCTTCTGATATAATTTAAAGTTTCCATTTGTCAAAGATGCTCATACAATGAGCAAAAGGCCATAGTTCTGAGCATGCACATCATTTTACCAAAATGCAGTAAAACCAATCGTAAGACAAGAGCTTTTACTGCATTTGTCAATGTGAAATGTGTGGGTATTGCACAGGAACAAAAAAGCAGTTAAACATAACTTCTTACCAGAATTTGCTTGTGAATTACATACTACAGAGAAGTCAAAGAGGTGAAATCCAGCATCCGGTACGGTCCTTTGCTTTTCAAACTAAAATACAACTGTTTAACTTGTAGTAATAAAAATGAAATCTCAATGTAAAGCCTCTCAGCTTTCTGACACTTGATGATTGCACATAGCCTACATTCAAAGCTTTTGACATTTAAGTGAATGGCGGATTAAATACCAGAAAATTGGAGTGTGACGTGAATTCTAAAATGTCTTCCATGGCTCCCAAGAGTCCAGAGAGGGCTTCCAGATAAACCATTTTCTTACCTATACAAAACAATAATGTCAACTAGGACAAACGGAAAAGGAATAATGCAACAATTAAAATGCTGAATTTGTTCTATTTACCTTAATTTAGTGTTTTCCTAAAATTGATGAATAAAGGCCTTCTATGTTCTTCAAGGTTCTCCTAATGGAATCCATTCTTGATAGAAAATCCAAAATGTCCTCAAGATGCCACATTTAGCTGACACCACTATTTTAACAATGGTAGAAACGTCCTACTGTTCTTCTAAAAAGTGCCTGAATCATGCCATGGCCCATACAATACGCAAGTAGTTTACACCCCAAGCTCTATGTATGCACATCATTTCACAACAATGTAGTAAAAGCGAGTCTTTGACAAGAGCTCTTACTGCATTTGTCATTGTAAAATGTGTGGGTATTGCATAGGAACAAAAAGAAGCTGAACATAACTTCTTACCATAATTTACCTGTACATATTACAATGATTTCAAAGAAGTAAATTCCAGAATCCGGTACGGTCCTTTGCTTTTCCATCTAAAATACAACTGTTTAACTTGTAGTAATAAAAATGCAATCTCAATGTAATGCCTCTCAGCTTTCTGACACTTGATGATTGCACATGGCCTACATTCAAAGCTTTTGATATTTAAGTAAATGGCAAACTAAATACCAGAAAATTGGAGTATGACGTAAATTCTAAAATGTCTTCCATGGCTCCCAAGAGTCCAGAAAGGGCTTCCAGATAAACCATTTTCTTACCTATACAAAACAAAAATGTCAGCTAGGACAAATGGAAAAGAAAGAATGCAACAAATGAAATGTTGAAATTGTTCTATTTACCTTCAATTAATGTTTTCCTAAAATTGATGAATAAAGGCCTTCTTGTTCTTCAAGGTTCTCCTAATGGAAACCATTCTTGATAGAAGGTCCAAAATGTCCTCAAGATGCAACATTTAGCTGATGCTACTTTGTCAACGATGGTAGAAACATAATACCGTTCTACTAAAAAGTGCATGAATCATGCCATGACCCATAGAATACTCAGGTAGTTTACACCCTAAGCGCTGTGTATGCACATTATTTCACAACAATGTAGTAAAATCGAGTCTTTGACAAGAGCTTTTACTGTATTTATCATTGTGAAATTTATGTGTATGGCACAGGAACAACCAAGCAGTTGAACACAAATTTCTCAACGTAATTGGCCTGAAGAAAACATATTAGCTACTGTATTAAAGAAATCATATGAATTAAGGATGGTCTTTCCTTTTTTTTAACTGAAACACAATAGAATAGTTTGTAATAATGCAAAATCCTATCTCAATGTAAAGGCTCTTGGCTTTCTGACACTTGATGATTGTAAATTGTCTGCGAATAAAGCTTTGAAAATATGATAGAAAGGTGAAATAAATGCTTACCATCCATTTGGAGTATTAACCAAATTCGACAATGTCTACCATGGATTCCAAGGGTCCAAAAAATGATTCCAAATATGGATTGTTCTGACCTTCAAAGAAAGCAAAACCAAAAAATGTATCAATTAGCACAGAGTAGATTAGATCCAAATAATGAAATGAAATAATAAAGTTGCTCCACTTACTTTGATATGGTGTTTTGCAAAAAAACATAAATAAAAGCCACACATCTTCAATGTTCTTCTGATATAATTTAAAGTTTCCATTTGACAAAGATGCTCATGCAATGAGAAAAAGGCCATAGTTCTGAGCATGCACATCATTTTACCAAAATGCAGTAAAACCAATCATAAGACAAGAGCTTTTACTGCATTTGTCAATGTGAAATGTGTGAGTATTGCACAGGAACAAAAAAGCAGTTAAACATAACTTCTTACCAGAATTTGCTTGTGGATTACATACTACAGAGAAGTCAAAGAGGTGAAATCCAGCATCCGGTACGGTCCTTTGCTTTTCAAACTAAAATACAACTGTTTAACTTGTAGTAATAAAAATGAAATCTCAATGTAAAGCCTCTCAGCTTTCTGACACTTGATGATTGCACATAGTCTACATTCAAAGCTTTTGACATTTAAGTGAATGGCGGACTAAATACCAGAAAATTGGAGTGTGACGTGAATTCTAAAATGTCTTCCATGGCTCCCAAGAGTCCAGAGAGGGCTTCCAGATAAACCATTTTCTTACCTATACAAAACAATAATGTCAACTAGGACAAACGGAAAAGGAATAATGCAACAATTAAAATGCTGAAATTGTTCTATTTACCTTAATTTAGTGTTTTCCTAAAATTGATGAATAAAGGCCTTCTATGTTCTTCAAGGTTCTCCTAATGGAATCCATTCTTGATAGAAAATCCAAAATGTCCTCAAGATGCCACATTTAGCTGACACCACTATTTTAACAATGGTAGAAACGTCCTACTGTTCTTCTAAAAAGTGCCTGAATCATGCCATGGCCCATACAATACGCAAGTAGTTTACACCCCAAGCTCTATGTATGCACATCATTTCACAACAATGTAGTAAAAGCGAGTCTTTGACAAGAGCTCTTACTGCATTTGTCATTGTAAAATGTGTGGGTATTGCATAGGAACAAAAAGAAGCTGAACATAACTTCTTACCATAATTTACCTGTACATATTACAATGATTTCAAAGAAGTAAATTCCAGAATCCGGTACGGTCCTTTGCTTTTCCATCTAAAATACAACTGTTTAACTTGTAGTAATAAAAATGCAATCTCAATGTAATGCCTCTCAGCTTTCTGACACTTGATGATTGCACATGGCCTACATTCAAAGCTTTTGATATTTAAGTAAATGGCAAACTAAATACCAGAAAATTGGAGTATGACGTAAATTCTAAAATGTCTTCCATGGCTCCCAAGAGTCCAGAAAGGGCTTCCAGATAAACCATTTTCTTACCTATACAAAACAAAAATGTCAGCTAGGACAAATGGAAAAGAAAGAATGCAACAAATGAAATGTTGAAATTGTTCTATTTACCTTCAATTAATGTTTTCCTAAAATTGATGAATAAAGGCCTTCTTGTTCTTCAAGGTTCTCCTAATGGAAACCATTCTTGATAGAAGGTCCAAAATGTCCTCAAGATGCAACATTTAGCTGATGCTACTTTGTCAACGATGGTAGAAACATAATACCGTTCTACTAAAAAGTGCATGAATCATGCCATGACCCATAGAATACTCAGGTAGTTTACACCCTAAGCGCTGTGTATGCACATTATTTCACAACAATGTAGTAAAATCGAGTCTTTGACAAGAGCTTTTACTGTATTTATCATTGTGAAATTTATGTGTATGGCACAGGAACAACCAAGCAGTTGAACACAAATTTCTCAACGTAATTGGCCTGAAGAAAACATATTAGCTACTGTAATAAAGAAATCATATGAATTAAGGATGGTCTTTCCTTTTTTTTAACTGAAACACAATAGAATAGTTTGTAATAATGCAAAATCCTATCTCAATGTAAAGGCTCTTGGCTTTCTAACACTTGATGATTGTAAATTGTCTGCGAATAAAGCTTTGAGAATATGATAGAAAGGTGAAATAAATGCTTACCATCCATTTGGAGTATTAACCAAATTCGACAATGTCTACCATGGATTCCAAGGGTCCAAAAAATGATTCCAAATATGGATTGTTCTGACCTTCAAAGAAAGCAAAACCAAAAAATGTATCAATTAGCACAGAGTAGATTAGATCCAAATAATGAAATGAAATAATAAAGTTGCTCCACTTACTTTGATATGGTGTTTTGCAAAAAAACATAAATAAAAGCCACACATCTTCAATGTTCTTCTGATATAATTTAAAGTTTCCATTTGACAAAGATGCTCATGCAATGAGCAAAAGGCCATAGTTCTGAGCATGCACATCATTTTACCAAAATGCAGTAAAACCAATCATAAGACAAGAGCTTTTACTGCATTTGTCAATGTGAAATGTGTGGGTATTGCACAGGAACAAAAAAGCAGTTAAACATAACTTCTTACCAGAATTTGCTTGTGGATTACATACTACAGTGATTTCAAAGTGGTAAAATCCAGCATCCGGTACGGTCCTTTGCTTTTCAAACTAAAATACAACTGTTTAACTTGTAGTAATAAAAATCCAACCTCAATGTAAAGCCTCTCAGCTTTCTGACACTTGATGATTGCACATAGCCTACATTTAAAGCTTTCGACAATTAAGTGAATGGCGGACTAAATACCAGAAAATTGGAGTGTGACGTGAATTCTAAAATGTCTTCCATGGCTCCCAAGAGTCCAGAGAGGGCTTCCAGATAAACCATTTTCTTACCTATACAAAACAAAAATGTCAACTAGGACAAACGGAAAAGGAATAATGCAACAATTAAAATGCTGAAATTGTTCTATTTACCTTAATTTAGTGTTTTCCTAAAATTGATGAATAAAGGCCTTCTATGTTCTTCAAGGTTCTCCTAATGGAATGCATTCTTGATAGAAAATCCAAAATGTCCTCAAGATGCAACATTTAGCTGACACCACTATTTTAACGATGGTAGAAACGTCCTACTGTTCTTCTAAAAAGTGCCTGAATCATGCCATGGCCCATACAATACGCAAGTAGTTTACACCCCAAGCTCTATGTATGCACATCATTTCACAACAATGTAGTAAAAGCGAGTCTTTGACAAGAGCTCTTACTGCATTTGTCATTGTAAAATGTGTGGGTATTGCATAGGAACAAAAAGAAGCTGAACATAACTTCTTACCATAATTTACCTGTACATATTACAATGATTTCAAAGAAGTAAATTCCAGAAACCGGTACGGTCCTGTGCTTTTCCATCTAAAATACAACTGTTTAACTTGTAGTAATAAAAATGCAATCTCAATGTAATGCCTCTCAGATTTCTGACACTTGATGATTGCACATGGCCTACATTCAAAGCTTTTGACATTTAAGTAAATGGCAAACTAAATACCAGAAAATTGGAGTATGACGTAAATTCTAAAATGTCTTCCATGGCTCCCAAGAGTCCAGAAGGGGCTTCCAGATAAACCATTTTCTTACCTATACAAAACAAAAATGTCAGCTAGGACAAATGGAAAAGAAAGAATGCAACAAATGAAATGTTGAAATTGTTCTATTTACCTTCAATTAGTGTTTTCCTAAAATTGATGAATAAAGGCCTTCTTGTTCTTCAAGGTTCTCCTAATGGAAACCATTCTTGATAGAAGGTCCAAAATGTCCTCAAGATGCAACATTTAGCTGATGCTACTTTGTCAACGATGGTAGAAACATAATACCGCTCTACTAAAAAGTGCATGAATCATGCCATGACCCATAGAATACTCAGGTAGTTTACACCCTAAGCGCTGTGTATGCACATTATTTCACAACAATGTAGTAAAATCGAGTCTTTGACAAGAGCTTTTACTGTGGAACAGGCTGCCACGAGAAGTGGTGAGTTCTCCTTCAATGGAAGTCTTCAAACAGAGGCTGGACAGACATCTGACTGGGATGATTTAGCGAATCCTGCTTTGAGCAGGGGGTTGGACCAGATGGCCCAGGTGGTCCCTTCCAACTCTACGATTCTATGATTCTATGATTCTATGATATCATTGTGAAATTTCTGTGTATGGCACAGGAACAACCAAGCAGTTGAACACAAATTTCTCACCGTAATTGGCCTGAAGAAAACATACTTTAGCTACTGTAATAAAGAAATCATATGGATTAAGGATGGTCTTTCCTTTTTTTTTAACTGAAACACAATAGAATAGTTTGTAGTAATGCAAAATCCTATCTCAATGTAAAGGCTCTTGGCTTTCTGACACTTGATGATTGTAAATTGTCTGCAAATAAAGCTTTGAAAATATGATAGAAAGGTGAAGTAAATGCTTACCATCCATTTGGAGTATTAACCAAATTCGACAATGACTACCATGGATTCCAAGGGTCCAAAAAATGATTCCAAATATGGATTGTTCTGACCTTCAAAGAAAGCAAAAACAAAAAATGTATCAATTAGCACAGAGTAGATTAGATCCTAATAATGAAATGAAATAATAAAGTTGCTCCACTTACTTTGATATGGTGTTTTGCAAAAAAACAAATAAAAGCCACACATCTTCAATGTTCTTCTGATATAATTTAAAGTTTCCATTTGTCAAAGATGCTCATACAATGAGCAAAAGGCCATAGTTCTGAGCATGCACATCATTTTACCAAAATGCAGTAAAACCAATCGTAAGACAAGAGCTTTTACTGCATTTGTCAATGTGAAATGTGTGGGTATTGCACAGGAACAAAAAAGCAGTTAAACATAACTTCTTACCAGAATTTGCTTGTGGATTACTTACTACAGAGATTTCAAAGAGGTGAAATCCATCATCCGGTATGGTCCTTTGCTTTTCAAACTAAAATACAACTGTTTAACTTGTAGTAATAAAAATGAAATCTCAATGTAAAGCCTCTCAGCTTTCTGACACTTGATGATTGCACATAGCCTACATTCAAAGCTTTCGACATTTAAGTGAATGGCGGACTAAATACCAGAAAATTGGAGTGTGACATGAATTCTAAAATGTCTTCCATGGCTCCCAAGAGTCCAGAGAGAGCTTCCAGATAAACCATTTTCTTACCTATACAAAACAATAATGTCAACTAGGACAAACGGAAAAGGAATAATGCAACAATTAAAATGCTGAAATTGTTCTATTTACCTTAATTTAGTGTTTTCCTAAAATTGATGAATAAAGGCCTTCTATGTTCTTCAAGGTTCTCCTAATGGAATGCATTCTTGATAGAAAATCCAAAATGTCCTCAAGATGCCACACTTAGCTGACACCACTATTTTAATGATGGTAGAAACGTTCTACTGTTCTTCTAAAAATTGCCTGAATCATGCCATGGCCCATACAATACGCAAGTAGTTTACACCCCAAGCTCTATGTATGCACATCATTTCACAACAATGTAGTAAAAGCGAGTCTTTGACAAGAGCTCTTACTGCATTTGTCATTGTAAAATGTGTGGGTATTGCATAGGAACAAAAAGAAGCTGAACATAACTTCTTACCATAATTTACCTGTACATATTACAATGATTTCAAAGAAGTAAATTCCAGAATCCTGTACGGTCCTTTGCTTTTCCATCTAAAATACAACTGTTTAACTTGTAGTAATAAAAATGCAATCTCAATGTAATGCCTCTCAGCTTTCTGACACTTGATGATTGCACATGGCCTACATTCAAAGCTTTTGATATTTAAGTAAATGGCAAACTAAATACCAGAAAATTGGAGTATGACGTAAATTCTAAAATGTCTTCCATGGCTCCCAAGAGTCCAGAAAGGGCTTCCAGATAAACCATTTTCTTACCTATACAAAACAAAAATGTCAGCTAGGACAAATGGAAAAGAAAGAATGCAACAAATGAAATGTTGAAATTGTTCTATTTACCTTCAATTAATGTTTTCCTAAAATTGATGAATAAAGGCCTTCTTGTTCTTCAAGGTTCTCCTAATGGAAACTATTCTTGATAGAAGGTCCAAAATGTCCTCAAGATGCAACATTTAGCTGATGCTACTTTGTCAACGATGGTAGAAACATAATACCGTTCTACTAAAAAGTGCATGAATCATGCCATGACCCATAGAATACTCAGGTAGTTTACACCCTAAGCGCTGTGTATGCACATTATTTCACAACAATGTAGTAAAATCGAGTCTTTGACAAGAGCTTTTACTGTATTTATCATTGTGAAATTTATGTGTATGGCACAGGAACAACCAAGCAGTTGAACACAAATTTCTCAACGTAATTGGCCTGAAGAAAACATATTAGCTACTGTAATAAAGAAATCATATGAATTAAGGATGGTCTTTCCTTTTTTTTAACTGAAACACAATAGAATAGTTTGTAATAATGCAAAATCCTATCTCAATGTAAAGGCTCTTGGCTTTCTGACACTTGATGATTGTAAATTGTCTGCGAATAAAGCTTTGAAAATATGATAGAAAGGTGAAATAAATGCTTACCATCCATTTGGAGTATTAACCAAATTCGACAATGTCTACCATGGATTCCAAGGGTCCAAAAAATGATTCCAAATATGGATTGTTCTGACCTTCAAAGAAAGCAAAACCAAAAAATGTATCAATTAGCACAGAGTAGATTAGATCCAAAAAATGAAATGAAATAATAAAGTTGCTCCACTTACTTTGATATGGTGTTTTGCAAAAAAACATAAATAAAAGCCACACATCTTCAATGTTCTTCTGATATAATTTAAAGTTTCCATTTGTCAAAGATGCTCATGCAATGAGCAAAAGGCCATAGTTCTGAGCATGCACATCATTTTACCAAAATGCAGTAAAACCAATCGTAAGACAAGAGCTTTTACTGCATTTGTCAATGTGAAATGTGTGGGTATTGCACAGGAACAAAAAAGCAGTTAAACATAACTTCTTACCAGAATTTGCTTGTGGATTACATACTACAGTGATTTCAAAGAGGTAAAATCCAGCATCCGGTACGGTCCTTTGCTTTTCAAACTAAAATACAACTGTTTAACTTGTAGTAATAAAAAGTCAACCTCAATGTAAAGCCTCTCAGCTTTCTGATAATTGATGATTGCACATAGCCTACATTCAAAGCTTTCGACATTTAAGTGAATGGCGGACTAAATACCAGAAAATTGGAGTGTGACGTGAATTCTAAAATGTCTTCCATGGCTCCCAAGAGTCCAGAGAGGGCTTCCAGATAAACCATTTTCTTACCTATACAAAACAATAATGTCAACTAGGACAAACGGAAAAGGAATAATGCAATAATTAAAATGCTGAAATTGTTCTATTTACCTTAATTTAGTGTTTTCCTAAAATTGATGAATAAAGGCCTTCTATGTTCTTCAAGGTTCTCCTAATGGAATCCATTCTTGATAGAAAATCCAAAATGTCCTCAAGATGCCACATTTAGCTGACACCACTATTTTAACGATGGTAGAAACGTCCTACTGTTCTTCTAAAAAGTGCCTGAATCATGCCATGGCCCATACAATACGCAAGTAGTTTACACCCCAAGCTCTATGTATGCACATCATTTCACAACAATGTAGTAAAAGCGAGTCTTTGACAAGAGCTCTTACTGCATTTGTCATTTTAAAATGTGTGGGTATTGCATAGGAACAAAAAGAAGCTGAACATAACTTCTTACCATAATTTACCTGTACATATTACAATGATTTCAAAGAAGTAAATTCCAGAATCCGGTACGGTCCTTTGCTTTTCCATCTAAAATACAACTGTTTAACTTGTAGTAATAAAAATGCAATCTCAATGTAATGCCTCTCAGCTTTCTGACACTTGATGATTGCACATGGCCTACATTCAAAGCTTTTGATATTTAAGTAAATGGCAAACTAAATACCAGAAAATTGGAGTATGACGTAAATTCTAAAATGTCTTCCATGGCTCCCAAGAGTCCAGAAAGGGCTTCCAGATAAACCATTTTCTTACCTATACAAAACAAAAATGTCAGCTAGGACAAATGGAAAAGAAAGAATGCAACAAATGAAATGTTGAAATTGTTCTATTTACCTTCAATTAATGTTTTCCTAAAATTGATGAATAAAGGCCTTCTTGTTCTTCAAGGTTCTCCTAATGGAAACCATTCTTGATAGAAGGTCCAAAATGTCCTCAAGATGCAACATTTAGCTGATGCTACTTTGTCAACGATGGTAGAAACATAATACCGTTCTACTAAAAAGTGCATGAATCATGCCATGACCCATAGAATACTCAGGTAGTTTACACCCTAAGCGCTGTGTATGCACATTATTTCACAACAATGTAGTAAAATCGAGTCTTTGACAAGAGCTTTTACTGTATTTATCATTGTGAAATTTATGTGTATGGCACAGGAACAACCAAGCAGTTGAACACAAATTTCTCAACGTAATTGGCCTGAAGAAAACATATTAGCTACTGTAATAAAGAAATCATATGAATTAAGGATGGTCTTTCCTTTTTTTTAACTGAAACACAATAGAATAGTTTGTAATAATGCAAAATCCTATCTCAATGTAAAGGCTCTTGGCTTTCTGACACTTGATGATTGTAAATTGTCTGCGAATAAAGCTTTGAAAATATGATAGAAAGGTGAAATAAATGCTTACCATCCATTTGGAGTATTAACCAAATTCGACAATGTCTACCATGGATTCCAAGGGTCCAAAAAATGATTCCAAATATGGATTGTTCTGACCTTCAAAGAAAGCAAAACCAAAAAATGTATCAATTAGCACAGAGTAGATTAGATCCAAATAATGAAATGAAATAATAAAGTTGCTCCACTTACTTTGATATGGTGTTTTGCAAAAAAACATAAATAAAAGCCACACATCTTCAATGTTCTTCTGATATAATTTAAAGTTTCCATTTGACAAAGATGCTCATGCAATGAGCAAAAGGCCATAGTTCTGAGCATGCACATCATTTTACCAAAATGCAGTAAAACCAATCATAAGACAAGAGCTTTTACTGCATTTGTCAATGTGAAATGTGTGGGTATTGCACAGGAACAAAAAAGCAGTTAAACATAACTTCTTACCAGAATTTGCTTGTGGATTACATACTATAGTGATTTCAAAGTGGTAAAATCCAGCATCCGGTACGGTCCTTTGCTTTTCAAACTAAAATACAACTGTTTAACTTGTAGTAATAAAAATCCAACCTCAATGTAAAGCCTCTCAGCTTTCTGACACTTGATGATTGCACATAGCCTACATTCAAAGCTTTCGACAATTAAGTGAATGGCGGACTAAATACCAGAAAATTGGAGTGTGACGTGAATTCTAAAATGTCTTCCATGGCTCCCAAGAGTCCAGAGAGGGCTTCCAGATAAACCATTTTCTTACCTATACAAAACAAAATTGTCAACTAGGACAAACGGAAAAGGAATAATGCAACAATTAAAAAGCTGAAATTGTTCTATCTACCTTAATTTAGTGTTTTCCTAAAATTGATGAATAAAGGCCTTCTATGTTCTTCAAGGTTCTCCTAATGGAATCCATTCTTGATAGAAAATCCAAAATGTCCTCAAGATGCCACATTTAGCTGACACCACTATTTTAACGATGGTAGAAACGTCCTACTGTTCTTCTAAAAAGTGCCTGAATCATGCCATGGCCCATACAATACGCAAGTAGTTTACACCCCAAGCTCTATGTATGCACATCATTTCACAACAATGTAGTAAAAGCGAGTCTTTGACAAGAGCTCTTACTGCATTTGTCATTGTAAAATGTGTGGGTATTGCATAGGAACAAAAAGAAGCTGAACATAACTTCTTACCATAATTTACCTGTACATATTACAATGATTTCAAAGAAGTAAATTCCAGAAACCGGTACGGTCCTGTGCTTTTCCATCTAAAATACAACTGTTTAACTTGTAGTAATAAAAATGCAATCTCAATGTAATGCCTCTCAGATTTCTGACACTTGATGATTGCACATGGCCTACATTCAAAGCTTTTGACATTTAAGTAAATGGCAAACTAAATACCAGAAAATTGGAGTATGACGTAAATTCTAAAATGTCTTCCATGGCTCCCAAGAGTCCAGAAGGGGCTTCCAGATAAACCATTTTCTTACCTATACAAAACAAAAATGTCAGCTAGGACAAATGGAAAAGAAAGAATGCAACAAATGAAATGTTGAAATTGTTCTATTTACCTTCAATTAGTGTTTTCCTAAAATTGATGAATAAAGGCCTTCTTGTTCTTCAAGGTTCTCCTAATGGAAACCATTCTTGATAGAAGGTCCAAAATGTCCTCAAGATGCAACATTTAGCTGATGCTACTTTGTCAACGATGGTAGAAACATAATACCGCTCTACTAAAAAGTGCATGAATCATGCCATGACCCATAGAATACTCAGGTAGTTTACACCCTAAGCGCTGTGTATGCACATTATTTCACAACAATGTAGTAAAATCGAGTCTTTGACAAGAGCTTTTACTGTGGAACAGGCTGCCACGAGAAGTGGTGAGTTCTCCTTCAATGGAAGTCTTCAAACAGAGGCTGGACAGACATCTGACTGGGATGATTTAGCGAATCCTGCTTTGAGCAGGGGGTTGGACCAGATGGCCCAGGTGGTCCCTTCCAACTCTACGATTCTATGATTCTATGATTCTATGATATCATTGTGAAATTTCTGTGTATGGCACAGGAACAACCAAGCAGTTGAACACAAATTTCTCACCGTAATTGGCCTGAAGAAAACATACTTTAGCTACTGTAATAAAGAAATCATATGGATTAAGGATGGTCTTTCCTTTTTTTTTAACTGAAACACAATAGAATAGTTTGTAGTAATGCAAAATCCTATCTCAATGTAAAGGCTCTTGGCTTTCTGACACTTGATGATTGTAAATTGTCTGCAAATAAAGCTTTGAAAATATGATAGAAAGGTGAAGTAAATGCTTACCATCCATTTGGAGTATTAACCAAATTCGACAATGACTACCATGGATTCCAAGGGTCCAAAAAATGATTCCAAATATGGATTGTTCTGACCTTCAAAGAAAGCAAAAACAAAAAATGTATCAATTAGCACAGAGTAGATTAGATCCTAATAATGAAATGAAATAATAAAGTTGCTCCACTTACTTTGATATGGTGTTTTGCAAAAAAACAAATAAAAGCCACACATCTTCAATGTTCTTCTGATATAATTTAAAGTTTCCATTTGTCAAAGATGCTCATACAATGAGCAAAAGGCCATAGTTCTGAGCATGCACATCATTTTACCAAAATGCAGTAAAACCAATCGTAAGACAAGAGCTTTTACTGCATTTGTCAATGTGAAATGTGTGGGTATTGCACAGGAACAAAAAAGCAGTTAAACATAACTTCTTACCAGAATTTGCTTGTGGATTACTTACTACAGAGATTTCAAAGAGGTGAAATCCATCATCCGGTATGGTCCTTTGCTTTTCAAACTAAAATACAACTGTTTAACTTGTAGTAATAAAAATGAAATCTCAATGTAAAGCCTCTCAGCTTTCTGACACTTGATGATTGCACATAGCCTACATTCAAAGCTTTCGACATTTAAGTGAATGGCGGACTAAATACCAGAAAATTGGAGTGTGACATGAATTCTAAAATGTCTTCCATGGCTCCCAAGAGTCCAGAGAGAGCTTCCAGATAAACCATTTTCTTACCTATACAAAACAATAATGTCAACTAGGACAAACGGAAAAGGAATAATGCAACAATTAAAATGCTGAAATTGTTCTATTTACCTTAATTTAGTGTTTTCCTAAAATTGATGAATAAAGGCCTTCTATGTTCTTCAAGGTTCTCCTAATGGAATGCATTCTTGATAGAAAATCCAAAATGTCCTCAAGATGCCACACTTAGCTGACACCACTATTTTAATGATGGTAGAAACGTTCTACTGTTCTTCTAAAAATTGCCTGAATCATGCCATGGCCCATACAATACGCAAGTAGTTTACACCCCAAGCTCTATGTATGCACATCATTTCACAACAATGTAGTAAAAGCGAGTCTTTGACAAGAGCTCTTACTGCATTTGTCATTGTAAAATGTGTGGGTATTGCATAGGAACAAAAAGAAGCTGAACATAACTTCTTACCATAATTTACCTGTACATATTACAATGATTTCAAAGAAGTAAATTCCAGAATCCTGTACGGTCCTTTGCTTTTCCATCTAAAATACAACTGTTTAACTTGTAGTAATAAAAATGCAATCTCAATGTAATGCCTCTCAGCTTTCTGACACTTGATGATTGCACATGGCCTACATTCAAAGCTTTTGATATTTAAGTAAATGGCAAACTAAATACCAGAAAATTGGAGTATGACGTAAATTCTAAAATGTCTTCCATGGCTCCCAAGAGTCCAGAAAGGGCTTCCAGATAAACCATTTTCTTACCTATACAAAACAAAAATGTCAGCTAGGACAAATGGAAAAGAAAGAATGCAACAAATGAAATGTTGAAATTGTTCTATTTACCTTCAATTAATGTTTTCCTAAAATTGATGAATAAAGGCCTTCTTGTTCTTCAAGGTTCTCCTAATGGAAACCATTCTTGATAGAAGGTCCAAAATGTCCTCAAGATGCAACATTTAGCTGATGCTACTTTGTCAACGATGGTAGAAACATAATACCGTTCTACTAAAAAGTGCATGAATCATGCCATGACCCATAGAATACTCAGGTAGTTTACACCCTAAGCGCTGTGTATGCACATTATTTCACAACAATGTAGTAAAATCGAGTCTTTGACAAGAGCTTTTACTGTATTTATCATTGTGAAATTTATGTGTATGGCACAGGAACAACCAAGCAGTTGAACACAAATTTCTCAACGTAATTGGCCTGAAGAAAACATATTAGCTACTGTAATAAAGAAATCATATGAATTAAGGATGGTCTTTCCTTTTTTTTAACTGAAACACAATAGAATAGTTTGTAATAATGCAAAATCCTATCTCAATGTAAAGGCTCTTGGCTTTCTGACACTTGATGATTGTAAATTGTCTGCGAATAAAGCTTTGAAAATATGATAGAAAGGTGAAATAAATGCTTACCATCCATTTGGAGTATTAACCAAATTCGACAATGTCTACCATGGATTCCAAGGGTCCAAAAAATGATTCCAAATATGGATTGTTCTGACCTTCAAAGAAAGCAAAACCAAAAAATGTATCAATTAGCACAGAGTAGATTAGATCCAAAAAATGAAATGAAATAATAAAGTTGCTCCACTTACTTTGATATGGTGTTTTGCAAAAAAACATAAATAAAAGCCACACATCTTCAATGTTCTTCTGATATAATTTAAAGTTTCCATTTGTCAAAGATGCTCATGCAATGAGCAAAAGGCCATAGTTCTGAGCATGCACATCATTTTACCAAAATGCAGTAAAACCAATCGTAAGACAAGAGCTTTTACTGCATTTGTCAATGTGAAATGTGTGGGTATTGCACAGGAACAAAAAAGCAGTTAAACATAACTTCTTACCAGAATTTGCTTGTGGATTACATACTACAGTGATTTCAAAGAGGTAAAATCCAGCATCCGGTACGGTCCTTTGCTTTTCAAACTAAAATACAACTGTTTAACTTGTAGTAATAAAAAGTCAACCTCAATGTAAAGCCTCTCAGCTTTCTGATAATTGATGATTGCACATAGCCTACATTCAAAGCTTTCGACATTTAAGTGAATGGCGGACTAAATACCAGAAAATTGGAGTGTGACGTGAATTCTAAAATGTCTTCCATGGCTCCCAAGAGTCCAGAGAGGGCTTCCAGATAAACCATTTTCTTACCTATACAAAACAATAATGTCAACTAGGACAAACGGAAAAGGAATAATGCAATAATTAAAATGCTGAAATTGTTCTATTTACCTTAATTTAGTGTTTTCCTAAAATTGATGAATAAAGGCCTTCTATGTTCTTCAAGGTTCTCCTAATGGAATCCATTCTTGATAGAAAATCCAAAATGTCCTCAAGATGCCACATTTAGCTGACACCACTATTTTAACGATGGTAGAAACGTCCTACTGTTCTTCTAAAAAGTGCCTGAATCATGCCATGGCCCATACAATACGCAAGTAGTTTACACCCCAAGCTCTATGTATGCACATCATTTCACAACAATGTAGTAAAAGCGAGTCTTTGACAAGAGCTCTTACTGCATTTGTCATTTTAAAATGTGTGGGTATTGCATAGGAACAAAAAGAAGCTGAACATAACTTCTTACCATAATTTACCTGTACATATTACAATGATTTCAAAGAAGTAAATTCCAGAATCCGGTACGGTCCTTTGCTTTTCCATCTAAAATACAACTGTTTAACTTGTAGTAATAAAAATGCAATCTCAATGTAATGCCTCTCAGCTTTCTGACACTTGATGATTGCACATGGCCTACATTCAAAGCTTTTGATATTTAAGTAAATGGCAAACTAAATACCAGAAAATTGGAGTATGACGTAAATTCTAAAATGTCTTCCATGGCTCCCAAGAGTCCAGAAAGGGCTTCCAGATAAACCATTTTCTTACCTATACAAAACAAAAATGTCAGCTAGGACAAATGGAAAAGAAAGAATGCAACAAATGAAATGTTGAAATTGTTCTATTTACCTTCAATTAATGTTTTCCTAAAATTGATGAATAAAGGCCTTCTTGTTCTTCAAGGTTCTCCTAATGGAAACCATTCTTGATAGAAGGTCCAAAATGTCCTCAAGATGCAACATTTAGCTGATGCTACTTTGTCAACGATGGTAGAAACATAATACCGTTCTACTAAAAAGTGCATGAATCATGCCATGACCCATAGAATACTCAGGTAGTTTACACCCTAAGCGCTGTGTATGCACATTATTTCACAACAATGTAGTAAAATCGAGTCTTTGACAAGAGCTTTTACTGTATTTATCATTGTGAAATTTATGTGTATGGCACAGGAACAACCAAGCAGTTGAACACAAATTTCTCAACGTAATTGGCCTGAAGAAAACATATTAGCTACTGTAATAAAGAAATCATATGAATTAAGGATGGTCTTTCCTTTTTTTTAACTGAAACACAATAGAATAGTTTGTAATAATGCAAAATCCTATCTCAATGTAAAGGCTCTTGGCTTTCTGACACTTGATGATTGTAAATTGTCTGCGAATAAAGCTTTGAAAATATGATAGAAAGGTGAAATAAATGCTTACCATCCATTTGGAGTATTAACCAAATTCGACAATGTCTACCATGGATTCCAAGGGTCCAAAAAATGATTCCAAATATGGATTGTTCTGACCTTCAAAGAAAGCAAAACCAAAAAATGTATCAATTAGCACAGAGTAGATTAGATCCAAATAATGAAATGAAATAATAAAGTTGCTCCACTTACTTTGATATGGTGTTTTGCAAAAAAACATAAATAAAAGCCACACATCTTCAATGTTCTTCTGATATAATTTAAAGTTTCCATTTGACAAAGATGCTCATGCAATGAGCAAAAGGCCATAGTTCTGAGCATGCACATCATTTTACCAAAATGCAGTAAAACCAATCATAAGACAAGAGCTTTTACTGCATTTGTCAATGTGAAATGTGTGGGTATTGCACAGGAACAAAAAAGCAGTTAAACATAACTTCTTACCAGAATTTGCTTGTGGATTACATACTATAGTGATTTCAAAGTGGTAAAATCCAGCATCCGGTACGGTCCTTTGCTTTTCAAACTAAAATACAACTGTTTAACTTGTAGTAATAAAAATCCAACCTCAATGTAAAGCCTCTCAGCTTTCTGACACTTGATGATTGCACATAGCCTACATTCAAAGCTTTCGACAATTAAGTGAATGGCGGACTAAATACCAGAAAATTGGAGTGTGACGTGAATTCTAAAATGTCTTCCATGGCTCCCAAGAGTCCAGAGAGGGCTTCCAGATAAACCATTTTCTTACCTATACAAAACAAAAATGTCAACTAGGACAAACGGAAAAGGAATAATGCAACAATTAAAATGCTGAAATTGTTCTATTTACCTTAATTTAGTGTTTTCCTAAAATTGATGAATAAAGGCCTTCTATGTTCTTCAAGGTTCTCCTAATGGAATGCATTCTTGATAGAAAATCCAAAATGTCCTCAAGATGCAACATTTAGCTGACACCACTATTTTAACGATGGTAGAAACGTCCTACTGTTCTTCTAAAAAGTGCCTGAATCATGCCATGGCCCATACAATACGCAAGTAGTTTAAATCCCAAGCTCTATGTATGCACATCATTTCACAACAATGTAGTAAAAGCGAGTCTTTGACAAGAGCTCTTACTGCATTTGTCATTGTAAAATGTGTGGGTATTGCATAGGAACAAAAAGAAGCTGAACATAACTTCTTACCATAATTTACCTGTACATATTACAATGATTTCAAAGAAGTAAATTCCAGAATCCGGTACGGTCCTTTGCTTTTCCATCTAAAATACAACTGTTTAACTTGTAGTAATAAAAATGCAATCTCAATGTAATGCCTCTCAGATTTCTGACACTTGATGATTGCACATGGCCTACATTCAAAGCTTTTGACATTTAAGTAAATGGCAAACTAAATACCAGAAAATTGGAATATGACGTAAATTCTAAAATGTCTTCCATGGCTCCCAAGAGTCCAGAAGGGGCTTCCAGATAAACCATTTTCTTACCTATACAAAACAAAAATGTCAGCTAGGACAAATGGAAAAGAAAGAATGCAACAAATGAAATGTTGAAATTGTTCTATTTACCTTCAATTAGTGTTTTCCTAAAATTGATGAATAAAGGCCTTCTTGTTCTTCAAGGTTCTCCTAATGGAAACCATTCTTGATAGAAGGTCCAAAATGTCCTCAAGATGCAACATTTAGCTGATGCTACTTTGTCAACGATGGTAGAAACATAATACCGTTCTACTAAAAAGTGCATGAATCATGCCATGACCCATAGAATACTCAGGTAGTTTACACCCTAAGCGCTGTGTATGCACATTATTTCACAACAATGTAGTAAAATCGAGTCTTTGACAAGAGCTTTTACTGTATTTATCATTGTGAAATTTATGTGTATGGCACAGGAACAACCAAGCAGTTGAACACAAATTTCTCAACGTAATTGGCCTGAAGAAAACATATTAGCTACTGTAATAAAGAAATCATATGAATTAAGGATGGTCTTTCCTTTTTTTTAACTGAAACACAATAGAATAGTTTGTAATAATGCAAAATCCTATCTCAATGTAAAGGCTCTTGGCTTTCTGACACTTGATGATTGTAAATTGTCTGCGAATAAAGCTTTGAAAATATGATAGAAAGGTGAAATAAATGCTTACCATCCATTTGGAGTATTAACCAAATTCGACAATGTCTACCATGGATTCCAAGGGTCCAAAAAATGATTCCAAATATAGATTGTTCTGACCTTCAAAGAAAGCAAAACCAAAAAATGTATCAATTAGCACAGAGTAGATTAGATCCAAATAATGAAATGAAATAATAAAGTTGCTCCACTTACTTTGATATGGTGTTTTGCAAAAAAACATAAATAAAAGCCACACATCTTCAATGTTCTTCTGATATAATTTAAAGTTTCCATTTGTCAAAGATGCTCATGCAATGAGCAAAAGGCCATATTTCTGAGCATGCACATCATTTTACCAAAATGCAGTAAAACCAATCATAAGACAAGAGCTTTTACTGCATTTGTCAATGTGAAATGTGTGGGTATTGCACAGGAACAAAAAAGCAGTTAAACATAACTTCTTACCAGAATTTGCTTGTGGATTACATACTACAGTGATTTCAAAGTGGTAAAATTCAGCATCCGGTATGGTCCTTTGCTTTTCAAACTAAAATACAACTGTTTAACTTGTAGTAATAAAAATCCAACCTCAATATAAAGCCTCTCAGCTTTCTGACACTTGATGATTGCACATAGCCTACATTCAAAGCTTTCGACAATTAAGTGAATGGCGGACTAAATACCAGAAAATTGGAGTGTGACGTGAATTCTAAAATGTCTTCCATGGCTCCCAAGAGTCCAGAGAGGGCTTCCAGATAAACCATTTTCTTACCTATACAAAACAAAAATGTCAACTAGGACAAACGGAAAAGGAATAATGCAACAATTAAAATGCTGAAATTGTTCTATTTACCTTAATTTAGTGTTTTCCTAAAATTGATGAATAAAGGCCTTCTATGTTCTTCAAGGTTCTCCTAATGGAATGCATTCTTGATAGAAAATCCAAAATGTCCTCAAGATGCAACATTTAGCTGACACCACTATTTTAACGATGGTAGAAACGTCCTACTGTTCTTCTAAAAAGTGCCTGAATCATGCCATGGCCCATACAATACGCAAGTAGTTTACACCCCAAGCTCTATGTATGCACATCATTTCACAACAATGTAGTAAAAGCGAGTCTTTGACAAGAGCTCTTACTGCATTTGTCATTGTAAAATGTGTGGGTATTGCATAGGAACAAAAAGAAGCTGAGCATAACTTCTTACCATAATTTACCTGTACATATTACAATGATTTCAAAGAAGTAAATTCCAGAATCCGGTACGGTCCTGTGCTTTTCCATCTAAAATACAACTGTTTAACTTGTAGTAATAAAAATGCAATCTCAATGTAATGCCTCTCAGATTTCTGACACTTGATGATTGCACATGGCCTACATTCAAAGCTTTTGACATTTAAGTAAATGGCAAACTAAATACCAGAAAATTGGAGTATGACGTAAATTCTAAAATGTCTTCCATGGCTCCCAAGAGTCTAGAAAGGGCTTCCAGATAAAACATTTTCTTACCTATACAAAACAAAAATGTCAGCTAGGACAAATGGAAAAGAAAGAATGCAACAAATGAAATGTTGAAATTGTTCTATTTACCTTCAATTAATGTTTTCCTAAAATTGATGAATAAAGGCATTCTTGTTCTTCAAGGTTCTCCTAATGGAAACCATTCTTGATAGAAGGTCCAAAATGTCCTCAAGATGCAACATTTAGCTGATGCTACTTTGTCAACGATGGTAGAAACATAATACCATTCTACTAAAAAGTGCATGAATCATGCCATGACCCATAGAATACTCAGGTAGTTTACACCCTAAGCGCTGTGTATGCACATTATTTCACAACAATGTAGTAAAATTGAGTCTTTGACAAGAGCTTTTACTGTATTTATCATTGTGAAATTTCTGTGTATGGCACAGGAACAACCAAGCAGTTGAACACACATTTCTCACCGTAATTGGCCTGAAGAAAACATATTAGCTACTGTAATAAAGAAATCATATGAATTAAGGATGGTCTTTCCTTTTTTTTAACTGAAACACAATAGAATAGTTTGTAATAATGCAAAATCCTATCTCAATGTAAAAGCTCTTGGCTTTCTGACACTTGATGATTGTAAATTGTCTGCGAATAAAGCTTTGAAAATATGATAGAAAGGTGAAGTAAATGCTTACCATCCATTTGGAGTATTAACCAAATTCGACAATGTCTACCATGGATTCCAAGGGTCCAAAAAATGATTCCAAATATGGATTGTTCTGACCTTCAAAGAAAGCAAAACCAAAAAATGTATCAATTAGCACAGAGTAGATTAGATCCAAATAATGAAATGAAATAATAAAGTTGCTCCACTTACTTTGATATGGTGTTTTGCAAAAAAACATAAATAAAAGCCACACATCTTCAATGTTCTTCTGATATAATTCAAAGTTTCCATTTGTCAAAGATGCTCATGCAATGAGCAAAAGGCCATAGTTCTGAGCATGCACATCATTTTACCAAAATGCAGTAAAACCAATCGTAAGACAAGAGCTTTTACTGCATTTGTCAATGTGAAATGTGTGGGTATTGCACAGGAACAAAAAAGCAGTTAAACATAACTTCTTACCAGAATTTGCTTGTGGATTAAATACTACAGTGATTTCAAAGAGGTAAAATCCAGCATCCGGTACGGTCCTTTGCTTTTCAAACTAAAATACAACTGTTTAACTTGTAGTAATAAAAAGTCAACCTCAATGTAAAGCCTCTCAGCTTTCTGATAATTGATGATTGCACATAGCCTACATTCAAAGCTTTCGACATTTAAGTGAATGGCGGACTAAATACCAGAAAATTGGAGTGTGACGTGAATTCTAAAATGTCTTCCATGGCTCCCAAGAGTCCAGAGAGGGCTTCCAGATAAACCATTTTCTTACCTATACAAAACAAAAATGTCAACTAGGACAAATGGAAAAGGAATAATGCAACAATTAAAATGCTGAAATTGTTCTATTTACCTTAATTTAGTGTTTTCCTAAAATTGATGAATAAAAGCCTTCTATGTTCTTCAAGGTTCTCCTAATGGAATGCATTCTTGATAGAAAATCCAAAATGTCCTCAAGATGCAACATTTAGCTGACACCACTATTTTAACGATGGTAGAAACGTCCTACTGTTCTTCTAAAAAGTGCCTGAATCATGCCATGGCCCATACAATACTCAAGTAGTTTACACCCCAAGCTCTATGTATGCACATCATTTCACAACAATGTAGTAAAAGCGAGTCTTTGACAAGAGCTCTTACTGCATTTGTCATTGTAAAATGTGTGGGTATTGCATAGGAACAAAAAGAAGCTGAACATAACTTCTTACCATAATTTACCTGTACATATTACAATGATTTCAAAGAAGTAAATTCCAGAATCCGGTACGGTCCTTTGCTTTTCCATCTAAAATACAACTGTTTAACTTGTAGTAATAAAAATGCAATCTCAATGTAATGCCTCTCAGATTTCTGACACTTGATGATTGCACATGGCCTACATTCAAAGCTTTTGACATTTAAGTAAATGGCAAACTAAATACCAGAAAATTGGAATATGACGTAAATTCTAAAATGTCTTCCATGGCTCCCAAGAGTCCAGAAGGGGCTTCCAGATAAACCATTTTCTTACCTATACAAAACAAAATGTCAGCTAGGACAAATGGAAAAGAAAGAATGCAACAAATGAAATGTTGAAATTGTTCTATTTACCTTCAATTAGTGTTTTCCTAAAATTGATGAATAAAGGCCTTCTTGTTCTTCAAGGTTCTCCTAATGGAAACCATTCTTGATAGAAGGTCCAAAATGTCCTCAAGATGCAACATTTAGCTGATGCTACTTTGTCAACGATGGTAGAAACATAATACCGTTCTACTAAAAAGTGCATGAATCATGCCATGACCCATAGAATACTCAGGTAGTTTACACCCTAAGCGCTGTGTATGCACATTATTTCACAACAATGTAGTAAAATCGAGTCTTTGACAAGAGCTTTTACTGTATTTATCATTGTGAAATTTATGTGTATGGCACAGGAACAACCAAGCAGTTGAACACAAATTTCTCAACGTAATTGGCCTGAAGAAAACATATTAGCTACTGTAATAAAGAAATCATATGAATTAAGGATGGTCTTTCCTTTTTTTTAACTGAAACACAATAGAATAGTTTGTAATAATGCAAAATCCTATCTCAATGTAAAGGCTCTTGGCTTTCTGACACTTGATGATTGTAAATTGTCTGCGAATAAAGCTTTGAAAATATGATAGAAAGGTGAAATAAATGCTTACCATCCATTTGGAGTATTAACCAAATTCGACAATGTCTACCATGGATTCCAAGGGTCCAAAAAATGATTCCAAATATGGATTGTTCTGACCTTCAAAGAAAGCAAAACCAAAAAATGTATCAATTAGCACAGAGTAGATTAGATCCAAATAATGAAATGAAATAATAAAGTTGCTCCACTTACTTTGATATGGTGTTTTGCAAAAAAACATAAATAAAAGCCACACATCTTCAATGTTCTTCTGATATAATTTAAAGTTTCCATTTGTCAAAGATGCTCATGCAATGAGCAAAAGGCCATATTTCTGAGCATGCACATCATTTTACCAAAATGCAGTAAAACCAATCATAAGACAAGAGCTTTTACTGCATTTGTCAATGTGAAATGTGTGGGTATTGCACAGGAACAAAAAAGCAGTTAAACATAA
Source organism: Dendrobates tinctorius (assembly GCF_039654945.1). Classification (NCBI taxonomy): domain Eukaryota; kingdom Metazoa; phylum Chordata; class Amphibia; order Anura; family Dendrobatidae; genus Dendrobates; species Dendrobates tinctorius. The sequence continues at coordinate 11,953,886 of NW_027361866.1, forward strand.
CTTCTTACCAGAATTTGCTTGTGGATTACATACTACAGTGATTTCAAAGTGGTAAAATTCAGCATCCGGTATGGTCCTTTGCTTTTCAAACTAAAATACAACTGTTTAACTTGTAGTAATAAAAATCCAACCTCAATATAAAGCCTCTCAGCTTTCTGACACTTGATGATTGCACATAGCCTACATTCAAAGCTTTCGACAATTAAGTGAATGGCGGACTAAATACCAGAAAATTGGAGTGTGACGTGAATTCTAAAATGTCTTCCATGGCTCCCAAGAGTCCAGAGAGGGCTTCCAGATAAACCATTTTCTTACCTATACAAAACAAAAATGTCAACTAGGACAAACGGAAAAGGAATAATGCAACAATTAAAATGCTGAAATTGTTCTATTTACCTTAATTTAGTGTTTTCCTAAAATTGATAAATAAAGGCCTTCTATGTTCTTCAAGGTTCTCCTAATGGAATGCATTCTTGATAGAAAATCCAAAATGTCCTCAAGATGCAACATTTAGCTGACACCACTATTTTAACGATGGTAGAAACGTCCTACTGTTCTTCTAAAAAGTGCCTGAATCATGCCATGGCCCATACAATACGCAAGTAGTTTACACCCCAAGCTCTATGTATGCACATCATTTCACAACAATGTAGTAAAAGCGAGTCTTTGACAAGAGCTCTTACTGCATTTGTCATTGTAAAATGTGTGGGTATTGCATAGGAACAAAAAGAAGCTGAGCATAACTTCTTACCATAATTTACCTGTACATATTACAATGATTTCAAAGAAGTAAATTCCAGAATCCGGTACGGTCCTGTGCTTTTCCATCTAAAATACAACTGTTTAACTTGTAGTAATAAAAATGCAATCTCAATGTAATGCCTCTCAGATTTCTGACACTTGATGATTGCACATGGCCTACATTCAAAGCTTTTGACATTTAAGTAAATGGCAAACTAAATACCAGAAAATTGGAGTATGACGTAAATTCTAAAATGTCTTCCATGGCTCCCAAGAGTCTAGAAAGGGCTTCCAGATAAAACATTTTCTTACCTATACAAAACAAAAATGTCAGCTAGGACAAATGGAAAAGAAAGAATGCAACAAATGAAATGTTGAAATTGTTCTATTTACCTTCAATTAATGTTTTCCTAAAATTGATGAATAAAGGCATTCTTGTTCTTCAAGGTTCTCCTAATGGAAACCATTCTTGATAGAAGGTCCAAAATGTCCTCAAGATGCAACATTTAGCTGATGCTACTTTGTCAACGATGGTAGAAACATAATACCGTTCTACTAAAAAGTGCATGAATCATGCCATGACCCATAGAATACTCAGGTAGTTTACACCCTAAGCGCTGTGTATGCACATTATTTCACAACAATGTTGTAAAATTGAGTCTTTGACAAGAGCTTTTACTGTATTTATCATTGTGAAATTTCTGTGTATGGCACAGGAACAACCAAGCAGTTGAACACACATTTCTCACCGTAATTGGCCTGAAGAAAACATATTAGCTACTGTAATAAAGAAATCATATGAATTAAGGATGGTCTTTCCTTTTTTTTAACTGAAACACAATAGAATAGTTTGTAATAATGCAAAATCCTATCTCAATGTAAAAGCTCTTGGCTTTCTGACACTTGATGATTGTAAATTGTCTGCGAATAAAGCTTTGAAAATATGATAGAAAGGTGAAATAAATGCTTACCATCCATTTGGAGTATTAACCAAATTCGACAATGTCTACCATGGATTCCAAGGGTCCAAAAAATGATTCCAAATATGGATTGTTCTGACCTTCAAAGAAAGCAAAACCAAAAAATGTATCAATTAGCACAGAGTAGATTAGATCCAAATAATGAAATGAAATAATAAAGTTGCTCCACTTACTTTGATATGGTGTTTTGCAAAAAAACATAAATAAAAGCCACACATCTTCAATGTTCTTCTGATATAATTCAAAGTTTCCATTTGTCAAAGATGCTCATGCAATGAGCAAAAGGCCATAGTTCTGAGCATGCACATCATTTTACCAAAATGCAGTAAAACCAATCGTAAGACAAGAGCTTTTACTGCATTTGTCAATGTGAAATGTGTGGGTATTGCACAGGAACAAAAAAGCAGTTAAACATAACTTCTTACCAGAATTTGCTTGTGGATTACATACTACAGTGATTTCAAAGAGGTAAAATCCAGCATCCGGTACGGTCCTTTGCTTTTCAAACTAAAATACAACTGTTTAACTTGTAGTAATAAAAAGTCAACCTCAATGTAAAGCCTCTCAGCTTTCTGATAATTGATGATTGCACATAGCCTACATTCAAAGCTTTCGACATTTAAGTGAATGGCGGACTAAATACCAGAAAATTGGAGTGTGACGTGAATTCTAAAATGTCTTCCATGGCTCCCAAGAGTCCAGAGAGGGCTTCCAGATAAACCATTTTCTTACCTATACAAAACAAAAATGTCAACTAGGACAAACGGAAAAGGAATAATGCAACAATTAAAATGCTGAAATTGTTCTATTTACCTTAATTTAGTGTTTTCCTAAAATTGATGAATAAAAGCCTTCTATGTTCTTCAAGGTTCTCCTAATGGAATGCATTCTTGATAGAAAATCCAAAATGTCCTCAAGATGCAACATTTAGCTGACACCACTATTTTAACGATGGTAGAAACGTCCTACTGTTCTTCTAAAAAGTGCCTGAATCATGCCATGGCCCATACAATACTCAAGTAGTTTACACCCCAAGCTCTATGTATGCACATCATTTCACAACAATGTAGTAAAAGCGAGTCTTTGACAAGAGCTCTTACTGCATTTGTCATTGTAAAATGTGTGGGTATTGCATAGGAACAAAAAGAAGCTGAACATAACTTCTTACCATAATTTACCTGTACATATTACAATGATTTCAAAGAAGTAAATTCCAGAATCCGGTACGGTCCTTTGCTTTTCCATCTAAAATACAACTGTTTAACTTGTAGTAATAAAAATGCATTCTCAATGTAATGCCTCTCAGCTTTGTCACACTTGATGATTGCACATGGCCTACATTCAAAGCTTTTGACATTTAAGTAAATGGCAAACTAAATACCAGAAAATTGGAGTATGACGTAAATTCTAAAATGTCTTCCATGGCTCCCAAGAGTCCAGAAGGGGCTTCCAGATAAACCATTTTCTTAAATATACAAAACAAAAATGTCAGCTAGGACAAATGGAAAAGAAAGAATGCAACAAATGAAATGTTGAAATTGTTCTATTTACCTTCAATTAGTGTTTTCCTAAAATTGATGAATAAAGGCCTTCTTGTTCTTCAAGGTTCTCCTAATGGAAACCATTCTTGATAGAAGGTCCAAAATGTCCTCAAGATGCAACATTTAGCTGATGCTACTTTGTCAACGATGGTAGAAACATAATACCGCTCTACTAAAAAGTGCATGAATCATGCCATGACCCATAGAATACTCAGGTAGTTTACACCCTAAGCGCTGTGTATGCACATTATTTCACAACAATGTAGTAAAATCGAGTCTTTGACAAGAGCTTTTACTGTATTTATCATTGTGAAATTTCTGTGTATGGCACAGGAACAACCAAGCAGTTGAACACAAATTTCTCACCGTAATTGGCCTGAAGAAAACATACTTTAGCTACTGTAATAAAGAAATCATATGGATTAAGGATGGTCTTTCCTTTTTTTTTAACTGAAACACAATAGAATAGTTTGTAGTAATGCAAAATCCTATCTCAATGTAAAGGCTCTTGGCTTTCTGACACTTGATGATTGTAAATTGTCTGCAAATAAAGCTTTGAAAATATGATAGAAAGGTGAAGTAAATGCTTACCATCCATTTGGAGTATTAACCAAATTCGACAATGACTACCATGGATTCCAAGGGTCCAAAAAATGATTCCAAATATGGATTGTTCTGACCTTCAAAGAAAGCAAAACCAAAAATGTATCAATTAGCACAGAGTAGATTAGATCCAAATAATGAAATGAAATAATAAAGTTGCTCCACTTACTTTGATATGGTGTTTTGCAAAAAAACATAAATAAAAGTCACACATCTTCAATGTTCTTCTGATTTAATTTAAAGTTTCCATTTGTCAAAGATGCTCATACAATGAGCAAAAGGCCATAGTTCTGAGCATGCACATCATTTTACCAAAATGCAGTAAAACCAATCGTAAGACAAGAGCTTTTACTGCATTTGTCAATGTGAAATGTGTGGGTATTGCACAGGAACAAAAAAGCAGTTAAACATAACTTCTTACCAGAATTTGCTTGTGAATTACATACTATAGAGAAGTCAAAGAGGTGAAATCCAGCATCCGGTACGGTCCTTTGCTTTTCAAACTAAAATACAACTGTTTAACTTGTAGTAATAAAAATGAAATCTCAATGTAAAGCCTCTCAGCTTTCTGACATTTGATGATTGCACACAGCCTACATTCAAAGCTTTCGACATTTAAGTGAATGGCGGACTAAATACCAGAAAATTGGAGTGTGACGTGAATTCTAAAATGTCTTCCATGGCTCCCAAGAGTCCAGAGAGGGCTTCCAGATAAACCGTTTTCTTACCTATACAAAACAATAATGTCAACTAGGACAAACGGAAAAGGAATAATGCAACAATTAAAATGCTGAAATTGTTCTATTTACCTTAATTTAGTGTTTTCCTAAAATTGATGAATAAAGGCCTTCTATGTTCTTCAAGGTTCTCCTAATGGAATCCATTCTTGATAGAAAATCCAAAATGTCCTCAAGATGCCACATTTAGCTGACACCACTATTTTAACGATGGTAGAAACGTCCTACTGTTCTTCTAAAAAGTGCTTGAATCATGCCATGGCCCATACAATACGCAAGTAGTTTACACCCCAAGCTCTATGTATGCACATCATTTCACAACAATGTAGTAAAAGCGAGTCTTTGACAAGAGCTCTTACTGCATTTGTCATTGTAAAATGTGTGGGTATTGCATAGGAACAAAAAGAAGCTGAACATAACTTCTTACCATAATTTACCTGTACATATTACAATGATTTCAAAGAAGTAAATTCCAGAATCCGGTACGGTCCTTTGCTTTTCCATCTAAAATACAACTGTTTAACTTGTAGTAATAAAAATGCAATCTCAATGTAATGCCTCTCAGCTTTCTGACACTTGATGATTGCACATGGCCTACATTCAAAGCTTTTGATATTTAAGTAAATGGCAAACTAAATACCAGAAAATTGGAGTATGACGTAAATTCTAAAATGTCTTCCATGGCTCCCAAGAGTCCAGAAAGGGCTTCCAGATAAACCATTTTCTTACCTATACAAAACAAAAATGTCAGCTAGGACAAATGGAAAAGAAAGAATGCAACAAATGAAATGTTGAAATTGTTCTATTTACCTTCAATTAATGTTTTCCTAAAATTGATGAATAAAGGCCTTCTTGTTCTTCAAGGTTCTCCTAATGGAAACCATTCTTGATAGAAGGTCCAAAATGTCCTCAAGATGCAACATTTAGCTGATGCTACTTTGTCAACGATGGTAGAAACATAATACCGTTCTACTAAAAAGTTCATGAATCATGCCATGACCCATAGCATACTCAGGTAGTTTACTCCCTAAGCGCTGTGTATGCACATTATTTCACAACAATGTAGTAAAATCGAGTCTTTGACAAGAGCTTTTACTGTATTTATCATTGTGAAATTTATGTGTATGGCACAGGAACAACCAAGCAGTTGAACACAAATTTCTCAACGTAATTGGCCTGAAGAAAACATATTAGCTACTGTAATAAAGAAATCATATGAATTAAGGATGGTCTTTCCTTTTTTTTAACTGAAACACAATAGAATAGTTTGTAATAATGCAAAATCCTATCTCAATGTAAAGGCTCTTGGCTTTCTGACACTTGATGATTGTAAATTGTCTGCGAATAAAGCTTTGAAAATATGATAGAAAGGTGAAATAAATGCTTACCATCCATTTGGAGTATTAACCAAATTCGACAATGTCTACCATGGATTCCAAGGGTCCAAAAAATGATTCCAAATATGGATTGTTCTGACCTTCAAAGAAAGCAAAACCAAAAAATGTATCAATTAGCACAGAGTAGATTAGATCCAAATAATGAAATGAAATAATAAAGTTGCTCCACTTACTTTGATATGGTGTTTTGCAAAAAAACATAAATCAAAGCCACACATCTTCAATGTTCTTCTGATATAATTTAAAGTTTCCATTTGACAAAGATGCTCATGCAATGAGCAAAAGGCCATAGTTCTGAGCATGCACATCATTTTACCAAAATGCAGTAAAACCAATCATAAGACAAGAGCTTTTACTGCATTTGTCAATGTGAAATGTGTGGGTATTGCACAGGAACAAAAAAGCAGTTAAACATAACTTCTTACCAGAATTTGCTTGTGGATTACATACTACAGTGATTTCAAAGTGGTAAAATCCAGCATCCGGTACGGTCCTTTGCTTTTCAAACTAAAATACAACTGTTTAACTTGTAGTAATAAAAATCCAACCTCAATGTAAAGCCTCTCAGCTTTCTGACACTTGATGATTGCACATAGCCTACATTCAAAGCTTTCGACAATTAAGTGAATGGCGGACTAAATACCAGAAAATTGGAGTGTGACGTGAATTCTAAAATGTCTTCCATGGCTCCCAAGAGTCCAGAGAGGGCTTCCAGATAAACCATTTTCTTACCTATACAAAACAAAAATGTCAACTAGGACAAACGGAAAAGGAATAATGCAACAATTAAAATGCTGAAATTGTTCTATTTACCTTAATTTAGTGTTTTCCTAAAATTGATGAATAAAGGCCTTCTATGTTCTTCAAGGTTCTCCTAATGGAATGCATTCTTGATAGAAAATCCAAAATGTCCTCAAGATGCAACATTTAGCTGACACCACTATTTTAACGATGGTAGAAACGTCCTACTGTTCTTCTAAAAAGTGCCTGAATCATGCCATGGCCCATACAATACGCAAGTAGTTTAAATCCCAAGCTCTATGTATGCACATCATTTCACAACAATGTAGTAAAAGCGAGTCTTTGACAAGAGCTCTTACTGCATTTGTCATTGTAAAATGTGTGGGTATTGCATAGGAACAAAAAGAAGCTGAACATAACTTCTTACCATAATTTACCTGTACATATTACAATGATTTCAAAGAAGTAAATTCCAGAATCCGGTACGGTCCTGTGCTTTTCCATCTAAAATACAACTGTTTAACTTGTAGTAATAAAAATGCAATCTCAATGTAATGCCTCTCAGATTTCTGACACTTGATGATTGCACATGGCCTACATTCAAAGCTTTTGACATTTAAGTAAATGGCAAACTAAATACCAGAAAATTGGAGTATGACGTAAATTCTAAAATGTCTTCCATGGCTCCCAAGAGTCCAGAAAGGGCTTCCAGATAAACCATTTTCTTACCTATACAAAACAAAAATGTCAGCTAGGACAAATGGAAAAGAAAGAATGCAACAAATGAAATGTTGAAATTGTTCTATTTACCTTCAATTAGTGTTTTCCTAAAATTGATGAATAAAGGCCTTCTTGCTCTTCAAGGTTCTCCTAAAGGAAACCATTCTTGATAGAAGGTCCAAAATGTCCTCAAGATGCAACATTTAGCTGATGCTACTTTGTCAACGGTGGTAGAAACATAATACCGTTCTACTAAAAAGTGCATGAATCATGCCATGACCCATAGAATACTCAGGTTGTTTACACCCTAAGCGCTGAGTATGCACATTATTTCACAACAATGTAGTAAAATCGAGTCTCTGACAAGAGCTTTTACTGTATTTATCATTGTGAAATTTATGTGTATGGCACAGGAACAACCAAGCAGTTGAACACAAATTTCTCACCGTAATTGGCCTGAAGAAAACATATTAGCTACTGTAATAAAGAAATCATATGAATTAATGATGGTCTTTCCTTTTTTTTAACTGAAACACAATAGAATAGTTTATAGTAATGCAAAATCCTATCTCAATGTAAAGGCTCTTGGCTTTCTGACACTTGATGATTGTAAATTGTCTGCGAATAAAGCTTTGAAAATATGATAGAAAGGTGAAATAAATGCTTACCATCCATTTGGAGTATTAACCAAATTCGACAATGTCTACCATGGATTCCAAGGGTCCAAAAAATGATTCCAAATATGGATTGTTCTGACCTTCAAAGAAAGCAAAACCAAAAAATGTATCAATTAGCACAGAGTAGATTAAATCCAAATAATGAAATGAAATAATAAAGTTGCTCCACTTACTTTGATATGGTGTTTTGCAAAAAAACATAAATAAAAGCCACACATCTTCAATGTTCTTCTGATATAATTTAAAGTTTCCATTTGTCAAAGATGCTCATGCAATGAGCAAAAGGCCATATTTCTGAGCATGCACATCATTTTACCAAAATGCAGTAAAACCAATCATAAGACAAGAGCTTTTACTGCATTTGTCAATGTGAAATGTGTGGGTATTGAACAGGAACAAAAAAGCAGTTAAACATAACTTCTTACCAGAATTTGCTTGTGGATTACATACTACAGTGATTTCAAAGTGGTAAAATTCAGCATCCGGTATGGTCCTTTGCTTTTCAAACTAAAATACAACTGTTTAACTTGTAGTAATAAAAATCCAACCTCAATGTAAAGCCTCTCAGCTTTCTGACACTTGATGATTGCACATAGCCTACATTCAAAGCTTTCGACAATTAAGTGAATGGCGGACTAAATACCAGAAAATTGGAGTGTGACGTGAATTCTAAAATGTCTTCCATGGCTCCCAAGAGTCCAGAGAGGGCTTCCAGATAAACCATTTTCTTACCTATACAAAACAAAAATGTCAACTAGGACAAACGGAAAAGGAATAATGCAACAATTAAAATGCTGAAATTGTTCTATTTACCTTAATTTAGTGTTTTCCTAAAATTGATGAATAAAGGCCTTCTATGTTCTTCAAGGTTCTCCTAATGGAATCCATTCTTGATAGAAAATCCAAAATGTCCTCAAGATGCCACATTTAGCTGACACCACTATTTTAACAATGGTAGAAACGTCCTACTGTTCTTCTAAAAAGTGCCTGAATCATGCCATGGCCCATACAATACGCAAGTAGTTTACACCCCAAGCTCTATGTATGCACATCATTTCACAACAATGTAGTAAAAGCGAGTCTTTGACAAGAGCTCTTACTGCATTTGTCATTGTAAAATGTGTGGGTATTGCATAGGAACAAAAAGAAGCTGAACATAACTTCTTACCATAATTTACCTGTACATATTACAATGATTTCAAAGAAGTAAATTCCAGAATCCGGTACGGTCCTTTGCTTTTCCATCTAAAATACAACTGTTTAACTTGTAGTAATAAAAATGCAATCTCAATGTAATGCCTCTTAGCTTTCTGACACTTGATGATTGCACATGGCCTACATTCAAAACTTTTGATATTTAAGTAAATGGCAAACTAAATACCAGAAAATTGGAGTATGACGTAAATTCTAAAATGTCTTCCATGGCTCCCAAGAGTCCAGAAAGGGCTTCCAGATAAACCATTTTCTTACCTATGCAAAACAAAAATGTCAGCTAGGACAAATGGAAAAGAAAGAATGCAACAAATGAAATGTTGAAATTGTTCTATTTACCTTCAATTAATGTTTTCCTAAAATTGATGAATAAAGGCCTTCTTGTTCTTCAAGGTTCTCCTAATGGAAACCATTCTTGATAGAAGGTCCAAAATGTCCTCAAGATGCAACATTTAGCTGATGCTACTTTGTCAACGATGGTAGAAACATAATACCGTTCTACTAAAAAGTGCATGAATCATGCCATGACCCATAGAATACTCAGGTAGTTTACACCCTAAGCGCTGTGTATGCACATTATTTCACAACAATGTAGTAAAATCGAGTCTTTGACAAGAGCTTTTACTGTATTTATCATTGTGAAATTTATGTGTATGGCACAGGAACAACCAAGCAGTTGAACACAAATTTCTCAACGTAATTGGCCTGAAGAAAACATATTAGCTACTGTAATAAAGAAATCATATGAATTAAGGATGGTCTTTCCTTTTTTTTAACTGAAACACAATAGAATAGTTTGTAATAATGCAAAATCCTATCTCAATGTAAAGGCTCTTGGCTTTCTAACACTTGTTGATTGTAAATTGTCTGCGAATAAAGCTTTGAAAATACGATAGAAAGGTGAAATAAATGCTTACCATCCATTTGGAGTATTAACCAAATTCGACAATGTCTACCATGGATTCCAAGGGTCCAAAAAATGATTCCAAATATGGATTGTTCTGACCTTCAAAGAAAGCAAAACCAAAAAAATGTATCAATTAGCACAGAGTAGATTAGATCCAAATAATGAAATGAAATAATAAAGTTGCTCCACTTACTTTGATATGGTGTTTTGCAAAAAAAATAAATAAAAGCCACACATCTTCAATGTTCTTCTGATATAATTTAAAGTTTCCATTTGACAATGATGCTCATGCAATGAGCAAAAGGCCATAGTTCTGAGCATGCACATCATTTTACCAAAATGCAGTAAAACCAATCATAAGACAAGAGCTTTTACTGCATTTGTCATTGTGAAATGTGTGGGTATTGCACAGGAACAAAAAAGCAGTTAAACATAACTTCTTACCAGAATTTGCTTGTGGATTACATACTACAGTGATTTCAAAGTGGTGAAATCCAGCATCCGGTACGGTCCTTTGCTTTTCAAACTAAAATACAACTGTTTAACTTGTAGTAATAAAAATCCAACCTCAATGTAAAGCCTCTCAGCTTTCTGACACTTGATGATTGCACATAGCCTACATTCAAAGCTTTCGACAATTAAGTGAATGGCGGACTAAATACCAGAAAATTGGAGTGTGACGTGAATTCTAAAATGTCTTCCATGGCTCCCAAGAGTCCAGAGAGGGCTTCCAGATAAACCATTTTCTTACCTATACAAAACAAAAATGTCAACTAGGACAAACGGAAAAGGAATAATGCAACAATTAAAATGCTGAAATTGTTCTATTTACCTTAATTTAGTGTTTTCCTAAAATTGATGAATAAAGGCCTTCTATGTTCTTCAAGGTTCTCCTAATGGAATGCATTCTTGATAGAAAATCCAAAATGTCCTCAAGATGCAACATTTAGCTGACACCACTATTTTAACGATGGTAGAAACGTCCTACTGTTCTTCTAAAAAGTGCCTGAATCATGCCATGGCCCATACAATACGCAAGTAGTTTACACCCCAAGCTCTATGTATGCACATCATTTCACAACAATGTAGTAAAAGCGAGTCTTTGACAAGAGCTCTTACTGCATTTGTCATTGTAAAATGTGTGGGTATTGCATAGGAACAAAAAGAAGCTGAACATAACTTCTTACCATAATTTACCTGTACATATTACAATGATTTCAAAGAAGTAAATTCCAGAATCCGGTACGGTCCTTTGCTTTTCCATCTAAAATACAACTGTTTAACTTGTAGTAATAAAAATGCAATCTCAATGTAATGCCTCTCAGATTTCTGACACTTGATGATTGCACATGGCCTACATTCAAAGCTTTTGACATTTAAGTAAATGGCAAACTAAATACCAGAAAATTGGAGTATGACGTAAATTCTAAAATGTCTTCCATGGCTCCCAAGAGTCCAGAAGGGGCTTCCAGATAAACCATTTTCTTACCTATACAAAACAAAAATGTCAGCTAGGACAAATGGAAAAGAAAGAATGCAACAAATGAAATGTTGAAATTGTTCTATTTACCTTCAATTAGTGTTTTCCTAAAATTGATGAATAAAGGCCTTCTTGTTCTTCAAGGTTCTCCTAATGGAAACCATTCTTGATAGAAGGTCCAAAATGTCCTCAAGATGCAACATTTAGCTGATGCTACTTTGTCAACGATGGTAGAAACATAATACCGCTCTACTAAAAAGTGCATGAATCATGCCATGACCCATAGAATACTCAGGTAGTTTATACCCTAAGCGCTGTGTATGCACATTATTTCACAACAATGTAGTAAAATCGAGTCTTTGACAAGAGCTTTTACTGTGGAACAGGCTGCCACGAGAAGTGGTGAGTTCTCCTTCAATGGAAGTCTTCAAACAGAGGCTGGACAGACATCTGACTGGGATGATTTAGCGAATCCTGCTTTGAGCAGGGGGTTGGACCAGATGGCCCAGGAGGTCCCTTCCAACTCTACAATTCTATGATTCTATGATTCTATGATATCATTGTGAAATTTCTGTGTATGGCACAGGAACAACCAAGCAGTTGAACACAAATTTCTCACCGTAATTGGCCTGAAGAAAACATACTTTAGCTACTGTAATAAAGAAATCATATGGATTAAGGATGGTCTTTCCTTTTTTTTTAACTGAAACACAATAGAATAGTTTGTAGTAATGCAAAATCCTATCTCAATGTAAAGGCTCTTGGCTTTCTGACACTTGATGATTGTAAATTGTCTGCAAATAAAGCTTTGAAAATATGATAGAAAGGTGAAGTAAATGCTTACCATCCATTTGGAGTATTAACCAAATTCGACAATGACTACCATGGATTCCAAGGGTCCAAAAAATGATTCCAAATATGGATTGTTCTGACCTTCAAAGAAAGCAAAACCAAAAATGTATCAATTAGCACAGAGTAGATTAGATCCAAATAATGAAATGAAATAATAAAGTTGCTCCACTTACTTTGATATGGTGTTTTGCAAAAAAACATAAATAAAAGTCACACATCTTCAATGTTCTTCTGATTTAATTTAAAGTTTCCATTTGTCAAAGATGCTCATACAATGAGCAAAAGGCCATAGTTCTGAGCATGCACATCATTTTACCAAAATGCAGTAAAACCAATCGTAAGACAAGAGCTTTTACTGCATTTGTCAATGTGAAATGTGTGGGTATTGCACAGGAACAAAAAAGCAGTTAAACATAACTTCTTACCAGAATTTGCTTGTGAATTACATACTATAGAGAAGTCAAAGAGGTGAAATCCAGCATCCGGTACGGTCCTTTGCTTTTCAAACTAAAATACAACTGTTTAACTTGTAGTAATAAAAATGAAATCTCAATGTAAAGCCTCTCAGCTTTCTGACATTTGATGATTGCACACAGCCTACATTCAAAGCTTTCGACATTTAAGTGAATGGCGGACTAAATACCAGAAAATTGGAGTGTGACGTGAATTCTAAAATGTCTTCCATGGCTCCCAAGAGTCCAGAGAGGGCTTCCAGATAAACCGTTTTCTTACCTATACAAAACAATAATGTCAACTAGGACAAACGGAAAAGGAATAATGCAACAATTAAAATGCTGAAATTGTTCTATTTACCTTAATTTAGTGTTTTCCTAAAATTGATGAATAAAGGCCTTCTATGTTCTTCAAGGTTCTCCTAATGGAATCCATTCTTGATAGAAAATCCAAAATGTCCTCAAGATGCCACATTTAGCTGACACCACTATTTTAACGATGGTAGAAACGTCCTACTGTTCTTCTAAAAAGTGCTTGAATCATGCCATGGCCCATACAATACGCAAGTAGTTTACACCCCAAGCTCTATGTATGCACATCATTTCACAACAATGTAGTAAAAGCGAGTCTTTGACAAGAGCTCTTACTGCATTTGTCATTGTAAAATGTGTGGGTATTGCATAGGAACAAAAAGAAGCTGAACATAACTTCTTACCATAATTTACCTGTACATATTACAATGATTTCAAAGAAGTAAATTCCAGAATCCGGTACGGTCCTTTGCTTTTCCATCTAAAATACAACTGTTTAACTTGTAGTAATAAAAATGCAATCTCAATGTAATGCCTCTCAGCTTTCTGACACTTGATGATTGCACATGGCCTACATTCAAAGCTTTTGATATTTAAGTAAATGGCAAACTAAATACCAGAAAATTGGAGTATGACGTAAATTCTAAAATGTCTTCCATGGCTCCCAAGAGTCCAGAAAGGGCTTCCAGATAAACCATTTTCTTACCTATACAAAACAAAAATGTCAGCTAGGACAAATGGAAAAGAAAGAATGCAACAAATGAAATGTTGAAATTGTTCTATTTACCTTCAATTAATGTTTTCCTAAAATTGATGAATAAAGGCCTTCTTGTTCTTCAAGGTTCTCCTAATGGAAACCATTCTTGATAGAAGGTCCAAAATGTCCTCAAGATGCAACATTTAGCTGATGCTACTTTGTCAACGATGGTAGAAACATAATACCGTTCTACTAAAAAGTTCATGAATCATGCCATGACCCATAGAATACTCAGGTAGTTTACTCCCTAAGCGCTGTGTATGCACATTATTTCACAACAATGTAGTAAAATCGAGTCTTTGACAAGAGCTTTTACTGTATTTATCATTGTGAAATTTATGTGTATGGCACAGGAACAACCAAGCAGTTGAACACAAATTTCTCAACGTAATTGGCCTGAAGAAAACATATTAGCTACTGTAATAAAGAAATCATATGAATTAAGGATGGTCTTTCCTTTTTTTTAACTGAAACACAATAGAATAGTTTGTAATAATGCAAAATCCTATCTCAATGTAAAGGCTCTTGGCTTTCTGACACTTGATGATTGTAAATTGTCTGCGAATAAAGCTTTGAAAATATGATAGAAAGGTGAAATAAATGCTTACCATCCATTTGGAGTATTAACCAAATTCGACAATGTCTACCATGGATTCCAAGGGTCCAAAAAATGATTCCAAATATGGATTGTTCTGACCTTCAAAGAAAGCAAAACCAAAAAATGTATCAATTAGCACAGAGTAGATTAGATCCAAATAATGAAATGAAATAATAAAGTTGCTCCACTTACTTTGATATGGTGTTTTGCAAAAAAACATAAATAAAAGCCACACATCTTCAATGTTCTTCTGATATAATTTAAAGTTTCCATTTGACAAAGATGCTCATGCAATGAGCAAAAGGCCATAGTTCTGAGCATGCACATCATTTTACCAAAATGCAGTAAAACCAATCATAAGACAAGAGCTTTTACTGCATTTGTCAATGTGAAATGTGTGGGTATTGCACAGGAACAAAAAAGCAGTTAAACATAACTTCTTACCAGAATTTGCTTGTGGATTACATACTACAGTGATTTCAAAGTGGTAAAATCCAGCATCCGGTACGGTCCTTTGCTTTTCAAACTAAAATACAACTGTTTAACTTGTAGTAATAAAAATCCAACCTCAATGTAAAGCCTCTCAGCTTTCTGACACTTGATGATTGCACATAGCCTACATTCAAAGCTTTCGACAATTAAGTGAATGGCGGACTAAATACCAGAAAATTGGAGTGTGACGTGAATTCTAAAATGTCTTCCATGGCTCCCAAGAGTCCAGAGAGGGCTTCCAGATAAACCATTTTCTTACCTATACAAAACAAAAATGTCAACTAGGACAAACGGAAAAGGAATAATGCAACAATTAAAATGCTGAAATTGTTCTATTTACCTTAATTTAGTGTTTTCCTAAAATTGATGAATAAAGGCCTTCTATGTTCTTCAAGGTTCTCCTAATGGAATGCATTCTTGATAGAAAATCCAAAATGTCCTCAAGATGCAACATTTAGCTGACACCACTATTTTAACGATGGTAGAAACGTCCTACTGTTCTTCTAAAAAGTGCCTGAATCATGCCATGGCCCATACAATACGCAAGTAGTTTAAATCCCAAGCTCTATGTATGCACATCATTTCACAACAATGTAGTAAAAGCGAGTCTTTGACAAGAGCTCTTACTGCATTTGTCATTGTAAAATGTGTGGGTATTGCATAGGAACAAAAAGAAGCTGAACATAACTTCTTACCATAATTTACCTGTACATATTACAATGATTTCAAAGAAGTAAATTCCAGAATCCGGTACGGTCCTGTGCTTTTCCATCTAAAATACAACTGTTTAACTTGTAGTAATAAAAATGCAATCTCAATGTAATGCCTCTCAGATTTCTGACACTTGATGATTGCACATGGCCTACATTCAAAGCTTTTGACATTTAAGTAAATGGCAAACTAAATACCAGAAAATTGGAGTATGACGTAAATTCTAAAATGTCTTCCATGGCTCCCAAGAGTCCAGAAAGGGCTTCCAGATAAACCATTTTCTTACCTATACAAAACAAAAATGTCAGCTAGGACAAATGGAAAAGAAAGAATGCAACAAATGAAATGTTGAAATTGTTCTATTTACCTTCAATTAGTGTTTTCCTAAAATTGATGAATAAAGGCCTTCTTGCTCTTCAAGGTTCTCCTAAAGGAAACCATTCTTGATAGAAGGTCCAAAATGTCCTCAAGATGCAACATTTAGCTGATGCTACTTTGTCAACGGTGGTAGAAACATAATACCGTTCTACTAAAAAGTGCATGAATCATGCCATGACCCATAGAATACTCAGGTTGTTTACACCCTAAGCGCTGAGTATGCACATTATTTCACAACAATGTAGTAAAATCGAGTCTCTGACAAGAGCTTTTACTGTATTTATCATTGTGAAATTTATGTGTATGGCACAGGAACAACCAAGCAGTTGAACACAAATTTCTCACCGTAATTGGCCTGAAGAAAACATATTAGCTACTGTAATAAAGAAATCATATGAATTAATGATGGTCTTTCCTTTTTTTTAACTGAAACACAATAGAATAGTTTATAGTAATGCAAAATCCTATCTCAATGTAAAGGCTCTTGGCTTTCTGACACTTGATGATTGTAAATTGTCTGCGAATAAAGCTTTGAAAATATGATAGAAAGGTGAAATAAATGCTTACCATCCATTTGGAGTATTAACCAAATTCGACAATGTCTACCATGGATTCCAAGGGTCCAAAAAATGATTCCAAATATGGATTGTTCTGACCTTCAAAGAAAGCAAAACCAAAAAATGTATCAATTAGCACAGAGTAGATTAAATCCAAATAATGAAATGAAATAATAAAGTTGCTCCACTTACTTTGATATGGTGTTTTGCAAAAAAACATAAATAAAAGCCACACATCTTCAATGTTCTTCTGATATAATTTAAAGTTTCCATTTGTCAAAGATGCTCATGCAATGAGCAAAAGGCCATATTTCTGAGCATGCACATCATTTTACCAAAATGCAGTAAAACCAATCATAAGACAAGAGCTTTTACTGCATTTGTCAATGTGAAATGTGTGGGTATTGAACAGGAACAAAAAAGCAGTTAAACATAACTTCTTACCAGAATTTGCTTGTGGATTACATACTACAGTGATTTCAAAGTGGTAAAATTCAGCATCCGGTATGGTCCTTTGCTTTTCAAACTAAAATACAACTGTTTAACTTGTAGTAATAAAAATCCAACCTCAATGTAAAGCCTCTCAGCTTTCTGACACTTGATGATTGCACATAGCCTACATTCAAAGCTTTCGACAATTAAGTGAATGGCGGACTAAATACCAGAAAATTGGAGTGTGACGTGAATTCTAAAATGTCTTCCATGGCTCCCAAGAGTCCAGAGAGGGCTTCCAGATAAACCATTTTCTTACCTATACAAAACAAAAATGTCAACTAGGACAAACGGAAAAGGAATAATGCAACAATTAAAATGCTGAAATTGTTCTATTTACCTTAATTTAGTGTTTTCCTAAAATTGATGAATAAAGGCCTTCTATGTTCTTCAAGGTTCTCCTAATGGAATCCATTCTTGATAGAAAATCCAAAATGTCCTCAAGATGCCACATTTAGCTGACACCACTATTTTAACAATGGTAGAAACGTCCTACTGTTCTTCTAAAAAGTGCCTGAATCATGCCATGGCCCATACAATACGCAAGTAGTTTACACCCCAAGCTCTATGTATGCACATCATTTCACAACAATGTAGTAAAAGCGAGTCTTTGACAAGAGCTCTTACTGCATTTGTCATTGTAAAATGTGTGGGTATTGCATAGGAACAAAAAGAAGCTGAACATAACTTCTTACCATAATTTACCTGTACATATTACAATGATTTCAAAGAAGTAAATTCCAGAATCCGGTACGGTCCTTTGCTTTTCCATCTAAAATACAACTGTTTAACTTGTAGTAATAAAAATGCAATCTCAATGTAATGCCTCTTAGCTTTCTGACACTTGATGATTGCACATGGCCTACATTCAAAGCTTTTGATATTTAAGTAAATGGCAAACTAAATACCAGAAAATTGGAGTATGACGTAAATTCTAAAATGTCTTCCATGGCTCCCAAGAGTCCAGAAAGGGCTTCCAGATAAACCATTTTCTTACCTATGCAAAACAAAAATGTCAGCTAGGACAAATGGAAAAGAAAGAATGCAACAAATGAAATGTTGAAATTGTTCTATTTACCTTCAATTAATGTTTTCCTAAAATTGATGAATAAAGGCCTTCTTGTTCTTCAAGGTTCTCCTAATGGAAACCATTCTTGATAGAAGGTCCAAAATGTCCTCAAGATGCAACATTTAGCTGATGCTACTTTGTCAACGATGGTAGAAACATAATACCGTTCTACTAAAAAGTGCATGAATCATGCCATGACCCATAGAATACTCAGGTAGTTTACACCCTAAGCGCTGTGTATGCACATTATTTCACAACAATGTAGTAAAATCGAGTCTTTGACAAGAGCTTTTACTGTATTTATCATTGTGAAATTTATGTGTATGGCACAGGAACAACCAAGCAGTTGAACACAAATTTCTCAACGTAATTGGCCTGAAGAAAACATATTAGCTACTGTAATAAAGAAATCATATGAATTAAGGATGGTCTTTCCTTTTTTTTAACTGAAACACAATAGAATAGTTTGTAATAATGCAAAATCCTATCTCAATGTAAAGGCTCTTGGCTTTCTAACACTTGTTGATTGTAAATTGTCTGCGAATAAAGCTTTGAAAATACGATAGAAAGGTGAAATAAATGCTTACCATCCATTTGGAGTATTAACCAAATTCGACAATGTCTACCATGGATTCCAAGGGTCCAAAAAATGATTCCAAATATGGATTGTTCTGACCTTCAAAGAAAGCAAAACCAAAAAAATGTATCAATTAGCACAGAGTAGATTAGATCCAAATAATGAAATGAAATAATAAAGTTGCTCCACTTACTTTGATATGGTGTTTTGCAAAAAAAATAAATAAAAGCCACACATCTTCAATGTTCTTCTGATATAATTTAAAGTTTCCATTTGACAATGATGCTCATGCAATGAGCAAAAGGCCATAGTTCTGAGCATGCACATCATTTTACCAAAATGCAGTAAAACCAATCATAAGACAAGAGCTTTTACTGCATTTGTCATTGTGAAATGTGTGGGTATTGCACAGGAACAAAAAAGCAGTTAAACATAACTTCTTACCAGAATTTGCTTGTGGATTACATACTACAGTGATTTCAAAGTGGTGAAATCCAGCATCCGGTACGGTCCTTTGCTTTTCAAACTAAAATACAACTGTTTAACTTGTAGTAATAAAAATCCAACCTCAATGTAAAGCCTCTCAGCTTTCTGACACTTGATGATTGCACATAGCCTACATTCAAAGCTTTCGACAATTAAGTGAATGGCGGACTAAATACCAGAAAATTGGAGTGTGACGTGAATTCTAAAATGTCTTCCATGGCTCCCAAGAGTCCAGAGAGGGCTTCCAGATAAACCATTTTCTTACCTATACAAAACAAAAATGTCAACTAGGACAAACGGAAAAGGAATAATGCAACAATTAAAATGCTGAAATTGTTCTATTTACCTTAATTTAGTGTTTTCCTAAAATTGATGAATAAAGGCCTTCTATGTTCTTCAAGGTTCTCCTAATGGAATGCATTCTTGATAGAAAATCCAAAATGTCCTCAAGATGCAACATTTAGCTGACACCACTATTTTAACGATGGTAGAAACGTCCTACTGTTCTTCTAAAAAGTGCCTGAATCATGCCATGGCCCATACAATACGCAAGTAGTTTACACCCCAAGCTCTATGTATGCACATCATTTCACAACAATGTAGTAAAAGCGAGTCTTTGACAAGAGCTCTTACTGCATTTGTCATTGTAAAATGTGTGGGTATTGCATAGGAACAAAAAGAAGCTGAACATAACTTCTTACCATAATTTACCTGTACATATTACAATGATTTCAAAGAAGTAAATTCCAGAATCCGGTACGGTCCTTTGCTTTTCCATCTAAAATACAACTGTTTAACTTGTAGTAATAAAAATGCAATCTCAATGTAATGCCTCTCAGATTTCTGACACTTGATGATTGCACATGGCCTACATTCAAAGCTTTTGACATTTAAGTAAATGGCAAACTAAATACCAGAAAATTGGAGTATGACGTAAATTCTAAAATGTCTTCCATGGCTCCCAAGAGTCCAGAAGGGGCTTCCAGATAAACCATTTTCTTACCTATACAAAACAAAAATGTCAGCTAGGACAAATGGAAAAGAAAGAATGCAACAAATGAAATGTTGAAATTGTTCTATTTACCTTCAATTAGTGTTTTCCTAAAATTGATGAATAAAGGCCTTCTTGTTCTTCAAGGTTCTCCTAATGGAAACCATTCTTGATAGAAGGTCCAAAATGTCCTCAAGATGCAACATTTAGCTGATGCTACTTTGTCAACGATGGTAGAAACATAATAACGCTCTACTAAAAAGTGCATGAATCATGCCATGACCCATAGAATACTCAGGTAGTTTATACCCTAAGCGCTGTGTATGCACATTATTTCACAACAATGTAGTAAAATCGAGTCTTTGACAAGAGCTTTTACTGTGGAACAGGCTGCCACGAGAAGTGGTGAGTTCTCCTTCAATGGAAGTCTTCAAACAGAGGCTGGACAGACATCTGACTGGGATGATTTAGCGAATCCTGCTTTGAGCAGGGGGTTGGACCAGATGGCCCAGGAGGTCCCTTCCAACTCTACAATTCTATGATTCTATGATTCTATGATATCATTGTGAAATTTCTGTGTATGGCACAGGAACAACCAAGCAGTTGAACACAAATTTCTCACCGTAATTGGCCTGAAGAAAACATACTTTAGCTACTGTAATAAAGAAATCATATGGATTAAGGATGGTCTTTCCTTTTTTTTTAACTGAAACACAATAGAATAGTTTGTAGTAATGCAAAATCCTATCTCAATGTAAAGGCTCTTGGCTTTCTGACACTTGATGATTGTAAATTGTCTGCAAATAAAGCTTTGAAAATATGATAGAAAGGTGAAGTAAATGCTTACCATCCATTTGGAGTATTAACCAAATTCGACAATGACTACCATGGATTCCAAGGGTCCAAAAAATGATTCCAAATATGGATTGTTCTGACCTTCAAAGAAAGCAAAACAAAAAATGTATCAATTAGCACAGAGTAGATTAGATCCTAATAATGAAATGAAATAATAAAGTTGCTCCACTTACTTTGATATGGTGTTTTGCAAAAAAACAAATAAAAGCCACACATCTTCAATGTTCTTCTGATATAATTTAAAGTTTCCATTTGTCAAAGATGCTCATACAATGAGCAAAAGGCCATAGTTCTGAGCATGCACATCATTTTACCAAAATGCAGTAAAACCAATCGTAAGACAAGAGCTTTTACTGCATTTGTCAATGTGAAATGTGTGGGTATTGCACAGGAACAAAAAAGCAGTTAAACATAACTTCTTACCAGAATTTGCTTGTGGATTACATACTACAGAGATTTCAAAGAGGTGAAATCCATCATCCGGTACGGTCCTTTGCTTTTCAAACTAAAATACAACTGTTTAACTTGTAGTAATAAAAATGAAATCTCAATGTAAAGCCTCTCAGCTTTCTGACACTTGATGATTGCACATAGCCTACATTCAAAGCTTTCGACATTTAAGTGAATGGCGGACTAAATACCAGAAAATTGGAGTGTGACATGAATTCTAAAATGTCTTCCATGGCTCCCAAGAGTCCAGAGAGAGCTTCCAGATAAACCATTTTCTTACCTATACAAAACAATAATGTCAACTAGGACAAACGGAAAAGGAATAATGCAACAATTAAAATGCTGAAATTGTTCTGTTTACCTTAATTTAGTGTTTTCCTAAAATTGATGAATATAGGCCTTCTATGTTCTTCAAGGTTCTCCTAATGGAATCCATTCTTGATAGAAAATCCAAAATGTCCTCAAGATGCCACATTTAGCTGACACCACTATTTTAACGATGGTAGAAACGTTCTACTGTTCTTCTAAAAATTGCCTGAATCATGCCATGGCCCATACAATACGCAAGTAGTTTACACCCCAAGCTCTATGTATGCACATCATTTCACAACAATGTAGTAAAAGCGAGTCTTTGACAAGAGCTCTTACTGCATTTGTCATTGTAAAATGTGTGGGTATTGCATAGGAACAAAAAGAAGCTGAACATAACTTCTTACCATAATTTACCTGTACATATTACAATGATTTCAAAGAAGTAAATTCCAGAATCCGGTACGGTCCTTTGCTTTTCCATCTAAAATACAACTGTTTAACTTGTAGTAATAAAAATGCAATCTCAATGTAATGCCTCTCAGCTTTCTGACACTTGATGATTGCACATGGCCTACATTCAAAGCTTTTGATATTTAAGTAAATGGCAAACTAAATACCAGAAAATTGGAGTATGACGTAAATTCTAAAATGTCTTCCATGGCTCCCAAGAGTCTAGAAAGGGCTTCCAGATAAACCATTTTCTTACCTATACAAAACAAAAATGTCAGCTAGGACAAATGGAAAAGAAAGAATGCAACAAATGAAATGTTGAAATTGTTCTATTTACCTTCAATTAATGTTTTCCTAAAATTGATGAATAAAGGCCTTCTTGTTCTTCAAGGTTCTCCTAATGGAAACCATTCTTGATAGAAGGTCCAAAATGTCCTCAAGATGCAACATTTAGCTGATGCTACTTTGTCAAAGATGGTAGAAACATAATACCGTTCTACTAAAAAGTGCATGAATCATGCCATGACCCATAGAATACTCAGGTAGTTTACACCCTAAGCGCTGTGTATGCACATTATTTCACAACAATGTAGTAAAATCGAGTCTTTGACAAGAGCTTTTACTGTATTTATCATTGTGAAATTTATGTGTATGGCACAGGAACAACCAAGCAGTTGAACACAAATTTCTCACCGTAATTGGCCTGAAGAAAACATATTAGCTACTGTAATAAAGAAATCATATGAATTAAGGATGGTCTTTCCTTTTTTTTAACTGAAACACAATAGAATAGTTTGTAATAATGCAAAATCCAAGAGTCAAGAGCAAGCGACACTACTCTGTCCTCCTCCTCCTGGACCTGTCGGCTGCCTTTGACACAGTGGACCATTCCCTATTATTACAGACCCTCTCATCCCTCGGCATCACAGACTTGGCCCTCTCCTGGATCTCATCATACCTAACAGACCGGACATTCAGCGTCTCCCACTCACACACCACCTCCTCACCTCGCCCCCTATCTGTCGGAGTCCCACAAGGTTCAGTCCTAGGGCCCCTGCTGTTCTCTATTTACACCTTTGGCCTGGGACAGCTCATAGAATCTCATGGCTTTCAGTATCATCTTTATGCTGATGACACACAGATCTACATCTCTGGACCAGATATCACCTCCCTACTAACCAGAATCCCTCAATGTCTGTCCACTATTTCATCCTTCTTCTCCACTAGATATCTGAAACTCAACATGGACAAAACAGAATTCATCATCTTTCCCCCATCTCACGTGACCCCCCCTACGAACCTATCAATTACAGTAAATGACTGCCCACTCTCCCCAGTCCCACAAGCTCGCTGCCTCGGAGTAATCCTTGATGCTAATCTCTCCTTCAAACCACATATCCAAACCCTTTCCACTTCCTGCCGACTTCAACTCAAAAATATTTCACGCATCCGTTCATTCCTCACCCAAGAATCTGCAAAAACCCTAGTCCATGCCCTCATCATCTCTCGCCTTGACTACTGCAACCTCATGCTCTGCGGCCTCCCCTCAAACACTCTCGCACCCCTCCAATCTATTCTAAACTCTGCTGCCCGACTAATCCACCTGTCCCCCCGCTATTCCCCAGCTTCTCCCCTCTGTCAATCCCTTCACTGGCTCCCAATTGCCCTGAGACTCCATTACAAAACCCTAACCATGACATACAAAGCCATCCACAACTTGTCTCCTCCATACATCTGTGACCTCGTCTCCCGGTACTTTCCTGCACGCAACCTCCGATCCTCACAAGATATCCTTCTCTACTCCCCTCTTATCTCCTCTTCCCACAATCGCATACAAGATTTCTCTCGCGCATCACCCCTACTCTGGAACTCTCTACCACAACATATCAGACTCTCACCTACCATCGAAACCTTCAAAAAGAGCCTGAAGACCCACCTCTTCCGACAAGCCTATAACCTGCAGTAACCACCGATCGACCAAACCGCTGCACGACCAGCTCTACCCTCGCCTACTGTATTATCACCCATCCCTTGAAGATTGTGAGCCCTCGCGGGCAGGGTCCTCTCTCCTCCTGTACCTGTTATGACTTGTATTGTTTAAGATTATTGTACTTGTTTTTATGTATACCCCCCTCACATGTAAAGCGCCATGGAATAAATGGCGCTATAACAATAAATAATAATAATAATAATCCTATCTCAATGTAAAGGCTCTTGGCTTTCTGACACTTGATGATTGTAAATTGTCTGCGAATAAAGCTTTGAAAATATGATAGAAAGGTGAAATAAATGCTTACCATCCATTTGGAGTATTAAACAAATTCGACAATGTCTACCATGGATTCCAAGGGTCCAAAAAATGATTCCAAATATGGATTGTTCTGACCTTCAAAGAAAGCAAAACCAAAAAATGTATCAATTAGCACAGAGTAGATTAGATCCAAATAATGAAATGAAATAATAAAGTTGCTCCACTTACTTTGATATGGTGTTTTGCAAAAAAACATAAATAAAAGCCACACATCTTCAATGTTCTTCTGATATAATTTAAAGTTTCCATTTGTCAAAGATGCTCATGCAATGAGCAAAAGGCCATAGTTCTGAGCATGCACATCATTTTACCAAAATGCAGTAAAACCAATCGTAAGACAAGAGCTTTTACTGCATTTGTCAATGTGAAATGTGTGGGTATTGCACAGGAACAAAAAAGCAGTTAAACATAACTTCTTACCAGAATTTGCTTGTGGATTACATACTACAGTGATTTCAAAGAGGTAAAATCCAGCATCCGGTACGGTCCTTTGCTTTTCAAACTAAAATACAACTGTTTAACTTGTAGTAATAAAAAGTCAACCTCAATGTAAAGCCTCTCAGCTTTCTGATAATTGATGATTGCACATAGCCTACATTCAAAGCTTTCGACATTTAAGTGAATGGCGGACTAAATACCAGAAAATTGGAGTGTGACGTGAATTCTAAAATGTCTTCCATGGCTCCCAAGAGTCCAGAGAGGGCTTCCAGATAAACCATTTTCTTACCTATACAAAACAATAATGTCAACTAGGACAAACGGAAAAGGAATAATGCAATAATTAAAATGCTGAAATTGTTCTATTTACCTTAATTTAGTGTTTTCCTAAAATTGATGAATAAAGGCCTTCTATGTTCTTCAAGGTTCTCCTAATGGAATCCATTCTTGATAGAAAATCCAAAATGTCCTCAAGATGCCACATTTAGCTGACACCACTATTTTAACGATGGTAGAAACGTCCTACTGTTCTTCTAAAAAGTGCCTGAATCATGCCATGGCCCATACAATACGCAAGTAGTTTACACCCCAAGCTCTATGTATGCACATCATTTCACAACAATGTAGTAAAAGCGAGTCTTTGACAAGAGCTCTTACTGCATTTGTCATTGTAAAATGTGTGGGTATTGCATAGGAACAAAAAGAAGCTGAACATAACTTCTTACCATAATTTACCTGTACATATTACAATGATTTCAAAGAAGTAAATTCCAGAATCCGGTACGGTCCTTTGCTTTTCCATCTAAAATACAACTGTTTAACTTGTAGTAATAAAAATGCAATCTCAATGTAATGCCTCTCAGCTTTCTGACACTTGATGATTGCACATGGCCTACATTCAAAGCTTTTGATATTTAAGTAAATGGCAAACTAAATACCAGAAAATTGGAGTATGACGTAAATTCTAAAATGTCTTCCATGGCTCCCAAGAGTCCAGAAAGGGCTTCCAGATAAACCATTTTCTTACCTATACAAAACAAAAATGTCAGCTAGGACAAATGGAAAAGAAAGAATGCAACAAATGAAATGTTGAAATTGTTCTATTTACCTTCAATTAATGTTTTCCTAAAATTGATGAATAAAGGCCTTCTTGTTCTTCAAGGTTCTCCTAATGGAAACCATTCTTGATAGAAGGTCCAAAATGTCCTCAAGATGCAACATTTAGCTGATGCTACTTTGTCAACGATGGTAGAAACATAATACCGTTCTACTAAAAAGTGCATGAATCATGCCATGACCCATAGAATACTCAGGTAGTTTACACCCTAAGCGCTGTGTATGCACATTATTTCACAACAATGTAGTAAAATCGAGTCTTTGACAAGAGCTTTTACTGTATTTATCATTGTGAAATTTATGTTTATGGCACAGGAACAACCAAGCAGTTGAACACAAATTTCTCAACGTGATTGGCCTGAAGAAAACATATTAGCTACTATAATAAAGAAATCATATGAATTAAGGATGGTCTTTCCTTTTTTTTAACTGAAACACAATAGAATAGTTTGTAATAATGCAAAATCCTATCTCAATGTAAAGGCTCTTGGCTTTCTGACACTTGATGATTGTAAATTGTCTGCGAATAAAGCTTTGAAAATATGATAGAAAGGTGAAATAAATGCTTACCATCCATTTGGAGTATTAACCAAATTCGACAATGTCTACCATGGATTCCAAGGGTCCAAATAATGATTCCAAATATGGATTGTTCTGACCTTCAAAGAAAGCAAAACCAAAAAATGTATCAATTAGCACAGAGTAGATTAGATCCAAATAATGAAATGAAATAATAAAGTTGCTCCACTTACTTTGGTATGGTGTTTTGCAAAAAAACATAAATAAAAGCCACACATCTTCAATGTTCTTCTGATATAATTTAAAGTTTCCATTTGACAAAGATGCTCATGCAATGAGAAAAAGGCCATAGTTCTGAGCATGCACATCATTTTACCAAAATGCAGTAAAACCAATCATAAGACAAGAGCTTTTACTGCATTTGTCAATGTGAAATGTGTGGGTATTGCACAGGAACAAAAAAGCAGTTAAACATAACTTCTTACCAGAATTTGCTTGTGGATTACATACTATAGTGATTTCAAAGTGGTAAAATCCAGCATCCGGTACGGTCCTTTGCTTTTCAAACTAAAATACAACTGTTTAACTTGTAGTAATAAAAATCCAACCTCAATGTAAAGCCTCTCAGCTTTCTGACACTTGATGATTGCACATAGCCTACATTCAAAGCTTTCGACAATTAAGTGAATGGCGGACTAAATACCAGAAAATTGGAGTGTGACGTGAATTCTAAAATGTCTTCCATGGCTCCCAAGAGTCCAGAGAGGGCTTCCAGATAAACCATTTTCTTACCTATACAAAACAAAAATGTCAACTAGGACAAACGGAAAAGGAATAATGCAACAATTAAAATGCTGAAATTGTTCTATTTACCTTAATTTAGTGTTTTCCTAAAATTGATGAATAAAGGCCTTCTATGTTCTTCAAGGTTCTCCTAATGGAATGCATTCTTGATAGAAAATCCAAAATGTCCTCAAGATGCAACATTTAGCTGACACCACTATTTTAACGATGGTAGAAACGTTCTACTGTTCTTCTAAAAAGTGCCTGAATCATGCCATGGCCCATACAATACGCAAGTAGTTTACACCCCAAGCTCTATGTATGCACATCATTTCACAACAATGTAGTAAAAGCGAGTCTTTGACAAGAGCTCTTACTGCATTTGTCATTGTAAAATGTGTGGGTATTGCATAGGAACACAAAGAAGCTGAACATAACTTCTTACCATAATTTACCTGTACATATTACAATGATTTCAAAGAAGTAAATTCCAGAATCCGGTACGGTCCTTTGCTTTTCCATCTAAAATACAACTGTTTAACTTGTAGTAATAAAAATGCAATCTCAATGTAATGCCTCTCAGCTTTCTGACACTTGATGATTGCACATGGCCTACATTCAAAGCTTTTGATATTTAAGTAAATGGCAAACTAAATACCAGAAAATTGGAGTATGATGTAAATTCTAAAATGTCTTCCATGGCTCCCAAGAGTCTAGAAAGGGCTTCCAGATAAACCATTTTCTTACCTATACAAAACAAAAATGTCAGCTAGGACAAATGGAAAAGAAAGAATGCAACAAATGAAATGTTGAAATTGTTCTATTTACCTTCAATTAATGTTTTCCTAAAATTGATGAATAAAGGCCTTCTTGTTCTTCAAGGTTCTCCTAATGGAAACCATTCTTGATAGAAGGTCCAAAATGTCCTCAAGATGCAACATTTAGCTGATGCTACTTTGTCAACGATGGTAGAAACATAATACCGTTCTACTAAAAAGTGCATGAATCATGCCATGACCCATAGAATACTCAGGTAGTTTACACCCTAAGCGCTGTGTATGCACATTATTTCACAACAATGTAGTAAAATTGAGTCTTTGACAAGAGCTTTTACTGTATTTATCATTGTGAAATTTCTGTGTATGGCACAGGAACAACCAAGCAGTTGAACACAAATTTCTCACCGTAATTGGCCTGAAGAAAACATATTAGCTACTGTAATAAAGAAATCATATGAATTAAGGATGGTCTTTCCTTTTTTTTAACTGAAACACAATAGAATAGTTTGTAATAATGCAAAATACTATCTCAATGTAAAGGCTCTTGGCTTTCTGACACTTGATGATTGTAAATTGTCTGCGAATAAAGCTTTGAAAATATGATAGAAAGGTGAAATAAATGCTTACCATCCATTTGGAGTATTAACCAAATTCGACAATGTCTACCATGGATTCCAAGGGTCCAAAAAATGATTCCAAATATGGATTGTTCTGACCTTCAAAGAAAGCAAAACCAAAAAATGTATCAATTAGCACAGAGTAGATTAGATCCAAATAATGAAATGAAATAATAAAGTTGCTCCACTTACTTTGATATGGTGTTTTGCAAAAAACCATAAATAAAAGCCACACATCTTCAATGTTCTTCTGATATAATTCAAAGTTTCTATTTGTCAAAGATGCTCATGCAATGAGCAAAAGGCCATAGTTCTGAGCATGCACATCATTTTACCAAAATGCAGTAAAACCAATCGTAAGACAAGAGCTTTTACTGCATTTGTCAATGTGAAATGTGTGGGTATTGCACAGGAACAAAAAAGCAGTTAAACATAACTTCTTACCAGAATTTGCTTGTGGATTACATACTACAGTGATTTCAAAGAGGTAAAATCCAGCATCCGGTACGGTCCTTTGCTTTTCAAACTAAAATACAACTGTTTAACTTGTAGTAATAAAAAGTCAACCTCAATGTAAAGCCTCTCAGCTTTCTGATAATTGATGATTGCACATAGCCTACATTCAAAGCTTTCGACATTTAAGTGAATGGCGGACTAAATACCAGAAAATTGGAGTGTGACGTGAATTCTAAAATGTCTTCCATGGCTCCAAAGAGTCCAGAGAGGGCTTCCAGATAAACCATTTTCTTACCTATACAAAACAAAAATGTCAACTAGGACAAACGGAAAAGGAATAATGCAACAATTAAAATGCTGAAATTGTTCTATTTACCTTAATTTAGTGTTTTCCTAAAATTGATGAATAAAAGCCTTCTATGTTCTTCAAGGTTCTCCTAATGGAATGCATTCTTGATAGAAAATCCAAAATGTCCTCAAGATGCAACATTTAGCTGACACCACTATTTTAACGATGGTAGAAACGTCCTACTGTTCTTCTAAAAAGTGCCTGAATCATGCCATGGCCCATACAATATGCAAGTAGTTTAGACCCCCAAGCTCTATGTATGCACATCATTTCACAACAATGTAGTAAAAGCGAGTCTTTGACAAGAGCTCTTACTGCATTTGTCATTGTAAAATGTGTGGGTATTGCATAGGAACAAAAAGAAGCTGAACATAACTTCTTACCATAATTTACCTGTACATATTACAATGATTTCAAAGAAGTAAATTCCAGAATCCGGTACGGTCCTTTGCTTTTCCATCTAAAATACAACTGTTTAACTTGTAGTAATAAAAATGCAATCTCAATGTAATGCCTCTCAGCTTTGTCACACTTGATGATTGCACATGGCCTACATTCAAAGCTTTTGACATTTAAGTAAATGGCAAACTAAATACCAGAAAATTGGAGTATGACGTAAATTCTAAAATGTCTTCCATGGCTCTCAAGAGTCCAGAAAGGGCTTCCAGATAAACCATTTTCTTACCTATACAAAACAAAAATGTCAGCTAGGACAAATGGAAAAGAAAGAATGCAACAAATGAAATGTTGAAATTGTTCTATTTACCTTCAATTAGTGTTTTCCTAAAATTGATGAATAAAGGCCTTTTTGTTCTTCAAGGTTCTCCTAAAGGAAACCATTCTTGATAGAAGGTCCAAAATGTCCTCAAGATGCAACATTTAGCTGATGCTACTTTGTCAACGATGGTAGAAACATAATACCGTTCTACTAAAAAGTGCATGAATCATGCCATGACCCATAGAATACTCAGGTTGTTTACACCCTAAGCCCTGAGTATGCACATTATTTCACAACAATGTAGTAAAATCGAGTCTTTGACAAGAGCTTTTACTGTATTTATCATTGTGAAATTTCTGTGTATGTCACAGGAACAACCAAGCAGTTGAACACAAATTTCTCACCGTAATTGGCCTGAAGAAAACATATTAGCTACTGTAATAAAGAAATCATATGAATTAAGGATGGTCTTTCCTTTTTTTTAACTGAAACACAATAGAATAGTTTGTAGTAATGCAAAATCCTATCTCAATGTAAAGACTCTTGGCTTTCTGACACTTGATGATTGTAAATTGTCTGCGAATAAAGCTTTGAAAATATAATAGAAAGGTGAAGTAAATGCTTACCATCCATTTGGAGTATTAACCAAATTCGACAATGTCTACCATGGATTCCAAGGGTCCAAAAAATGATTCCAAATATGGATTGTTCTGACCTTCAAAGAAAGCAAAACCAAAAAATGTATCAATTAGCACAGAGTAGATTAGATCCAAATAATGAAATGAAATAATAAAGTTGCTCCACTTACTTTGATATGGTGTTTTGCAAAAAAACATAAATAAAAGCCACACATCTTCAATGTTCTTCTGATATAATTTAAAGTTTCCATTTGTCAAAGATGCTCATGCAATGAGCAAAAGGCCATAGTTCTGAGCATGCACATCATTTTACCAAAATGCAGTAAAACCAATGATAAGACAAGAGCTTTTACTGCATTTGTCAATGTGAAATGTGTGGGTATTGCACAGGAACAAAAAAGCAGTTAAACATAACTTCTTACCAGAATTTGCTTGTGGATTACATACTACAGTGATTTCAAAGTGGTAAAATCCAGCATCCGGTACGGTCCCTTGCTTTTCAAACTAAAATACAACTGTTTAACTTGTAGTAATAAAAATCCAACCTCAATGTAAAGCCTCTCAGCTTTCTGACACTTGATGATTGCACATAGACTACATTCAAAGCTTTCGACAATTAAGTGAATGGCGGACTAAATACCAGAAAATTGGAGTGTGACGTGAATTCTAAAATGTCTTCCATGGCTCCCAAGAGTCCAGAGAGGGCTTCCAGATAAACCATTTTCTTACCTATACAAAACAAAAATGTCAACTAGGACAAACGGAAAAGGAATAATGCAACAATTAAAATGCTGAAATTGTTCTATTTACCTTAATTTAGTGTTTTCCTAAAAGTGATGAATAAAGGCCTTCTATGTTCTTCAAGGTTCTCCTAATGGAATGCATTCTTGATAGAAAATCCAAAATGTCCTCAAGATGCAACATTTAGCTGACACCACTATTTTAACGATGGTAGAAACGTCCTACTGTTCTTCTAAAAAGTGCCTGAATCATGCCATGGCCCATACAATACGCAAGTAGTTTAGACCCCAAGCTCTATGTATGCACATCATTTCACAACAATGCAGTAAAAGCGAGTCTTTGACAAGAGCTCTTACTGCATTTGTCATTGTAAAATGTGTGGGTATTGCATAGGAACAAAAAGAAGCTGAACATAACTTCTTACCATAATTTACCTGTACATATTACAATGATTTCAAAGAAGTAAATTCCAGAATCCGGTACGGTCCTTAGCTTTTCCATCTAAAATACAACTGTTTAACTTGTAGTAATAAAAATGCATTCTCAATGTAATGCCTCTCAGCTTTGTCACACTTGATGATTGCACATGGCCTACATTCAAAGCTTTTGACATTTAAGTAAATGGCAAACTAAATACCAGAAAATTGGAGTATGACGTAAATTCTAAAATGTCTTCCATGGCTCCCAAGAGTCCAGAAAGGGCTTCCAGATAAACCATTTTCTTACCTATACAAAACAAAAATGTCAGCTAGGACAAATGGAAAAGAAAGAATGCAACAAATGAAATGTTGAAATTGTTCTATTTACCTTCAATTAGTGTTTTCCTAAAATTGATGAATAAAGGCCTTCTTGTTCTTCAAGGTTCTCCTAATGGAAACCATTCTTGATAGAAGGTCCAAAATGTCCTCAAGATGCAACATTTAGCTGATGCTACTTTGTCAACGATGGTAGAAACATAATACCGTTCTACTAAAAAGTGCATGAATCATGCCATGACCCATAGAATACTCAGGTAGTTTACACCCTAAGCGCTGTGTATGCACATTATTTCACAACAATGTAGTAAAATCGAGTCTTTGACAAGAGCTTTTACTGTATTTATCATTGTGAAATTTATGTGTATGGCACAGGAACAACCAAGCAGTTGAACACAAATTTCTCACCGTAATTGGCCTGAAGAAAACATACTTTAGCTACTGTAATAAAGAAATCATATGGATTAAGGATGGTCTTTCCTTTTTTTTTAACTGAAACACAATAGAATAGTTTGTAGTAATGCAAAATCCTATCTCAATGTAAAGGCTCTTGGCTTTCTGACACTTGATGATTGTAAATTGTCTGCAAATAAAGCTTTGAAAATATGATAGAAAGGTGAAGTAAATGCTTACCATCCATTTGGAGTATTAACCAAATTCGACAATGACTACCATGGATTCCAAGGGTCCAAAAAATGATTCCAAATATGGATTGTTCTGACCTTCAAAGAAAGCAAAACCAAAAAATGTATCAATTAGCACAGAGTAGATTAGATCCTAATAATGAAATGAAATAATAAAGTTGCTCCACTTACTTTGATATGGTGTTTTGCAAAAAAACATAAATAAAAGCCACACATCTTCAATGTTCTTCTGATATAATTTAAAGTTTCCATTTGTCAAAGATGCTCATACAATGAGCAAAAGGCCATAGTTCTGAGCATGCACATCATTTTACCAAAATGCAGTAAAACCAATCGTAAGACAAGAGCTTTTACTGCATTTGTCAATGTGAAATGTGTGGGTATTGCACAGGAACAAAAAAGCAGTTAAACATAACTTCTTACCAGAATTTGCTTGTGGATTACATACTACAGAGATTTCAAAGAGGTGAAATCCAGCATCCGGTACGGTCCTTTGCTTTTCAAACTAAAATAGAACTGTTTAACTTGTAGTAATAAAAATGAAATCTCAATGTAAAGCCTCTCAGCTTTCTGACACTTGATGATTGCACATAGCCTATATTCAAAGCTTTCGACATTTAAGTGAATGGCGGACTAAATACCAGAAAATTGGAGTGTGACATGAATTCTAAAATGTCTTCCATGGCTCCCAAGAGTCCAGAGAGGGCTTCCAGATAAACCATTTTCTTACCTATACAAAACAGTAATGTCAACTAGGACAAACGGAAAAGGAATAATGCAACAATTAAAATGCTGAAATTGTTCTATTTACCTTAATTTAGTGTTTTCCTAAAATTGATGAATAAAGGCCTTCTATGTTCTTCAAGGTTCTCCTAATGGAATCCATTCTTGATAGAAGGTCCAAAATGTCCTCAAGATGCAACATTTAGCTGATGCTACTTTGTCAACGATGGTAGAAACATAATACCGTTCTACTAAAAAGTGCATGAATCATGCCATGACCCATAGAATACTCAGGTAGTTTACACCCTAAGCGCTGTGTATGCACATTATTTCACAACAATGTAGTAAAATCGAGTCTTTGACAAGAGCTTTTACTGTATTTATCATTGTGAAATTTATGTGTATGGCACAGGAACAACCAAGCAGTTGAACACAAATTTCTCACCGTAATTGGCCTGAAGAAAACATACTTTAGCTACTGTAATAAAGAAATCATATGGATTAAGGATGGTCTTTCCTTTTTTTTTAACTGAAACACAATAGAATAGTTTGTAGTAATGCAAAATCCTATCTCAATGTAAAGGCTCTTGGCTTTCTGACACTTGATGATTGTAAATTGTCTGCAAATAAAGCTTTGAAAATATGATAGAAAGGTGAAGTAAATGCTTACCATCCATTTGGAGTATTAACCAAATTCGACAATGACTACCATGGATTCCAAGGGTCCAAAAAATGATTCCAAATATGGATTGTTCTGACCTTCAAAGAAAGCAAAACCAAAAAATGTATCAATTAGCACAGAGTAGATTAGATCCTAATAATGAAATGAAATAATAAAGTTGCTCCACTTACTTTGATATGGTGTTTTGCAAAAAAACATAAATAAAAGCCACACATCTTCAATGTTCTTCTGATATAATTTAAAGTTTCCATTTGTCAAAGATGCTCATACAATGAGCAAAAGGCCATAGTTCTGAGCATGCACATCATTTTACCAAAATGCAGTAAAATCAATCGTAAGACAAGAGCTTTTACTGCATTTGTCAATGTGAAATGTGTGGGTATTGCACAGGAACAAAAAAGCAGTTAAACATAACTTCTTACCAGAATTTGCTTGTGGATTACATACTACAGAGATTTCAAAGAGGTGAAATCCAGCATCCGGTACGGTCCTTTGCTTTTCAAACTAAAATAGAACTGTTTAACTTGTAGTAATAAAAATGAAATCTCAATGTAAAGCCTCTCAGCTTTCTGACACTTGATGATTGCACATAGCCTATATTCAAAGCTTTCGACATTTAAGTGAATGGCGGACTAAATACCAGAAAATTGGAGTGTGACATGAATTCTAAAATGTCTTCCATGGCTCCCAAGAGTCCAGAGAGGGCTTCCAGATAAACCATTTTCTTACCTATACAAAACAGTAATGTCAACTAGGACAAACGGAAAAGGAATAATGCAACAATTAAAATGCTGAAATTGTTCTATTTACCTTAATTTAGTGTTTTCCTAAAATTGATGAATAAAGGCCTTCTATGTTCTTCAAGGTTCTCCTAATGGAATCCATTCTTGATAGAAAATCCAAAATGTCCTCAAGATGCCACATTTAGCTGACACCACTATTTTAACGATGGTAGAAACGTTCTACTGTTCTTCTAAAAAGTGCCTGAATCATGCCATGGCCCATACAATACGCAAGTAGTTTACACCCCAAGCTCTATGTATGCACATCATTTCACAACAATGTAGTAAAAGCGAGTCTTTGACAAGAGCTCTTACTGCATTTGTCATTGTAAAATGTGTGGGTATTGCATAGGAACACAAAGAAGCTGAACATAACTTCTTACCATAATTTACCTGTACATATTACAATGATTTCAAAGAAGTAAATTCCAGAATCCGGTACGGTCCTTTGCTTTTCCATCTAAAATACAACTGTTTAACTTGTAGTAATAAAAATGCAATCTCAATGTAATGCCTCTCAGCTTTCTGACACTTGATGATTGCACATGGCCTACATTCAAAGCTTTTGATATTTAAGTAAATGGCAAACTAAATACCAGAAAATTGGAGTATGACGTAAATTCTAAAATGTCTTCCATGGCTCCCAAGAGTCTAGAAAGGGCTTCCAGATAAACCATTTTCTTACCTATACAAAACAAAAATGTCAGCTAGGACAAATGGAAAAGAAAGAATGAAACAAATGAAATGTTGAAATTGTTCTATTTACCTTCAATTAATGTTTTCCTAAAATTGATGAATAAAGGCCTTCTTGTTCTTCAAGGTTCTCCTAATGGAAACCATTCTTGATAGAAGGTCCAAAATGTCCTCAAGATGCAACATTTAGCTGATGCTACTTTGTCAACGATGGTAGAAACATAATACCGTTCTACTAAAAAGTGCATGAATCATGCCATGACCCATAGAATACTCAGGTTGTTTACACCCTAAGCCCTGAGTATGCACATTATTTCACAACAATGTAGTAAAATCGAGTCTTTGACAAGAGGTTTTACTGTATTTATCATTGTGAAATTTCTGTGTATGGCACAGGAACAACCAAGCAGTTGAACACAAATTTCTCACCGTAATTGGCCTGAAGAAAACATATTAGCTACTGTAATAAAGAAATCATATGAATTAAGGATGGTCTTTCCTTTT
Source organism: Dendrobates tinctorius (assembly GCF_039654945.1). Lineage (NCBI taxonomy): Eukaryota > Metazoa > Chordata > Amphibia > Anura > Dendrobatidae > Dendrobates > Dendrobates tinctorius. The sequence goes on from NW_027361866.1 coordinate 11,990,661, forward strand.
TTTTAACTGAAACACAATAGAATAGTTTGTAGTAATGCAAAATCCTATCTCAATGTAAAGGCTCTTGGCTTTCTGACACTTGATGATTGTAAATTGTCTGCGAATAAAGCTTTGAAAATATAATAGAAAGGTGAAGTAAATGCTTACCATCCATTTGGAGTATTAACCAAATTCGACAATGTCTACCATGGATTCCAAGGGTCCAAAAAATGATTCCAAATATGGATTGTTCTGACCTTCAAAGAAAGCAAAACCAAAAAATGTATCAATTAGCACAGAGTAGATTAGATCCAAATAATGAAATGAAATAATAAAGTTGCTCCACTTACTTTGATATGGTGTTTTGCAAAAAAACATAAATAAAAGCCACACATCTTCAATGTTCTTCTGATATAATTTAAAGTTTCCATTTGTCAAAGATGCTCATGCAATGAGCAAAAGGCCATAGTTCTGAGCATGCACATCATTTTACCAAAATGCAGTAAAACCAATCATAAGACAAGAGCTTTTACTGCATTTGTCAATGTGAAATGTGTGGGTATTGCACAGGAACAAAAAAGCAGTTAAACATAACTTCTTACCAGAATTTGCTTGTGGATTACATACTACAGTGATTTCAAAGTGGTAAAATCCAGCATCCGGTACGGTCCTTTGCTTTTCAAACTAAAATACAACTGTTTAACTTGTAGTAATAAAAATCCAACCTCAATGTAAAGCCTCTCAGCTTTCTGACACTTGATGATTGCACATAGACTACATTCAAAGCTTTCGACAATTAAGTGAATGGCGGACTAAATACCAGAAAATTGGAGTGTGACGTGAATTCTAAAATGTCTTCCATGGCTCCCAAGAGTCCAGAGAGGGCTTCCAGATAAACCATTTTCTTACCTATACAAAACAAAAATGTCAACTAGGACAAACGGAAAAGGAATAATGCAACAATTAAAATGCTGAAATTGTTCTATTTACCTTAATTTAGTGTTTTCCTAAAAGTGATGAATAAAGGCCTTCTGTGTTCTTCAAGGTTCTCCTAATGGAATGCATTCTTGATAGAAAATCCAAAATGTCCTCAAGATGCAACATTTAGCTGACACCACTATTTTAACGATGGTAGAAACGTCCTACTGTTCTTCTAAAAAGTGCCTGAATCATGCCATGGCCCATACAATATGCAAGTAGTTTACACCCCAAGCTCTATGTATGCACATCATTTCACAACAATGTAGTAAAAGCGAGTCTTTGACAAGAGCTCTTACTGCAGTTGTCATTGTAAAATGTGTGGGTATTGCATAGGAACAAAAAGAAGCTGAACATAACTTCTTACCATAATTTACCTGTACATATTACAATGATTTCAAAGAAGTAAATTCCAGAATCCGGTACGGTCCTTTGCTTTTCCATCTAAAATACAACTGTTTAACTTGTAGTAATAAAAATGCAATCTCAATGTAATGCCTCTCAGATTTCTGACACTTGATGATTGCACATGGCCTACATTCAAAGCTTTTGACATTTAAGTAAATGGCAAACTAAATACCAGAAAATTGGAGTATGACGTAAATTCTAAAATGTCTTCCATGGCTCCCAAGAGTCCAGAAGGGGCTTCCAGATAAACCATTTTCTTACCTATACAAAACAAAAATGTCAGCTAGGACAAATGGAAAAGAAAGAATGCAACAAATGAAATGTTGAAATTGTTCTATTTACCTTCAATTAGTGTTTTCCTAAAATTGATGAATAAAGGCCTTCTTGTTCTTCAAGGTTCTCCTAATGGAAACCATTCTTGATAGAAGGTCCAAAATGTCCTCAAGATGCAACATTTAGCTGATGCTACTTTGTCAACGATGGTAGAAACATAATACCGTTCTACTAAAAAGTGCATGAATCATGCCATGACCCATAGAATACTCAGGTAGTTTACACCCTAAGCGCTGTGTATGCACATTATTTCACAACAATGTAGTAAAATCGAGTCTTTGACAAGAGCTTTTACTGTATTTATCATTGTGAAATTTCTGTGTATGGCACAGGAACAACCAAGCAGTTGAACACAAATTTCTCACCGTAATTGGCCTGAAGAAAACATACTTTAGCTACTCTAATAAAGAAATCATATGGATTAAGGATGGTCTTTCCTTTTTTTTAACTGAAACACAATAGAATAGTTTGTAGTAATGCAAAATCCTATCTCAATGTAAAGGCTCTTGGCTTTCTGACACTTGATGATTGTAAATTGTCTGCAAATAAAGCTTTGAAAATATGATAGAAAGGTGAAGTAAATGCTTACCATCCATTTGGAGTATTAACCACATTCAACAATGTCTACCATGGATTCCAAGGGTCCAAAAAATGATTCCAAATATGGATTGTTCTGACCTTCAAAGAAAGCAAAACCAAAAAATGTATCAATTAGCACAGAGTAGATTAGATCCTAATAATGAAATGAAATAATAAAGTTGCTCCACTTACTTTGATATGGTGTTTTGCAAAAAAACAAATAAAAGCCACACATCTTCAATGTTCTTCTGATATAATTTAAAGTTTCCATTTGTCAAAGATGCTCATACAATGAGCAAAAGGCCATAGTTCTGAGCATGCACATCATTTTACCAAAATGCAGTAAAACCAATCGTAAGACAAGAGCTTTTACTGCATTTGTCAATGTGAAATGTGTGGGTATTGCACAGGAACAAAAAAGCAGTTAAACATAACTTCTTACCAGAATTTGCTTGTGGATTACATACTACAGAGATTTCAAAGAGGTAAAATCCAGCATCCGGTACGGTCCTTTGCTTTTCAAACTAAAATACAACTGTTTAACTTGTAGTAATAAAAATGCAACCTCAATGTAAAGCCTCTCAGCTTTCTGACACTTGATGATTGCACATACCCTACATTCAAAGCTTTCGACATTTAAGTGAATGGCGGACTAAATACCAGAAAATTGGAGTGTGGCGTGAATTCTAAAATGTCTTCCAAGGCTCCCAAGAGTCCAGAGAGGGCTTCCAGATAAACCATTTTCTTACCTATACAAAACAAAAATGTCAACTAGGACAAACGGAAAAGGAATAATGCAACAATTAAAATGCTGAAATTGTTCTATTTACCTTAATTTAGTGTTTTCCTAAAATTGATGAATAAAGGCCTTCTATGTTCTTCAAGGTTCTCCTAATGGAATCCATTCTTGATAGAAAATCCAAAATGTCCTCAAGATGCCACATTTAGCTGACACCACTATTTTAACGATGGTAGAAACGTCCTACTGTTCTTCTAAAAAGTGCCTGAATCATGCCATGGCCCATACAATACGCAAGTAGTTTACACCCCAAGCTCTATGTATGCACATCATTTCACAACAATGTAGTAAAAGCGAGTCTTTGACAAGAGCTCTTACTGCATTTGTCATTGTAAAATGTGTGGGTATTGCATAGGAACAAAAAGAAGCTGAACATAACTTCTTACCATAATTTACCTGTACATATTACAATGATTTCAAAGAAGTAAATTCCAGAATCCGGTACAGTCCTTTGCTTTTCCATGTAAAATACAACTGTTTAACTTGTAGTAATAAAAATGCAATCTCAATGTAATGCCTCTCAGCTTTCTGACACTTGATGATTGCACATGGCCTACATTCAAAGCTTTTGACATTTAAGTAAATGGCAAACTAAATACCAGAAAATTTGAGTATGACGTAAATTCTAAAATGTCTTCCATGGCTCCCAAGAGTCCAGAAAGGGCTTCCAGATAAACCATTTTCTTACCTATACAAAACAAAAATGTCAGCTAGGACAAATGGAAAAGAAAGAATGCAACAAATGAAATGTTGAAATTGTTCTATTTACCTTCAATTAGTGTTTTCCTAAAATTGATAAATAAAGGCCTTCTTGTTCTTCAAGGTTCTCCTAATGGAAACCATTCTTGATAGAAGGTCCAAAATGTCCTCAAGATGCAACATTTAGTTGATGCTACTTTGTCAACGATGGTAGAAACATAATACCGTTCTACTAAAAAGTGCATGAATCATGCCATGACCCATAGAATACTCAGGTAGTTTACACCCTAAGCGCTGTGTATGCACATTATTTCACAACAATGTAGTAAAATCGAGTCTTTGACAAGAGCTTTTACTGTATTTATCATTGTGAAATTTCTGTGTATAGCACAGGAACAACCAAGCAGTTGAACACAAATTTCTCACCGTAATTGGCCTGAAGAAAACAAACTTTAGCTACTGTAATAAAGAAATCATAAGGATTAAGGATGGTCTTTCCTTTTTTTTTAACTGAAACACAATAGAATAGTTTGTAGTAATGCAAAATCCTATCTCAATGTAAAGGCTCTTGGCTTTCTGACACTTGATGATTGTAAATTGTCTGCGAATAAAGCTTTGAAAATATGATAGAAAGGTGAAGTAAATGCTTACCATCCATTTGGAGTATTAACCAAATTCGACAATGTCTACCATGGATTCCAAGGGTCCAAAAAATGATTCCAAATATGGATTGTTCTGACCTTCAAAGAAAGCAAAACCAAAAAATGTATCAATTAGCACAGAGTAGATTAGATCCAAATAATGAAATGAAATAATAAAGTTGCTCCACTTACTTTAATATGGTGTTTTGCAAAAAAACATAAATAAAAGCCACACATCTTCAATGTTCTTCTGATATAATTTAAAGTTTCCATTTGTCAAAGATGCTCATGCAATGAGCAAAAGGCCATAGTTCTGAGCATGCACATCATTTTACCAAAATGCAGTAAAACCAATCGTAAGACAAGAGCTTTTACTGCATTTGTCAATGTGAAATGTGTGGGTATTGCACAGGAACAAAAAAGCAGTTAACCGGTTCCCGACCTGTGACACAGCGTATGCGTCATGAAAGTCGGTGCCAATCCGACCTATGACGCATACGCTGTGTCATGAATTCAAAGCCCCCCTGCGGGTCGGGTGACCGGGGTCAATGAAAGGACACCTGACCCGCAGATACAGGGGGCTTTGTAATTCACCACAGGGGGCGTGGCTTCGCCCCCACGTGGCTACGATCGCTCTGATTGGCTGTTAAAAGTGAAACAGCCAATCAGAGCGATAGTAATATTTCATCAATGAAAATTGATGAAATATTACAATCCAGCCATGGCCGATGCTGCAGTAGCATCGGACATGGCTGGAGACACCGATTTGACCCCCCCACCGGCGATCGCCCCACCTGCCACTGAATGACATCGGCGATCTGCCGCCGCTGTCATCATCTGCCCCCCCTCCCATTCCCTTCGCTCCCCGCCAGCTTCCTATCCCCCCTCACCCACTCTCACCGCCCCCGGCACCTTCCAAGTCCCCCCGTCGCTCCCGGTGTCCGGCGGGTCCGGTTCATGGGCGCCGCCATCTTAGAAAATGGCGGGCGCATGCGCAGTGCGCCCGCCCGAATCTGCCGGCTGCAGATTCCATTATTTCGTTTTGATCACTCTCAGAGTGATCAAAATGAAATAAAAAGTAAATGAACCCCCCGATTATCACCCCCATAGGTAGGCAGAACTAATAAAATAAAGAAAATATTTTTATTTTTATTTTTCCATCAGGGTTAGGGTTAGGGTTGGAAAGAGGGTTAGGGTTAGGGTTGGAAAGAGGGTTAGGGTTAGGGTTGGAAAGAGGGTTAGGGTTGGAAAGAGGGTTAGGGTTAGGGTTGGAAAGAGGGTTAGGGTTGGAAAGAGGGTTAGGGTTAGGGTTGGAAAGAGGGTTAGGGTTAGGGTTGGAAAGAGGGTTAGGGTTAGGGTTGGAAAGAGAGTTAGGGTTGAAAAGAGGGTTAGGGTTGGAAAGAGGGTTAGGGTTGGAATTAGGGTTAGGGTTGGAAAGAGGGTTAGGGTTGGAAATAGGGTTAGGGTTGGAAAGAGGGTTAGGGTTGAAAAGAGGGATAGGGTTGAAAAGAGGGTTAGGGTTAGAATTAGGGTTAGGCTTGTGGTTAGTGTTATGGTTAGTGTTGGGGTTAGGGGTGTGTTGGGGTTAGGGTTAGGGTTGGGATTAGGGGTGTGTTGGGGTTAGGGTTGGAGTTAGAATTGAGGGGTTTCCACTGTTTAGCCACATCAGGGGGTCTCCAAACGCGACATGGTGCAACCTTTGATTCCAGCCAATTTTGCGTTCAAAAAGTCAAATGGTGCTCACTCTCTTCCAAGCCCCGACGTGTGCCCAAACAGTGGTTTACCCCCACATATGGGGTATCAGCGTACTCAGGAAAAATTGCACAACAACTTTTGGGGTCTAATTTCTCCTGTTACCCTTGGGAAAATAAAAAATTGGGGGCTAGAAAATTATTTTTGTGGAAAAAAAATGTTTTTTTCATTTTCATGTCTCTGCATTATAAACTTCTGTGAAGCACTTGGGGGTTGAAAGTGCTCACCATACATCTACATAAGTTCCTTGGAAGGTCTAGTTTCCAAAATGGGGTCACTTGTGGGGGGTTTCCACTGTTTAGGCACATCAGGGGCTCTGCAAACGTAATGACGACTGCAGACTATTCCATCAAAGTCTGCATTTCAAAACGTCACTACTTCCATTCCGAGCCCTGACGTGTGCCCAAACAATGGTTCCCCCACACATATGGGGTATCAGCGTACTCAGGACAAACTGGACAACAACTTTTGGGGTCCAATTTATCCTGTTACCCTTGTGAAAAAAAAATTGCGGGCTAAAAATCATTTTTTTTGAGGGAAAAAAATGATTTTTTATTTTCACGGCTCTGCGTTATAAACTTCTGTGAAGCACTTGGGGGTTCAAGGTGCTCACCATACATCTAGATAAGTTCCCTGGGGGGTCTAGTTTCCAAAATGGGGTCAACTGTGGGAGGTTTCTACTGTTTAGGCACACAGGGGCTCAGCAAATGTAACATGACGCCCGCAGACCATTCCATCAAAGTCAGCATTTCAAAATGTCACTACTTCCCTGCTGAGACCCAACGTGTGCCCAAACAGTGGTTTCCCCCCACATATGGGGTACCAGCGTACTCAGGACAAACTGGACAACAACTTTTGGGGTCCAATTTCTCCTGTGACCCTTGTGAAAATAAAAAATTGCGAGCTAAAAATTCATTTTTTGAGGAAAAAAAAAGATTTTTTATTTTCATGGCTCTGCGTTACAATCTTCTGTGAAGCACTTCGGGGTTCAAGGTGCTCACCACACATCTAGGCAAGTTCCTTATGGGGTCTAGTTTCCAAAATGGGGTCACTTGTGGGGGGTTTCCACAGTTTAGGAACATCAAGGGCTCTGCAAATGTAACATGATGCCCGCAGACCATTCCATCAAAGTCAGCATACCAAAACGTCACTACTTCCCTTCCGAGCCCTGACGTGTGCCCATACAGTGGTCATCCCCCACATATGGGGTATCAGCGTACTCAGGACAAACTAGACAACATCTTTTGGGGTCCAATTTCTCCTGTTACCCTTGTGAAAAAAAAAATTGCGGGCTAAAAATCATTTTTTTTGAGGGAAAAAAATGATTTTTTATTTTCACGGCTCTGCGTTACAATCTTCTGTGAAGCACTTGGGGGTTCAAGGTGCTCACCACACATCTAGATAAGTTCCTTGGGGGGTCTTGTTTCCAAAATGGGGTCCCTTGTGGGGGGTTTCTACTGTTTAGGCACACAGGGGCTCAGCAAATGTAACATGATGCCCGCAGACTATTCCATCAAAGTCAGCATTTCAAAATGTCACTACTTCCCTTCCGAGCCCCGACGTGTGCCCAAACAGTGGTCTCCCCCCACATATGGGGTGCCAGCGTACTCAGGACAAACTGGAAAACAACTTTTGGGGTCCAATTTATCCTGGTACCCTTGTGAAAATAAAAAATTGCAGACTAAAAAATTTTTTTTTAGGAAAAAAAAAAGATTTTTTATTTTCATTGCTCTGCATTATAAACTTCTGTGAACCACCTGGGGGTTCAAAGTGCTCACTATGCATCTAGATAAGTTCCTTAGGGGGTCTAGTTTCCAAAATGGGGTCATTTGTGGGGGAGCTCCAAAGTTTAGGCACACAGGGGATCTCCAAACACGACATGGTGTCCGCTACCGATTGGAGCCAATTTTCATTTCAAAAAGTCAAATGGCGCTCATTCCCTTCTGCGCCCTGCCATGCACCCAAACAGTGCCCCCCCACATATGGGGTACCAGCATACTCAGGACAATCTGGACAACAACTTTTGTGGTCCAATTTCTCCTGTTACCCTTGTGAAAATAAAAAAATAGCGTGCTAAAAAATCATTTTTGAGGAAAAAAAAATGATTTTTTATTTTCACTGCTATATGTTATAAACTTTTGTGAGGCAATTGGGGGTTTAAAGTGCTCACTACACATCTAGATAAGTTCCTTAAGGGGTCTAGTTACCAAACTGGTGTCACTTGTGGGGGAGCTCCAATGTTTAGGCACACAGGGGCTCTCCAAACGCGACATGGTGTCCGATAACGATTGGAGCTAATTTTCCATTCAAAAAGTCAAATGGCGCTCCTTCCCTTCCGGGCCCTGCCCTGCACCCAAACAGTGGTTTATGACCACATATGAGGTATTGGTGTGCTCAGGAGAAATTGCCCAACAAATTTTAGGATCCATTTTATCCTGTTGCCCATGTGAAAATGAAAAAACTGAGGCTAAAAGATAATTTTTGTGAAAAAAAAGTACTTTTTTTTTTACAGATCAATTTGAGAAGCACCTGGGGGTTCAAAGTGATCACTATGCATCTAGATAAGTTCCTTGGGGGGTCTAGTTTCCAAAATGGGGTCACTTGTGGGGGAGCTCCAGTGTTTAGGCACACAGCAACTCTCCAAACGCGACATGGCAACCGCTAAATATTCCAGCATATTTTCCATTCAAAAAGTCAAATGGTGCTCCTTCCCTTCTGAGCCCTGCCGTACGCCCAAACAGTGGTTTATGACGACATATGAGGTATCGGTGTACTCAGGGGAAATTGCTCAACAAATTTTAGGATCCATTTTATCCTGTTGCCCATGTGAAAATGAAAAAATTGATGCTGAAAGGAAATTTGTGTTGGAAAAGTTAAAATGTCCATTTTTTCCTTCCACATTGCCTTAGCTGTTGTGAAACACCTGAAGGGTTAATAATCTTCTTGAATGTGGTTTTGAGTAGCTTGAGGGGTGCAGTTTTTAGAATGGTGTCACTTTTGGGTATTTTCTGCCATATAGACCCCTCAAAGTGACTTCAAATGTGAGGTGGTCCCTAAAAAAAATGGTTTTGTAAATTTTGTTGTAAAAATGAGAAATCGCTGGTCAACTTTTAACCCTTATAACTTCCTAACAAAAAAATATTTTGCTTCCAAAATTGTGCTGATGTAAAGTAGACATGTGGGAAATGTTATTTAGTAACTATTTTGTGTCACATAACTCTCTAGTTTAACAGAATAAAAATTCAAAATTTGAAAATTGCGAAATTTTCAAAATTTTCGCCAAATTTCTGATTTTTTCACAAATAAACGCAAAAATTATCGACCTAAATTTACCACTAACATGAAGCCCAATATGTCACGAAAAAACAATCTCAGAATCGCTAGGATGCGTTGAAGCGTTCCAGAGTTATTACCTCATAAAGGGACACTGGTCAGAATTGCAAAAAATGGCCAGGTCATTAAGGTCAAAATAGGCTGGGTCATGAAGGGGTTAAACATAACTTCTTACCAGAATTTTCTTGTGGATTACATACTACAGTGATTTCAAAGAGGTGAAATCCAGCATTCGGGTACGGTCCTTTGCTTCTCAAACTAAAATACAACTGTTTAACTTGTAGTAATAAAAATGCAACCTCAATGTAAAGCCTCTCAGCTTTCTGACACTTGATGATTGCACATAGCCTACATTCAAAGCTTTCGACATTTAAGTGAATGGCGGACTAAATACCAGAAAATTGGAGTGTGACGTGAATTCTAAAATGTCTTCCATGGCTCCCAAGAGTCCAGAGAGGGCTTCCAGATAAACCATTTTCTTACCTATACAAAACAAAAATGTCAACTAGGACAAACGGAAAAGGAATAATGCAACAATTAAAATGCTGAAATTGTTCTATTTACCTTAATTTAGTGTTTTCCTAAAATTGATGAATAAAGGCCTTCTATGTTCTTCAAGGTTCTCCTAATGGAATCCATTCTTGATAGAAAATCCAAAATGTCCTCAAGATGCCACATTTAGCTGACACCACTATTGTAACGATGGTAGAAATGTCTTAATGTTCTTCCAAAAAGTGCCTGAATCATGCCATGGCCCATACAATACGCAAGTAGTTTACACCCCAAGCTCTATGTATGCACATCATTTCACAACAATGTAGTAAAAGCGAGTCTTTGACAAGAGCTCTTACTGCATTTGTCATTGTAAAATGTGTGGGTATTGCATAGGAACAAAAAGAAGCTGAACATAACTTCTTACCATAATTTACCTGTACATATTACAATGATTTCAAAGAAGTAAATTCCAGAATCCGGTACGGTCCTTTGCTTTTCCATCTAAAATACAACTGTTTAACTTGTAGTAATAAAAATGCAATCTCAATGTAATGCCTCTCAGCTTTCTGACACTTGATGATTGCACATGGCCTACATTCAAAGCTTTTGACATTTAAATAAATGGCAAACTAAATACCAGAAAATTGGAGTATGACGTAAATTCTAAAATGTCTTCCATGGCTCCCAAGAGTCCAGAACGGGCTTCCAGATAAACCATTTTCTTACCTATACAAAACAAAAATGTCAGCAAGGACAAATGGAAAAGAAAGAATGCAACAAATGAAATGTTGAAATTGTTCTATTTACCTTCAATTAGTGTTTTCCTAAAATTGATGAATAAAGGCCTTCTTGTTCTTCAAGGTTCTCCTAATGGAAACCATTCTTGATAGAAGGTCCAAAATGTCCTCAAGATGCAACATTTAGCTGATGCTACTTTGTCAACGATGGTAGAAACATAATACCGTTCTACTAAAAAGTGCATGAATCATGCCATGACCCATAGAATACTCAGGTAGTTTACACCCTAAGCGCTGTGTATGCACATTATTTCACAACAATGTAGTAAAATCGAGTCTTTGACAAGAGCTTTTACTGTATTTATCATTGTGAAATTTCTGTGTATGGCACAGGAACAACCAAGCAGTTGAACACAAATTTCTCACCGTAATTGGCCTGAAGAAAACATATTAGCTACTGTAATAAAGAAATCATATGAATTAAGGATGGTCTTTCCTTTTTTTAACTGAAACACAATAGAATAGTTTGTAGTAATGCAAAATCCTATCTCAATGTAAAGGCTCTTGGCTTTCTGACACTTGATGATTGTAAATTGTCTGCGAATAAAGCTTTGAAAATATGATAGAAAGGTGAAGTAAATGCTTACCATCCATTTGGAGTATTAACCAAATTCGACAATGTCTACCATGGATTCCAAGGGTCCAAAAAATGATTCCAAATATGGATTGTTCTGACCTTCAAAGAAAGCAAAACCAAAAAATGTATCAATTAGCACAGAGTAGATTAGATCCAAATAATGAAATGAAATAATAAAGTTGCTCCACTTACTTTGATATGGTGTTTTGCAAAAAAATAAATAAAAGCCACACATCTTCAATGTTCTTCTGATATAATTTAAAGTTTCCATTTGTCAAAGATGCTCATGCAATGAGCAAAAGGCCATAGTTCTGAGCATGCACATCATTTTACCAAAATGCAGTAAAACTAATCGTAAGACAAGAGCTTTTACTGCATTTGTCAATGTGAAATGTGTGGGTATTGCACAGGAACAAAAAAGCAGTTAAACATAACTTCTTACCAGAATTTGCTTGTGGATTACATACTACAGTGATTTCAAAGAGGTGAAATCCAGCATCCGGTACGGTCCTTTGCTTTTCAAACTAAAATACAACTGTTTAACTTGTAGTAATAAAAATGAAATCTCAATGTAAAGCCTCTCAGCTTTCTGACACTTGATGATTGCACATAGCCTACATTCAAAGCTTTCGACATTTAAGTGAATGGCGGACTAAATACCAGAAAATTGGAGTGTGACGTGAATTCTAAAATGTCTTCCATGGCTCCCAAGAGTCCAGAGAGGGCTTCCAGATAAACCATTTTCTTACCTATACAAAACAAAAATGTCAACTAGGACAAACGGAAAAGGAATAATGCAACAATTAAAATGCTGAAATTGTTCTATTTACCTTAATTTAGTGTTTTCCTAAAATTGATGAATAAAGGCCTTCTATGTTCTTCAAGGTTCTCCTAATGGAATCCATTCTTGATAGAAAATCCAAAATGTCCTCAAGATGCCACATTTAGCTGACACCACTATTGTAACGATGGTAGAAATGTCTTAATGTTCTTCCAAAAAGTGCCTGAATCATGCCATGGCCCATACAATACGCAAGTAGTTTACACCCCAAGCTCTATGTATACACATCATTTCACAACAATGTAGTAAAAGCGAGTCTTTGACAAGAGCTCTTACTGCATTTGTCATTGTAAAATGTGTGGGTATTGCATAGGAACAAAAAGAAGCTGAACATAACTTCTTACCATAATTTACCTGTACATATTACAATGATTTCAAAGAAGTAAATTCCAGAATCCGGTACGGTCCTTTGCTTTTCCATCTAAAATACAACTGTTTAACTTGTAGTAATAAAAATGCAATCTCAATGTAATGCCTCTCAGCTTTCTGACACTTGATGATTGCACATGGCCTACATTCAAAGCTTTTGACATTTAAATAAATGGCAAACTAAATACCAGAAAATTGGAGTATGACGTAAATTCTAAAATGTCTTCCATGGCTCCCAAGAGTCCAGAACGGGCTTCCAGATAAACCATTTTCTTACCTATACAAAACAAAAATGTCAGCTAGGACAAATGGAAAAGAAAGAATGCAACAAATGAAATGTTGAAATTGTTCTATTTACCTTCAATTAGTGTTTTCCTAAAATTGATGAATAAAGGCCTTCTTGTTCTTCAAGGTTCTCCTAATGGAAACCATTCTTGATAGAAGGTCCAAAATGTCCTCAAGATGCAACATTTAGCTGATGCTACTTTGTCAACGATGGCAGAAACATAATACCGTTCTACTAAAAAGTGCATGAATCATGCCATGACCCATAGAATACTCAGGTAGTTTACACCCTAAGCGCTGTGTATGCACATTATTTCACAACAATGTAGTAAAATCGAGTCTTTGACAAGAGCTTTTACTGTATTTATCATTGTGAAATTTCTGTGTATGGCACAGGAACAACCAAGCAGTTGAACACAAATTTCTCACCGTAATTGGCCTGAAGAAAACATATTAGCTACTGTAATAAAGAAATCATATGAATTAAGGATGGTCTTTCCTTTTTTTTAACTGAAACACAATAGAATAGTTTGTAGTAATGCAAAATCCTATCTCAATGTAAAGGCTCTTGGCTTTCTGACACTTGATGATTGTAAATTGTCTGCGAATAAAGCTTTGAAAATATGATAGAAAGGTGAAGTAAATGCTTACCATCCATTTGGAGTATTAACCAAATTCGACAATGTCTACCATGGATTCCAAGGGTCCAAAAAATGATTCCAAATATGGATTGTTCTGACCTTCAAAGAAAGCAAAACCAAAAAATGTATCAATTAGCACAGAGTAGATTAGATCCAAATAATGAAATGAAATAATAAAGTTGCTCCACTTACTTTGATATGGTGTTTTGCAAAAAAATAAATAAAAGCCACACATCTTCAATGTTCTTCTGATATAATTTAAAGTTTCCATTTGTCAAAGATGCTCATGCAATGAGCAAAAGGCCATAGTTCTGAGCATGCACATCATTTTACCAAAATGCAGTAAAACCAATCGTAAGACAAGAGCTTTTACTGCATTTGTCAATGTGAAATGTGTGGGTATTGCACAGGAACAAAAAAGCAGTTAAACATAACTTCTTACCAGAATTTGCTTGTGGATTACATACTACAGTGATTTCAAAGAGGTGAAATCCAGCATCCGGTACGGTCCTTTGCTTTTCAAACTAAAATACAACTGTTTAACTTGTAGTAATAAAAATGAAATCTCAATGTAAAGCCTCTCAGCTTTCTGACACTTGATGATTGCACATAGCCTACATTCAAAGCTTTCGACATTTCAGTGAATGGCGGACTAAATACAAGAAAATTGTAGTGTGACGTGAATTTTAAAATGTCTTCCATGGCTCCCAAGAGTCCAGAGAGGGCTTCCAGATAAACCATTTTCTTACCTATACAAAACAAAATTGTCAACTAGGACAAACGGAAAAGGAATAATGCAACAATTAAAATGCTGAAATTGTTCTATCTACCTTAATTTAGTGTTTTCCTAAAATTGATGAATAAAGGCCTTCTATGTTCTTCAAGGTTCTCCTAATGGAATCCATTCTTGATAGAAAATCCAAAATGTCCTCAAGATGCCACATTTAGCTGACACCACTATTTTAACGATGGTAGAAACGTCCTACTGTTCTTCTAAAAAGTGCCTGAATCATGCCATGGCCCATACAATACACAAGTAGTTTACACCCCAAGCTCTATGTATGCACATCATTTCACAACAATGTAGTAAAAGCGAGTCTTTGACAAGAGCTCTTACTGCATTTGTCATTGTAAAATGTGTGGGTATTGCATAGGAACAAAAAGAAGCTGAACATAACTTCTTACCATAATTTACCTGTACATATTACAATGATTTCAAAGAAGTAAATTCCAGAATCCGGTACGGTCCTTTGCTTTTCCATCTAAAATACAACTGTTTAACTTGTAGTAATAAAAATGCAATCTCAATGTAATGCCTCTCAGCTTTCTGACACTTGATGATTGCACATGGCCTACATTCAAAGCTTTTGACATTTAAGTAAATGGCAAACTAAATACCAGAAAATTGGAGTATGATGTAAATTCTAAAATGTCTTCCATGGCTCCCAAGAGTCCAGAAAGGGCTTCCAGATAAACCATTTTCTTACCTATACAAAACAAAAATGTCAGCTAGGACAAATGGAAAAGAAAGAATGCAACAAATGAAATGTTGAAATTGTTCTATTTACCTTCAATTAGTGTTTTCCTAAAATTGATGAATAAAGGCCTTCTTGTTCTTCAAGGTTCTCCTAATGGAAACCATTCTTGATAGAAGGTCCAAAATGTCCTCAAGATGCAACATTTAGCTGATGCTACTTTGTCAACGATGGTAGAAACATAATACCGTTCTACTAAAAAGTGCATGAATCATGCCATGACCCATAGAATACTCAGGTAGTTTACACCCTAAGCGCTGTGTATGCACATTATTTCACAACAATGTAGTAAAATCGAGTCTTTGACAAGAGCTTTTACTGTATTTATCATTGTGAAATTTCTGTGTATGGCACAGGAACAACCAAGCAGTTGAACACAAATTTCTCACCGTAATTGGCCTGAAGAAAACATACTTTAGCTACTGTAATAAAGAAATCATATGGATTAAGGGTGGTCTTTCCTTTTTCTTTAACTGAAACACAATAGAATAGTTTGTAGTAATGCAAAATCCTATCTCAATGTAAAGGCTCTTGGCTTTCTGACACTTGATGATTGTAAATTGTCTGCGAATAAAGCTTTGAAAATATGATAGAAAGGTGAAGTAAATGCTTACCATCCATTTGGAGTATTAACCAAATTCGACAATGTCTACCATGGATTCCAAGGGTCCAAAAAATGATTCCAAATATGGATTGTTCTGACCTTCAAAGAAAGCAAAACCAAAAAATGTATCAATTAGCACAGAGTAGATTAGATCCAAATAATGAAATGAAATAATAAAGTTGCTCCACTTACTTTGATATGGTGTTTTGCAAAAAAACATAAATAAAAGCCAAATATCTTCAATGTTCTTCTGATATAATTTAAAGTTTCCATTTGTCAAAGATGCTCATGCAATGAGCAAAAGGCCATAGTTCTGAGCATGCACATCATTTTACCAAAATGCAGTAAAACCAATCGTAAGACAAGAGCTTTTACTGCATTTGTCAATGTGAAATGTGTGGGTATTGCACAGGAACAAAAAAGCAGTTAAACATAACTTCTTACCAGAATTTGCTTGTGGATTACATACTACAGTGATTTCAAAGAGGTGAAATCCAGCATCCGGTACGGTCCTTAGCTTTTCAAACTAAAATACAACTGTTTAACTTGTAGTAATAAAAATGAAATCTCAATGTAAAGCCTCTCAGCTTTCTGACACTTGATGATTGCACATAGCCTACATTCAAAGCTTTCGACATTTAAGTGAATGGCGGACTAAATACCAGAAAATTGGAGTGTGACGTGAATTCTAAAATGTCTTCCATGGCTACCAAGAGTCCAGAGAGGGCTTCCAGATAAACCACTTTCTTACCTATACAAAACAAAATTGTCAACTAGGACAAACGGAAAAGGAATAATGCAACAATTAAAATGCTGAAATTTTTCTATCTACCTTAATTTAGTGTTTTCCTAAAATTGATGAATAAAGGCCTTCTATGTTCTTCAAGGTTCACCTAATGGAATCCATTCTTGATAGAAAATCCAAAATGTCCTCAAGATGCCACATTTAGCTGACACCACTATTTTAACGATGGTAGAAACGTCCTACTGTTCTTCTAAAAAGTGCCTGAATCATGCCATGGCCCATACAATACGCAAGTAGTTTACACCCCAAGCTCTATGTATGCACATCATTTCACAACAATGTAGTAAAAGCGAGTCTTTGACAAGAGCTCTTACTGCATTTGTCATTGTAAAATGTGTGGGTATTGCATAGGATCAAAAAGAAGCTGAACATAACTTCTTACCATAATTTACCTGTACATATTATAATGATTTCAAAGAAGTAAATTCCAGAATCCGGTACGGTCCTTTGCTTTTCCATCTAAAATACAACTGTTTAACTTGTAGTAATAAAAATGCAATCTCAATGTAATGCCTCTCAGCTTTCTGACACTTGATGATTGCACATGGCCTACATTCAAAGCTTTTGACATTTAAGTAAATGGCAAACTAAATACCAGAAAATTGGAGTATGACGAAAATTCTAAAATGTCTTCCATGGCTCCCAAGAGTCCAGAAAGGGCTTCCAGATAAACCATTTTCTTACCTATACAAAACAAAAATGTCAGCTAGGACAAATGGAAAAGAAAGAATGAAACAAATGAAATGTTGAAATTGTTCTATTTACCTTCAATTAGTGTTTTCCTAAAATTGATGAATAAAGGCCTTCTTGTTCTTCAAGGTTCTCCTAATGGAAACCATTCTTGATAGAAGGTCCAAAATGTCCTCAAGATGCAACATTTAGCTGATGCTACTTTGTCAACGATGGTAGAAACATAATACCGTTCTACTAAAAAGTGCATGAATCATGCCATGACCCATAGAATACTCAGGTAGTTTACACCCTAAGCGCTGTGTATGCACATTATTTCACAACAATGTAGTAAAATCGAGTCTTTGACAAGAGCTTTTACTGTATTTATCATTGTGAAATTTCTGTGTATGGCACAGGAACAACCAAGCAGTTGAACACAAATTTCTCACCGTAATTGGCTTGAAGAAAACAAACTTTAGCTACTGTAATAAAGAAATCATATGGATTAAGTATGGTCTTTCCTTTTTTTTTAACTGAAACACAATAGAATAGTTTGTAGTAATGCAAAATCCTATCTCAATGTAAAGGCTCTTGGCTTTCTGACACTTGATGATTGTAAATTGTCTGCGAATAAAGCTTTGAAAATATGATAGAAAGGTGAAGTAAATGCTTACCATCCATTTGGAGTATTAACCAAATTCGACAATGTCTACCATGGATTCCAAGGGTCCAAAAAATGATTCCAAATATGGATTGTTCTGACCTTCAAAGAAAGCAAAACCAAAAAATGTATCAATTAGCACAGAGTAGATTAGATCCAAATAATGAAATGAAATAATAAAGTTGCTCCACTTACTTTGATATGGTGTTTTGCAAAAAAAATAAATAAAAGCCACACATCTTCAATGTTCTTCTGATATAATTTAAAGTTTCCATTTGTCAAAGATGCTCATGCAATGAGCAAAAGGCCATAGTTCTGAGCATGCACATCATTTTACCAAAATGCAGTAAAACCAATCGTAAGACAAGAGCTTTTACTGCATTTGTCAATGTGAAATGTGTGGGTATTGCACAGGAACAAAAAAGCAGTTAAACATAACTTCTTACCAGAATTTGCTTGTGGATTACATACTACAGTGATTTCAAAGAGGTGAAATCCAGCATCCGGTACGGTCCTTAGCATTTCAAACTAAAATACAACTGTTTAACTTGTAGTAATAAAAATTAAATCTCAATGTAAAGCCTCTCAGCTTTCTGACACTTGATGATTGCACATAGACTACATTCAAAGCTTTCGACATTTAAGTGAATGGCGGACTAAATACCAGAAAATTGGAGTGTGACGTGAATTCTAAAATGTCTTCCATGGCTCCCAAGAGTCCAGAGAGGGCTTCCAGATAAACCATTTTCTTACCTATACAAAACAAAATTGTCAACTAGGACAAACGGAAAAGGAATAATGCAACAATTAAAATGCTGAAATTGTTCTATCTACCTTAATTTAGTGTTTTCCTAAAATTGATGAATAAAGGCCTTCTATGTTCTTCAAGGTTCTCCTAATGGAATCCATTCTTGATAGAAAATCCAAAATGTCCTCAAGATGCCACATTTAGCTGACACCACTATTTTAACGATGGTAGAAACGTCCTACTGTTCTTCTAAAAAGTGCCTGAATCATGCCATGGCCCATACAATACGCAAGTAGTTTACACCCCAAGCTCTATGTATGCACATCATTTCACAACAATGTAGTAAAAGCGAGTCTTTGACAAGAGCTCTTACTGCATTTGTCATTGTAAAATGTGTGGGTATTGCATAGGAACAAAAAGAAGCTGAACATAACTTCTTACCATAATTTACCTGTACATATTACAATGATTTCAAAGAAGTAAATTCCAGAATCCGGTACGGTCCTTTGCTTTTCCATCTAAAATACAACTGTTTAACTTGTAGTAATAAAAATGCAATCTCAATGTAATGCCTCTCAGCTTTCTGACACTTGATGATTGCACATGGCCTACATTCAAAGCTTTTGACATTTAAGTAAATGGCAAACTAAATACCAGAAAATTGGAGTATGATGTAAATTCTAAAATGTCTTCCATGGCTCCCAAGAGTCCAGAAAGGGCTTCCAGATAAACCATTTTCTTACCTATACAAAACAAAAATGTCAGCTAGGACAAATGGAAAAGAAAGAATGCAACAAATGAAATGTTGAAATTGTTCTATTTACCTTCAATTAGTGTTTTCCTAAAATTGATGAATAAAGGCCTTCTTGTTCTTCAAGGTTCTCCTAATGGAAACCATTCTTGATAGAAGGTCCAAAATGTCCTCAAGATGCAACATTTAGCTGATGCTACTTTGTCAACGATGGTAGAAACATAATACCGTTCTACTAAAAAGTGCATGAATCATGCCATGACCCATAGAATACTCAGGTAGTTTACACCCTAAGCGCTGTGTATGCACATTATTTCACAACAATGTAGTAAAATCGAATGTTTGACAAGAGCTTTTACTGTATTTATCATTGTGAAATTTCTGTGTATGGCACAGGAACAACCAAGCAGTTGAACACAAATTTCTCACCGTAATTGGCCTGAAGAAAACATACTTTAGCTACTGTAATAAAGAAATCATATGGATTAAGGGTGGTCTTTCCTTTTTTTTTAACTGAAACACAATAGAATAGTTTGTAGTAATGCAAAATCCTATCTCAATGTAAAGGCTCTTGGCTTTCTGACACTTGATGATTGTAAATTGTCTGCGAATAAAGCTTTGAAAATATGATAGAAAGGTGAAGTAAATGCTTACCATCCATTTGGAGTATTAACCAAATTCGACAATGTCTACCATGGATTCCAAGGGTCCAAAAAATGATTCCAAATATGGATTGTTCTGACCTTCAAAGAAAGCAAAACCAAAAAATGCATCAATTAGCACAGAGTAGATTAGATCCAAATAATGAAATGAAATAATAAAGTTGCTCCACTTACTTTGATATGGTGTTTTGCAAAAAAAATAAATAAAAGCCACACATCTTCAATGTTCTTCTGATATTGTCACGTCACCGTCAGACTCGGGGCCTGCTGTTCCGCCCTCAGCCACTAGGAGGCGACTGACTGTCACGCCGCCCTCGGGCTCGGGGCCTGCTGTCCAGGCCTCGGCTACCAGGAGGCGCCGGACTGACATGTCATCGTCGAATTCAGGGCCTGCTGTTCCGCCCTCAGCCACTTTGAGGCGCCGTGGCTCGCGCCCGAGTAATGGCGGCAACAGTGAAAGGGCTTCTGCGCAGGCGTCTAGTGGACACAGACTCCGCTCCTCTGTCAGTCATGAAGGGGTTGGTGCATCGTCATCAGGTCTGGTCCTGGGGGCGGTCCTGATGACATCATCAGCCCGGGAACCAGTGAGGGATGACCTGATCCCTCAAATACCTTTGGACTGGGCTTGCAAGCCGCCGGATATATTCTTGGTTCCCCTGCGTGTTACTGTGTGAATTGCTGTTGACTGACTCTGACTTTTGCCTGGACTTCTGACTCTGCTTCTGCCTAACGATTCTGTACCTCTGCGACTCTCCTGGTTTATGACTCTGACTTCGGCCTGGATTCTGACTCTGCTTCTGCCTAACGATTCTGTACCTCTGCGACTCTCCTGGTTTATGACTCTGACTTCGGCCTGGATTCTGACTCTGCTTCTGCCTAACGATTCTGTACCTCTGCGACTCTCCTGGTTTATGACGCTGACTTCGGCCTGGATTCTGACTCTGCTTCTGCCTAACGATTCTGTACCTCTGCGACTCTCCTGGTTTATGACTCTGGCTTCGGCCTGGAATATGACTCTGCTACTGTCTACTGTTTTTGTACCGTTGCTGCCTGACTGGTTTAGTCTCGGATATCATTGCCTCTGTGTCCTGTATTGGAACACCTTTCTGGCGACCGTCCTGCTCTGGTCATTGCTCCTATTCAGACAGTGCCTCCTGGGCTCTGCTATAAATCCAGATCCCTGTATAGGGGTAAAGGGTATCAGTGTTTCTCGGGGTGCTGTCTGGCTGCAGTCCAGACCGCTGGCAGACGTCACATTATATCCGGCCCAAAAAAATAAAACTGCTCTTGTGTCTATACTTAACACATATAAAAGCAGTTTTCCTTACCTTTTTTTTTTTTCTTCCTCCTGACTGAGCTGATTCCTGGCCCAAACACCTGTTACATTGCACAGCCTGGAAGGTCACTCTCAGGCTCAAGCATGCTGCAGCCTGGAAGCTTCAAAGAAAATACTGGCTGTTGGAAATCCACATTCCTGGAGCATTGCCCCCTGGACAGCGCTGGGGGTCAGGTATTGCCCGCAAAAGCGGCCAAACTGTTGTTACCAGTTTCCCTTTCTTTTGCTAAGAAACGTCTGTGTGTGAAGGCTTATGTGGATTGTGGTGCTGCCGGCAACCTTATGGATTTTTTATTTGCTAAGAGTCTGGGTGTACCTCTGCTAAAGCTTAAAGTGCCTATTCAGACTATTACAATTAATGGTACATCTATAGATCAGGGAGGCGTGGAATTCATTACTGACGAAATTTCTATGTCAGTGGGGACATTGCATAACGAACAAATGTCATTTTTTGTTATACACAATTTATCAGATCCAGTTGTGTTAGGCATGCCATGGTTGCACCAGCATAATCCAGTTATTGACTGGCGCATAGGTGATATCGTGCGCTGGAGTCCACGGTGTCAGAATCACTGTATGTCACTGTCAGTGAACCAAGTTAAAATTAAAAACCCCTCCATTCCATATGCATTCGGAGATTATGAAGATGTCTTCTCCATAGTGGAGTCTGAGAAACTACCTCCTCATAGAGAGTACGACTGTCCTATAGACTTGGTCCCTGGTGCCCGTCTCCCTAAGGGGAGAATATTCAACCTCTCGGGTCCGGAGCGTGTAGCCATGAATGACTACATAGCAGACAGCCTACGTAAAGGCTTTATTAGACCTTCCACCTCACCTGTAGGAGCTGGGTTTTTCTTTGTAGAAAAAAAAGATGGTGGACTCAGACCATGCATCGATTATCGTGAGCTGAACGCAATTACTGTAAAAAATCAGTACTCGCTCCCACTCATTCCTGATCTGTTTAATCAGCTACTGGGAGCCCGCTGGTTTACTAAACTTGACCTCCGGGGGGCATATAATCTGGTCCGCATAAGAAGCGGTGACGAATGGAAAACGGCCTTTAATACACCTCTTGGTCACTTTGAGTACCTTGTAATGCCGTTCGGACTCAGTAACGCACCTGCCGTATTTCAACACTTTGTCAATGACATTTTCAGGGACATTTGTGGGGTGTATGTCGTCGTGTATCTGGATGACATTTTGATTTATTCGGCTGACCCTGTGACACATGCTCAACACGTCCGTTCGGTATTGCAGAGACTGCGAAAAAACTCCTTGTATGCGAAATTAGAAAAATGTGTTTTTTTTGCTGAAGAGGTGCAGTTCTTGGGATACATGGTCTCAGGCAAGGGGTTTCGCATGGACCCTGCCAAGATTCAACCCATTAAGGATTGGGTGCAACCCAAATCGCTGAAAGCGCTGCAGCGGTTTTTGGGATTTGCGAATTATTACCGCAAGTTTATCAGGGGTTTCTCTGAGATTGCCAAGCCACTCACGGACCTTACCCGAAAAGGGGCGGACGTGACTAATTGGAATCCTGAGGCAACCCGAGCTTTTTCTACACTAAAGGAGTGCTTCGTGGCCAACCCGGTGTTGATTCAACCAAACTTGGACCACCCCTTTATTGTTGAAGTAGATGCCTCCGAAGTCGGATTGGGAGCAGTGCTCTCGCAAGGCACTGCATCCCTCACTCAGCTTCACCCATGTGCATTTTTCTCCCGCAAATTCTCTGCCACGGAGGGAAACTATGACGTCGGTAATCGGGAATTACTGGCGATCAAATGGGCCTTCGAGGAATGGCGCCACTTCCTCGAAGGTGCCAAACACAAGGACACTGTTATTACAGACCACAAAAACCTAACCTACCTAGAGTCAGCTAAAAGACTAAATCCTAGGCAGGCTAGGTGGGCCTTGTTTTTCTCCAGGTTTGATTTTATAATCACCTTCCGCCCCGGGACTAAAAATGTGAGGGCAGATGCCCTCTCTCGCAGTTTCTGCCCCACACAGACCGAGGACTGTGAACCAGTCCCAATATTGGCTAATGGAATCGTCGTGTCTGCAGTGTCTTTGGACCTTCTGGAGGAGATCCGTAGGTCTTCAGAGCAAGTTCCTGACACTACGCCCCCCAAAAAATTGTTCGTTCCGGCTAACCTTCGTCTGCAGGTTCTAAAAGAATCGCACGACTCTGTCCTGGCAGGCCATCCGGGTCTCAATAATACCACCAGGTTGGTAACTAGGAACTTTTGGTGGCCGACGGTGGTCAAGGACTGTAAGGACTATGTTTCAGCGTGTGAAGTCTGTGCCCGCGCCAAGTCCCTCCATAGTCGCCCTGCCGGCTGGCTTCAGTCCTTGCCCACCCCTGAGAGTCCATGGACCCACATCTCCATGGATTTCATTACAGACCTGCCGCCATCAGATGGGAAAACTTGTATCTGGGTGGTGGTAGACAGGTTCAGCAAGCAGGGCCATTTTATTCCCCTGTCTGGGTTGCCTAACTCTGAGACTTTAAGTAAGTTGTTTATCCTGCACATTGTACGTCTGCACGGCGTTCCGGCAAATATTGTGTCCGACAGGGGTACCCAGTTTGTCTCGAAGTTCTGGAGGGCATTCTGTAGACGCATTGGTGTGGAGTTGTCCTTTTCTTCGGCATACCATCCCGAAACTAATGGTCAAACTGAGCGTACTAACCAAGCTCTGGAACAATACCTCCGCTGTTATGTGTCAGGACATCAGACCGATTGGGTGGAACATCTGCCATTGGCTGAGTTCGCCCTCAATAATCAATATCAAGACTCCATTAAAACTACCCCTTTCTTTTGTAACCTTGGACTACATCCGCGCTTTGGGTCGTTTTCGGCCAGGATGTCGGAGCTCCCTGGGGTGGAGCAAAATATACATCGGCTAAAAACGATTTGGTCTGAGGTTAATTCAAATTTGAAAGGGGCTCAGGTTAGACAGGCTTTGGCTGCAAATAGACGACGATCTAAGGGGCTGCACGTGGGAGTTGGCGACAAGGTTTGGCTCTCTACAAAAAATATCAAGCTTAAGGTACCGTCCGCCAAACTAGGTCCCAGGTTCATCGGCCCATACGAAATTATCGAGGTGGTTAACCCAGTAGCCTTCCGCTTAAAACTTCCACAGTCATTCAAATTGCCTAACGTATTCCACAGGTCTCTCCTCAAACCTTATCGTTCTCCCATTCACCCTGTTCAGTCCCCTCCTCCTCCTGTTTCGGTCGGGGGAGCTCTGGAGTATGAAGTCCAGGGTATCCTTGACTCCCGCCTTGTGAGGGGCTCAGTACAGTATCTGGTACACTGGAAGGGCTACGGCCCAGAAGAAAGGTCCTGGGTTCCTGCGGGGAACGTCCATGCCAAGGCATTAATTAGGAGATTTCATCTTCTTCACCCTGACAAACCGGGTTTTGAGGGTCCGGAGGCCCCTCCTGGAGAGGGGGGTACTGTCACGTCACCGTCAGACTCGAGGCCTGTTGTTCCGCCCTCAGCCACTAGGAGGCGACGGACTGTCACGCCGCCCTCGGGCTCGGGGCCTGCTGTCCAGGCCTCGGCTACCAGGAGGCGCCGGACTGACATGTCATCGTCGAATTCAGGGCCTGCTGTTCCGCCCTCAGCCACTTTGAGGCGCCGTGGCTCGCGCCCGAGTAATGGCGGCAACAGTGAAAGGGCTTCTGCGCAGGCGTCTAGTGGACACAGACTCCGCTCCTCTGTCAGTCATGAAGGGGTTGGTGCATCGTCATCAGGTCTGGTCCTGGGGGCGGTCCTGATGACATCATCAGCCCGGGAACCTGTGAGGGATGACCTGATCCCTCAAATACCTTTGGACTGGGCTTGCAAGCCGCCGGATATATTCT
Source organism: Dendrobates tinctorius (assembly GCF_039654945.1). Classification (NCBI taxonomy): domain Eukaryota; kingdom Metazoa; phylum Chordata; class Amphibia; order Anura; family Dendrobatidae; genus Dendrobates; species Dendrobates tinctorius. The sequence goes on from NW_027361866.1 coordinate 12,015,809, forward strand.
TGGTTCCCCTGCGTGTTACTGTGTGAATTGCTGTTGACTGACTCTGACTTTTGCCTGGACTTCTGACTCTGCTTCTGCCTAACGATTCTGTACCTCTGCGACTCTCCTGGTTTATGACTCTGACTTCGGCCTGGATTCTGACTCTGCTTCTGCCTAACGATTCTGTACCTCTGCGACTCTCCTGGTTTATGACTCTGACTTCGGCCTGGATTCTGACTCTGCTTCTGCCTAACGATTCTGTACCTCTGCGACTCTCCTGGTTTATGACGCTGACTTCGGCCTGGATTCTGACTCTGCTTCTGCCTAACGATTCTGTACCTCTGCGACTCTCCTGGTTTATGACTCTGGCTTCGGCCTGGAATATGACTCTGCTACTGTCTACTGTTTTTGTACCGTTGCTGCCTGACTGGTTTAGTCTCGGATATCATTGCCTCTGTGTCCTGTATTGGAACACCTTTCTGGCGACCGTCCTGCTCTGGTCATTGCTCCTATTCAGACAGTGCCTCCTGGGCTCTGCTATAAATCCAGATCCCTGTATAGGGGTAAAGGGTATCAGTGTTTCTCGGGGTGCTGTCTGGCTGCAGTCCAGACCGCAGGCAGACGTCACAGATATAATTTAAAGTTTCCATTTGTCAAAGATGCTCATGCAATGAGCAAAAGGCCATAGTTCTGAGCATGCACATCATTTTACCAAAATGCAGTAAAACCAATCGTAAGACAAGAGCTTTTACTGCATTTGTCAATGTGAAATGTGTGGGTATTGCACAGGAACAAAAAAGCAGTTAAACATAACTTCTTACCAGAATTTGCTTGTGGATTACATACTACAGTGATTTCAAAGAGGTGAAATCCAGCATCCGGTACGGTCCTTTGCTTTTCAAACTAAAATACAACTGTTTAACTTGTAGTAATAAAAATGAAATCTCAATGTAAAGCCTCTCAGCTTTCTGACACTTGATGATTGCACATAGCCTACATTCAAAGCTTTCGACATTTAAGTGAATGGCGGACTAAATACCAGAAAATTGGAGTGTGACGTGAATTCTAAAATGTCTTCCATGGCTCCCAAGAGTCCAGAGAGGGCTTCCAGATAAACCATTTTCTTACCTATACAAAACAAAATTGTCAACTAGGACAAACGGAAAAGGAATAATGCAACAATTAAAATGCTGAAATTGTTCTATTTACCTTAATTTAGTGTTTTCCTAAAATTGATGAATAAAGGCCTTCTATGTTCTTCAAGGTTCTCCTAATGGAATCCATTCTTGATAGAAAATCCAAAATGTCCTCAAGATGCCACATTTAGCTGACACCACTATTTTAACGATGGTAGAAACGTCCTACTGTTCTTCTAAAAAGTGCCTGAATCATGCCATGGCCCATACAATACGCAAGTAGTTTACACCCCAAGCTCTATGTATGCACATCATTTCACAACAATGTAGTAAAAGCGAGTCTTTGACAAGAGCTCTTACTGCATTTGTCATTGTAAAATGTGTGGGTATTGCATAGGAACAAAAAGAAGCTGAACATAACTTCTTACCATAATTTACCTGTACATATTACAATGATTTCAAAGAAGTAAATTCCAGAATCCGGTACGGTCCTTTGCTTTTCCATCTAAAATACAACTGTTTAACTTGTAGTAATAAAAATGCAATCTCAATGTAATGCCTCTCAGCTTTCTGACACTTGATGATTGAACATGGCCTACATTCAAAGCTTTTGACATTTAAGTAAATGGCAAACTAAATACCAGAAAATTGGAGTATGATGTAAATTCTAAAATGTCTTCCATGGCTCCCAAGAGTCCAGAAAGGGCTTCCAGATAAACCATTTTCTTACCTATACAAAACAAAAATGTCAGCTAGGACAAATGGAAAAGAAAGAATGCAACAAATGAAATGTTGAAATTGTTCTATTTACCTTCAATTAGTGTTTTCCTAAAATTGATGAATAAAGGCCTTCTTGTTCTTCAAGGTTCTCCTAATGGAAACCATTCTTGATAGAAGGTCCAAAATGTCCTCAAGATGCAACATTTAGCTGATGCTACTTTGTCAACGATGGTAGAAACATAATACCGTTCTACTAAAAAGTGCATGAATCATGCCATGACCCATAGAATACTCAGGTAATTTACACCCTAAGCGCTGTGTATGCACATTATTTCACAACAATGTAGTAAAATCGAGTCTTTGACAAGAGCTTTTACTGTATTTATCATTGTGAAATTTCTGTGTATGGCACAGGAACAACCAAGCAGTTGAACACAAATTTCTCACCGTAATTGGCCTGAAGAAAACATACTTTAGCTACTGTAATAAAGAAATCATATGGATTAAGGATGGTCTTTCCTTTTTTTTAACTGAAACACAATAGAATAGTTTGTAGTAATGCAAAATCCTATCTCAATGTAAAGGCTCTTGGCTTTCTGACACTTGATGATTGTAAATTGTCTGCGAATAAAGCTTTGAAAATATGATAGAAAGGTGAAGTAAATGCTTACCATCCATTTGGAGTATTAACCAAATTCGACAATGTCTACCATGGATTCCAAGGGTCCAAAAAATGATTCCAAATATGGATTGTTCTGACCTTCAAAGAAAGCAAAACCAAAAAATGTATCAATTAGCACAGAGTAGATTAGATCCAAATAATGAAATGAAATAATAAAGTTGCTCCACTTACTTTGATATGGTGTTTTGCAAAATAACATAAATAAAAGCCACACATCTTCAAAGTTCTTCTGATATAATTTAAAGTTTCCATTTGTCAAAGATGCTCATGCAATGAGCAAAAGGCCATAGTTCTGAGCATGCACATCATTTTACCAAAATGCAGTAAAACCAATCGTAAGACAAGAGCTTTTACTGCATTTGTCAATGTGAAATGTGTGGGTATTGCACAGGAACAAAAAAGCAGTTAAACATAACTTCTTACCAGAATTTGCTTGTGGATTACATACTACAGTGATTTCAAAGAGGTGAAATCCAGCATCCGGTACGGTCCTTTGCTTTTCAAACTAAAATACAACTGTTTAACTTGTAGTAATAAAAATGCAACCTCAATGTAAAGCCTCTCAGCTTTCTGACACTTGATGATTGCACATAGCCTACATTCAAAGCTTTCGACATTTAAGTAAATGGCGGACTAAATACCAGAAAATTGGAGTGTGACGTGAATTCTAAAATGTCTTCCATGGCTCCCAAGAGTCCAGAGAGGGCTTCCAGATAAACCATTTTCTTACCTATACAAAACAAAAATGTCAACTAGGACAAACGGAAAAGGAATAATGCAACAATTAAAATGATGAAATTGTTCTATTTACCTTAATTTAGTGTTTTCCTAAAATTGATGAATAAAGGCCTTCTATGTTCTTCAAGGTTCTCCTAATGAAATCCATTCTTGATAGAAAATCCAAAATGTCCTCAAGATGCCACATTTAGCTGACACCACTATTTTAACGATGGTAGAAACGTCCTACTGTTCTTCTTAAAAGTGCCTGAATCATGCCATGGCCCATAAAATACGCAAGTAGTTTACACCCCAAGCTCTATGTATGCACATCATTTCACAACAATGTAGTAAAAGCGAGTCTTTGAGAAGAGCTCTTACTGCATTTGTCATTGTAAAATGTGTGGGTATTGCATAGGATCAAAAAGAAGCTGAACATAACTTCTTACCATAATTTACCTGTACATATTACAATGATTTCAAAGAAGTAAATTCCAGAATCCGGTACGGTCCTTTGCTTTTCCATCTAAAATACAACTGTTTAACTTGTAGTAATAAAAATGCAATCTCAATGTAATCCCTCTCAGCTTTCTGACACTTGATGATTGCACATGGCCTACATTCAAAGCTTTAGACATTTAAGTAAATGGCAAACTAAATACCAGAAAATTGGAGTATGACGTAAATTCTAAAATGTCTTCCATGGCTCCCAAGAGTCCAGAAAGGGCTTCCAGATAAACCATTTTCTTACCTATACAAAACAAAAATGTCAGCTAGGACAAACGGAAAAGAAAGAATGCAACAAATGAAATGTTGAAATTGTTCTATATACCTTCAATTAGTGTTTTCCTAAAATTGATGAATAAAGGCCTTCTTGTTCTTCAAGGTTCTCCTAATGGAAACCATTCTTAATAGAAGGTCCAAAATGTCCTCAAGATGCAACATTTAGCTGATGCTACTTTGTCAACGATGGTAGAAACATAATACTGTTCTACTAAAAAGTGCATGAATCATGCCATGACCCATAGAATACTCAGGTAGTTTACACCCTAAGCGCTGTGTATGCACATTATTTCACAACAATGTAGTAAAATCGAGTCTTTGACAAGAGCTTTTACTGTATTTATCATTGTGAAATTTCTGTGTATGGCACAGGAACAACCAAGCAGTTGAACACAAATTTCTCACCGTAATTGGCCTGAAGAAAACATACTTTAGCTACTGTAATAAAGAAATCATATGGATTAAGGATGGTCTTTCCTTTTTTTTTTAACTGAAACACAATAGAATAGTTTGTAGTAATGCAAAATCCTATCTCAATGTAAAGGCTCTTGGCTTTCTGACACTTGATGATTGTAAATTGTCTGCGAATAAAGCTTTGAAAATATGATAGAAAGGTGAAGTAAATGCTTACCATCCATTTGGAGTATTAACCAAATTCGACAATGTCTACCATGGATTCCAAGGGTCCAAAAAATGATTCCAAATATGGATTGTTCTGACCTTCAAAGAAGGCAAAACCAAAAAATGTATCAATTAGCACAGAGTAGATTAGATCCAAATAATGAAATGAAATAATAAAGTTGCTCCACTTACTTTGATATGGTGTTTTGCAAAAAAACAAAAATAAAAGCCACACATCTTCAATGTTCTTCTGATATAATTTAAAGTTTCTAATTTGTCAAAGATGCTCATGCAATGAGCAAAAGGCCATAGTTCTGAGCATGCACATCATTTTACCAAAATGCAGTAAAACCAATCGTAAGACAAGAGCTTTTACGGCATTTGTCAATGTGAAATGTGTGGGTATTGCACAGGAACAAAAAAGCAGTTAAACATAACTTCTTACCAGAATTTGCTTGTGGATTACATACTACAGTGATTTCAAAGAGGTGAAATCCAGCATCCGGTACGGTCCTTTGCTTTTCAAACTAAAATACAACTGTTTAACTTATCGTAATAAAAATGCAACCTCAATGTAAAGCCTCTCAGCTTTCTGACACTTGATGATTGCACATTGCCTACATTCAAAGCTTTCGACATTTAAGTGAATGGCGGACTAAATACCAGAAAATTGGAGTGTGACGTGAATTCTAAAATGTCTTCCATGGCTCCCAAGAGTCCAAAGAGGGCTTCCAGATAAACCATTTTCTTAACTATACAAAACAAAAATGTCAACTAGGACAAACGGAAAAGGAATAATGCAACAATTAAAATGCTGAAATTGTTCTATTTACCTTAATTTAGTGTTTTCCTAAAATTGATGAATAAAGGCCTTCTATGTTCTTCAAGGTTCTCCTAATGGAATCCATTCTTGATAGAAAATCCAAAATGTCCTCAAGATGCCACATTTAGCTGACACCACTATTTTAACGATGGTAGAAACGTCCTACTGTTCTTCTAAAAAGTGCCTGAATCATGCCATGGCCCATACAATACGCAAGTAGTTTACACCCCAAGCTCTATGTATGCACATCATTTCACAACAATGTAGTAAAAGCGAGTCTTTGACAAGAGCTCTTACTGCATTTGTCATTGTAAAATGTGTGGGTATTGCATAGGAACAAAAAGAAGCTGAACATAACTTCTTACCATAATTTACCTGTACATATTACAATGATTTCAAAGAAGTAAATTCCAGAATCCGGTACGGTCCTGTGCTTTTCCATCTAAAATACAACTGTTTAACTTGTAGTAATAAAAATGCAATCTCAATGTAATGCCTCTCAGATTTCTGACACTTGATGATTGCACATGGCCTACATTCCAAGCTTTTGACATTTAAGTAAATGGCAAACTAAATACCAGAAAATTGGAGTATGACGTAAATTCTAAAATGTCTTCCATGGCTCCCAAGTGTCCAGAAAGGGCTTCCAGATAAACCATTTTCTTACCTATACAAAACAAAAATGTCAGCTAGGACAAGCGGAAAAGAAAGAATGCAACAAATGAAATGTTGAAATTGTTCTATTTACCTTCAAATAGTGTTTTCCTAAAATTGATGAATAAAGGCCTTCTTGTTCTTCAAGGTTCTCCTAATGGAAACCATTCTTGATAGAAGGTCCAAAATGTCCTCAAGATGCAACATTTAGCTGATGCTACTTTGTCAACGATGGTAGAAACATAATACCGTTCTACTAAAAAGTGCATGAATCATGCCATGACCCATAGAATACTCAGGTAGTTTACACCCTAAGCGCTGTGTATGCACATTATTTCACAACAATGTAGTAAAATCGAGTCTTTGACAAGAGCTTTTACTGTATTTATCATTGTGAAATTTCTGTGTATGGCACAGGAACAACCAAGCAGTTGAACACAAATTTCTCACCGTAATTGGCCTGAAGAAAACATACTTTAGCTACTGTAATAAAGAAATCATATGGATTAAGGATGGTCTTTCCTTTTTTTTTAACTGAAACACAATAGAATAGTTTGTAGTAATGCAAAATCCTATCTCAATGTAAAGGCTCTTGGCTTTCTGACACTTGATGATTGTAAATTGTCTGCGAATAAAGCTTTGAAAATATGATAGAAAGGTGAAGTAAATGCTTACCATCCATTTGGAGTATTAACCAAATTCGACAATGTCTACCATGGGTTCCAAGGGTCCAAAAAATGATTCCAAATATGGATTGTTCTGACCTTCAAAGAAAGCAAAACCAAAAAATGTATCAATTAGCACAGAGTAGATTAGATCCAAATAATGAAATGAAATAATAAAGTTGCTCCACTTACTTTGATATGGTGTTTTGCAAAAAAACAAAAATAAAAGCCACACATCTTCAATGTTCTTCTGATATAATTTAAAGTTTCTAATTTGTCAAAGATGCTCATGCAATGAGCAAAAGGCCATAGATCTGAGCATGCACATCATTTTACCAAAATGCAGTAAAACCAATCGTAAGACAAGAGCTTTTACTGCATTTGTCAATGTGAAATGTGTGGGTATTGCACAGGAACAAAAAAGCAGTTAAACATAACTTCTTACCAGAATTTGCTTGTGGATTACATACTACAATGATTTCAAAGAGGTGAAATCCAGCATCCGGTACGGTCCTTTGCTTTTCAAACTAAAATACAACTGTTTAACTTATCGTAATAAAAATGCAACCTCAATGTAAAGCCTCTCAGCTTTCTGACACTTGATGATTGCACATTGCCTACATTCAAAGCTTTCGACATTTAAGTGAATGGCGGACTAAATACCAGAAAATTGGAGTGTGACGTGAATTCTAAAATGTCTTCCATGGCTCCCAAGAGTCCAAAGAGGGCTTCCAGATAAACCATTTTCTTAACTATACAAAACAAAAATGTCAACTAGGACAAACGGAAAAGGAATAATGCAACAATTAAAATGCTGAAATTGTTCTATTTACCTTAATTTAGTGTTTTCCTAAAATTGATGAATAAAGGCCTTCTATGTTCTTCAAGGTTCTCCTAATGGAATCCATTCTTGATAGAAAATCCAAAATGTCCTCAAGATGCCACATTTAGCTGACACCACTATTTTAACGATGGTAGAAACGTCCTACTGTTCTTCTAAAAAGTGCCTGAATCATGCCATGGCCCATACAATACGCAAGTAGTTTACACCCCAAGCTCTATGTATGCACATCATTTCACAACAATGTAGTAAAAGCGAGTCTTTGACAAGAGCTCTTACTGCATTTGTCATTGTAAAATGTGTGGGTATTGCATAGGAACAAAAAGAAGCTGAACATAACTTCTTACCATAATTTACCTGTACATATTACAATGATTTCAAAGAAGTAAATTCCAGAATCCGGTACGGTCCTGTGCTTTTCCATCTAAAATACAACTGTTTAACTTGTAGTAATAAAAATGCAATCTCAATGTAATGCCTCTCAGATTTCTGACACTTGATGATTGCACATGGCCTACATTCCAAGCTTTTGACATTTAAGTAAATGGCAAACTAAATACCAGAAAATTGGAGTATGACGTAAATTCTAAAATGTCTTCCATGGCTCCCAAGTGTCCAGAAAGGGCTTCCAGATAAACCATTTTCTTACCTATACAAAACAAAAATGTCAGCTAGGACAAACGGAAAAGAAAGAATGCAACAAATGAAATGTTGAAATTGTTCTATTTACCTTCAAATAGTGTTTTCCTAAAATTGATGAATAAAGGCCTTCTTGTTCTTCAAGGTTCTCCTAATGGAAACCATTCTTGATAGAAGGTCCAAAATGTCCTCAAGATGCAACATTTAGCTGATGCTACTTTGTCAACGATGGTAGAAACATAATACCGTTCTACTAAAAAGTGCATAAATCATGCCATGACCCATAGAATACTCAGGTAGTTTACACCCTAAGCGCTGTGTATGCACATTATTTCACAACAATGTAGTAAAATCGAGTCTTTGACAAGAGCTTTTACTGTATTTATCATTGTGAAATTTCTGTGTATGGCACAGGAACAACCAAGCAGTTGAACACAAATTTCTCACCGTAATTGGCCTGAAGAAAACATACTTTAGCTACTGTAATAAAGAAATCATATGGATTAAGGATGGTCTTTCCTTTTTTTTTAACTGAAACACAATAGAATAGTTTGTAGTAATGCAAAATCCTATCTCAATGTAAAGGCTCTTGGCTTTCTGACACTTGATGATTGTAAATTGTCTGCGAATAAAGCTTTGAAAATATGATAGAAAGGTGAAGTAAATGCTTACCATCCATTTGGAGTATTAACCAAATTCGACAATGTCTACCATGGGTTCCAAGGGTCCAAAAAATGATTCCAAATATGGATTGTTCTGACCTTCAAAGAAAGCAAAACCAAAAAATGTATCAATTAGCACAGAGTAGATTAGATCCAAATAATGAAATGAAATAATAAAGTTGCTCCACTTACTTTGATATGGTGTTTTGCAAAAAAACAAAAATAAAAGCCACACATCTTCAATGTTCTTCTGATATAATTTAAAGTTTCTAATTTGTCAAAGATGCTCATGCAATGAGCAAAAGGCCATAGTTCTGAGCATGCACATCATTTTACCAAAATGCAGTAAAACCAATCGTAAGACAAGAGCTTTTACTGCATTTGTCAATGTGAAATGTGTGGGTATTGCACAGGAACAAAAAAGCAGTTAAACATAACTTCTTACCAGAATTTGCTTGTGGATTACATACTACAGTGATTTCAAAGAGGTGAAATCCAGCATCCGGTACGGTCCTTTGCTTTTCAAACTAAAATACAACTGTTTAACTTGTAGAAACAAAAATGCAACCTCAATGTAAAGCCTCTCAGCTTTCTGACACTTGATGATTGCACATAGCCTACATTCAAAGCTTTCGACATTTAAGTGAATGGCGGACTAAATACCAGAAAATTGGAGTGTGACGTGAATTCTAAAATGTCTTCCATGGCTCCCAAGAGTCCAGAGAGGGCTTCCAGATAAACCATTTTCTTACCTATACAAAACAAAAATGTCAACTAGGACAAACGGAAAAGGAATAATGCAACAATTAAAATGCTGAAATTGTTCTATTTACCTTAATTTAGTGTTTTCCTAAAATTGATGAATAAAGGCCTTCTATGTTCTTCAAGGTTCTCCTAATGGAATCCATTCTTGATAGAAAATCCAAAATGTCCTCAAGATGCCACATTTAGCTGACACCACTATTTTAACGATGGTAGAAACGTCCTAATGTTCTTCTAAAAAGTGCCTGAATCATGCCATGGCCCATACAATACGCAAGTAGTTTACACCCCAAGCTCTATGTATGCACATCATTTCACAACAATGTAGTAAAAGCGAGTCTTTGACAAGAGCTCTTACTGCATTTGTCATTGTAAAATGTGTGGGTATTGCATAGGAACAAAAAGAAGCTGAACATAACTTCTTACCATAATTTACCTGTACATATTACAATGATTTCAAAGAAGTAAATTCCAGAATCCGGTACGGTCCTTTGCTTTTCCATGTAAAATACAACTGTTTAACTTGTAGTAATAAAAATGCAATCTCAATGTAATGCCTCTCAGCTTTCTGACACTTGATGATTGCACATGGCCTACATTCAAAGCTTTTGACATTTAAGTAAATGGCAAACTAAATACCAGAAAATTGGAGTATGACGTAAATTCTAAAATGTCTTCCATGGCTCCCAAGAGTCCAGAAAGGGCTTCCAGATAAACCATTTTCTTACCTATACAAAACAAAAATGTCAGCTAGGACAAATGGAAAAGAAAGAATGCAACAAATGAAATGTTGAAATTGTTCTATTTACCTTCAATTAGTGTCTTCCTAAAATTGATGAATAAAGGCCTTCTTGTACTTCAAGGTTCTCCTAATGGAAACCATTCTTGATAGAAGGTCCAAAATGTCCTCAAGATGCAACATTTAGTTGATGCTACTTTGTCAACGATGGTAGAAACATAATACCGTTCTACTAAAAAGTGCATGAATCATGCCATGACCCATAGAATACTCAGGTAATTTACACCCTAAGCGCTGTGTATGCACATTATTTCACAACAATGTAGTAAAATCGAGTCTTTGACAAGAGCTTTTACTGTATTTATCATTGTGAAATTTCTGTGTATGGCACAGGAACAACCAAGCAGTTGAACACATATTTCTCACCGTAATTTGCCTGAAGAAAACAAACTTTAGCTACTGTAATAAAGAAATCATAAGGATTAAGGATGGTCTTTCCTTTTTTTTAACTGAAACACAATAGAATAGTTTGTAGTAATGCAAAATCCTATCTCAATGTAAAGGCTCTTGGCTTTCTGACACTTGATGATTGTAAATTGTCTGCGAATAAAGCTTTGAAAATATGATAGAAAGGTGAAGTAAATGCTTTCCATCCATTTGGAGTATTAACCAAATTTGACAATGTCTACCATGGATTCCAAGGGTCCAAAAAATGATTCCAAATATGGATTGTTCTGACCTTCAAAGAAAGCAAAACCAAAAAATGTATCAATTAGCACAGAGTAGATTAGATCCAAATAATGAAATGAAATAATAAAGTTGCTCCACTTACTTTGATATGGTGTTTTGCAAAAAAACATAAATAAAAGCCACACATCTTCAATGTTCTTCTGATATAATTTAAAGTTTCCATTTGTCAAAGATGCTCATGCAATGAGCAAAAGGCCATAGTTCTGAGCATGCACATCATTTTACCAAAATGCAGTAAAACCAATCGTAAGACAAGAGCTTTTACTGCATTTGTCAATGTGAAATGTGTGGGTATTGCACAGGAACAAAAAAGCAGTTAAACATAACTTCTTACCAGAATTTGCTTGTGGATTACATACTACAGTGATTTCAAAGAGGTGAAATCCAGCATCCGGTACGGTCCTTTGCTTTTCAAACTAAAATACAACTGTTTAACTTGTAGAAACAAAAATGCAACCTCAATGTAAAGCCTCTCAGCTTTCTGACACTTGATGATTGCACATAGCCTACATTCAAAGCTTTCGACATTTAAGTGAATGGCGGACTAAATACCAGAAAATTGGAGTGTGACGTGAATTCTAAAATGTCTTCCATGGCTCCCAAGAGTCCAGAGAGGGCTTCCAGATAAACCATTTAATTACCTATACAAAACAAAAATGTCAACTAGGACAAACGGAAAAGGAATAATGCAACAATTAAAATGCTGAAATTGTTCTATTTACCTTAATTTAGTGTTTTCCTAAAATTGATGAATAAAGGCCTTCTATGTTCTTCAAGGTTCTCCTAATGGAATCCATTCTTGATAGAAAATCCAAAATGTCCTCAAGATGCCACATTTAGCTGACACCACTATTTTAACGATGGTAGAAACGTCCTACTGTTCTAAAAAGTGCCTGAATCATGCCATGGCCCATACAATACGCAAGTAGTTTACACCCCAAGCTCTATGTATGCACATCATTTCACAACAATGTAGTAAAAGCGAGTCTTTGACAAGAGCTCTTACTGCATTTGTCATTGTAAAATGTGTGGGTATTGCATAGGAACAAAAAGAAGCTGAACATAACTTCTTACCATAATTTACCTGTACATATTACAATGATTTCAAAGAAGTAAATTCCAGAATCCGGTACGGTCCTTTGCTTTTCCATGTAAAATACAACTGTTTAACTTGTAGTAATAAAAATGCAATCTCAATGTAATGCCTCTCAGCTTTCTGACACTTGATGATTGCACATGGCCTACATTCAAAGCTTTTGACATTTAAGTAAATGGCAAACTAAATACCAGAAAATTGGAGTATGACGTAAATTCTAAAATGTCTTCCATGGCTCCCAAGAGTCCAGAAAGGGCTTCCAGATAAACCATTTTCTTACCTATACAAAACAAAAATGTCAGCTAGGACAAATGGAAAAGAAAGAATGCAACAAATGAAATGTTGAAATTGTTCTATTTACCTTCAATTAGTGTCTTCCTAAAATTGATGAATAAAGGCCTTCTTGTACTTCAAGGTTCTCCTAATGGAAACCATTCTTGATAGAAGGTCCAAAATGTCCTCAAGATGCAACATTTAGTTGATGCTACTTTGTCAACGATGGTAGAAACATAATACCGTTCTACTAAAAAGTGCATGAATCATGCCATGACCCATAGAATACTCAGGTAATTTACACCCTAAGCGCTGTGTATGCACATTATTTCACAACAATGTAGTAAAATCGAGTCTTTGACAAGAGCTTTTACTGTATTTATCATTGTGAAATTTCTGTGTATGGCACAGGAACAACCAAGCAGTTGAACACATATTTCTCACCGTAATTTGCCTGAAGAAAACAAACTTTAGCTACTGTAATAAAGAAATCATAAGGATTAAGGATGGTCTTTCCTTTTTTTTAACTGAAACACAATAGAATAGTTTGTAGTAATGCAAAATCCTATCTCAATGTAAAGGCTCTTGGCTTTCTGACACTTGATGATTGTAAATTGTCTGCGAATAAAGCTTTGAAAATATGATAGAAAGGTGAAGTAAATGCTTTCCATCCATTTGGAGTATTAACCAAATTTGACAATGTCTACCATGGATTCCAAGGGTCCAAAAAATGATTCCAAATATGGATTGTTCTGACCTTCAAAGAAAGCAAAACCAAAAAATGTATCAATTAGCACAGAGTAGATTAGATCCAAATAATGAAATGAAATAATAAAGTTGCTCCACTTACTTTGATATGGTGTTTTGCAAAAAAACATAAATAAAAGCCACACATCTTCAATGTTCTTCTGATATAATTTAAAGTTTCCATTTGTCAAAGATGCTCATGCAATGAGCAAAAGGCCATAGTTCTGAGCATGCACATCATTTTACCAAAATGCAGTAAAACCAATCGTAAGACAAGAGCTTTTACTGCATTTGTCAATGTGAAATGTGTGGGTATTGCACAGGAACAAAAAAGCAGTTAAACATAACTTCTTACCAGAATTTGCTTGTGGATTACATACTACAGTGATTTCAAAGAGGTAAAATCCAGCATCCGGGTACGGTCCTTTGCTTTTCAAACTAAAATACAATTGTTTAACTTGTAGTAATAAAAATGCAATCTCAATGTAAAGTCTCTCAGCTTTCTGACACTTGATGATTGCACATAGCCTACATTCAAAGCTTTTGACATTTAAGTGAATGGCGGACTAAATACCAGAAAATAGGAGTGTGACGTGAATTCTAAAATGTCTTCCATGGCTCCCAAGAGTCCAGAGAGGGCTTCCAGATAAACCATTTTCTTACCTATACAAAACAAAAATGTCAACTAGGACAAACGGAAAAGGAATAATGCAACAATTAAAATGCTGAAATTGTTCTATTTACCTTAATTTAGTGTTTTCCTAAAATTGATGAATAAAGGCCTTCTATGTTCTTCAAGGTTCTCCTAATGGAATCCATTCTTGATAGAAAATCCAAAATGTCCTCAAGATGCCACATTTAGCTGACACCACTATTTTAACGATGGTAGAAACGTCCTAATGTTCTTCTAAAAAGTGCCTGAATCATGCCATGGCCCATACAATACGCAAGTAGTTTACACCACAAGCTCTATGTATGCACATCATTTCACAACAATGTAGTAAAAGTGAGTCTTTGAGAAGAGCTCTTACTGCATTTGTCATTGTAAAATGTGTGGGTATTGCATAGGAACAAAAAGAAGCTGAACATAACTTCTTACCATAATTTACCTGTACATATTACAATGATTTCAAAGAAGTAAATTCCAGAATCCGGTACGGTCCTTTGCTTTTCCATCTAAAATACAACTGTTTAACTTGTAGTAATAAAAATGCAATCTCAATGTAATGCCTCTCAGCTTTCTGACACTTGATGATTGCACATGGCCTACATTCAAAGCTTTTGACATTTAAGTAAATGGCAAACTAAATACCAGAAAATTGGAGTATGATGTAAATTCTAAAATGTCTTCCATGGCTCCCAAGAGTCCAGAAAGGGCTTCCAGATAAACCATTTTCTTACCTATACAAAACAAAAATGTCAGCTAGGACAAATGGAAAAGAAAGAATGCAACAAATGAAATGTTGAAATTGTTCTATTTACCTTCAATTAGTGTTTTCCTAAAATTGATGAATAAAGGCCTTCTTGTTCTTCAAGGTTCTCCTAATGGAAACCATTCTTGATAGAAGGTCCAAAATGTCCTCAAGATGCAACATTTAGCTGATGCTACTTTGTCAACGATGGTAGAAACATAATACCGTTCTACTAAAAAGTGCATGAATCATGCCATGACCCATAGAATACTCAGGTAGTTTACACCCTAAGCGCTGTGTATGCACATTATTTCACAACAATGTAGTAAAATCGAGTCTTTGACAAGAGCTTTTACTGTATTTATCATTGTGAAATTTCTGTGTATAGCACAGGAACAACCAAGCAGTTGAACACAAATTTCTCACCGTAATTGGCCTGAAGAAAACATACTTTAGCTACTGTAATAAAGAAATCATATGGATTAAGGGTGGTCTTTCCTTTTTTTTAACTGAAACACAATAGAATAGTTTGTAGTAATGCAAAATCCTATCTCAATGTAAAGGCTCTTGGCTTTCTGACACTTGATGATTGTAAATTGTCTGCGAATAAAGCTTTGAAAATATGATAGAAAGGTGAAGTAAATGCTTTCCATCCATTTGGAGTATTAACCAAATTCGACAATGTCTACCATGGATTCCAAGGGTCCAAAAAATGATTCCAAATATGGATTGTTCTGACCTTCAAAGAAAGCAAAACCAAAAAATGTATCAATTAGCACAGAGTAGATTAGATCCAAATAATGAAATGAAATAATAAAGTTGCTCCACTTACTTTGATATGGTGTTTTGCAAAAAAACATAAATAAAAGCCAAACATCTTCAATGTTCTTCTGATATAATTTAAAGTTTCCATTTGTCAAAGATGCTCATGCAATGAGCAAAAGGCCATAGTTCTGAGCATGCACATCATTTTACCAAAATGCAGTAAAACCAATCGTAAGACAAGAGCTTTTACTGCATTTGTCAATGTGAAATGTGTGGGTATTGCACAGGAACAAAAAAGCAGTTAAACATAACTTATTACCAGAATTTGCTTGTGGATTACATACTACAGTGATTTCAAAGAGGTGAAATCCAGCATCCGGTACGGTCCTTTGCTTTTCAAACTAAAATACAACTGTTTAACTTGTAGTAATAAAAATGCAATCTCAATGTAAAGCCTCTCAGCTTTCTGACACTTGATGATTGCACATAGCCTACATTCAAAGCTTTCGACATTTAAGTGAATGGCGGACTAAATACCAGAAAATTGGAGTGTGACGTGAATTCTAAAATGTCTTCCATGGCTCCCAAGAGTCCAGAAAGGGCTTCCAGATAAACCATTTTCTTACCTATACAAAACAAAATTGTCAACTAGGACAAACGGAAAAGGAATAATGCAACAATTAAAATGCTGAAATTGTTCTATCTCCCTTAATTTAGTGTTTTCCTAAAATTGATGAATAAAGGCCTTCTATGTTCTTCAAGGTTCTCCTAATGGAATCCATTCTTGATAGAAAATCCAAAATGTCCTCAAGATGCCACATTTAGCTGACACCACTATTTTAACGATGGTAGAAACGTCCTACTGTTCTTCTAAAAAGTGCCTGAATCATGCCATGGCCCATACAATACGCAAGTAGTTTACACCCCAAGCTCTATGTATGCACATCATTTCACAACAATGTAGTAAAAGCGAGTCTTTGACAAGAGCTCTTACTGCATTTGTCATTGTAAAATGTGTGGGTATTGCATAGGAACAAAAAGAAGCTGAACATAACTTCTTACCATAATTTACCTGTACATATTACAATGATTTCAAAGAAGTAAATTCCAGAATCCGGTAGGGTCCTTTGCTTTTCCATCTAAAATACAACTGTTTAACTTGTAGTAATAAAAATGCAATCTCAATGTAATGCCTCTCAGCTTTCTGACACTTGATGATTGCACATGGCCTACATTCAAAGCTTTTGACATTTAAGTAAATGGCAAACTAAATACCAGAAAATTGGAGTATGATGTAAATTCTAAAATGTCTTCCATGGCTCCCAAGAGTCCAGAAAGGGCTTCCAGATAAACCATTTTCTTACCTATACAAAACAAAAATGTCAGCTAGGACAAATGGAAAAGAAAGAATGCAACAAATGAAATGTTGAAATTGTTCTATTTACCTTCAATTAGTGTTTTCCTAAAATTGATGAATAAAGGCCTTCTTGTTCTTCAAGGTTCTCCTAATGGAAACCATTCTTGATAGAAGGTCCAAAATGTCCTCAAGATGCAACATTTAGCTGATGCTACTTTGTCAACGATGGTAGAAACATAATACCGTTCTACTAAAAAGTGCATGAATCATGCCATGACCCATAGAATACTCAGGAAGTTTACACCCTAAGCGCTGTGTATGCACATTATTTCACAACAATGTAGTAAAATCGAGTCTTTGACAAGAGCTTTTACTGTATTTATCATTGTGAAATTTCTGTGTATGGCACAGGAACAACCAAGCAGTTGAACACAAATTTCTCACCGTAATTGGCCTGAAGAAAACATACTTTAGCTACTGTAATAAAGAAATCATATGGATTAAGGGTGGTCTTTCCTTTTTTTTTAACTGAAACACAATAGAATAGTTTGTAGTAATGCAAAATCCTATCTCAATGTAAAGGCTCTTGGCTTTCTGACACTTGATGATTGTAAATTGTCTGCGAATAAAGCTTTGAAAATATGATAGAAAGGTGAAGTAAATGCTTACCATCCATTTGGAGTATTAACCAAATTCGACAATGTCTACCATGGATTCCAAGGGTCCAAAAAATGATTCCAAATATGGATTGTTCTGACCTTCAAAGAAAGCAAAACCAAAAAATGTATCAATTAGCACAGAGTAGATTAGATCCAAATAATGAAATGAAATAATAAAGTTGCTCCACTTACTTTGATATGGTGTTTTGCAAAAAAACATAAATAAAAGCCAAACATCTTCAATGTTCTTCTGATATAATTTAAAGTTTCCATTTGTCAAAGATGCTCATGCAATGAGCAAAAGGCCATAGTTCTGAGCATGCACATCATTTTACCAAAATGCAGTAAAACCAATCGTAAGACAAGAGCTTTTACTGCATTTGTCAATGTGAAATGTGTGGGTATTGCACAGGAACAAAAAAGCAGTTAAACATAACTTCTTACCAGAATTTGCTTGTGGATTACATACTACAGTGATTTCAAAGAGGTGAAATCCAGCATCCGGTACGGTCCTTTGCTTTTCAAACTAAAATACAACTGTTTAACTTGTAGTAATAAAAATGCAACCTCAATGTAAAGCCTCTCAGCTTTCTGACACTTGATGATTGCACATAGCCTACATTCAAAGCTTTCGACATTTAAGTAAATGGCGGACTAAATACCAGAAAATTGGAGTGTGACGTGAATTCTAAAATGTCTTCCATGGCTCCCAAGAGTCCAGAGAGGGCTTCCAGATAAACCATTTTCTTACCTATACAAAACAAAAATGTCAACTAGGACAAACGGAAAAGGAATAATGCAACAATTAAAATGCTGAAATTGTTCTATTTACCTTAATTTAGTGTTTTCCTAAAATTGATGAATAAAGGCCTTCTATGTTCTTCAAGGTTCTCCTAATGGAATCCATTCTTGATAGAAAATCCAAAATGTCCTCAAGATGCCACATTTAGCTGACACCACTATTTTAACGATGGTAGAAACGTCCTAATGTTCTTCTAAAAAGTGCCTGAATCATGCCATGGCCCATACAATACGCAAGTAGTTTACACCACAAGCTCTATGTATGCACATCATTTCACAACAATGTAGTAAAAGTGAGTCTTTGAGAAGAGCTCTTACTGCATTTGTCATTGTAAAATGTGTGGGTATTGCATAGGAACAAAAAGAAGCTGAACATAACTTCTTACCATAATTTACCTGTACATATTACAATGATTTCAAAGAAGTAAATTCCAGAATCCGGTACGGTCCTTTGCTTTTCCATCTAAAATACAACTGTTTAACTTGTAGTAATAAAAATGCAATCTCAATGTAATGCCTCTAAGCTTTCTGACACTTGATGATTGCACATGGCCTACATTCAAAGCTTTTGACATTTAAGTAAATGGCAAACTAAATACCAGAAAATTGGAGTATGATGTAAATTCTAAAATGTCTTCCATGGCTCCCAAGAGTCCAGAAAGGGCTTCCAGATAAACCATTTTCTTACCTATACAAAACAAAAATGTCAGCTAGGACAAATGGAAAAGAAAGAATGCAACAAATGAAATGTTGAAATTGTTCTATTTACCTTCAATTAGTGTTTTCCTAAAATTGATGAATAAAGGCCTTCTTGTTCTTCAAGGTTCTCCTAATGGAAACCATTCTTGATAGAAGGTCCAAAATGTCCTCAAGATGCAACATTTAGCTGATGCTACTTTGTCAACGATGGTAGAAACATAATACCGTTCTACTAAAAAGTGCATGAATCATGCCATGACCCATAGAATACTCAGGTAGTTTACACCCTAAGCGCTGTGTATGCACATTATTTCACAACAATGTAGTAAAATCGAGTCTTTGACAAGAGCTTTTACTGTATTTATCATTGTGAAATTTCTGTGTATAGCACAGGAACAACCAAGCAGTTGAACACAAATTTCTCACCGTAATTGGCCTGAAGAAAACATACTTTAGCTACTGTAATAAAGAAATCATATGGATTAAGGGTGGTCTTTCCTTTTTTTTAACTGAAACACAATAGAATAGTTTGTAGTAATGCAAAATCCTATCTCAATGTAAAGGCTCTTGGCTTTCTGACACTTGATGATTGTAAATTGTCTGCGAATAAAGCTTTGAAAATATGATAGAAAGGTGAAGTAAATGCTTTCCATCCATTTGGAGTATTAACCAAATTCGACAATGTCTACCATGGATTCCAAGGGTCCAAAAAATGATTCCAAATATGGATTGTTCTGACCTTCAAAGAAAGCAAAACCAAAAAATGTATCAATTAGCACAGAGTAGATTAGATCCAAATAATGAAATGAAATAATAAAGTTGCTCCACTTACTTTGATATGGTGTTTTGCAAAAAAACATAAATAAAAGCCGAACATCTTCAATGTTCTTCTGATATAATTTAAAGTTTCCATTTGTCAAAGATGCTCATGCAATGAGCAAAAGGCCATAGTTCTGAGCATGCACATCATTTTACCAAAATGCAGTAAAACCAATCGTAAGACAAGAGCTTTTACTGCATTTGTCAATGTGAAATGTGTGGGTATTGCACAGGAACAAAAAAGCAGTTAAACATAACTTATTACCAGAATTTGCTTGTGGATTACATACTACAGTGATTTCAAAGAGGTGAAATCCAGCATCCGGTACGGTCCTTTGCTTTTCAAACTAAAATACAACTGTTTAACTTGTAGTAATAAAAATGCAATCTCAATGTAAAGCCTCTCAGCTTTCTGACACTTGATGATTGCACATAGCCTACATTCAAAGCTTTCGACATTTAAGTGAATGGCGGACTAAATACCAGAAAATTGGAGTGTGACGTGAATTCTAAAATGTCTTCCATGGCTCCCAAGAGTCCAGAAAGGGCTTCCAGATAAACCATTTTCTTACCTATACAAAACAAAATTGTCAACTAGGACAAACGGAAAAGGAATAATGCAACAATTAAAATGCTGAAATTGTTCTATCTCCCTTAATTTAGTGTTTTCCTAAAATTGATGAATAAAGGCCTTCTATGTTCTTCAAGGTTCTCCTAATGGAATCCATTCTTGATAGAAAATCCAAAATGTCCTCAAGATGCCACATTTAGCTGACACCACTATTTTAACGATGGTAGAAACGTCCTACTGTTCTTCTAAAAAGTGCCTGAATCATGCCATGGCCCATACAATACGCAAGTTGTTTACACCCCAAGCTCTATGTATGCACATCATTTCACAACAATGTAGTAAAAGCGAGTCTTTGACAAGAGCTCTTACTGCATTTGTCATTGTAAAATGTGTGGGTATTGCATAGGAACAAAAAGAAGCTGAACATAACTTCTTACCATAATTTACCTGTACATATTACAATGATTTCAAAGAAGTAAATTCCAGAATCCGGTAGGGTCCTTTGCTTTTCCATCTAAAATACAACTGTTTAACTTGTAGTAATAAAAATGCAATCTCAATGTAATGCCTCTCAGCTTTCTGACACTTGATGATTGCACATGGCCTACATTCAAAGCTTTTGACATTTAAGTAAATGGCAAACTAAATACCAGAAAATTGGAGTATGATGTAAATTCTAAAATGTCTTCCATGGCTCCCAAGAGTCCAGAAAGGGCTTCCAGATAAACCATTTTCTTACCTATACAAAACAAAAATGTCAGCTAGGACAAATGGAAAAGAAAGAATGCAACAAATGAAATGTTGAAATTGTTCTATTTACCTTCAATTAGTGTTTTCCTAAAATTGATGAATAAAGGCCTTCTTGTTCTTCAAGGTTCTCCTAATGGAAACCATTCTTGATAGAAGGTCCAAAATGTCCTCAAGATGCAACATTTAGCTGATGCTACTTTGTCAACGATGGTAGAAACATAATACCGTTCTACTAAAAAGTGCATGAATCATGCCATGACCCATAGAATACTCAGGAAGTTTACACCCTAAGCGCTGTGTATGCACATTATTTCACAACAATGTAGTAAAATCGAGTCTTTGACAAGAGCTTTTACTGTATTTATCATTGTGAAATTTCTGTGTATGGCACAGGAACAACCAAGCAGTTGAACACAAATTTCTCACCGTAATTGGCCTGAAGAAAACATACTTTAGCTACTGTAATAAAGAAATCATATGGATTAAGGGTGGTCTTTCCTTTTTTTTTAACTGAAACACAATAGAATAGTTTGTAGTAATGCAAAATCCTATCTCAATGTAAAGGCTCTTGGCTTTCTGACACTTGATGATTGTAAATTGTCTGCGAATAAAGCTTTGAAAATATGATAGAAAGGTGAAGTAAATGCTTACCATCCATTTGGAGTATTAACCAAATTCGACAATGTCTACCATGGATTCCAAGGGTCCAAAAAATGATTCCAAATATGGATTGTTCTGACCTTCAAAGAAAGCAAAACCAAAAAATGTATCAATTAGCACAGAGTAGATTAGATCCAAATAATGAAATGAAATAATAAAGTTGCTCCACTTACTTTGATATGGTGTTTTGCAAAAAAACATAAATAAAAGCCAAACATCTTCAATGTTCTTCTGATATAATTTAAAGTTTCCATTTGTCAAAGATGCTCATGCAATGAGCAAAAGGCCATAGTTCTGAGCATGCACATCATTTTACCAAAATGCAGTAAAACCAATCGTAAGACAAGAGCTTTTACTGCATTTGTCAATGTGAAATGTGTGGGTATTGCACAGGAACAAAAAAGCAGTTAAACATAACTTCTTACCAGAATTTGCTTGTGGATTACATACTACAGTGATTTCAAAGAGGTGAAATCCAGCATCCGGTACGGTCCTTTGCTTTTCAAACTAAAATACAACTGTTTAACTTGTAGTAATAAAAATGCAACCTCAATGTAAAGCCTCTCAGCTTTCTGACACTTGATGATTGCACATAGCCTACATTCAAAGCTTTCGACATTTAAGTAAATGGCGGACTAAATACCAGAAAATTGGAGTGTGACGTGAATTCTAAAATGTCTTCCATGGCTCCCAAGAGTCCAGAGAGGGCTTCCAGATAAACCATTTTCTTACCTATACAAAACAAAAATGTCAACTAGGACAAACGGAAAAGGAATAATGCAACAATTAAAATGCTGAAATTGTTCTATTTACCTTAATTTAGTGTTTTCCTAAAATTGATGAATAAAGGCCTTCTATGTTCTTCAAGGTTCTCCTAATGGAATCCATTCTTGATAGAAAATCCAAAATGTCCTCAAGATGCCACATTTAGCTGACACCACTATTTTAACGATGGTAGAAACGTCCTAATGTTCTTCTAAAAATGCCTGAATCATGCCATGGCCCATACAATACGCAAGTAGTTTACACCCCAAGCTCTATGTATGCACATCATTTCACAACAATGTAGTAAAAGCGAGTCTTTGAGAAGAGCTCTTACTGCATTTGTCATTGTAAAATGTGTGGGTATTGCATAGGATCAAAAAGAAGCTGAACATAACTTCTTACCATAATTTACCTGTACATATTACAATGATTTCAAAGAAGTAAATTCCAGAATCCGGTACGGTCCTTTGCTTTTCCATCTAAAATACAACTGTTTAACTTGTAGTAATAAAAATGCAATCTCAATGTAATACCTCTCAGCTTTCTGACACTTGATGATTGCACATGGCCTACATTCAAAGCTTTTGACATTTAAGTAAATGGCAAACTAAATACCAGAAAATTGGAGTATGACGTAAATTCTAAAATGTATTCCATGGCTCCCAAGAGTCCAGAAAGGGCTTCCAGATAAACCATTTTCTTACCTATACAAAACAAAAATGTCAGCTAGGACAAATGGAAAAGAAAGAATGCAACAAATGAAATGTTGAAATTGTTCTATTTACCTTCAATTAGTGTTTTCCTAAAATTGATGAATAAAGGCCTTCTTGTTCTTCAAGGTTCTCCTAATGGAAACCATTCTTGATAGAAGGTCCAAAATGTCCTCAAGATGCAACATTTAGCTGATGCTACTTTGTCAACGATGGTAGAAACATAATACCGTTCTACTAAAAAGTGCATGAATCATGCCATGACCCATAGAATACTCAGGTAGTTTACACCCTAAGCACTGTGTATGCACATTATTTCACAACAATGTAGTAAAATCGAGTCTTTGACAAGAGCTTTTACTGTATTTATCATTGTGAAATTTCTGTGTATGGCACAGGAACAACCAAGCAGTTGAACACAAATTTCTCACCGTAATTGGCCTGAAGAAAACATACTTTAGCTACTGTAATAAAGAAATCATATGGATTAAGGGTGGTCTTTCCTTTTTTTTTAACTGAAACACAATAGAATAGTTTGTAGTAATGCAAAATCCTATCTCAATGTAAAGGCTCTTGGCTTTCTGACACTTGATGATTGTAAATTGTCTGCGAATAAAGCTTTGAAAATATGATAGAAAGGTGAAGTAAATGCTTACCATCCATTTGGAGTATTAACCAAATTCGACAATGTCTACCATGGATTCCAAGGGTTCAAGAAATGATTCCAAATATGGATTGTTCTGACCTTCAAAGAAAGCAAAACCAAAAAATGTATCAATTAGCACAGAGTAGATTAGATCCAAATAATGAAATGAAATAATAAAGTTGCTCCACTTACTTTGATATGGTGTTTTGCAAAAAAAATAAATAAAAGCCACACATCTTCAATGTTCTTCTGATTTAATTTAACGTTTCCATTTGTCAAAGATGCTCATGCAATGAGCAAAAGGCCATAGTTCTGAGCATGCACATCATTTTACCAAAATGCAGTAAAACCAATCGTAAGACAAGAGCTTTTACTGCATTTGTCAATGTGAAATGTGTGGGTATTGCACAGGAACAAAAAAGCAGTTAAACATAACTTCTTACCAGAATTTGCTTGTGGATTACATACTACAGTGATTTCAAAGAGGTGAAATCCAGCATCCGGTACGGTCCTTTGCTTTTCAAACTAAAATACAACTGTTTAACTTGTAGTAATAAAAATGCAACCTCAATGTAAAGCCTCTCAGCTTTCTGACACTTTATGATTGCACATAGCCTACATTCAAAGCTTTCGACATTTAAGTAAATGGCGGACTAAATACCAGAATATTGGAGTGTGACGTGAATTCTAAAATGTCTTCCATGGCTCCCAAGAGTCCAGAGAGGGCTTCCAGATAAACCATTTTCTTACCTATACAAAACAAAAATGTCAACTAGGACAAACGGAAAAGGAATAATGCAACAATTAAAATGCTGAAATTGTTCTATTTACCTTAATTTAGTGTTTTCCTAAAATTGATGAATAAAGGCCTTCCATGTTCTTCAAGGTTCTCCTAATGGAATCCATTCTTGATAGAAAATCCAAAATGTCCTCAAGATGCCACATTTAGCTGACACCACTATTTTAACGATGGTAGAAACGTCCTAATGTTCTTCTAAAAAGTGCCTGAATCATGCCATGGCCCGTACAATACGCAAGTAGTTTACACCCCAAGCTCTATGTATGCACATCATTTCACAACAATGTAGTAAAAGCGAGTCTTTGAGAAGAGCTCTTACTGCATTTGTCATTGTAAAATGTGTGGGTATTGCATAGGATCAAAAAGAAGCTGAACATAACTTCTTACCATAATTTACCTGTACATATTACAATGATTTCAAAGAAGTAAATTCCAGAATCCGGTACGGTCCTTTGCTTTTCCATCTAAAATACAACTGTTTAACTTGTAGTAATAAAAATGCAATCTCAATGTAATGCCTCTCAGCTTTCTGACACTTGATGATTGCACATGGCCTACATTCAAAGCTTTTGACATTTAAGTAAATGGCAAACTAAATACCAGAAAATTGGAGTATGATGTAAATTCTAAAATGTCTTCCATGGCTCCCAAGAGTCCAGAAAGGGCTTCCAGATAAACCATTTTCTTACCTATACAAAACAAAAATGTCAGCTAGGACAAATGGAAAAGAAAGAATGCAACAAATGAAATGTTGAAATTGTTCTATTTACCTTCAATTAGTGTTTTCCTAAAATTGATGAATAAAGGCCTTCTTGTTCTTCAAGGTTCTCCTAATGGAAACCATTCTTGATAGAAGGTCCAAAATGTCCTCAAGATGCAACATTTAGCTGATGCTACTTTGTCAACGATGGTAGAAACATAATACCGTTCTACTAAAAAGTGCATGAATCATGCCATGACCCATAGAATACTCAGGTAGTTTACACCCTAAGCGCTGTGTATGCACATTATTTCACAACAATGTAGTAAAATCGAGTCTTTGACAAGAGCTTTTACTGTATTTATCATTGTGAAATTTCTGTGTATGGCACAGGAACAACCAAGCAGTTGAACACAAATTTCTCACCGTAATTGGCCTGAAGAAAACATACTTTAGCTACTGTAATAAAGAAATCATATGGATTAAGGGTGGTCTTTCCTTTTTTTTTAACTGAAACACAATAGAATAGTTTGTAGTAATGCAAAATCCTATCTCAATGTAAAGGCTCTTGGCTTTCTGACACTTGATGATTGTAAATTGTCTGCGAATAAAGCTTTGAAAATATGATAGAAAGGTGAAATAAATGCTTACCATCCATTTGGAGTATTAACCAAATTCGACAATGTCTACCATGGATTCCAAGGGTCCAAAAAATGATTCCAAATATGGATTGTTCTGACCTTCAAAGAAAGCAAAACCAAAAAATGTATCAATTAGCACAGAGTAGATTAGATCCAAATAATGAAATGAAATAATAAAGTTGCTCCACTTACTTTGATATGGTGTTTTGCAAAAAAACATAAATAAAAGCCAAACATCTTCAATTTCATGCAATGAGCAAAAGGCCATAGTTCTGAGCATGCACATCATTTTACCAAAATGCAGTAAGACAAGAGCTTTTACTGCATTTGTCAATGTGAAATGTGTGGGTATTGCACAGGAACAAAAAAGCAGTTAAACATAACTTCTTACCAGAATTTGCTTGTGGATTACATACTACAGTGATTTCAAAGAGGTGAAATCCAGCATCCGGTACGGTCCTTTGCTTTTCAAACTAAAATACAACTGTTTAACTTGTAGTAATAAAAATGCAACCTCAATGTAAAGCCTCTCAGCTTTCTGACACTTGATGATTGCACATAGCCTACATTCAAAGCTTTCGACATTTAAGTAAATGGCGGACTAAATACCAGAAAATTGGAGTGTGACGTGAATTCTAAAATGTCTTCCATGGCTCCCAAGAGTCCAGAGAGGGCTTCCAGATAAACCATTTTCTTACCTATACAAAACAAAAATGTCAACTAGGACAAACGGAAAAGGAATAATGCAACAATTAAAATGCTGAAATTGTTCTATTTACCTTAATTTAGTGTTTTCCTAAAATTGATGAATAAAGGCCTTCTATGTTCTTCAAGGTTCTCCTAATGGAATCCATTCTTGATAGAAAATCCAAAATGTCCTCAAGATGCCACATTTAGCTGACACCACTATTTTAACGATGGTAGAAACGTCCTAATGTTCTTCTAAAAAGTGCCTGAATCATGCCATGGCCCATACAATACGCAAGTAGTTTACACCCCAAGCTCTATGTATGCACATCATTTCACAGCAATGTAGTAAAAGCGAGTCTTTGACAAGAGCTCTTACTGCATTTGTCATTGTAAAATGTGTGGGTATTGCATAGGAACAAAAAGAAGCTGAACATAACTTCTTACCATAATTTACCTGTACATATTACAATGATTTCAAAGAAGTAAATTCCAGAATCCGGTACGGTCCTTTGCTTTTCCATGTAAAATACAACTGTTTAACTTGTAGTAATAAAACTGCAATCTCAATGTAATGCCTCTCAGCTTTCTGACACTTGATGATTGCACATGTCCTACATTCAAAGCTTTTGACATTTAAGTAAATGGCAAACTAAATACCAGAAAATTGGAGTATGATGTAAATTCTAAAATGTCTTCCATGGCTCCCAAGAGTCCAGAAAGGGCTTCCAGATAAACCATTTTCTTACCTATACAAAACAAAAATGTCAGCTAGGACAAATGGAAAAGAAAGAATGCAACAAATGAAATGTTGAAATTGTTCTATTTACCTTCAATTAGTGTTTTCCTAAAATTGATGAATAAAGGCCTTCTTGTTCTTCAAGGTTCTCCTAATGGAAACCATTCTTGATAGAAGGTCCAAAATGTCCTCAAGATGCAACATTTAGCTGATGCTACTTTGTCAACGATGGTAGAAACATAATACCGTTCTACTAAAAAGTGCATGAATCATGCCATGACCCATAGAATACTCAGGTAGTTTACACCCTAAACGCTGTGTATGCACATTATTTCACAACAATGTAGTAAAATCGAGTCTTTGACAAGAGCTTTTACTGTATTTATCATTGTGAAATTTCTGTGTATGGCACAGGAACAACCAAGCAGTTGAACACAAATTTCTCACCATAATTGGCCTGAAGAAAACATACTTTAGCTACTGTAATAAAGAAATCATATGGATTAAGGGTGGTCTTTCCTTTTTTTTTAACTGAAACACAATAGAATAGTTTGTAGTAATGCAAAATCCTATCTCAATGTAAAGGCTCTTGGCTTTCTGACACTTGATGATTGTAAATTGTCTGCGAATAAAGCTTTGAAAATATGATAGAAAGGTGAAGTAAATGCTTACCATCCATTTGGAGTATTAACCAAATTCGACAATGTCTACCATGGATTCCAAGGGTTCAAGAAATGATTCCAAATATGGATTGTTCTGACCTTCAAAGAAAGCAAAACCAAAAAATGTATCAATTAGCACAGAGTAGATTAGATCCAAATAATGAAATGAAATAATAAAGTTGCTCCACTTACTTTGATATGGTGTTTTGCAAAAAAAATAAATAAAAGCCACACATCTTCAATGTTCTTCTGATTTAATTTAAAGTTTCCATTTGTCAAAGATGCTCATGCAATGAGCAAAAGGCCATAGTTCTGAGCATGCACATCATTTTACCAAAATGCAGTAAAACCAATCGTAAGACAAGAGCTTTTACTGCATTTGTCAATGTGAAATGTGTGGGTATTGCACAGGAACAAAAAAGCAGTTAAACATAACTTCTTACCAGAATTTGCTTGTGGATTACATACTACAGTGATTTCAAAGAGGTGAAATCCAGCATCCGGTACGGTCCTTTGCTTTTCAAACTAAAATACAACTGTTTAACTTGTAGTAATAAAAATGCAACCTCAATGTAAAGCCTCTCAGCTTTCTGACACTTTATGATTGCACATAGCCTACATTCAAAGCTTTCGACATTTAAGTAAATGGCGGACTAAATACCAGAATATTGGAGTGTGACATGAATTCTAAAATGTCTTCCATGGCTCCCAAGAGTCCAGAGAGGGCTTCCAGATAAACCATTTTCTTACCTATACAAAACAAAAATGTCAACTAGGACAAACGGAAAAGGAATAATGCAACAATTAAAATGCTGAAATTGTTCTATTTACCTTAATTTAGTGTTTTCCTAAAATTGATGAATAAAGGCCTTCCATGTTCTTCAAGGTTCTCCTAATGGAATCCATTCTTGATAGAAAATCCAAAATGTCCTCAAGATGCCACATTTAGCTGACACCACTATTTTAACGATGGTAGAAACGTCCTAATGTTCTTCTAAAAAGTGCCTGAATCATGCCATGGCCCGTACAATACGCAAGTAGTTTACACCCCAAGCTCTATGTATGCACATCATTTCACAACAATGTAGTAAAAGCGAGTCTTTGAGAAGAGCTCTTACTGCATTTGTCATTGTAAAATGTGTGGGTATTGCATAGGATCAAAAAGAAGCTGAACATAACTTCTTACCATAATTTACCTGTACATATTACAATGATTTCAAAGAAGTAAATTCCAGAATCCGGTACGGTCCTTTGCTTTTCCATCTAAAATACAACTGTTTAACTTGTAGTAATAAAAATGCAATCTCAATGTAATGCCTCTCAGCTTTCTGACACTTGATGATTGCACATGGCCTACATTCAAAGCTTTTGACATTTAAGTAAATGGCAAACTAAATACCAGAAAATTGGAGTATGATGTAAATTCTAAAATGTCTTCCATGGCTCCCAAGAGTCCAGAAAGGGCTTCCAGATAAACCATTTTCTTACCTATACAAAACAAAAATGTCAGCTAGGACAAATGGAAAAGAAAGAATGCAACAAATGAAATGTTGAAATTGTTCTATTTACCTTCAATTAGTGTTTTCCTAAAATTGATGAATAAAGGCCTTCTTGTTCTTCAAGGTTCTCCTAATGGAAACCATTCTTGATAGAAGGTCCAAAATGTCCTCAAGATGCAACATTTAGCTGATGCTACTTTGTCAACGATGGTAGAAACATAATACCGTTCTACTAAAAAGTGCATGAATCATGCCATGACCCATAGAATACTCAGGTAGTTTACACCCTAAGCGCTGTGTATGCACATTATTTCACAACAATGTAGTAAAATCGAGTCTTTGACAAGAGCTTTTACTGTATTTATCATTGTGAAATTTCTGTGTATGGCACAGGAACAACCAAGCAGTTGAACACAAATTTCTCACCGTAATTGGCCTGAAGAAAACATACTTTAGCTACTGTAATAAAGAAATCATATGGATTAAGGGTGGTCTTTCCTTTTTTTTTAACTGAAACACAATAGAATAGTTTGTAGTAATGCAAAATCCTATCTCAATGTAAAGGCTCTTGGCTTTCTGACACTTGATGATTGTAAATTGTCTGCGAATAAAGCTTTGAAAATATGATAGAAAGGTGAAATAAATGCTTACCATCCATTTGGAGTATTAACCAAATTCGACAATGTCTACCATGGATTCCAAGGGTCCAAAAAATGATTCCAAATATGGATTGTTCTGACCTTCAAAGAAAGCAAAACCAAAAAATGTATCAATTAGCACAGAGTAGATTAGATCCAAATAATGAAATGAAATAATAAAGTTGCTCCACTTACTTTGATATGGTGTTTTGCAAAAAAACATAAATAAAAGCCAAACATCTTCAATGTTCTTCTGATATAATTTAAAGTTTCCATTTGTCAAAGATGCTCATGCAATGAGCAAAAGGCCATAGTTCTGAGCATGCACATCATTTTACCAAAATGCAGTAAAACCAATCGTAAGACAAGAGCTTTTACTGCATTTGTCAATGTGAAATGTGTGGGTATTGCACAGGAACAAAAAAGCAGTTAAACATAACTTCTTACCAGAATTTGCTTGTGGATTACATACTACAGTGATTTCAAAGAGGTGAAATCCAGCATCCGGTACGGTCCTTTGCTTTTCAAACTAAAATACAACTGTTTAACTTGTAGTAATAAAAATGCAACCTCAATGTAAAGCCTCTCAGCTTTCTGACACTTGATGATTGCACATAGCCTACATTCAAAGCTTTCGACATTTAAGTAAATGGTGGACTAAATACCAGAAAATTGGAGTGTGACGTGAATTCTAAAATGTCTTCCATGGCTCCCAAGAGTCCAGAGAGGGCTTCCAGATAAACCATTTTCTTACCTATACAAAACAAAAATGTCAACTAGGACAAACGGAAAAGGAATAATGCAACAATTAAAATGCTGAAATTGTTCTATTTACCTTAATTTAGTGTTTTCCTAAAATTGATGAATAAAGGCCTTCTATGTTCTTCAAGGTTCTCCTAATGGAATCCATTCTTGATAGAAAATCCAAAATGTCCTCAAGATGCCACATTTAGCTGACACCACTATTTTAACGATGGTAGAAACGTCCTAATGTTCTTCTAAAAATGCCTGAATCATGCCATGGCCCATACAATACGCAAGTAGTTTACACCCCAAGCTCTATGTATGCACATCATTTCACAACAATGTAGTAAAAGCGAGTCTTTGAGAAGAGCTCTTACTGCATTTGTCATTGTAAAATGTGTGGGTATTGCATAGGATCAAAAAGAAGCTGAACATAACTTCTTACCATAATTTACCTGTACATATTACAATGATTTCAAAGAAGTAAATTCCAGAATCCGGTACGGTCCTTTGCTTTTCCATCTAAAATACAACTGTTTAACTTGTAGTAATAAAAATGCAATCTCAATGTAATACCTCTCAGCTTTCTGACACTTGATGATTGCACATGGCCTACATTCAAAGCTTTTGACATTTAAGTAAATGGCAAACTAAATACCAGAAAATTGGAGTATGACGTAAATTCTAAAATGTATTCCATGGCTCCCAAGAGTCCAGAAAGGGCTTCCAGATAAACCATTTTCTTACCTATACAAAACAAAAATGTCAGCTAGGACAAATGGAAAAGAAAGAATGCAACAAATGAAATGTTGAAATTGTTCTATTTACCTTCAATTAATGTTTTCCTAAAATTGATGAATAAAGGCCTTCTTGTTCTTCAAGGTTCTCCTAATGGAAACCATTCTTGATAGAAGGTCCAAAATGTCCTCAAGATGCAACATTTAGCTGATGCTACTTTGTCAACGATGGTAGAAACATAATACCGTTCTACTAAAAAGTGCATGAATCATGCCATGACCCATAGAATACTCAGGTAGTTTACACCCTAAGCGCTGTGTATGCACATTATTTCACAACAATGTAGTAAAATCGAGTCTTTGACAAGAGCTTTTACTGTATTTATCATTGTGAAATTTCTGTGTATGGCACAGGAACAACCAAGCAGTTGAACACAAATTTCTCACCGTAATTGGCCTGAAGAAAACAAACTTTAGCTACTGTAATAAAGAAATCATATGGATTAAGGATGGTCTTTCCTTTTTTTTTAACTGAAACACAATAGAATAGTTTGTAGTAATGCAAAATCCTAACTCAATGTAAAGGCTCTTGGCTTTCTGACACTTGATGATTGTAAATTGTCTGCGAATAAAGCT
Organism: Dendrobates tinctorius; assembly: GCF_039654945.1. Classification (NCBI taxonomy): domain Eukaryota; kingdom Metazoa; phylum Chordata; class Amphibia; order Anura; family Dendrobatidae; genus Dendrobates; species Dendrobates tinctorius. The sequence continues at coordinate 12,048,194 of NW_027361866.1, forward strand.
TTGAAAATATGATAGAAAGGTGAAGTAAATGCTTACCATCCATTTGGAGTATTAACCAAATTCGACAATGTCTACCATGGATTCCAAGGGTCCAAGAAATGATTTCAAATATGGATTGTTCTGACCTTCAAAGAAAGCAAAACCAAAAAATGTATCAATTAGCACAGAGTAGATTAGATCCAAATAATGAAATGAAATAATAAAGTTGCTCCACTTACTTTGATATGGTGTTTTGCAAAAAAAATAAATAAAAGCCACACATCTTCAATGTTCTTCTGATTTAATTTAAAGTTTCCATTTGTCAAAGATGCTCATGCAATGAGCAAAAGGCCATAGTTCTGAGCATGCACATCATTTTACCAAAATGCAGTAAAACCAATCGTAAGACAAGAGCTTTTACTGCATTTGTCAATGTGAAATGTGTGGGTATTGCACAGGAACAAAAAAGCAGTTAAACATAACTTCTTACCAGAATTTGCTTGTGGATTACATACTACAGTGATTTCAAAGAGGTGAAATCCAGCATCCGGTACGGTCCTTTGCTTTTCAAACTAAAATACAACTGTTTAACTTGTAGTAATAAAAATGCAACCTCAATGTAAAGCCTCTCAGCTTTCTGACACTTGATGATTGCACATAGCCTACATTCAAAGCTTTCGACATTTAAGTAAATGGCGGACTAAATACCAGAAAATTGGAGTGTGACGTGAATTCTAAAATGTCTTCCATGGCTCCCAAGAATCCAGAGAGGGCTTCCAGATAAACCATTTTCTTACCTATACAAAACAAAAATGTCAACTAGGACAAACGGAAAAGGAATAATGCAACAATTAAAATGCTGAAATTGTTCTATTTACCTTAATTTAGTGTTTTCCTAAAATTGATGAATAAAGGCCTTCCATGTTCTTCAAGGTTCTCCTAATGGAATCCATTCTTGATAGAAAATCCAAAATGTCCTCAAGATGCCACATTTAGCTGACACCACTATTTTAACGATGGTAGAAACGTCCTAATGTTCTTCTAAAAAGTGCCTGAATCATGCCATGGCCCATACAATACGCAAGTAGTTTACACCCCAAGCTCTATGTATGCACATCATTTCACAACAATGTAGTAAAAGCGAGTCTTTGAGAAGAGCTCTTACTGCATTTGTCATTGTAAAATGTGTGGGTATTGCATAGGATCAAAAAGAAGCTGAAAATAACTTCTTACCATAATTTACCTGTACATATTACAATGATTTCAAAGAAGTAAATTCCAGAATCCGGTACGGTCCTTTGCTTTTCCATCTAAAATACAACTGTTTAACTTGTAGTAATAAAAATGCAATCTCAATGTAATACCTGTCAGCTTTCTGACACTTGATGATTGAACATGGCCTACATTCAAAGCTTTTGACATTTAAGTAAATGGCAAACTAAATACCAGAAAATTGGAGTATGACGTAAATTCTAAAATGTCTTCCATGGCTCCCAAGAGTCCAGAAAGGGCTTCCAGATAAACCATTTTCTTACCTATACAAAACAAAAATGTCAGCTAGGACAAATGGAAAAGAAAGAATGCAACAAATGAAATGTTGAAATTGTTCTATTTACCTTCAATTAGTGTTTTCCTAAAATTGATGAATAAAGGCCTTCTTGTTCTTCAAGGTTCTCCTAATGGAAACCATTCTTGATAGAAGGTCCAAAATGTCCTCAAGATGCAACATTTAGCTGATGCTACTTTGTCAACGATGGTAGAAACATAATACCGTTCTACTAAAAAGTGCATGAATCATGCCATGACCCATAGAATACTCAGGTAGTTTACACCCTAAGCGCTGTGTATGCACATTATTTCACAACAATGTAGTAAAATCGAGTCTTTGACAAGAGCTTTTACTGTATTTATCATTGTGAAATTTCTGTGTATGGCACAGGAACAACCAAGCAGTTGAACACAAATTTCTCACCGTAATTGGCCTGAAGAAAACAAACTTTAGCTACTGTAATAAAGAAATCATATGGATTAAGGATGGTCTTTCCTTTTTTTTTAACTGAAACACAATAGAATAGTTTGTAGTAATGCAAAATCCTATCTCAATGTAAAGGCTCTTGGCTTTCTGACACTTGATGATTGTAAATTGTCTGCGAATAAAGCTTTGAAAATATGATAGAAAGGTGAAGTAAATGCTTACCATCCATTTGGAGTATTAACCAAATTCGACAATGTCTACCATGGATTCCAAGGGTCCAAGAAATGATTCCAAATATGGATTGTTCTGACCTTCAAAGAAAGCAAAACCAAAAAATGTATCAATTAGCACAGAGTAGATTAGATCCAAATAATGAAATGAAATAATAAAGTTGCTCCACTTACTTTGATATGGTGTTTTGCAAAAAAAATAAATAAAAGCCACACATCTTCAATGTTCTTCTGATTTAATTTAAAGTTTCCATTTGTCAAAGATGCTCATGCAATGAGCAAAAGGCCATAGTTCTGAGCATGCACATCATTTTACCAAAATGCAGTAAAACCAATCGTAAGACAAGAGCTTTTACTGCATTTGTCAATGTGAAATGTGTGGGTATTGCACAGGAACAAAAAAGCAGTTAAACATAACTTCTTACCAGAATTTGCTTGTGGATTACATACTACAGTGATTTCAAAGAGGTGAAATCCAGCATCCGGTACGGTCCTTTGCTTTTCAAACTAAAATACAACTGTTTAACTTGTAGTAATAAAAATGCAACCTCAATGTAAAGCCTCTCAGCTTTCTGACACTTGATGATTGCACATAGCCTACATTCAAAGCTTTCGACATTTAAGTAAATGGCGGACTAAATACCAGAAAATTGGAGTGTGACGTGAATTCTAAAATGTCTTCCATGGCTCCCAAGAGTCCAGAGAGGGCTTCCAGATAAACCATTTTCTTACCTATACAAAACAAAAATGTCAACTAGGACAAACGGAAAAGGAATAATGCAACAATTAAAATGCTGAAATTGTTCTATTTACCTTAATTTAGTGTTTTCCTAAAATTGATGAATAAAGGCCTTCCATGTTCTTCAAGGTTCTCCTAATGGAATCCATTCTTGATAGAAAATCCAAAATGTCCTCAAGATGCCACATTTAGCTGACACCACTATTTTAACGATGGTAGAAACGTCCTAATGTTCTTCTAAAAAGTGCCTGAATCATGCCATGGCCCATACAATACGCAAGTAGTTTACACCCCAAGCTCTATGTATGCACATCATTTCACAACAATGTAGTAAAAGCGAGTCTTTGAGAAGAGCTCTTACTGCATTTGTCATTGTAAAATGTGTGGGTATTGCATAGGATCAAAAAGAAGCTGAAAATAACTTCTTACCATAATTTACCTGTACATATTACAATGATTTCAAAGAAGTAAATTCCAGAATCCGGTACGGTCCTTTACTTTTCCATGTAAAATACAACTGTTTAACTTGTAGTAATAAAAATGCAATCTCAATGTAATACCTCTCAGCTTTCTGACACTTGATGATTGCACATGGCCTACATTCAAAGCTTTTGACATTTAAGTAAATGGCAAACTAAATACCAGAAAATTGGAGTATGACGTAAATTCTAAAATGTCTTCCATGGCTCCCAAGAGTCCAGAAAGGGCTTCCAGATAAACCATTTTCTTACCTATACAAAACAAAAATGTCAGCTAGGACAAATGGAAAAGAAAGAATGCAACAAATGAAATGTTGAAATTGTTCTATTTACCTTCAATTAATGTTTTCCTAAAATTGATGAATAAAGGCCTTCTTGTTCTTCAAGGTTCTCCTAATGGAAACCATTCTTGATAGAAGGTCCAAAATGTCCTCAAGATGCAACATTTAGCTGATGCTACTTTGTCAACGATGGTAGAAACATAATACCGTTCTACTAAAAAGTGCAGGAATCATGCCATGACCCATAGAATACTCAGGTAGTTTACACCCTAAGCACTGTGTATGCACATTATTTCACAACAATGTAGTAAAATCGAGTCTTTGACAAGAGCTTTTACTGTATTTATCATTGTGAAATTTCTGTGTATGGCACAGGAACAACCAAGCAGTTGAACACAAATTTCTCACCGTAATTGGCCTGAAGAAAATATACTTTAGCTACTGTAATAAAGAAATCATATGGATTAAGGGTGGTCTTTCCTTTTTTTTTAACTGAAACACAATAGAATAGTTTGTAGTAATGCAAAATCCTATCTCAATGTAAAGGCTCTTGGCTTTCTGACACTTGATGATTGTAAATTGTCTGCGAATAAAGCTTTGAAAATATGATAGAAAGGTGAAATAAATGCTTACCATCCATTTGGAGTATTAACCAAATTCGACAATGTCTACCATGGATTCCAAGGGTCCAAAAAATGATTCCAAATATGGATTGTTCTGACCTTCAAAGAAAGCAAAACCAAAAAATGTATCAATTAGCACAGAGTAGATTAGATCCAAATAATGAAATGAAATAATAAAGTTGTTCCACTTACTTTGATATGGTGTTTTGCAAAAAAACATAAATAAAAGCCAAACATCTTCAATGTTCTTCTGATATAATTTAAAGTTTCCATTTGTCAAAGATGCTCATGCAATGAGCAAAAGGCCATAGTTCTGAGCATGCACATCATTTTACCAAAATGCAGTAAAACCAATCGTAAGACAAGAGCTTTTACTGCATTTGTCAATGTGAAATGTGTGGGTATTGCACAGGAACAAAAAAGCAGTTAAACATAACTTCTTACCAGAATTTGCTTGTGGATTACATACTACAGTGATTTCAAAGAGGTGAAATCCAGCATCCGGTACGGTCCTTTGCTTTTCAAACTAAAATACAACTGTTTAACTTGTAGTAATAAAAATGCAACCTCAATGTAAAGCCTCTCAGCTTTCTGACACTTGATGATTGCACATAGCCTACATTCAAAGCTTTCGACATTTAAGTAAATGGTGGACTAAATACCAGAAAATTGGAGTGTGACGTGAATTCTAAAATGTCTTCCATGGCTCCCAAGAGTCCAGAGAGGGCTTCCAGATAAACCATTTTCTTACCTATACAAAACAAAAATGTCAACTAGGACAAACGGAAAAGGAATAATGCAACAATTAAAATGCTGAAATTGTTCTATTTACCTTAATTTAGTGTTTTCCTAAAATTGATGAATAAAGGCCTTCTATGTTCTTCAAGGTTCTCCTAATGGAATCCATTCTTGATAGAAAATCCAAAATGTCCTCAAGATGCCACATTTAGCTGACACCACTTTTTTAACGATGGTAGAAACGTCCTAATGTTCTTCTAAAAATGCCTGAATCATGCCATGGCCCATACAATACGCAAGTAGTTTACACCCCAAGCTCTATGTATGCACATCATTTCACAACAATGTAGTAAAAGCGAGTCTTTGAGAAGAGCTCTTACTGCATTTGTCATTGTAAAATGTGTGGGTATTGCATAGGATCAAAAAGAAGCTGAACATAACTTCTTACCATAATTTACCTGTACATATTACAATGATTTCAAAGAAGTAAATTCCAGAATCCGGTACGGTCCTTTGCTTTTCCATCTAAAATACAACTGTTTAACTTGTAGTAATAAAAATGCAATCTCAATGTAATACCTCTCAGCTTTCTGACACTTGATGATTGCACATGGCCTACATTCAAAGCTTTTGACATTTAAGTAAATGGCAAACTAAATACCAGAAAATTGGAGTATGACGTAAATTCTAAAATGTATTCCATGGCTCCCAAGAGTCCAGAAAGGGCTTCCAGATAAACCATTTTCTTACCTATACAAAACAAAAATGTCAGCTAGGACAAATGGAAAAGAAAGAATGCAACAAATGAAATGTTGAAATTGTTCTATTTACCTTCAATTAATGTTTTCCTAAAATTGATGAATAAAGGCCTTCTTGTTCTTCAAGGTTCTCCTAATGGAAACCATTCTTGATAGAAGGTCCAAAATGTCCTCAAGATGCAACATTTAGCTGATGCTACTTTGTCAACGATGGTAGAAACATAATACCGTTCTACTAAAAAGTGCATGAATCATGCCATGACCCATAGAATACTCAGGTAGTTTACACCCTAAGCGCTGTGTATGCACATTATTTCACAACAATGTAGTAAAATCGAGTCTTTGACAAGAGCTTTTACTGTATTTATCATTGTGAAATTTCTGTGTATGGCACAGGAACAACCAAGCAGTTGAACACAAATTTCTCACCGTAATTGGCCTGAAGAAAACATACTTTAGCTACTGTAATAAAGAAATCATATGGATTAAGGGTGGTCTTTCCTTTTTTTTTAACTGAAACACAATAGAATAGTTTGTAGTAATGCAAAATCCTATCTCAATGTAAAGGCTCTTGGCTTTCTGACACTTGATGATTGTAAATTGTCTGCGAATAAAGCTTTGAAAATATGATAGAAAGGTGAAATAAATGCTTACCATCCATTTGGAGTATTAACCAAATTCGACAATGTCTACCATGGATTCCAAGGGTCCAAAAAATGATTCCAAATATGGATTGTTCTGACCTTCAAAGAAAGCAAAACCAAAAAATGTATCAATTAGCACAGAGTAGATTAGATCCAAATAATGAAATGAAATAATAAAGTTGCTCCACTTACTTTGATATGGTGTTTTGCAAAAAAACATAAATAAAAGCCAAACATCTTCAATTTCATGCAATGAGCAAAAGGCCATAGTTCTGAGCATGCACATCATTTTACCAAAATGCAGTAAGACAAGAGCTTTTACTGCATTTGTCAATGTGAAATGTGTGGGTATTGCACAGGAACAAAAAAGCAGTTAAACATAACTTCTTACCAGAATTTGCTTGTGGATTACATACTACAGTGATTTCAAAGAGGTGAAATCCAGCATCCGGTACGGTCCTTTGCTTTTCAAACTAAAATACAACTGTTTAACTTGTAGTAATAAAAATGCAACCTCAATGTAAAGCCTCTCAGCTTTCTGACACTTGATGATTGCACATAGCCTACATTCAAAGCTTTCGACATTTAAGTAAATGGCGGACTAAATACCAGAAAATTGGAGTGTGACGTGAATTCTAAAATGTCTTCCATGGCTCCCAAGAGTCCAGAGAGGGCTTCCAGATAAACCATTTTCTTACCTATACAAAACAAAAATGTCAACTAGGACAAACGGAAAAGGAATAATGCAACAATTAAAATGCTGAAATTGTTCTATTTACCTTAATTTAGTGTTTTCCTAAAATTGATGAATAAAGGCCTTCTATGTTCTTCAAGGTTCTCCTAATGGAATCCATTCTTGATAGAAAATCCAAAATGTCCTCAAGATGCCACATTTAGCTGACACCACTATTTTAACGATGGTAGAAACGTCCTAATGTTCTTCTAAAAAGTGCCTGAATCATGCCATGGCCCATACAATACGCAAGTAGTTTACACCCCAAGCTCTATGTATGCACATCATTTCACAGCAATGTAGTAAAAGCGAGTCTTTGACAAGAGCTCTTACTGCATTTGTCATTGTAAAATGTGTGGGTATTGCATAGGAACAAAAAGAAGCTGAACATAACTTCTTACCATAATTTACCTGTACATATTACAATGATTTCAAAGAAGTAAATTCCAGAATCCGGTACGGTCCTTTGCTTTTCCATGTAAAATACAACTGTTTAACTTGTAGTAATAAAACTGCAATCTCAATGTAATGCCTCTCAGCTTTCTGACACTTGATGATTGCACATGGCCTACATTCAAAGCTTTTGACATTTAAGTAAATGGCAAACTAAATACCAGAAAATTGGAGTATGATGTAAATTCTAAAATGTCTTCCATGGCTCCCAAGAGTCCAGAAAGGGCTTCCAGATAAACCATTTTCTTACCTATACAAAACAAAAATGTCAGCTAGGACAAATGGAAAAGAAAGAATGCAACAAATGAAATGTTGAAATTGTTCTATTTACCTTCAATTAGTGTTTTCCTAAAATTGATGAATAAAGGCCTTCTTGTTCTTCAAGGTTCTCCTAATGGAAACCATTCTTGATAGAAGGTCCAAAATGTCCTCAAGATGCAACATTTAGCTGATGCTACTTTGTCAACGATGGTAGAAACATAATACCGTTCTACTAAAAAGTGCATGAATCATGCCATGACCCATAGAATACTCAGGTAGTTTACACCCTAAGCGCTGTGTATGCACATTATTTCACAACAATGTAGTAAAATCGAGTCTTTGACAAGAGCTTTTACTGTATTTATCATTGTGAAATTTCTGTGTATGGCACAGGAACAACCAAGCAGTTGAACACAAATTTCTCACCATAATTGGCCTGAAGAAAACATACTTTAGCTACTGTAATAAAGAAATCATATGGATTAAGGGTGGTCTTTCCTTTTTTTTTAACTGAAACACAATAGAATAGTTTGTAGTAATGCAAAATCCTATCTCAATGTAAAGGCTCTTGGCTTTCTGACACTTGATGATTGTAAATTGTCTGCGAATAAAGCTTTGAAAATATGATAGAAAGGTGAAGTAAATGCTTACCATCCATTTGGAGTATTAACCAAATTCGACAATGTCTACCATGGATTCCAAGGGTTCAAGAAATGATTCCAAATATGGATTGTTCTGACCTTCAAAGAAAGCAAAACCAAAAAATGTATCAATTAGCACAGAGTAGATTAGATCCAAATAATGAAATGAAATAATAAAGTTGCTCCACTTACTTTGATATGGTGTTTTGCAAAAAAAATAAATAAAAGCCACACATCTTCAATGTTCTTCTGATTTAATTTAAAGTTTCCATTTGTCAAAGATGCTCATGCAATGAGCAAAAGGCCATAGTTCTGAGCATGCACATCATTTTACCAAAATGCAGTAAAACCAATCGTAAGACAAGAGCTTTTACTGCATTTGTCAATGTGAAATGTGTGGGTATTGCACAGGAACAAAAAAGCAGTTAAACATAACTTCTTACCAGAATTTGCTTGTGGATTACATACTACAGTGATTTCAAAGAGGTGAAATCCAGCATCCGGTACGGTCCTTTGCTTTTCAAACTAAAATACAACTGTTTAACTTGTAGTAATAAAAATGCAACCTCAATGTAAAGCCTCTCAGCTTTCTGACACTTGATGATTGCACATAGCCTACATTCAAAGCTTTCGACATTTAAGTAAATGGTGGACTAAATACCAGAAAATTGGAGTGTGACGTGAATTCTAAAATGTCTTCCATGGCTCCCAAGAGTCCAGAGAGGGCTTCCAGATAAACCATTTTCTTACCTATACAAAACAAAAATGTCAACTAGGACAAACGGAAAAGGAATAATGCAACAATTAAAATGCTGAAATTGTTCTATTTACCTTAATTTAGTGTTTTCCTAAAATTGATGAATAAAGGCCTTCTATGTTCTTCAAGGTTCTCCTAATGGAATCCATTCTTGATAGAAAATCCAAAATGTCCTCAAGATGCCACATTTAGCTGACACCACTATTTTAACGATGGTAGAAACGTCCTAATGTTCTTCTAAAAATGCCTGAATCATGCCATGGCCCATACAATACGCAAGTAGTTTACACCCCAAGCTCTATGTATGCACATCATTTCACAACAATGTAGTAAAAGCGAGTCTTTGAGAAGAGCTCTTACTGCATTTGTCATTGTAAAATGTGTGGGTATTGCATAGGATCAAAAAGAAGCTGAACATAACTTCTTACCATAATTTACCTGTACATATTACAATGATTTCAAAGAAGTAAATTCCAGAATCCGGTACGGTCCTTTGCTTTTCCATCTAAAATACAACTGTTTAACTTGTAGTAATAAAAATGCAATCTCAATGTAATACCTCTCAGCTTTCTGACACTTGATGATTGCACATGGCCTACATTCAAAGCTTTTGACATTTAAGTAAATGGCAAACTAAATACCAGAAAATTGGAGTATGACGTAAATTCTAAAATGTATTCCATGGCTCCCAAGAGTCCAGAAAGGGCTTCCAGATAAACCATTTTCTTACCTATACAAAAGAAAAATGTCAGCTAGGACAAATGGAAAAGAAAGAATGCAACAAATGAAATGTTGAAATTGTTCTATTTACCTTCAATTAATGTTTTCCTAAAATTGATGAATAAAGGCCTTCTTGTTCTTCAAGGTTCTCCTAATGGAAACCATTCTTGATAGAAGGTCCAAAATGTCCTCAAGATGCAACATTTAGCTGATGCTACTTTGTCAACGATGGTAGAAACATAATACCGTTCTACTAAAAAGTGCATGAATCATGCCATGACCCATAGAATACTCAGGTAGTTTACACCCTAAGCGCTGTGTATGCACATTATTTCACAACAATGTAGTAAAATCGAGTCTTTGACAAGAGCTTTTACTGTATTTATCATTGTGAAATTTCTGTGTATGGCACAGGAACAACCAAGCAGTTGAACACAAATTTCTCACTGTAATTGGCCTGAAGAAAACATACTTTAGCTACTGTAATAAAGAAATCATATGGATTAAGGGTGGTCTTTCCTTTTTTTTTAACTGAAACACAATAGAATAGTTTGTAGTAATGCAAAATCCTATCTCAATGTAAAGGCTCTTGGCTTTCTGACACTTGATGATTGTAAATTGTCTGCGAATAAAGCTTTGAAAATATGATAGAAAGGTGAAATAAATGCTTACCATCCATTTGGAGTATTAACCAAATTCGACAATGTCTACCATGGATTCCAAGGGTCCAAAAAATGATTCCAAATATGGATTGTTCTGACCTTCAAAGAAAGCAAAACCAAAAAATGTATCAATTAGCACAGAGTAGATTAGATCCAAATAATGAAATGAAATAATAAAGTTGCTCCACTTACTTTGATATGGTGTTTTGCAAAAAAACATAAATAAAAGCCAAACATCTTCAATTTCATGCAATGAGCAAAAGGCCATAGTTCTGAGCATGCACATCATTTTACCAAAATGCAGTAAGACAAGAGCTTTTACTGCATTTGTCAATGTGAAATGTGTGGGTATTGCACAGGAACAAAAAAGCAGTTAAACATAACTTCTTACCAGAATTTGCTTGTGGATTACATACTACAGTGATTTCAAAGAGGTGAAATCCAGCATCCGGTACGGTCCTTTGCTTTTCAAACTAAAATACAACTGTTTAACTTGTAGTAATAAAAATGCAACCTCAATGTAAAGCCTCTCAGCTTTCTGACACTTGATGATTGCACATAGCCTACATTCAAAGCTTTCGACATTTAAGTAAATGGCGGACTAAATACCAGAAAATTGGAGTGTGACGTGAATTCTAAAATGTCTTCCATGGCTCCCAAGAGTCCAGAGAGGGCTTCCAGATAAACCATTTTCTTACCTATACAAAACAAAAATGTCAACTAGGACAAACGGAAAAGGAATAATGCAACAATTAAAATGCTGAAATTGTTCTATTTACCTTAATTTAGTGTTTTCCTAAAATTGATGAATAAAGGCCTTCTATGTTCTTCAAGGTTCTCCTAATGGAATCCATTCTTGATAGAAAATCCAAAATGTCCTCAAGATGCCACATTTAGCTGACACCACTATTTTAACGATGGTAGAAACGTCCTAATGTTCTTCTAAAAAGTGCCTGAATCATGCCATGGCCCATACAATACGCAAGTAGTTTACAACCCAAGCTCTATGTATGCACATCATTTCACAGCAATGTAGTAAAAGCGAGTCTTTGACAAGAGCTCTTACTGCATTTGTCATTGTAAAATGTGTGGGTATTGCATAGGAACAAAAAGAAGCTGAACATAACTTCTTACCATAATTTACCTGTACATATTACAATGATTTCAAAGAAGTAAATTCCAGAATCCGGTACGGTCCTTTGCTTTTCCATGTAAAATACAACTGTTTAACTTGTAGTAATAAAACTGCAATCTCAATGTAATGCCTCTCAGCTTTCTGACACTTGATGATTGCACATGTCCTACATTCAAAGCTTTTGACATTTAAGTAAATGGCAAACTAAATACCAGAAAATTGGAGTATGATGTAAATTCTAAAATGTCTTCCATGGCTCCCAAGAGTCCAGAAAGGGCTTCCAGATAAACCATTTTCTTACCTATACAAAACAAAAATGTCAGCTAGGACAAATGGAAAAGAAAGAATGCAACAAATGAAATGTTGAAATTGTTCTATTTACCTTCAATTAGTGTTTTCCTAAAATTGATGAATAAAGGCCTTCTTGTTCTTCAAGGTTCTCCTAATGGAAACCATTCTTGATAGAAGGTCCAAAATGTCCTCAAGATGCAACATTTAGCTGATGCTACTTTGTCAACGATGGTAGAAACATAATACCGTTCTACTAAAAAGTGCATGAATCATGCCATGACCCATAGAATACTCAGGTAGTTTACACCCTAAGCGCTGTGTATGCACATTATTTCACAACAATGTAGTAAAATCGAGTCTTTGACAAGAGCTTTTACTGTATTTATCATTGTGAAATTTCTGTGTATGGCACAGGAACAACCAAGCAGTTGAACACAAATTTCTCACCATAATTGGCCTGAAGAAAACATACTTTAGCTACTGTAATAAAGAAATCATATGGATTAAGGGTGGTCTTTCCTTTCTTTTTAACTGAAACACAATAGAATAGTTTGTAGTAATGCAAAATCCTATCTCAATGTAAAGGCTCTTGGCTTTCTGACACTTGATGATTGTAAATTGTCTGCGAATAAAGCTTTGAAAATATGATAGAAAGGTGAAGTAAATGCTTACCATCCATTTGGAGTATTAACCAAATTCGACAATGTCTACCATGGATTCCAAGGGTTCAAGAAATGATTCCAAATATGGATTGTTCTGACCTTCAAAGAAAGCAAAACCAAAAAATGTATCAATTAGCACAGAGTAGATTAGATCCAAATAATGAAATGAAATAATAAAGTTGCTCCACTTACTTTGATATGGTGTTTTGCAAAAAAACATAAATAAAAGCCAAACATCTTCAATTTCATGCAATGAGCAAAAGGCCATAGTTCTGAGCATGCACATCATTTTACCAAAATGCAGTAAGACAAGAGCTTTTACTGCATTTGTCAATGTGAAATGTGTGGGTATTGCACAGGAACAAAAAAGCAGTTAAACATAACTTCTTACCAGAATTTGCTTGTGGATTACATACTACAGTGATTTCAAAGAGGTGAAATCCAGCATCCGGTACGGTCCTTTGCTTTTCAAACTAAAATACAACTGTTTAACTTGTAGTAATAAAAATGCAACCTCAATGTAAAGCCTCTCAGCTTTCTGACACTTGATGATTGCACATAGCCTACATTCAAAGCTTTCGACATTTAAGTAAATGGCGGACTAAATACCAGAAAATTGGAGTGTGACGTGAATTCTAAAATGTCTTCCATGGCTCCCAAGAGTCCAGAGAGGGCTTCCAGATAAACCATTTTCTTACCTATACAAAACAAAAATGTCAACTAGGACAAACGGAAAAGGAATAATGCAACAATTAAAATGCTGAAATTGTTCTATTTACCTTAATTTAGTGTTTTCCTAAAATTGATGAATAAAGGCCTTCTATGTTCTTCAAGGTTCTCCTAATGGAATCCATTCTTGATAGAAAATCCAAAATGTCCTCAAGATGCCACATTTAGCTGACACCACTATTTTAACGATGGTAGAAACGTCCTAATGTTCTTCTAAAAAGTGCCTGAATCATGCCATGGCCCATACAATACGCAAGTAGTTTACAACCCAAGCTCTATGTATGCACATCATTTCACAGCAATGTAGTAAAAGCGAGTCTTTGACAAGAGCTCTTACTGCATTTGTCATTGTAAAATGTGTGGGTATTGCATAGGAACAAAAAGAAGCTGAACATAACTTCTTACCATAATTTACCTGTACATATTACAATGATTTCAAAGAAGTAAATTCCAGAATCCGGTACGGTCCTTTGCTTTTCCATGTAAAATACAACTGTTTAACTTGTAGTAATAAAACTGCAATCTCAATGTAATGCCTCTCAGCTTTCTGACACTTGATGATTGCACATGTCCTACATTCAAAGCTTTTGACATTTAAGTAAATGGCAAACTAAATACCAGAAAATTGGAGTATGATGTAAATTCTAAAATGTCTTCCATGGCTCCCAAGAGTCCAGAAAGGGCTTCCAGATAAACCATTTTCTTACCTATACAAAACAAAAATGTCAGCTAGGACAAATGGAAAAGAAAGAATGCAACAAATGAAATGTTGAAATTGTTCTATTTACCTTCAATTAGTGTTTTCCTAAAATTGATGAATAAAGGCCTTCTTGTTCTTCAAGGTTCTCCTAATGGAAACCATTCTTGATAGAAGGTCCAAAATGTCCTCAAGATGCAACATTTAGCTGATGCTACTTTGTCAACGATGGTAGAAACATAATACCGTTCTACTAAAAAGTGCATGAATCATGCCATGACCCATAGAATACTCAGGTAGTTTACACCCTAAGCGCTGTGTATGCACATTATTTCACAACAATGTAGTAAAATCGAGTCTTTGACAAGAGCTTTTACTGTATTTATCATTGTGAAATTTCTGTGTATGGCACAGGAACAACCAAGCAGTTGAACACAAATTTCTCACCATAATTGGCCTGAAGAAAACATACTTTAGCTACTGTAATAAAGAAATCATATGGATTAAGGGTGGTCTTTCCTTTCTTTTTAACTGAAACACAATAGAATAGTTTGTAGTAATGCAAAATCCTATCTCAATGTAAAGGCTCTTGGCTTTCTGACACTTGATGATTGTAAATTGTCTGCGAATAAAGCTTTGAAAATATGATAGAAAGGTGAAGTAAATGCTTACCATCCATTTGGAGTATTAACCAAATTCGACAATGTCTACCATGGATTCCAAGGGTTCAAGAAATGATTCCAAATATGGATTGTTCTGACCTTCAAAGAAAGCAAAACCAAAAAATGTATCAATTAGCACAGAGTAGATTAGATCCAAATAATGAAATGAAATAATAAAGTTGCTCCACTTACTTTGATATGGTGTTTTGCAAAAAAAATAAATAAAAGCCACACATCTTCAATGTTCTTCTGATTTAATTTAAAGTTTCCATTTGTCAAAGATGCTCATGCAATGAGCAAAAGGCCATAGTTCTGAGCATGCACATCATTTTACCAAAATGCAGTAAAACCAATCGTAAGACAAGAGCTTTTACTGCATTTGTCAATGTGAAATGTGTGGGTATTGCACAGGAACAAAAAAGCAGTTAAACATAACTTCTTACCAGAATTTGCTTGTGGATTACATACTACAGTGATTTCAAAGAGGTGAAATCCAGCATCCGGTACGGTCCTTTGCTTTTCAAACTAAAATACAACTGTTTAACTTGTAGTAATAAAAATGCAACCTCAATGTAAAGCCATTCAGCTTTCTGACACTTTATGATTGCACATAGCCTACATTCAAAGCTTTCGACATTTAAGTAAATGGCAAACTAAATACCAGAAAATTGGAGTATGATGTAAATTCTAAAATGTCTTCCATGGCTCCCAAGAGTCCAGAAAGGGCTTCCAGATAAACCATTTTCTTACCTATACAAAACAAAAATGTCAGCTAGGACAAATGGAAAAGAAAGAATGCAACAAATGAAATGTTGAAATTGTTCTATTTACCTTCAATTAGTGTTTTCCTAAAATTGATGAATAAAGGCCTTCTTGTTCTTCAAGGTTCTCCTAATGGAAACCATTCTTGATAGAAGGTCCAAAATGTCCTCAAGATGCAACATTTAGCTGATGCTACTTTGTCAACGATGGTAGAAACATAATACCGTTCTACTAAAAAGTGCATGAATCATGCCATGACCCATAGAATACTCAGGTAGTTTACACCCTAAGCGCTGTGTATGCACATTATTTCACAACAATGTAGTAAAATCGAGTCTTTGACAAGAGCTTTTACTGTATTTATCATTGTGAAATTTCTGTGTATGGCACAGGAACAACCAAGCAGTTGAACACAAATTTCTCACCATAATTGGCCTGAAGAAAACATACTTTAGCTACTGTAATAAAGAAATCATATGGATTAAGGGTGGTCTTTCCTTTTTTTTTAACTGAATCACAATAGAATAGTTTGTAGTAATGCAAAATCCTATCTCAATGTAAAGGCTCTTGGCTTTCTGACACTTGATGATTGTAAATTGTCTGCGAATAAAGCTTTGAAAATATGATAGAAAGGTGAAGTAAATGCTTACCATCCATTTGGAGTATTAACCAAATTCGACAATGTCTACCATGGATTCCAAGGGTTCAAGAAATGATTCCAAATATGGATTGTTCTGACCTTCAAAGAAAGCAAAACCAAAAAATGTATCAATTAGCACAGAGTAGATTAGATCCAAATAATGAAATGAAATAATAAAGTTGCTCCACTTACTTTGATATGGTGTTTTGCAAAAAAAATAAATAAAAGCCACACATCTTCAATGTTCTTCTGATTTAATTTAAAGTTTCCATTTGTCAAAGATGCTCATGCAATGAGCAAAAGGCCATAGTTCTGAGCATGCACATCATTTTACCAAAATGCAGTAAAACCAATCGTAAGACAAGAGCTTTTACTGCATTTGTCAATGTGAAATGTGTGGGTATTGCACAGGAACAAAAAAGCAGTTAAACATAACTTCTTACCAGAATTTGCTTGTGGATTACATACTACAGTGATTTCAAAGAGGTGAAATCCAGCATCCGGTACGGTCCTTTGCTTTTCAAACTAAAATACAACTGTTTAACTTGTAGTAATAAAAATGCAACCTCAATGTAAAGCCATTCAGCTTTCTGACACTTTATGATTGCACATAGCCTACATTCAAAGCTTTCGACATTTAAGTAAATGGCGGACTAAATACCAGAATATTGGAGTGTGACATGAATTCTAAAATGTCTTCCATGGCTCCCAAGAGTCCAGAGAGGGCTTCCAGATAAACCATTTTCTTACCTATACAAAACAAAAATGTCAACTAGGACAAACGGAAAAGGAATAATGCAACAATTAAAATGCTGAAATTGTTCTATTTACCTTAATTTAGTGTTTTCCTAAAATTGATGAATAAAGGCCTTCCATGTTCTTCAAGGTTCTCCTAATGGAATCCATTCTTGATAGAAAATCCAAAATGTCCTCAAGATGCCACATTTAGCTGACACCACTATTTTAACGATGGTAGAAACGTCCTAATGTTCTTCTAAAAAGTGCCTGAATCATGCCATGGCCCGTACAATACGCAAGTAGTTTACACCCCAAGCTCTATGTATGCACATCATTTCACAACAATGTAGTAAAAGCGAGTCTTTGAGAAGAGCTCTTACTGCATTTGTCATTGTAAAATGTGTGGGTATTGCATAGGATCAAAAAGAAGCTGAACATAACTTCTTACCATAATTTACCTGTACATATTACAATGATTTCAAAGAAGTAAATTCCAGAATCCGGTACGGTCCTTTGCTTTTCCATCTAAAATACAACTGTTTAACTTGTAGTAATAAAAATGCAATCTCAATGTAATGCCTCTCAGCTTTCTGACACTTGATGATTGCACATGGCCTACATTCAAAGCTTTTGACATTTAAGTAAATGGCAAACTAAATACCAGAAAATTGGAGTATGATGTAAATTCTAAAATGTCTTCCATGGCTCCCAAGAGTCCAGAAAGGGCTTCCAGATAAACCATTTTCTTACCTATACAAAACAAAAATGTCAGCTAGGACAAATGGAAAAGAAAGAATGCAACAAATGAAATGTTGAAATTGTTCTATTTACCTTCAATTAGTGTTTTCCTAAAATTGATGAATAAAGGCCTTCTTGTTCTTCAAGGTTCTCCTAATGGAAACCATTCTTGATAGAAGGTCCAAAATGTCCTCAAGATGCAACATTTAGCTGATGCTACTTTGTCAACGATGGTAGAAACATAATACCGTTCTACTAAAAAGTGCATGAATCATGCCATGACCCATAGAATACTCAGGTAGTTTACACCCTAAGCGCTGTGTATGCACATTATTTCACAACAATGTAGTAAAATCGAGTCTTTGACAAGAGCTTTTACTGTATTTATCATTGTGAAATTTCTGTGTATGGCACAGGAACAACCAAGCAGTTGAACACAAATTTCTCACCGTAATTGGCCTGAAGAAAACAAACTTTAGCTACTGTAATAAAGAAATCATATGGATTAAGGGTGGTCTTTCCTTTTTTTTTAACTGAAACACAATAGAATAGTTTGTAGTAATGCAAAATCCTATCTCAATGTAAAGGCTCTTGGCTTTCTGACACTTGATGATTGTAAATTGTCTGCGAATAAAGCTTTGAAAATATGATAGAAAGGTGAAATAAATGCTTACCATCCATTTGGAGTATTAACCAAATTCGACAATGTCTACCATGGATTCCAAGGGTCCAAAAAATGATTCCAAATATGGATTGTTCTGACCTTCAAAGAAAGCAAAACCAAAAAATGTATCAATTAGCACAGAGTAGATTAGATCCAAATAATGAAATGAAATAATAAAGTTGCTCCACTTACTTTGATATGGTGTTTTGCAAAAAAACATAAATAAAAGCCAAACATCTTCAATGTTCTTCTGATATAATTTAAAGTTTCCATTTGTCAAAGATGCTCATGCAATGAGCAAAAGGCCATAGTTCTGAGCATGCACATCATTTTACCAAAATGCAGTAAAACCAATCGTAAGACAAGAGCTTTTACTGCATTTGTCAATGTGAAATGTGTGGGTATTGCACAGGAACAAAAAAGCAGTTAAACATAACTTCTTACCAGAATTTGCTTGTGGATTACATACTACAGTGATTTCAAAGAGGTGAAATCCAGCATCCGGTACGGTCCTTTGCTTTTCAAACTAAAATACAACTGTTTAACTTGTAGTAATAAAAATGCAACCTCAATGTAAAGCCTCTCAGCTTTCTGACACTTGATGATTGCACATAGCCTACATTCAAAGCTTTCGACATTTAAGTAAATGGTGGACTAAATACCAGAAAATTGGAGTGTGACGTGAATTCTAAAATGTCTTCCATGGCTCCCAAGAGTCCAGAGAGGGCTTCCAGATAAACCATTTTCTTACCTATACAAAACAAAAATGTCAACTAGGACAAACGGAAAAGGAATAATGCAACAATTAAAATGCTGAAATTGTTCTATTTACCTTAATTTAGTGTTTTCCTAAAATTGATGAATAAAGGCCTTCTATGTTCTTCAAGGTTCTCCTAATGGAATCCATTCTTGATAGAAAATCCAAAATGTCCTCAAGATGCCACATTTAGCTGACACCACTATTTTAACGATGGTAGAAACGTCCTAATGTTCTTCTAAAAATGCCTGAATCATGCCATGGCCCATACAATACGCAAGTAGTTTACACCCCAAGCTCTATGTATGCACATCATTTCACAACAATGTAGTAAAAGCGAGTCTTTGAGAAGAGCTCTTACTGCATTTGTCATTGTAAAATGTGTGGGTATTGCATAGGATCAAAAAGAAGCTGAACATAACTTCTTACCATAATTTACCTGTACATATTACAATGATTTCAAAGAAGTAAATTCCAGAATCCGGTACGGTCCTTTGCTTTTCCATCTAAAATACAACTGTTTAACTTGTAGTAATAAAAATGCAATCTCAATGTAATACCTGTCAGCTTTCTGACACTTGATGATTGAACATGGCCTACATTCAAAGCTTTTGACATTTAAGTAAATGGCAAACTAAATACCAGAAAATTGGAGTATGACGTAAATTCTAAAATGTCTTCCATGGCTCCCAAGAGTCCAGAAAGGGCTTCCAGATAAACCATTTTCTTACCTATACAAAACAAAAATGTCAGCTAGGACAAATGGAAAAGAAAGAATGCAACAAATGAAATGTTGAAATTGTTCTATTTACCTTCAATTAGTGTTTTCCTAAAATTGATGAATAAAGGCCTTCTTGTTCTTCAAGGTTCTCCTAATGGAAACCATTCTTGATAGAAGGTCCAAAATGTCCTCAAGATGCAACATTTAGCTGATGCTACTTTGTCAACGATGGTAGAAACATAATACCGTTCTACTAAAAAGTGCATGAATCATGCCATGACCCATAGAATACTCAGGTAGTTTACACCCTAAGCGCTGTGTATGCACATTATTTCACAACAATGTAGTAAAATCGAGTCTTTGACAAGAGCTTTTACTGTATTTATCATTGTGAAATTTCTGTGTATGGCACAGGAACAACCAAGCAGTTGAACACAAATTTCTCACCGTAATTGGCCTGAAGAAAACAAACTTTAGCTACTGTAATAAAGAAATCATATGGATTAAGGATGGTCTTTCCTTTTTTTTTAACTGAAACACAATAGAATAGTTTGTAGTAATGCAAAATCCTATCTCAATGTAAAGGCTCTTGGCTTTCTGACACTTGATGATTGTAAATTGTCTGCGAATAAAGCTTTGAAAATATGATAGAAAGGTGAAGTAAATGCTTACCATCCATTTGGAGTATTAACCAAATTCGACAATGTCTACCATGGATTCCAAGGGTCCAAGAAATGATTCCAAATATGGATTGTTCTGACCTTCAAAGAAAGCAAAACCAAAAAATGTATCAATTAGCACAGAGTAGATTAGATCCAAATAATGAAATGAAATAATAAAGTTGCTCCACTTACTTTGATATGGTGTTTTGCAAAAAAAATAAATAAAAGCCACACATCTTCAATGTTCTTCTGATTTAATTTAAAGTTTCCATTTGTCAAAGATGCTCATGCAATGAGCAAAAGGCCATAGTTCTGAGCATGCACATCATTTTACCAAAATGCAGTAAAACCAATCGTAAGACAAGAGCTTTTACTGCATTTGTCAATGTGAAATGTGTGGGTATTGCACAGGAACAAAAAAGCAGTTAAACATAACTTCTTACCAGAATTTGCTTGTGGATTACATACTACAGTGATTTCAAAGAGGTGAAATCCAGCATCCGGTACGGTCCTTTGCTTTTCAAACTAAAATACAACTGTTTAACTTGTAGTAATAAAAATGCAACCTCAATGTAAAGCCTCTCAGCTTTCTGACACTTGATGATTGCACATAGCCTACATTCAAAGCTTTCGACATTTAAGTAAATGGCGGACTAAATACCAGAAAATTGGAGTGTGACGTGAATTCTAAAATGTCTTCCATGGCTCCCAAGAGTCCAGAGAGGGCTTCCAGATAAACCATTTTCTTACCTATACAAAACAAAAATGTCAACTAGGACAAACGGAAAAGGAATAATGCAACAATTAAAATGCTGAAATTGTTCTATTTACCTTAATTTAGTGTTTTCCTAAAATTGATGAATAAAGGCCTTCCATGTTCTTCAAGGTTCTCCTAATGGAATCCATTCTTGATAGAAAATCCAAAATGTCCTCAAGATGCCACATTTAGCTGACACCACTATTTTAACGATGGTAGAAACGTCCTAATGTTCTTCTAAAAAGTGCCTGAATCATGCCATGGCCCATACAATACGCAAGTAGTTTACACCCCAAGCTCTATGTATGCACATCATTTCACAACAATGTAGTAAAAGCGAGTCTTTGAGAAGAGCTCTTACTGCATTTGTCATTGTAAAATGTGTGGGTATTGCATAGGATCAAAAAGAAGCTGAAAATAACTTCTTACCATAATTTACCTGTACATATTACAATGATTTCAAAGAAGTAAATTCCAGAATCCGGTACGGTCCTTTGCTTTTCCATGTAAAATACAACTGTTTAACTTGTAGTAATAAAAATGCAATCTCAATGTAATACCTCTCAGCTTTCTGACACTTGATGATTGCACATGGCCTACATTCAAAGCTTTTGACATTTAAGTAAATGGCAAACTAAATACCAGAAAATTGGAGTATGACGTAAATTCTAAAATGTCTTCCATGGCTCCCAAGAGTCCAGAAAGGGCTTCCAGATAAACCATTTTCTTACCTATACAAAACAAAAATGTCAGCTAGGACAAATGGAAAAGAAAGAATGCAACAAATGAAATGTTGAAATTGTTCTATTTACCTTCAATTAGTGTTTTCCTAAAATTGATGAATAAAGGCCTTCTTGTTCTTCAAGGTTCTCCTAATGGAAACCATTCTTGATAGAAGGTCCAAAATGTCCTCAAGATGCAACATTTAGCTGATGCTACTTTGTCAACGATGGTAGAAACATAATACCGTTCTACTAAAAAGTGCATGAATCATGCCATGACCCATAGAATACTCAGGTAGTTTACACCCTAAGCGCTGTGTATGCACATTATTTCACAACAATGTAGTAAAATCGAGTCTTTGACAAGAGCTTTTACTGTATTTATCATTGTGAAATTTCTGTGTATGGCACAGGAACAACCAAGCAGTTGAACACAAATTTCTCACCGTAATTGGCCTGAAGAAAACATACTTTACCTACTGTAATAAAGAAATCATATGGATTAAGGATGGTCTTTCCTTTTTTTTTAACTGAAACACAATAGAATAGTTTGTAGTAATGCAAAATCCTATCTCAATGTAAAGGCTCTTGGCTTTCTGACACTTGATGATTGTAAATTGTCTGCGAATAAAGCTTTGAAAATATGATAGAAAGGTGAAGTAAATGCTTACCATCCATTTGGAGTATTAACCAAATTCGACAATGTCTACCATGGATTCCAAGGGTCCAAAAAATGATTCCAAATATGGATTGTTCTGACCTTCAAAGAAAGCAAAACCAAAAAATGTATCAATTAGCACAGAGTAGATTAGATCCAAATAATGAAATGAAATAATAAAGTTGCTCCACTTACTTTGATATGGTGTTTTGCAAAAAAAAATAAATAAAAGCCACACATCTTCAATGTTCTTCTGATATAATTTAAAGTTTCCATTTGTCAAAGATGCTCATGCAATGAGCAAAAGGCCATAGTTCTGAGCATGCACATCATTTTACCAAAATGCAGTAAAACCATTCGTAAGACAAGAGCTTTTACTGCATTTGTCAATGTGAAATGTGTGGGTATTGCACAAGAACAAAAAAGCAGTTAAACATAACTTCTTACCAGAATTTGCTTGTGGATTACATACTACAGTGATTTCAAAGAGGTGAAATCCAGTATCCGGTACGGTCCTTTGCTTTTCAAACTAAAACACAACTGTTTAACTTGTAGTAATAAAAATGCAATCTCAATGTAAAGCCTCTCAGCTTTCTGACACTTTATGATTGCACATAGCCTACATTCAAAGCTTTCGACATTTAAGTAAATGGCGGACTAAATACCAGAATATTGGAGTGTGACGTGAATTCTAAAATGTCTTCCATGGCTCCCAAGAGTCCAGAGAGGGCTTCCAGATAAACCATTTTCTTACCTATACAAAACAAAAATGTCAACTAGGACAAACGGAAAAGGAATAATGCAACAATTAAAATGCTGAAATTGTTCTATTTACCTTAATTTAGTGTTTTCCTAAAATTGATGAATAAAGGCCTTCCATGTTCTTCAAGGTTCTCCTAATGGAATCCATTCTTGATAGAAAATCCAAAATGTCCTCAAGATGCCACATTTAGCTGACACCACTATTTTAACGATGGTAGAAACGTCCTAATGTTCTTCTAAAAAGTGCCTGAATCATGCCATGGCCCGTACAATACGCAAGTAGTTTACACCCCAAGCTCTATGTATGCACATCATTTCACAACAATGTAGTAAAAGCGAGTCTCTGAGAAGAGCTCTTACTGCATTTGTCATTGTAAAATGTGTGGGTATTGCATAGGATCAAAAAGAAGCTGAACATAACTTCTTACCATAATTTACCTGTACATATTACAATGATTTCAAAGAAGTAAATTCCAGAATCCGGTACGGTCCTTTGCTTTTCCATCTAAAATACAACTGTTTAACTTGTAGTAATAAAAATGCAATCTCAATGTAATGCCTCTCAGCTTTCTGACACTTGATGATTGCACATGGCCTACATTCAAAGCTTTTGACATTTAAGTAAATGGCAAACTAAATACCAGAAAATTGGAGTATGATGTAAATTCTAAAATGTCTTCCATGGCTCCCAAGAGTCCAGAAAGGGCTTCCAGATAAACCATTTTCTTACCTATACAAAACAAAAATGTCAGCTAGGACAAATGGAAAAGAAAGAATGCAACAAATGAAATGTTGAAATTGTTCTATTTACCTTCAATTAGTGTTTTCCTAAAATTGATGAATAAAGGCCTTCTTGTTCTTCAAGGTTCTCCTAATGGAAACCATTCTTGATAGAAGGTCCAAAATGTCCTCAAGATGCAACATTTAGCTGATGCTACTTTGTCAACGATGGTAGAAACATAATACCGTTCTACTAAAAAGTGCATGAATCATGCCATGACCCATAGAATACTCAGGTAGTTTACACCCTAAGCACTGTGTATGCACATTATTTCACAACAATGTAGTAAAATCGAGTCTTTGACAAGAGCTTTTACTGTATTTATCATTGTGAAATTTCTGTGTATGGCACAGGAACAACCAAGCAGTTGAACACAAATTTCTCACCGTAATTGGCCTGAAGAAAACATACTTTAGCTACTGTAATAAAGAAATCATATGGATTAAGGGTGGTCTTTCCTTTTTTTTAACTGAAACACAATAGAATAGTTTGTAGTAATGCAAAATCCTATCTCAATGTAAAGGCTCTTGGCTTTCTGACACTTGATGATTGTAAATTGTCTGCGAATAAAGCTTTGAAAATATGATAGAAAGGTGAAATAAATGCTTACCATCCATTTGGAGTATTAACCAAATTCGACAATGTCTACCATGGATTCCAAGGGTCCAAAAAATGATTCCAAATATGGATTGTTCTGACCTTCAAAGAAAGCAAAACCAAAAAATGTATCAATTAGCACAGAGTAGATTAGATCCAAATAATGAAATGAAATAATAAAGTTGCTCCACTTACTTTGATATGGTGTTTTGCAAAAAAACATAAATAAAAGCCAAACATCTTCAATGTTCTTCTGATATAATTTAAAGTTTCCATTTGTCAAAGATGCTCATGCAATGAGCAAAAGGCCATAGTTCTGAGCATGCACATCATTTTACCAAAATGCAGTAAAACCAATCGTAAGACAAGAGCTTTTACTGCATTTGTCAATGTGAAATGTGTGGGTATTGCACAGGAACAAAAAAGCAGTTAAACATAACTTCTTACCAGAATTTGCTTGTGGATTACATACTACAGTGATTTCAAAGAGGTGAAATCCAGCATCCGGTACGGTCCTTTGCTTTTCAAACTAAAATACAACTGTTTAACTTGTAGTAATAAAAATGCAACCTCAATGTAAAGCCTCTCAGCTTTCTGACACTTGATGATTGCACATAGCCTACATTCAAAGCTTTCGACATTTAAGTAAATGGTGGACTAAATACCAGAAAATTGGAGTGTGACGTGAATTCTAAAATGTCTTCCATGGCTCCCAAGAGTCCAGAGAGGGCTTCCAGATAAACCATTTTCTTACCTATACAAAACAAAAATGTCAACTAGGACAAACGGAAAAGGAATAATGCAACAATTAAAATGCTGAAATTGTTCTAGAATCATAGAATCATAGAATCATAGAATCGTAGAGTTGGAAGGGACCTCCTGGGCCATCTGGACCAACCCCCTGCTCAAAGCAGGATTCGCTAAATCATCCCAGTTAGATGTCTGTCCAGCCTCTGTTTGAAGACTTCCATTGAAGGAGAACTCACCACTTCTCGTGGCAGCCTGTTCCACTCATTGATCACTCTAACTGTCAAAAAGTTTTTTCTATTTACCTTAATTTAGTGTTTTCCTAAAATTGATGAATAAAGGCCTTCTATGTTCTTCAAGGTTCTCCTAATGGAATCCATTCTTGATAGAAAATCCAAAATGTCCTCAAGATGCCACATTTAGCTGACACCACTATTTTAACGATGGTAGAAACGTCCTAATGTTCTTCTAAAAATGCCTGAATCATGCCATGGCCCATACAATACGCAAGTAGTTTACACCCCAAGCTCTATGTATGCACATCATTTCACAACAATGTAGTAAAAGCGAGTCTTTGAGAAGAGCTCTTACTGCATTTGTCATTGTAAAATGTGTGGGTATTGCATAGGATCAAAAAGAAGCTGAACATAACTTCTTACCATAATTTACCTGTACATATTACAATGATTTCAAAGAAGTAAATTCCAGAATCCGGTACGGTCCTTTGCTTTTCCATCTAAAATACAACTGTTTAACTTGTAGTATTAAAAATGCAATCTCAATGTAATACCTCTCAGCTTTCTGACACTTGATGATTGCACATGGCCTACATTCAAAGCTTTTGACATTTAAGTAAATGGCAAACTAAATACCAGAAAATTGGAGTATGACGTAAATTCTAAAATGTATTCCATGGCTCCCAAGAGTCCAGAAAGGGCTTCCAGATAAACCATTTTCTTACCTATACAAAACAAAAATGTCAGCTAGGACAAATGGAAAAGAAAGAATGCAACAAATGAAATGTTGAAATTGTTCTATTTACCTTCAATTAATGTTTTCCTAAAATTGATGAATAAAGGCCTTCTTGTTCTTCAAGGTTCTCCTAATGGAAACCATTCTTGATAGAAGGTCCAAAATGTCCTCAAGATGCAACATTTAGCTGATGCTACTTTGTCAACGATGGTAGAAACATAATACCGTTCTACTAAAAAGTGCATGAATCATGCCATGACCCATAGAATACTCAGGTAGTTTACACCCTAAGCGCTGTGTATGCACATTATTTCACAACAATGTAGTAAAATCGAGTCTTTGACAAGAGCTTTTACTGTATTTATCATTGTGAAATTTCTGTGTATGGCACAGGAACAACCAAGCAGTTGAACACAAATTTCTCACCGTAATTGGCCTGAAGAAAACAAACTTTAGCTACTGTAATAAAGAAATCATATGGATTAAGGATGGTCTTTCCTTTTTTTTTAACTGAAACACAATAGAATAGTTTGTAGTAATGCAAAATCCTAACTCAATGTAAAGGCTCTTGGCTTTCTGACACTTGATGATTGTAAATTGTCTGCGAATAAAGCTTTGAAAATATGATAGAAAGGTGAAGTAAATGCTTACCATCCATTTGGAGTATTAACCAAATTCGACAATGTCTACCATGGATTCCAAGGGTCCAAGAAATGATTCCAAATATGGATTGTTCTGACCTTCAAAGAAAGCAAAACCAAAAAATGTATCAATTAGCACAGAGTAGATTAGATCCAAATAATGAAATGAAATAATAAAGTTGCTCCACTTACTTTGATATGGTGTTTTGCAAAAAAAATAAATAAAAGCCACACATCTTCAATGTTCTTCTGATTTAATTTAAAGTTTCCATTTGTCAAAGATGCTCATGCAATGAGCAAAAGGCCATAGTTCTGAGCATGCACATCATTTTACCAAAATGCAGTAAAACCAATCGTAAGACAAGAGCTTTTACTGCATTTGTCAATGTGAAATGTGTGGGTATTGCACAGGAACAAAAAAGCAGTTAAACATAACTTCTTACCAGAATTTGCTTGTGGATTACATACTACAGTGATTTCAAAGAGGTGAAATCCAGCATCCGGTACGGTCCTTTGCTTTTCAAACTAAAATACAACTGTTTAACTTGTAGTAATAAAAATGCAACCTCAATGTAAAGCCTCTCAGCTTTCTGACACTTGATGATTGCACATAGCCTACATTCAAAGCTTTCGACATTTAAGTAAATGGCGGACTAAATACCAGAAAATTGGAGTGTGACGTGAATTCTAAAATGTCTTCCATGGCTCCCAAGAATCCAGAGAGGGCTTCCAGATAAACCATTTTCTTACCTATACAAAACAAAAATGTCAACTAGGACAAACGGAAAAGGAATAATGCAACAATTAAAATGCTGAAATTGTTCTATTTACCTTAATTTAGTGTTTTCCTAAAATTGATGAATAAAGGCCTTCCATGTTCTTCAAGGTTCTCCTAATGGAATCCATTCTTGATAGAAAATCCAAAATGTCCTCAAGATGCCACATTTAGCTGACACCACTATTTTAACGATGGTAGAAACGTCCTAATGTTCTTCTAAAAAGTGCCTGAATCATGCCATGGCCCATACAATACGCAAGTAGTTTACACCCCAAGCTCTATGTATGCACATCATTTCACAACAATGTAGTAAAAGCGAGTCTTTGAGAAGAGCTCTTACTGCATTTGTCATTGTAAAATGTGTGGGTATTGCATAGGATCAAAAAGAAGCTGAAAATAACTTCTTACCATAATTTACCTGTACATATTACAATGATTTCAAAGAAGTAAATTCCAGAATCCGGTACGGTCCTTTGCTTTTCCATCTAAAATACAACTGTTTAACTTGTAGTAATAAAAATGCAATCTCAATGTAATACCTGTCAGCTTTCTGACACTTGATGATTGAACATGGCCTACATTCAAAGCTTTTGACATTTAAGTAAATGGCAAACTAAATACCAGAAAATTGGAGTATGATGTAAATTCTAAAATGTCTTCCATGGCTCCCAAGAGTCCAGAAAGGGCTTCCAGATAAACCATTTTCTTACCTATACAAAACAAAAATGTCAGCTAGGAAAAATGGAAAAGAAAGAATGCAACAAATGAAATGTTGAAATTGTTCTATTTACCTTCAATTAGTGTTTTCCTAAAATTGATGAATAAAGGCCTTCTTGTTCTTCAAGGTTCTCCTAATGGAAACCATTCTTGATAGAAGGTCCAAAATGTCCTCAAGATGCAACATTTAGCTGATGCTACTTTGTCAACGATGGTAGAAACATAATACCGTTCTACTAAAAAGTGCATGAATCATGCCATGACCCATAGAATACTCAGGTAGTTTACACCCTAAGCGCTGTGTATGCACATTATTTCACAACAATGTAGTAAAATCGAGTCTTTGACAAGAGCTTTTACTGTATTTATCATTGTGAAATTTCTGTGTATGGCACAGGAACAACCAAGCAGTTGAACACAAATTTCTCACCGTAATTGGCCTGAAGAAAACAAACTTTAGCTACTGTAATAAAGAAATCATATGGATTAAGGATGGTCTTTCCTTTTTTTTTAACTGAAACACAATAGAATAGTTTGTAGTAATGCAAAATCCTATCTCAATGTAAAGGCTCTTGGCTTTCTGACACTTGATGATTGTAAATTGTCTGCGAATAAAGCTTTGAAAATATGATAGAAAGGTGAAGTAAATGCTTACCATCCATTTGGAGTATTAACCAAATTCGACAATGTCTACCATGGATTCCAAGGGTCCAAGAAATGATTCCAAATATGGATTGTTCTGACCTTCAAAGAAAGCAAAACCAAAAAATGTATCAATTAGCACAGAGTAGATTAGATCCAAATAATGAAATGAAATAATAAAGTTGCTCCACTTACTTTGATATGGTGTTTTGCAAATAAAATAAATAAAAGCCACACATCTTCAATGTTCTTCTGATTTAATTTAAAGTTTCCATTTGTCAAAGATGCTCATGCAATGAGCAAAAGGCCATAGTTCTGAGCATGCACATCATTTTACCAAAATGCAGTAAAACCAATCGTAAGACAAGAGCTTTTACTGCATTTGTCAATGTGAAATGTGTGGGTATTGCACAGGAACAAAAAAGCAGTTAAACATAACTTCTTACCAGAATTTGCTTGTGGATTACATACTACAGTGATTTCAAAGAGGTGAAATCCAGCATCCGGTACGGTCCTTTGCTTTTCAAACTAAAATACAACTGTTTAACTTGTAGTAATAAAAATGCAACCTCAATGTAAAGCCTCTCAGCTTTCTGACACTTGATGATTGCACATAGCCTACATTCAAAGCTTTCGACATTTAAGTAAATGGCGGACTAAATACCAGAAAATTGGAGTGTGACGTGAATTCTAAAATGTCTTCCATGGCTCCCAAGAGTCCAGAGAGGGCTTCCAGATAAACCATTTTCTTACCTATACAAAACAAAAATGTCAACTAGGACAAACGGAAAAGGAATAATGCAACAATTAAAATGCTGAAATTGTTCTATTTACCTTAATTTAGTGTTTTCCTAAAATTGATGAATAAAGGCCTTCCATGTTCTTCAAGGTTCTCCTAATGGAATCCATTCTTGATAGAAAATCCAAAATGTCCTCAAGATGCCACATTTAGCTGACACCACTATTTTAACGATGGTAGAAACGTCCTAATGTTCTTCTAAAAAGTGCCTGAATCATGCCATGGCCCATACAATACGCAAGTAGTTTACACCCCAAGCTCTATGTATGCACATCATTTCACAACAATGTAGTAAAAGCGAGTCTTTGAGAAGAGCTCTTACTGCATTTATCATTGTAAAATGTGTGGGTATTGCATAGGATCAAAAAGAAGCTGAAAATAACTTCTTACCATAATTTACCTGTACATATTACAATGATTTCAAAGAAGTAAATTCCAGAATCCGGTACGGTCCTTTGCTTTTCCATGTAAAATACAACTGTTTAACTTGTAGTAATAAAAATGCAATCTCAATGTAATACCTCTCAGCTTTCTGACACTTGATGATTGCACATGGCCTACATTCAAAGCTTTTGACATTTAAGTAAATGGCAAACTAAATACCAGAAAATTGGAGTATGACGTAAATTCTAAAATGTCTTCCATGGCTCCCAAGAGTCCAGAAAGGGCTTCCAGATAAACCATTTTCTTACCTATACAAAACAAAAATGTCAGCTAGGACAAATGGAAAAGAAAGAATGCAACAAATGAAATGTTGAAATTGTTCTATTTACCTTCAATTAGTGTTTTCCTAAAATTGATGAATAAAGGCCTTCTTGTTCTTCAAGGTTCTCCTAATGGAAACCATTCTTGATAGAAGGTCCAAAATGTCCTCAAGATGCAACATTTAGCTGATGCTACTTTGTCAACGATGGTAGAAACATAATACCGTTCTACTAAAAAGTGCATGAATCATGCCATGACCCATAGAATACTCAGGTAGTTTACACCCTAAGCGCTGTGTATGCACATTATTTCACAACAATGTAGTAAAATCGAGTCTTTGACAAGAGCTTTTACTGTATTTATCATTGTGAAATTTCTGTGTATGGCACAGGAACAACCAAGCAGTTGAACACAAATTTCTCACCGTAATTGGCCTGAAGAAAACATACTTTACCTACTGTAATAAAGAAATCATATGGATTAAGGATGGTCTTTCCTTTTTTTTTAACTGAAACACAATAGAATAGTTTGTAGTAATGCAAAATCCTATCTCAATGTAAAGGCTCTTGGCTTTCTGACACTTGATGATTGTAAATTGTCTGCGAATAAAGCTTTGAAAATATGATAGAAAGGTGAAGTAAATGCTTACCATCCATTTGGAGTATTAACCAAATTCGACAATGTCTACCATGGATTCCAAGGGTCCAAAAAATGATTCCAAATATGGATTGTTCTGACCTTCAAAGAAAGCAAAACCAAAAAATGTATCAATTAGCACAGAGTAGATTAGATCCAAATAATGAAATGAAATAATAAAGTTGCTCCACTTACTTTGATATGGTGTTTTGCAAAAAAAATAAATAAAAGCCACACATCTTCAATGTTCTTCTGATATAATTTAAAGTTTCCATTTGTCAAAGATGCTCATGCAATGAGCAAAAGGCCATAGTTCTGAGCATGCACATCATTTTACCAAAATGCAGTAAAACCATTCGTAAGACAAGAGCTTTTACTGCATTTGTCAATGTGAAATGTGTGGGTATTGCACAAGAACAAAAAAGCAGTTAAACATAACTTCTTACCAGAATTTGCTTGTGGATTACATACTACAGTGATTTCAAAGAGGTGAAATCCAGTATCCGGTACGGTCCTTTGCTTTTCAAACTAAAACACAACTGTTTAACTTGTAGTAATAAAAATGCAATCTCAATGTAAAGCCTCTCAGCTTTCTGACACTTTATGATTGCACATAGCCTACATTCAAAGCTTTCGACATTTAAGTAAATGGCGGACTAAATACCAGAATATTGGAGTGTGACGTGAATTCTAAAATGTCTTCCATGGCTCCCAAGAGTCCAGAGAGGGCTTCCAGATAAACCATTTTCTTACCTATACAAAACAAAAATGTCAACTAGGACAAACGGAAAAGGAATAATGCAACAATTAAAATGCTGAAATTGTTCTATTTACCTTAATTTAGTGTTTTCCTAAAATTGATGAATAAAGGCCTTCCATGTTCTTCAAGGTTCTCCTAATGGAATCCATTCTTGATAGAAAATCCAAAATGTCCTCAAGATGCCACATTTAGCTGACACCACTATTTTAACGATGGTAGAAACGTCCTAATGTTCTTCTAAAAAGTGCCTGAATCATGCCATGGCCCGTACAATACGCAAGTAGTTTACACCCCAAGCTCTATGTATGCACATCATTTCACAACAATGTAGTAAAAGCGAGTCTCTGAGAAGAGCTCTTACTGCATTTGTCATTGTAAAATGTGTGGGTATTGCATAGGATCAAAAAGAAGCTGAACATAACTTCTTACCATAATTTACCTGTACATATTACAATGATTTCAAAGAAGTAAATTCCAGAATCCGGTACGGTCCTTTGCTTTTCCATCTAAAATACAACTGTTTAACTTGTAGTAATAAAAATGCAATCTCAATGTAATGCCTCTCAGCTTTCTGACACTTGATGATTGCACATGGCCTACATTCAAAGCTTTTGACATTTAAGTAAATGGCAAACTAAATACCAGAAAATTGGAGTATGATGTAAATTCTAAAATGTCTTCCATGGCTCCCAAGAGTCCAGAAAGGGCTTCCAGATAAACCATTTTCTTACCTATACAAAACAAAAATGTCAGCTAGGACAAATGGAAAAGAAAGAATGCAACAAATGAAATGTTGAAATTGTTCTATTTACCTTCAATTAGTGTTTTCCTAAAATTGATGAATAAAGGCCTTCTTGTTCTTCAAGGTTCTCCTAATGGAAACCATTCTTGATAGAAGGTCCAAAATGTCCTCAAGATGCAACATTTAGCTGATGCTACTTTGTCAACGATGGTAGAAACATAATACCGTTCTACTAAAAAGTGCATGAATCATGCCATGACCCATAGAATACTCAGGTAGTTTACACCCTAAGCACTGTGTATGCACATTATTTCACAGCAATGTAGTAAAATCGAGTCTTTGACAAGAGCTTTTACTGTATTTATCATTGTGAAATTTCTGTGTATGGCACAGGAACAACCAAGCAGTTGAACACAAATTTCTCACCGTAATTGGCCTGAAGAAAACATACTTTAGCTACTGTAATAAAGAAATCATATGGATTAAGGGTGGTCTTTCCTTTTTTTTTAACTGAAACACAATAGAATAGTTTGTAGTAATGCAAAATCCTATCTCAATGTAAAGGCTCTTGGCTTTCTGACACTTGATGATTGTAAATTGTCTGCGAATAAAGCTTTGAAAATATGATAGAAAGGTGAAATAAATGCTTACCATCCATTTGGAGTATTAACCAAATTCGACAATGTCTACCATGGATTCCAAGGGTCCAAAAAATGATTCCAAATATGGATTGTTCTGACCTTCAAAGAAAGCAAAACCAAAAAATGTATCAATTAGCACAGAGTAGATTAGATCCAAATAATGAAATGAAATAATAAAGTTGCTCCACTTACTTTGATATGGTGTTTTGCAAAAAAACATAAATAAAAGCCAAACATCTTCAATGTTCTTCTGATATAATTTAAAGTTTCCATTTGTCAAAGATGCTCATGCAATGAGCAAAAGGCCATAGTTCTGAGCATGCACATCATTTTACCAAAATGCAGTAAAACCAATCGTAAGACAAGAGCTTTTACTGCATTTGTCAATGTGAAATGTGTGGGTATTGCACAGGAACAAAAAAGCAGTTAAACATAACTTCTTACCAGAATTTGCTTGTGGATTACATACTACAGTGATTTCAAAGAGGTGAAATCCAGCATCCGGTACGGTCCTTTGCTTTTCAAACTAAAATACAACTGTTTAACTTGTAGTAATAAAAATGCAACCTCAATGTAAAGCCTCTCAGCTTTCTGACACTTGATGATTGCACATAGCCTACATTCAAAGCTTTCGACATTTAAGTAAATGGTGGACTAAATACCAGAAAATTGGAGTGTGACGTGAATTCTAAAATGTCTTCCATGGCTCCCAAGAGTCCAGAGAGGGCTTCCAGATAAACCATTTTCTTACCTATACAAAACAAAAATGTCAACTAGGACAAACGGAAAAGGAATAATGCAACAATTAAAATGCTGAAATTGTTCTAGAATCATAGAATCATAGAATCATAGAATCGTAGAGTTGGAAGGGACCTCCTGGGCCATCTGGACCAACCCCCTGCTCAAAGCAGGATTCGCTAAATCATCCCAGTTAGATGTCTGTCCAGGCTCTGTTTGAAGACTTCCATTGAAGGAGAACTCACCACTTCTCGTGGCAGCCTGTTCCACTCATTGATCACTCTAACTGTCAAAAAGTTTTTTCTATTTACCTTAATTTAGTGTTTTCCTAAAATTGATGAATAAAGGCCTTCTATGTTCTTCAAGGTTCTCCTAATGGAATCCATTCTTGATAGAAAATCCAAAATGTCCTCAAGATGCCACATTTAGCTGACACCACTATTTTAACGATGGTAGAAACGTCCTAATGTTCTTCTAAAAATGCCTGAATCATGCCATGGCCCATACAATACGCAAGTAGTTTACACCCCAAGCTCTATGTATGCACATCATTTCACAACAATGTAGTAAAAGCGAGTCTTTGAGAAGAGCTCTTACTGCATTTGTCATTGTAAAATGTGTGGGTATTGCATAGGATCAAAAAGAAGCTGAACATAACTTCTTACCATAATTTACCTGTACATATTACAATGATTTCAAAGAAGTAAATTCCAGAATCCGGTACGGTCCTTTGCTTTTCCATCTAAAATACAACTGTTTAACTTGTAGTAATAAAAATGCAATCTCAATGTAATACCTCTCAGCTTTCTGACACTTGATGATTGCACATGGCCTACATTCAAAGCTTTTGACATTTAAGTAAATGGCAAACTAAATACCAGAAAATTGGAGTATGAC
The DNA here is from genome assembly GCF_039654945.1 of Dendrobates tinctorius. Taxonomy (NCBI): domain Eukaryota; kingdom Metazoa; phylum Chordata; class Amphibia; order Anura; family Dendrobatidae; genus Dendrobates; species Dendrobates tinctorius. Next base: position 12,083,417 of record NW_027361866.1, read on the forward strand.
GTAAATTCTAAAATGTCTTCCATGGCTCCCAAGAGTCCAGAAAGGGCTTCCAGATAAACCATTTTCTTACCTATACAAAACAAAAATGTCAGCTAGGACAAATGGAAAAGAAAGAATGCAACAAATGAAATGTTGAAATTGTTCTATTTACCTTCAATTAATGTTTTCCTAAAATTGATGAATAAAGGCCTTCTTGTTCTTCAAGGTTCTCCTAATGGAAACCATTCTTGATAGAAGGTCCAAAATGTCCTCAAGATGCAACATTTAGCTGATGCTACTTTGTCAACGATGGTAGAAACATAATACCGTTCTACTAAAAAGTGCATGAATCATGCCATGACCCATAGAATACTCAGGTAGTTTACACCCTAAGCGCTGTGTATGCACATTATTTCACAACAATGTAGTAAAATCGAGTCTTTGACAAGAGCTTTTACTGTATTTATCATTGTGAAATTTCTGTGTATGGCACAGGAACAACCAAGCAGTTGAACACAAATTTCTCACCGTAATTGGCCTGAAGAAAACAAACTTTAGCTACTGTAATAAAGAAATCATATGGATTAAGGATGGTCTTTCCTTTTTTTTTAACTGAAACACAATAGAATAGTTTGTAGTAATGCAAAATCCTAACTCAATGTAAAGGCTCTTGGCTTTCTGACACTTGATGATTGTAAATTGTCTGCGAATAAAGCTTTGAAAATATGATAGAAAGGTGAAGTAAATGCTTACCATCCATTTGGAGTATTAACCAAATTCGACAATGTCTACCATGGATTCCAAGGGTCCAAGAAATGATTCCAAATATGGATTGTTCTGACCTTCAAAGAAAGCAAAACCAAAAAATGTATCAATTAGCACAGAGTAGATTAGATCCAAATAATGAAATGAAATAATAAAGTTGCTCCACTTACTTTGATATGGTGTTTTGCAAAAAAAATAAATAAAAGCCACACATCTTCAATGTTCTTCTGATTTAATTTAAAGTTTCCATTTGTCAAAGATGCTCATGCAATGAGCAAAAGGCCATAGTTCTGAGCATGCACATCATTTTACCAAAATGCAGTAAAACCAATCGTAAGACAAGAGCTTTTACTGCATTTGTCAATGTGAAATGTGTGGGTATTGCACAGGAACAAAAAAGCAGTTAAACATAACTTCTTACCAGAATTTGCTTGTGGATTACATACTACAGTGATTTCAAAGAGGTGAAATCCAGCATCCGGTACGGTCCTTTGCTTTTCAAACTAAAATACAACTGTTTAACTTGTAGTAATAAAAATGCAACCTCAATGTAAAGCCTCTCAGCTTTCTGACACTTGATGATTGCACATAGCCTACATTCAAAGCTTTCGACATTTAAGTAAATGGCGGACTAAATACCAGAAAATTGGAGTGTGACGTGAATTCTAAAATGTCTTCCATGGCTCCCAAGAATCCAGAGAGGGCTTCCAGATAAACCATTTTCTTACCTATACAAAACAAAAATGTCAACTAGGACAAACGGAAAAGGAATAATGCAACAATTAAAATGCTGAAATTGTTCTATTTACCTTAATTTAGTGTTTTCCTAAAATTGATGAATAAAGGCCTTCCATGTTCTTCAAGGTTCTCCTAATGGAATCCATTCTTGATAGAAAATCCAAAATGTCCTCAAGATGCCACATTTAGCTGACACCACTATTTTAACGATGGTAGAAACGTCCTAATGTTCTTCTAAAAAGTGCCTGAATCATGCCATGGCCCATACAATACGCAAGTAGTTTACACCCCAAGCTCTATGTATGCACATCATTTCACAACAATGTAGTAAAAGCGAGTCTTTGAGAAGAGCTCTTACTGCATTTGTCATTGTAAAATGTGTGGGTATTGCATAGGATCAAAAAGAAGCTGAAAATAACTTCTTACCATAATTTACCTGTACATATTACAATGATTTCAAAGAAGTAAATTCCAGAATCCGGTACGGTCCTTTGCTTTTCCATCTAAAATACAACTGTTTAACTTGTAGTAATAAAAATGCAATCTCAATGTAATACCTGTCAGCTTTCTGACACTTGATGATTGAACATGGCCTACATTCAAAGCTTTTGACATTTAAGTAAATGGCAAACTAAATACCAGAAAATTGGAGTATGACGTAAATTCTAAAATGTCTTCCATGGCTCCCAAGAGTCCAGAAAGGGCTTCCAGATAAACCATTTTCTTACCTATACAAAACAAAAATGTCAGCTAGGACAAATGGAAAAGAAAGAATGCAACAAATGAAATGTTGAAATTGTTCTATTTACCTTCAATTAGTGTTTTCCTAAAATTGATGAATAAAGGCCTTCTTGTTCTTCAAGGTTCTCCTAATGGAAACCATTCTTGATAGAAGGTCCAAAATGTCCTCAAGATGCAACATTTAGCTGATGCTACTTTGTCAACGATGGTAGAAACATAATACCGTTCTACTAAAAAGTGCATGAATCATGCCATGACCCATAGAATACTCAGGTAGTTTACACCCTAAGCGCTGTGTATGCACATTATTTCACAACAATGTAGTAAAATCGAGTCTTTGACAAGAGCTTTTACTGTATTTATCATTGTGAAATTTCTGTGTATGGCACAGGAACAACCAAGCAGTTGAACACAAATTTCTCACCGTAATTGGCCTGAAGAAAACAAACTTTAGCTACTGTAATAAAGAAATCATATGGATTAAGGATGGTCTTTCCTTTTTTTTTAACTGAAACACAATAGAATAGTTTGTAGTAATGCAAAATCCTATCTCAATGTAAAGGCTCTTGGCTTTCTGACACTTGATGATTGTAAATTGTCTGCGAATAAAGCTTTGAAAATATGATAGAAAGGTGAAGTAAATGCTTACCATCCATTTGGAGTATTAACCAAATTCGACAATGTCTACCATGGATTCCAAGGGTCCAAGAAATGATTCCAAATATGGATTGTTCTGACCTTCAAAGAAAGCAAAACCAAAAAATGTATCAATTAGCACAGAGTAGATTAGATCCAAATAATGAAATGAAATAATAAAGTTGCTCCACTTACTTTGATATGGTGTTTTGCAAAAAAAATAAATAAAAGCCACACATCTTCAATGTTCTTCTGATTTAATTTAAAGTTTCCATTTGTCAAAGATGCTCATGCAATGAGCAAAAGGCCATAGTTCTGAGCATGCACATCATTTTACCAAAATGCAGTAAAACCAATCGTAAGACAAGAGCTTTTACTGCATTTGTCAATGTGAAATGTGTGGGTATTGCACAGGAACAAAAAAGCAGTTAAACATAACTTCTTACCAGAATTTGCTTGTGGATTACATACTACAGTGATTTCAAAGAGGTGAAATCCAGCATCCGGTACGGTCCTTTGCTTTTCAAACTAAAATACAACTGTTTAACTTGTAGTAATAAAAATGCAACCTCAATGTAAAGCCTCTCAGCTTTCTGACACTTGATGATTGCACATAGCCTACATTCAAAGCTTTCGACATTTAAGTAAATGGCGGACTAAATACCAGAAAATTGGAGTGTGACGTGAATTCTAAAATGTCTTCCATGGCTCCCAAGAGTCCAGAGAGGGCTTCCAGATAAACCATTTTCTTACCTATACAAAACAAAAATGTCAACTAGGACAAACGGAAAAGGAATAATGCAACAATTAAAATGCTGAAATTGTTCTATTTACCTTAATTTAGTGTTTTCCTAAAATTGATGAATAAAGGCCTTCCATGTTCTTCAAGGTTCTCCTAATGGAATCCATTCTTGATAGAAAATCCAAAATGTCCTCAAGATGCCACATTTAGCTGACACCACTATTTTAACGATGGTAGAAACGTCCTAATGTTCTTCTAAAAAGTGCCTGAATCATGCCATGGCCCATACAATACGCAAGTAGTTTACACCCCAAGCTCTATGTATGCACATCATTTCACAACAATGTAGTAAAAGCGAGTCTTTGAGAAGAGCTCTTACTGCATTTGTCATTGTAAAATGTGTGGGTATTGCATAGGATCAAAAAGAAGCTGAAAATAACTTCTTACCATAATTTACCTGTACATATTACAATGATTTCAAAGAAGTAAATTCCAGAATCCGGTACGGTCCTTTGCTTTTCCATGTAAAATACAACTGTTTAACTTGTAGTAATAAAAATGCAATCTCAATGTAATACCTCTCAGCTTTCTGACACTTGATGATTGCACATGGCCTACATTCAAAGCTTTTGACATTTAAGTAAATGGCAAACTAAATACCAGAAAATTGGAGTATGACGTAAATTCTAAAATGTCTTCCATGGCTCCCAAGAGTCCAGAAAGGGCTTCCAGATAAACCATTTTCTTACCTATACAAAACAAAAATGTCAGCTAGGACAAATGGAAAAGAAAGAATGCAACAAATGAAATGTTGAAATTGTTCTATTTACCTTCAATTAGTGTTTTCCTAAAATTGATGAATAAAGGCCTTCTTGTTCTTCAAGGTTCTCCTAATGGAAACCATTCTTGATAGAAGGTCCAAAATGTCCTCAAGATGCAACATTTAGCTGATGCTACTTTGTCAACGATGGTAGAAACATAATACCGTTCTACTAAAAAGTGCATGAATCATGCCATGACCCATAGAATACTCAGGTAGTTTACACCCTAAGCGCTGTGTATGCACATTATTTCACAACAATGTAGTAAAATCGAGTCTTTGACAAGAGCTTTTACTGTATTTATCATTGTGAAATTTCTGTGTATGGCACAGGAACAACCAAGCAGTTGAACACAAATTTCTCACCGTAATTGGCCTGAAGAAAACATACTTTACCTACTGTAATAAAGAAATCATATGGATTAAGGATGGTCTTTCCTTTTTTTTTAACTGAAACACAATAGAATAGTTTGTAGTAATGCAAAATCCTATCTCAATGTAAAGGCTCTTGGCTTTCTGACACTTGATGATTGTAAATTGTCTGCGAATAAAGCTTTGAAAATATGATAGAAAGGTGAAGTAAATGCTTACCATCCATTTGGAGTATTAACCAAATTCGACAATGTCTACCATGGATTCCAAGGGTCCAAAAAATGATTCCAAATATGGATTGTTCTGACCTTCAAAGAAAGCAAAACCAAAAAATGTATCAATTAGCACAGAGTAGATTAGATCCAAATAATGAAATGAAATAATAAAGTTGCTCCACTTACTTTGATATGGTGTTTTGCAAAAAAACATAAATAAAAGCCACACATCTTCAATGTTCTTCTGATATAATTTAAAGTTTCCATTTGTCAAAGATGCTCATGCAATGAGCAAAAGGCCATAGTTCTGAGCATGCACATCATTTTACCAAAATGCAGTAAAACCATTCGTAAGACAAGAGCTTTTACTGCATTTGTCAATGTGAAATGTGTGGGTATTGCACAAGAACAAAAAAGCAGTTAAACATAACTTCTTACCAGAATTTGCTTGTGGATTACATACTACAGTGATTTCAAAGAGGTGAAATCCAGTATCCGGTACGGTCCTTTGCTTTTCAAACTAAAACACAACTGTTTAACTTGTAGTAATAAAAATGCAATCTCAATGTAAAGCCTCTCAGCTTTCTGACACTTTATGATTGCACATAGCCTACATTCAAAGCTTTCGACATTTAAGTAAATGGCGGACTAAATACCAGAATATTGGAGTGTGACGTGAATTCTAAAATGTCTTCCATGGCTCCCAAGAGTCCAGAGAGGGCTTCCAGATAAACCATTTTCTTACCTATACAAAACAAAAATGTCAACTAGGACAAACGGAAAAGGAATAATGCAACAATTAAAATGCTGAAATTGTTCTATTTACCTTAATTTAGTGTTTTCCTAAAATTGATGAATAAAGGCCTTCCATGTTCTTCAAGGTTCTCCTAATGGAATCCATTCTTGATAGAAAATCCAAAATGTCCTCAAGATGCCACATTTAGCTGACACCACTATTTTAACGATGGTAGAAACGTCCTAATGTTCTTCTAAAAAGTGCCTGAATCATGCCATGGCCCGTACAATACGCAAGTAGTTTACACCCCAAGCTCTATGTATGCACATCATTTCACAACAATGTAGTAAAAGCGAGTCTCTGAGAAGAGCTCTTACTGCATTTGTCATTGTAAAATGTGTGGGTATTGCATAGGATCAAAAAGAAGCTGAACATAACTTCTTACCATAATTTACCTGTACATATTACAATGATTTCAAAGAAGTAAATTCCAGAATCCGGTACGGTCCTTTGCTTTTCCATCTAAAATACAACTGTTTAACTTGTAGTAATAAAAATGCAATCTCAATGTAATGCCTCTCAGCTTTCTGACACTTGATGATTGCACATGGCCTACATTCAAAGCTTTTGACATTTAAGTAAATGGCAAACTAAATACCAGAAAATTGGAGTATGATGTAAATTCTAAAATGTCTTCCATGGCTCCCAAGAGTCCAGAAAGGGCTTCCAGATAAACCATTTTCTTACCTATACAAAACAAAAATGTCAGCTAGGACAAATGGAAAAGAAAGAATGCAACAAATGAAATGTTGAAATTGTTCTATTTACCTTCAATTAGTGTTTTCCTAAAATTGATGAATAAAGGCCTTCTTGTTCTTCAAGGTTCTCCTAATGGAAACCATTCTTGATAGAAGGTCCAAAATGTCCTCAAGATGCAACATTTAGCTGATGCTACTTTGTCAACGATGGTAGAAACATAATACCGTTCTACTAAAAAGTGCATGAATCATGCCATGACCCATAGAATACTCAGGTAGTTTACACCCTAAGCACTGTGTATGCACATTATTTCACAACAATGTAGTAAAATCGAGTCTTTGACAAGAGCTTTTACTGTATTTATCATTGTGAAATTTCTGTGTATGGCACAGGAACAACCAAGCAGTTGAACACAAATTTCTCACCGTAATTGGCCTGAAGAAAACATACTTTAGCTACTGTAATAAAGAAATCATATGGATTAAGGGTGGTCTTTCCTTTTTTTTTAACTGAAACACAATAGAATAGTTTGTAGTAATGCAAAATCCTATCTCAATGTAAAGGCTCTTGGCTTTCTGACACTTGATGATTGTAAATTGTCTGCGAATAAAGCTTTGAAAATATGATAGAAAGGTGAAGTAAATGCTTACCATCCATTTGGAGTATTAACCAAATTCGACAATGTCTACCATGGATTCCAAGGGTCCAAAAAATGATTCCAAATATGGATTGTTCTGACCTTCAAAGAAAGCAAAACCAAAAAATGTATCAATTAGCACAGAGTAGATTAGATCCAAATAATGAAATGAAATAATAAAGTTGCTCCACTTACTTTGATATGGTGTTTTGCAAAAAAACATAAATAAAAGCCAAACATCTTCAATGTTCTTCTGATATAATTTAAAGTTTCCATTTGTCAAAGATGCTCATGCAATGAGCAAAAGGCCATAGTTCTGAGCATGCACATCATTTTACCAAAATGCAGTAAAACCAATCGTAAGACAAGAGCTTTTACTGCATTTGTCAATGTGAAATGTGTGGGTATTGCACAGGAACAAAAAAGCAGTTAAACATAACTTCTTACCAGAATTTGCTTGTGGATTACATACTACAGTGATTTCAAAGAGGTGAAATCGAGCATCCGGTACGGTCCTTTGCTTTTCAAACTAAAATACAACTGTTTAACTTGTAGTAATAAAAATGCAACCTCAATGTAAAGCCTCTCAGCTTTCTGACACTTGATGATTGCACATAGCCTACATTCAAAGCTTTCGACATTTAAGTAAATGGCGGACTAAATACCAGAAAATTGGAGTGTGACGTGAATTCTAAAATGTCTTCCATGGCTCCCAAGAGTCCAGAGAGGGCTTCCAGATAAACCATTTTCTTACCTATACAAAACAAAAATGTCAACTAGGACAAACGGAAAAGGAATAATGCAACAATTAAAATGCTGAAATTGTTCTATTTACCTTAATTTAGTGTTTTCCTAAAATTGATGAATAAAGGCCTTCTATGTTCTTCAAGGTTCTCCTAATGGAATCCATTCTTGATAGAAAATCCAAAATGTCCTCAAGATGCCACATTTAGCTGACACCACTATTTTAACGATGGTAGAAACGTCCTAATGTTCTTCTAAAAAGTGCCTGAATCATGCCATGGCCCATACAATACGCAAGTAGTTTACACCCCAAGCTCTATGTATGCACATCATTTCACAACAATGTAGTAAAAGCGAGTCTTCGAGAAGAGCTCTTACTGCATTTGTCATTGTAAAATGTGTGGGTATTGCATAGGATCATAAAGAAGCTGAACATAACTTCTTACCATAATTTACCTGTACATATTACAATGATTTCAAAGAAGTAAATTCCAGAATCCGGTACGGTCCTTTGCTTTTCCATCTAAAATACAACTGTTTAACTTGTAGTAATAAAAATGCAATCTCAATGTAATACCTCTCAGCTTTCTGACACTTGATGATTGCACATGGCCTACATTCAAAGCTTTTGACATTTAAGTAAATGGCAAACTAAATACCAGAAAATTGGAGTATGACGTAAATTCTAAAATGTCTTCCATGGCTCCCAAGAGTCCAGAAAGGGCTTCCAGATAAACCATTTTCTTACCTATACAAAACAAAAATGTCAGCTAGGACAAATGGAAAAGAAAGAATGCAACAAATGAAATGTTGAAATTGTTCTATTTACCTTCAATTAGTGTTTTCCTAAAATTGATGAATAAAGGCCTTCTTGTTCTTCAAGGTTCTCCTAATGGAAACCATTCTTGATAGAAGGTCCAAAATGTCCTCAAGATGCAACATTTAGCTGATGCTACTTTGTCAACGATGGTAGAAACATAATACCGTTCTACTAAAAAGTGCATGAATCATGCCATGACCCATAGAATACTCAGGTAGTTTACACCCTAAGCGCTGTGTATGCACATTATTTCACAACAATGTAGTAAAATCGAGTCTTTGACAAGAGCTTTTACTGTATTTATCATTGTGAAATTTCTGTGTATGGCACAGGAACAACCAAGCAGTTGAACACAAATTTCTCACCGTAATTGGCCTGAAGAAAACATACTTTAGCTACTGTAATAAAGAAATCATATGGATTAAGGATGGTCTTTCCTTTTTTTTTTAACTGAAACACAATAGAATAGTTTGTAGTAATGCAAAATCCTATCTCAATGTAAAGGCTCTTGGCTTTCTGACACTTGATGATTGTAAATTGTCTGCGAATAAAGCTTTGAAAATATGATAGAAAGGTGAAGTAAATGCTTACCATCCATTTGGAGTATTAACCAAATTCGACAATGTCTACCATGGATTCCAAGGGTCCAAAAAATGATTCCAAATATGGATTGTTCTGACCTTCAAAGAAAGCAAAACCAAAAAATGTATCAATTAGCACAGAGTAGATTAGATCCAAATAATGAAATGAAATAATAAAGTTGCTCCACTTACTTTGATATGGTGTTTTGCAAAAAAACATAAATAAAAGCCACACATCTTCAATGTTCTTCTGATATAATTTAAAGTTTCCATTTGTCAAAGATGCTCATGCAATGAGCAAAAGGCCATAGTTGTGAGCATGCACATCATTTTACCAAAATGCAGTAAAACCAATCGTAAGACAAGAGCTTTTACTGCATTTGTCAATGTGAAATGTGTGGGTATTGCACAGGAACAAAAAAGCAGTTAAACATAACTTCTTACCAGAATTTGCTTGTGGATTACATACTACAGTGATTTCAAAGAGGTGAAATCCAGCATCCGGTACGGTCCTTTGCTTTTCAAACTAAAATACAACTGTTTAACTTGTAGTAATAAAAATGCAACCTCAATGTAAAGCCTCTCAGCTTTCTGACACTTGATGATTGCACATAGCCTACATTCAAAGCTTTCAACATTTAAGTAAATGGCGGACTAAATACCAGAAAATTGGAGTGTGACGTGAATTCTAAAATGTCTTCCATGGCTCCCAAGAGTCCAGAGAGGGCTTCCAGATAAACCATTTTCTTACCTATACAAAACAAAAATGTCAACTAGGACAAACGGAAAAGGAATAATGCAACAATTAAAATGCTGAAATTGTTCTATTTACCTTAATTTAGTGTTTTCCTAAAATTGATGAATAAAGGCCTTCTATGTTCTTCAAGGTTCTCCTAATGGAATCCATTCTTGATAGAAAATCCAAAATGTCCTCAAGATGCCACATTTAGCTGACACCACTATTTTAACGATGGTAGAAACGTCCTAATGTTCTTCTAAAAAGTGCCTGAATCATGCCATGGCCCATACAATACGCAAGTAGTTTACACCCCAAGCTCTATGTATGCACATCATTTCACAACAATGTAGTAAAAGCGAGTCTTTGAGAAGAGCTCTTACTGCATTTGTCATTGTAAAATGTGTGGGTATTGCATAGGATCAAAAAGAAGCTGAACATAACTTCTTACCATAATTTACCTGTACAAATTACAATGATTTCAAAGAAGTAAATTCCAGAATCCGGTACGGTCCTTTGCTTTTCCATCTAAAATACAACTGTTTAACTTGTAGTAATAAAAATGCAATCTCAATGTAATACCTCTCAGCTTTCTGACACTTGATGATTGCACATGGCCTACATTCAAAGCTTTTGACATTTAAGTAAATGGCAAACTAAATACCAGAAAATTGGAGTATGACGTAAATTCTAAAATGTATTCCATGGCTCCCAAGAGTCCAGAAAGGGCTTCCAGATAAACCATTTTCTTACCTATACAAAACAAAAATGTCAGGTAGGACAAATGGAAAAGAAAGAATGCAACAAATGAAATGTTGAAATTGTTCTATTTACCTTCAATTAGTGTTTTCCTAAAATTGATGAATAAAGGCCTTCTTGTTCTTCAAGGTTCTCCTAATGGAAACCATTCTTGATAGAAGGTCCAAAATGTCCTCAAGATGCAACATTTAGCTGATGCTACTTTGTCAACGATGGTAGAAACATAATACCGTTCTACTAAAAAGTGCATGAATCATGCCATGACCCATAGAATACTCAGGTAGTTTACACCCTAAGCGCTGTGTATGCACATTATTTCACAACAATGTAGTAAAATCGAGTCTTTGACAAGAGCTTTTACTGTATTTATCATTGTGAAATTTCTGTGTATGGCACAGGAACAACCAAGCAGTTGAACACAAATTTCTCACCGTAATTGGCCTGAAGAAAACAAACTTTAGCTACTGTAATAAAGAAATCATATGGATTAAGGATGGTCTTTCCTTTTTTTTTAACTGAAACACAATAGAATAGTTTGTAGTAATGCAAAATCCTATCTCAATGTAAAGGCTCTTGGCTTTCTGACACTTGATGATTGTAAATTGTCTGCGAATAAAGCTTTGAAAATATGATAGAAAGGTGAAGTAAATGCTTACCATCCATTTGGAGTATTAACCAAATTCGACAATGTCTACCATGGATTACAAGGGTCCAAGAAATGATTCCAAATATGGATTGTTCTGACCTTCAAAGAAAGCAAAACCAAAAAATGTATCAATTAGCACAGAGTAGATTAGATCCAAATAATGAAATGAAATAATAAAGTTGCTCCACTTACTTTGATATGGTGTTTTGCAAAAAAAATAAATAAAAGCCACACATCTTCAATGTTCTTCTGATTTAATTTAAAGTTTCCATTTGTCAAAGATGCTCATGCAATGAGCAAAAGGCCATAGTTCTGAGCATGCACATCATTTTACCAAAATGCAGTAAAACCAATAGTAAGACAAGAGCTTTTACTGCATTTGTCAATGTGAAATGTGTGGGTATTGCACAGGAACAAAAAAGCAGTTAAACATAACTTCTTACCAGAATTTGCTTGTGGATTACATACTACAGTGATTTCAAAGAGGTGAAATCCAGCATCCGGTACGGTCCTTTGCTTTTCAAACTAAAATACAACTGTTTAACTTGTAGTAATAAAAATGCAACCTCAATGTAAAGGCTCTCAGCTTTCTGACACTTGATGATTGCACATAGCCTACATTCAAAGCTTTCGACATTTAAGTAAATGGCGGACTAAATACCAGAAAATTGGAGTGTGACGTGAATTCTAAAATGTCTTCCATGGCTCCCAAGAGTCCAGAGAGGGCTTCCAGATAAACCATTTTCTTACCTATACAAAACAAAAATGTCAACTAGGACAAACGGAAAAGGAATAATGCAAAAATTAAAATGCTGAAATTGTTCTATTTACCTTAATTTAGTGTTTTCCTAAAATTGATGAATAAAGGCCTTCCATGTTCTTCAAGGTTCTCCTAATGGAATCCATTCTTGATAGAAAATCCAAAATGTCCTCAAGATGCCACATTTAGCTGACACCACTATTTTAACGATGGTAGAAACGTCCTAATGTTCTTCTAAAAAGTGCCTGAATCATGCCATGGCCCATACAATACGCAAGTAGTTTACACCCCAAGCTCTATGTATGCACATCATTTCACAACAATGTAGTAAAAGCGAGTCTTTGAGAAGAGCTCTTACTGCATTTGTCATTGTAAAATGTGTGGGTATTGCATAGGATCAAAAAGAAGCTGAACATAACTTCTTACCATAATTTACCTGTACATATTACAATGATTTCAAAGAAGTAAATTCCAGAATCCGGTACGGTCCTGTGCTTTTCCATCTAAAATACAACTGTTTAACTTGTAGTAATAAAAATGCAATCTCAATGTAATACCTCTCAGCTTTCTGACACTTGATGATTGCACATGGCCTACATTCAAAGCTTTTGACATTTAAGTAAATGGCAAACTAAATACCAGAAAATTGGAGTATGACGTAAATTCTAAAATGTCTTCCATGGCTCCCAAGAGTCCAGAAAGGGCTTCCAGATAAACCATTTTCTTACCTATACAAAACAAAAATGTCAGCTAGGACAAATGGAAAAGAAAGAATGCAACAAATGAAATGTTGAAATTGTTCTATTTACCTTCAATTAGTGTTTTCCTAAAATTGATGAATAAAGGCCTTCTTGTTCTTCAAGGTTCTCCTAATGGAAACCATTCTTGATAGAAGGTCCAAAATGTCCTCAAGATGCAACATTTAGCTGATGCTACTTTGTCAACGATGGTAGAAACATAATACCGTTCTACTAAAAAGTGCATGAATCATGCCATGACCCATAGAATACTCAGGTAGTTTACACCCTAAGCGCTGTGTATGCACATTATTTCACAACAATGTAGTAAAATCGAGTCTTTGACAAGAGCTTTTACTGTATTTATCATTGTGAAATTTCTGTGTATGGCACAGGAACAACCAAGCAGTTGAACACAAATTTCTCACCGTAATTGGCCTGAAGAAAACATACTTTACCTACTGTAATAAAGAAATCATATGGATTAAGGATGGTCTTTCCTTTTTTTTTAACTGAAACACAATAGAATAGTTTGTAGTAATGCAAAATCCTATCTCAATGTAAAGGCTCTTGGCTTTCTGACACTTGATGATTGTAAATTGTCTGCGAATAAAGCTTTGAAAATATGATAGAAAGGTGAAGTAAATGCTTACCATCCATTTGGAGTATTAACCAAATTCGACAATGTCTACCATGGATTCCAAGGGTCCAAAAAATGATTCCAAATATGGATTGTTCTGACCTTCAAAGAAAGCAAAACCAAAAAATGTATCAATTAGCACAGAGTAGATTAGATCCAAATAATGAAATGAAATAATAAAGTTGCTCCACTTACTTTGATATGGTGTTTTGCAAAAAAACATAAATAAAAGCCACACATCTTCAATGTTCTTCTGATATAATTTAAAGTTTCCATTTGTCAAAGATGCTCATGCAATGAGCAAAAGGCCATAGTTCTGAGCATGCACATCATTTTACCAAAATGCAGTAAAACCAATCGTAAGACAAGAGCTTTTACTGCATTTGTCAATGTGAAATGTGTGGGTATTGCACAAGAACAAAAAAGCAGTTAAACATAACTTCTTACCAGAATTTGCTTGTGGATTACATACTACAGTGATTTCAAAGAGGTGAAATCCAGCATCCGGGTACGGTCCTTTGCTTTTCAAACTAAAACACAACTGTTTAACTTGTAGTAATAAAAATGCAATCTCAATGTAAAGCCTCTCAGCTTTCTGACACTTGATGATTGCACATAGCCTACATTCAAAGCTTTCGACATTTAAGTGAATGGCGGACTAAATACCAGAAAATTGGAGTGTGACGTGAATTCTAAAATGTCTTCCATGGCTCCCAAGAGTCCAGAGAGGGCTTCCAGATAAACCATTTTCTTAACTATACAAAACAAAAATGTCAACTAGGACAAACGGAAAAGGAATAATGCAACAATTAAAATGCTGAAATTGTTCTATTTACCTTAATTTAGTGTTTTCCTAAAATTGATGAATAAAGGCCTTCTATGTTCTTCAAGGTTCTCCTAATGGAATCCATTCTTGATAGAAAATCCAAAATGTCCTCAAGATGCCACATTTAGCTGACACCACTATTTTAACGATGGTAGAAACGTCCTAATGTTCTTCTAAAAAGTGCCTGAATCATGCCATGGCCCATACAATACGCAAGTAGTTTACACCCCAAGCTCTATGTATGCACATCATTTCACAACAATGTAGTAAAAGCGAGTCTTTGACAAGAGCTCTTACTGCATTTGTCATTGTAAAATGTGTGGGTATTGCATAGGAACAAAAAGAAGCTGAACATAACTTCTTACCATAATTTACCTGTACATATTACAATGATTTCAAAGAAGTAAATTCCAGAATCCGGTACGGTCCTTTGCTTTTCCATCTAAAATACAACTGTTTAACTTGTAGTAATAAAAATGCAATCTCAATGTAATGCCTCTCAGCTTTCTGACACTTGATGATTGCACATGGCCTACATTCAAAGCTTTTGACATTTAAGTAAATGGCAAACTAAATACCAGAAAATTGGAGTATGATGTAAATTCTAAAATGTCTTCCATGGCTCCCAAGAGTCCAGAAAGGGCTTCCAGATAAAATATTTTCTTACCTATACAAAACAAAAATGTCAGCTAGGACAAATGGAAAAGAAAGAATGCAACAAATGAAATGTTGAAATTGTTCTATTTACCTTCAATTAGTGTTTTCCTAAAATTGATGAATAAAGGCCTTCTTGTTCTTCAAGGTTCTCCTAATGGAAACCATTCTTGATAGAAGGTCCAAAATGTCCTCAAGATGCAACATTTAGCTGATGCTACTTTGTCAACGATGGTAGAAACATAATACTGTTCTACTAAAAAGTGCATGAATCATGCCATGACCCATAGAATACTCAGGTAGTTTACACCCTAAGCGCTGTGTATGCACATTATTTCACAACAATGTAGTAAAATCGAGTCTTTGACAAGAGCTTTTACTGTATTTATCATTGTGAAATTTCTGTGTATGGCACAGGAACAACCAAGCAGTTGAACACAAATTTCTCACCGTAATTGGCCTGAAGAAAACATACTTTAGCTACTGTAATAAAGAAATCATATGGATTAAGGGTGGTCTTTCCTTTTTTTTTAACTGAAACACAATAGAATAGTTTGTAGTAATGCAAAATCCTATCTCAATGTAAAGGCTCTTGGCTTTCTGACACTTGATGATTGTAAATTGTCTGCGAATAAAGCTTTGAAAATATGATAGAAAGGTGAAATAAATGCTTACCATCCATTTGGAGTATTAACCAAATTCGACAATGTCTACCATGGATTCCAAGGGTCCAAAAAATGATTCCAAATATGGATTGTTCTGACCTTCAAAGAAAGCAAAACCAAAAAATGTATCAATTAGCAAAGAGTAGATTAGATCCAAATAATGAAATGAAATAATAAAGTTGCTCCACTTACTTTGATATGGTGTTTTGCAAAAAAACATAAATAAAAGCCAAACATCCTCAATGTTCTTCTGATATAATTTAAAGTTTCCATTTGTCAAAGATGCTCATGCAATGAGCAAAAGGCCATAGTTCTGAGCATGCACATCATTTTACCAAAATGCAGTAAAACCAATCGTAAGACAAGAGCTTTTACTGCATTTGTCAATGTGAAATGTGTGGGTATTGCACAGGAACAAAAAAGCAGTTAAACATAACTTCTTATCAGAATTTGCTTGTGGATTACATACTACAGTGATTTCAAAGAGGTGAAATCCAGCATCCGGTATGGTCCTTTGCTTTTCAAACTAAAATACAACTGTTTAACTTGTAGTAATAAAAATGCAACCTCAATGTAAAGCCTCTCAGCTTTCTGACACTTGATGATTGCACATAGCCTACATTCAAAGCTTTCGACATTTAAGTAAATGGCGGACTAAATACCAGAAAATTGGAGTGTGACGTGAATTCTAAAATGTCTTCCATGGCTCCCAAGAGTCCAGAGAGGGCTTCCAGATAAACCATTTTCTTACCTATACAAAACAAAAATGTCAACTAGGACAAACGGAAAAGGAATAATGCAACAATTAAAATGCTGAAATTGTTCTATTTACCTTAATTTAGTGTTTTCCTAAAATTGATGAATAAAGGCCTTCTATGTTCTTCAAGGTTCTCCTAATGGAATCCATTCTTGATAGAAAATCCAAAATGTCCTCAAGATGCCACATTTAGCTGACACCACTATTTTAACGATGGTAGAAACGTCCTAATGTTCTTCTAAAAAGTGCCTGAATCATGCCATGGCCCGTCCAATACGCAAGTAGTTTACACCCCAAGCTCTATGTATGCACATCATTTCACAACAATGTAGTAAAAGCGAGTCTTTGAGAAGAGCTCTTACTGCATTTGTCATTGTAAAATGTGTGGGTATTGCATAGGATCAAAAAGAAGCTGAACATAACTTCTTACCATAATTTACCTGTACATATTACAATGATTTCAAAGAAGTAAATTCCAGAATCCGGTACGGTCCTTTGCTTTTCCATCTAAAATACAACTGTTTAACTTGTAGTAATAAAAATGCAATCTCAATGTAATACCTCTCAGCTTTCTGACACTTGATGATTGCACATGGCCTACATTCAAAGCTTTTGACATTTAAGTAAATGGCAAACTAAATACCAGAAAATTGGAGTATGACGTAAATTCTAAAATGTCTTCCATGGCTCCCAAGAGTCCAGAAAGGGCTTCCAGATAAACCATTTTCTTACCTATACAAAACAAAAATGTCAGCTAGGACAAATGGAAAAGAAAGAATGCAACAAATGAAATGTTGAAATTGTTCTATTTACCTTCAATTAGTGTTTTCCTAAAATTGATGAATAAAGGCCTTCTTGTTCTTCAAGGTTCTCCTAATGGAAACCATTCTTGATAGAAGGTCCAAAATGTCCTCAAGATGCAACATTTAGCTGATGCTACTTTGTCAACGATGGTAGAAACATAATACCGTTCTACTAAAAAGTGCATGAATCATGCCATGACCCATAGAATACTCAGGTAGTTTACACCCTAAGCGCTGTGTATGCACATTATTTCACAACAATGTAGTAAAATCGAGTCTTTGACAAGAGCTTTTACTGTATTTATCATTGTGAAATTTCTGTGTATGGCACAGGAACAACCAAGCAGTTGAACACAAATTTCTCACCGTAATTGCCCTGAAGAAAACATACTTTAGCTACTGTAATAAAGAAATCATATGGATTAAGGAAGGTCCTTCCTTTTTTTTTTAACTGAAACACAATAGAATAGTTTGTAGTAATGCAAAATCCTATCTCAATGTAAAGGCTCTTGGCTTTCTGACACTTGATGATTGTAAATTGTCTGCGAATAAAGCTTTGAAAATATGATAGAAAGGTGAAGTAAATGCTTACCATCCATTTGGAGTATTAACCAAATTCGACAATGTCTACCATGGATTCCAAGGGTCCAAAAAATGATTCCAAATATGGATTGTTCTGACCTTCAAAGAAAGCAAAACCAAAAATGTATCAATTAGCACAGAGTAGATTAGATCCAAATAATGAAATGAAATAATAAAGTTGCTCCACTTACTTTGATATGGTGTTTTGCAAAAAAACATAAATAAAAGCCACACATCTTCAATGCTCTTCTGATATAATTTAAAGTTTCCATTTGTCAAAGATGCTCATGCAATGAGCAAAAGGCCATAGTTCTGAGCATGCACATCATTTTACCAAAATGCAGTAAAACCAATCGTAAGACAAGAGCTTTTACTGCATTTGTCAATGTGAAATGTGTGGGTATTGCACAGGAACAAAAAAGCAGTTAAACATAACTTCTTACCAGAATTTGCTTGTGGATTACATACTACAGTGATTTCAAAGAGGTGAAATCCAGCATCCGGTACGGTCCTTTGCTTTTCAAACTAAAATACAACTGTTTAACTTGTAGTAATAAAAATGCAATCTCAATGTAAAGCCTCTCAGCTTTCTGACACTTGATGATTGCACATAGCCTACATTCAAAGCTTTCGACATTTAAGTGAATGGCGGACTAAATACCAGAAAATTGGAGTGTGACGTGAATTCTAAAATGTCTTCCATGGCTCCCAAGAGTCCAGAGAGGGCTTCCAGATAAACCATTTTCTTACCTATACTAAACAAAACAAAAATGTCAACTAGGACAAACGGAAAAGGAATAATGTAACAATTAAAATGCTGAAATTGTTCTATTTACCTTAATTTAGTGTTTTCCTAAAATTGATGAATAAAGGCCTTCTATGTTCTTCAAGGTTCTCCTAATGGAATGCATTCTTGATAGAAAATCCAAAATGTCCTCAAAATGCAACATTTAGCTGACACCACTATTTTAACGATGGTAGAAACGTCCTACTGTTCTTCTAAAAAGTGCCTGAATCATGCCATGGCCCATACAATACGCAAGTAGTTTACACCCCAAGCTCTATGTATGCACATCATTTCACAACAATGTAGTAAAAGCGAGTCTTTGACAAGAGCTCGCATTTGTCATTGTAAAATGTGTGGGTATTGCATAGGAACAAAAAGAAGCTGAACATAACTTCTTACCATAATTTACCTGTACATATTACAATGATTTCAAAGAAGTAAATTCCAGAATCCGGTACGGTCCTGTGCTTTTCCATCTAAAATACAACTGTTTAACTTGTAGTTATAAAAATGCAATCTCAATGTAATGCCTCTCAGCTTTCTGACACTTGATGATTGCACATGGCCTACATTCAAAGCTTTTGACATTTAAGTAAATGGCAAATTAAATACCAGAAAATTGGAGTTTGACGTAAATTCTAAAATGTCTTCCATGGCTCCCAAGAGTCCAGAAAGGGCTTCCAGATAAACCATTTTCTTACCTATACAAAACAAAAATGTCAGCTAGGACAAATGGAAAAGAAAGAATGCAACAAATGAAATGTTGAAATTGTTCTATTTACCTTCAATTAGTGTTTTCCTAAAATTGATGAATAAAGGCCTTCTTATTCTTCAAGGTTCTCCTAATGGAAACCATTCTTGATAGAAGGTCCAAAATGTCCTCAAGATGCAACATTTAGCTGATGCTACTTTGTCAACGATGGTAGAAACATAATACCGTTCTACTAAAAAGTGCATGAATCATGCCATGACCCATAGAATACTCAGGTAGTTTACACCCTAAGCGCTGTGTATGCACATTATTTCACAAGAATGTAGTAAAATCGAGTCTTTGACAAGAGCTTTTACTGTATTTATCATTGTGAAATTTCTGTGTATGGCACAGGAACAACCAAGCAGTTGAACACAAATTTCTCACCGTAATTGGCCTGAAGAAAACATACTTTAGCTACTGTAATAAAGAAATCATATGGATTAAGGATGGTCTTTCCTTTTTTTTTAACTGAAACACAATAGAATAGTTTGTAGTAATGCAAAATCCTATCTCAATGTAAAGGCTCTTGGCTTTCTGACACTTGATGATTGTAAATTGTCTGCGAATAAAGCTTTGAAAATATGATAGAAAGGTGAAGTAAATGCTTACCATCCATTTGGAGTATTAACCAAATTCGACAATGTCTACCATGGATTCCAAGGGTCCAAAAAATGATTCCAAATATGGATTGTTCTGACCTTCAAAGAAAGCAAAACCAAAAAATGTATCAATTAGCACAGAGTAGATTAGATCCAAATAATGAAATGAAATAATAAAGTTGCTCCACTTACTTTGATATGGTGTTTTTCAAAAAAACATAAATAAAAGCCAAACATCTTCAATGTTCTTCTGATATAATTTAAAGTTTCCATTTGTCAAAGATGCTCATGCAATGAGCAAAAGGCCATAGTTCTGAGCATGCACATCATTTTACCAAAATGCAGTAAAACCAATCGTAAGACAAGAGTTTTTACTGCATTTGTCAATGTGAAATGTGTGGGTATTGCACAGGAACAAAAAAGCAGTTAAACATAACTTCTTACCAGAATTTGCTTGTGGATTACATACTACAGTGATTTCAAAGAGGTGAAATCCAGCATCCGGTACGGTCCTTTGCTTTTCAAACTAAAATACAACTGTTTAACTTGTAGTAATAAAAATGCAACCTCAATGTAAAGCCTCTCAGCTTTCTGACACTTGATGATTGCACATAGCCTACATTCAAAGCTTTAGACATTTAAGTGAATGGCGGACTAAATACCAGAAAATTGGAGTGTGACGTGAATTCTAAAATGTCTTCCATGGCTCCCAAGAGTCCAGAGAGGGCTTCCAGATAAACCATTTTCTTAACTATACAAAACAAAAATGTCAACTAGGACAAACGGAAAAGGAATAATGCAACAATTAAAATGCTGAAATTGTTCTATTTACCTTAATTTAGTGTTTTCCTAAAATTGATGAATAAAGGCCTTCTATGTTCTTCAAGGTTCTCCTAATGGAATCCATTCTTGATAGAAAATCCAAAGTGTCCTCAAGATGCCACATTTAGCTGACACCACTATTTTAACGATGGTAGAAACGTCCTACTGTTCTTCTAAAAAGTGCCTGAATCATGCCATGGCCCACACAATACGCAAGTAGTTTACACCCCAAGCTCTATGTATGCACATCATTTCACAACAATGTAGTAAAAGCGAGTCTTTGACAAGAGCTCTTAGTGCATTTGTCATTGTAAAATGTGTGGGTATTGCATAGGAACAAAAAGAAGCTGAACATAACTTCTTACCATAATTTACCTGTACATATTACAATGATTTCAAAGAAGTAAATTCCAGAATCCGGTACGGTCCTTTGCTTTTCCATCTAAAATACAACTGTTTAACTTGTAGTAATAAAAATGCAATCTCAATGTAATGCCTCTCAGATTTCTGACACTTGATGATTGCACATGGCCTACATTCCAAGCTTTTGACATTTAAGTAAATGGCAAACTAAATACCAGAAAATTGGAGTATGACGTAAATTCTAAAATGTCTTCCATGGCTCCCAAGAGTCCAGAAAGGGCTTCCAGATAAACCATTTTCTTACCTATACAAAACAAAAATGTCAGCTAGGACAAACGGAAAAGAAAGAATGCAACAAATGAAATGTTGAAATTGTTCTATTTACCTTCAAATAGTGTTTTCCTAAAATTGATGAATAAAGGCCTTCATGTTCTTCAAGGTTCTCCTAATGGAAACCATTCTTGATAGAAGGTTCAAAATGTCCTCAAGATGCAACATTTAGCTGATGCTACTTTGTCAACGATGGTAGAAACATAATACCGTTCTACTAAAAAGTGCATGAATCATGCCATGACCCATAGAATACTCAGGTAGTTTACACCCTAAGCGCTGTGTATGCACATTATTTCACAACAATGTAGTAAAATCGAGTCTTTGACAAGAGCTTTTACTGTATTTATCATTGTGAAATTTCTGTGTATGGCACAGGAACAACCAAGCAGTTGAACACAAATTTCTCACCGTAATTGGCCTGAAGAAAACATACTTTAGCTACTGTAATAAAGAAATCATATGGATTAAGGATGGTCTTTCCTTTTTTTTTAACTGAAACACAATAGAATAGTTTGTAGTAATGCAAAATCCTATCTCAATGTAAAGGCTCTTGGCTTTCTGACACTTGATGATTGTAAATTGTCTGCGAATAAAGCTTTGAAAATATGATAGAAAGGTGAAGTAAATGCTTACCATCCATTTGGAGTATTAACCAAATTCGACAATGTCTACCATGGATTCCAAGGGTCCAAAAAATGATTCCAAATATGGATTGTTCTGACCTTCAAAGAAAGCAAAACCAAAAAATGTATCAATTAGCACAGAGTAGATTAGATCCAAATAATGAAATGAAATAATAAAGTTGTTACACTTACTTTGATATGGTGTTTTGCAAAAAAACATAAATAAAAGCCACACATCTTCAATGTTCTTCTGATATAATTTAAAGTTTCCATTTGTCAAAGATGCTCATGCAATGAGCAAAAGGCCATAGTTCTGAGCATGCACATCATTTTACCAAAATGCAGTAAAACCAATCGTAAGACAAGAGCTTTTACTGCATTTGTCAATGTGAAATGTGTGTTTATTGCACAGGAACAAAAAAGCAGTTAAACATAACTTCTTACCAGAATTTGCTTGTGGATTACATACTACAGTGATTTCAAAGAGGTGAAATCCAGCATCCGGTACGGTCCTTTGGTTTTCAAACTAAAATACAACTGTTTAACTTGTAGTAATAAAAATGCAATCTCAATGTAAAGCCTCTCAGCTTTCTGACACTTGATGATTGCACATAGCCTACATTCAAAGCTTTCGACATTTAAGTGAATGGCGGACTAAACACCAGAAAATTGGAGTGTGACGTGAATTCTAAAATGTCTTCCATGGCTGCCAAGAGTCCAGAGAGGGCTTCCAGATAAACCATTTTCTTACCTATACAAAACAAAAATGTCAACTAGGACAAACGGAAAAGTAATAATGCAACAATTAAAATGCTGAAATTGTTCTATTTACCTTAATTTAGTGTTTTCCTAAAATTGATGAATAAAGGCCTTCCATGTTCTTCAAGGTTCTCCTAATGGAATCCATTCTTGATAGAAAATCCAAAATGTCCTCAAGATGCCACATTTAGCTGACACCACTATTTTAACGATGGTAGAAACGTCCTAATGTTCTTCTAAAAAGTGCCTGAATCATGCCATGGCCCATACAATACGCAAGTAGTTTACACCCCAAGCTCTATGTATGCACATCATTTCACAACAATGTAGTAAAAGCGAGTCTTTGAGAAGAGCTCTTACTGCATTTGTCATTGTAAAATGTGTGGGTATTGCATAGGATCAAAAAGAAGCTGAACATAACTTCTTACCATAATTTACCTGTACATATTACAATGATTTCAAAGAAGTAAATTCCAGAATCCGGTACGGTCCTTTGCTTTTCCATCTAAAATACAACTGTTTAACTTGTAGTAATAAAAATGCAATCTCAATGTAATACCTCTCAGCTTTCTGACACTTGATGATTGCACATGGCCTACATTCAAAGCTTTTGACATTTAAGTAAATGGCAAACTAAATACCAGAAAATTGGAGTATGACGTAAATTCTAAAATGTCTTCCATGGCTCCCAAGAGTCCAGAAAGGGCTTCCAGATAAACCATTTTCTTACCTATACAAAACAAAAATGTCAGCTAGGACAAATGGAAAAGAAAGAATGCAACAAATGAAATGTTGAAATTGTTCTATTTACCTTCAATTAGTGTTTTCCTAAAATTGATGAATAAAGGCCTTCTTGTTCTTCAAGGTTCTCCTAATGGAAACCATTCTTGATAGAAGGTCCAAAATGTCCTCAAGATGCAACATTTAGCTGATGCTACTTTGTCAACGATGGTAGAAACATAATACCGTTCTACTAAAAAGTGCATGAATCATGCCATGACCCATAGAATACTCAGGTAGTTTACACCCTAAGCGCTGTGTATGCACATTATTTCACAACAATGTAGTAAAATCGAGTCTTTGACAAGAGCTTTTACTGTATTTATCATTGTGAAATTTCTGTGTATGGCACAGGAACAACCAAGCAGTTGAACACAAATTTCTCACCGTAATTGGCCTGAAGAAAACATACTTTACCTACTGTAATAAAGAAATCATATGGATTAAGGATGGTCTTTCCTTTTTTTTTAACTGAAACACAATAGAATAGTTTGTAGTAATGCAAAATCCTATCTCAATGTAAAGGCTCTTGGCTTTCTGACACTTGATGATTGTAAATTGTCTGCGAATAAAGCTTTGAAAATATGATAGAAAGGTGAAGTAAATGCTTACCATCCATTTGGAGTATTAACCAAATTCGACAATGTCTACCATGGATTCCAAGGGTCCAAAAAATGATTCCAAATATGGATTGTTCTGACCTTCAAAGAAAGCAAAACCAAAAAATGTATCAATTAGCACAGAGTAGATTAGATCCAAATAATGAAATGAAATAATAAAGTTGCTCCACTTACTTTGATATGGTGTTTTGCAAAAAAACATAAATAAAAGCCACACATCTTCAATGTTCTTCTGATATAATTTAAAGTTTCCATTTGTCAAAGAAGCTCATGCAATGAGCAAAAGGCCATAGTTCTGAGCATGCACATCATTTTACCAAAATGCAGTAAAACCAATCGTAAGACAAGAGCTTTTACTGCATTTGTCAAAGTGAAATGTGTGGGTATTGCACAAGAACAAAAAAGCAGTTAAACATAACTTCTTACCAGAATTTGCTTGTGGATTACATACTACAGTGATTTCAAAGAGGTGAAATCCAGCATCCGGGTACGGTCCTTTGCTTTTCAAACTAAAACACAACTGTTTAACTTGTAGTAATAAAAATGCAATCTCAATGTAAAGCCTCTCAGCTTTCTGACACTTGATGATTGCACATAGCCTACATTCAAAGCTTTCGACATTTAAGTGAATGGCGGACTAAATACCAGAAAATTGGAGTGTGACGTGAATTCTAAAATGTCTTCCATGGCTCCCAAGAGTCCAGAGAGGGCTTCCAGATAAACCATTTTCTTAACTATACAAAACAAAAATGTCAACTAGGACAAACGGAAAAGGAATAATGCAACAATTAAAATGCTGAAATTGTTCTATTTACCTTAATTTAGTGTTTTCCTAAAATTGATGAATAAAGGCCTTCTATGTTCTTCAAGGTTCTCCTAATGGAATCCATTCTTGATAGAAAATCCAAAATGTCCTCAAGATGCCACATTTAGCTGACACCACTATTTTAACGATGGTAGAAACGTCCTAATGTTCTTCTAAAAAGTGCCTGAATCATGCCATGGCCCATACAATACGCAAGTAGTTTACACCCCAAGCTCTATGTATGCACATCATTTCACAACAATGTAGTAAAAGCGAGTCTTTGACAAGAGCTCTTACTGCATTTGTCATTGTAAAATGTGTGGGTATTGCATAGGAACAAAAAGAAGCTGAACATAACTTCTTACCATAATTTACCTGTACATATTACAATGATTTCAAAGAAGTAAATTCCAGAATCCGGTACGGTCCTTTGCTTTTCCATCTAAAATACAACTGTTTAACTTGTAGTAATAAAAATGCAATCTCAATGTAATGCCTCTCAGCTTTCTGACACTTGATGATTGCACATGGCCTACATTCAAAGCTTTTGACATTTAAGTAAATGGCAAACTAAATACCAGAAAATTGGAGTATGATGTAAATTCTAAAATGTCTTCCATGGCTCCCAAGAGTCCAGAAAGGGCTTCCAGATAAACCATTTTCTTACCTATACAAAACAAAAATGTCAGCTAGGACAAATGGAAAAGAAAGAATGCAACAAATGAAATGTTGAAATTGTTCTATTTACCTTCAATTAGTGTTTTCCTAAAATTGATGAATAAAGGCCTTCTTGTTCTTCAAGGTTCTCCTAATGGAAACCATTCTTGATAGAAGGTCCAAAATGTCCTCAAGATGCAACATTTAGCTGATGCTACTTTGTCAACGATGGTAGAAACATAATACCGTTCTACTAAAAAGTGCATGAATCATGCCATGACCCATAGAATACTCAGGTAGTTTACACCCTAAGCGCTGTGTATGCACATTATTTCACAACAATGTAGTAAAATCGAGTCTTTGACAAGAGCTTTTACTGTATTTATCATTGTGAAATTTCTGTGTATGGCACAGGAACAACCAAGCAGTTGAACACAAATTTCTCACCGTAATTGGCCTGAAGAAAACATACTTTAGCTACTGTAATAAAGAAATCATATGGATTAAGGATGGTCTTTCCTTTTTTTTTAACTGAAACACAATAGAATAGTTTGTAGTAATGCAAAATCCTATCTCAATGTAAAGGCTCTTGGCTTTCTGACACTTGATGATTGTAAATTGTCTGCGAATAAAGCTTTGAAAATATGATAGAAAGGTGAAGTAAATGCTTACCATCCATTTGGAGTATTAACCAAATTCGACAATGTCTACCATGGATTCCAAGGGTCCAAAAAATGATTCCAAATATGGATTGTTCTGACCTTCAAAGAAAGCAAAACCAAAAAATGTATCAATTAGCACAGAGTAGATTAGATCCAAATAATGAAATGAAATAATAAAGTTGCTCCACTTACTTTGATATGGTGTTTTGCAAAAAAACATTAATAAAAGCCAAACATCTTCAATGTTCTTCTGATATAATTTAAAGTTTCCATTTGTCAAAGATGCTCATGCAATGAGCAAAAGGCCATGGTTCTGAGCATGCACATCATTTTACCAAAATGCAGTAAAACCAATCATAAGACAAGAGCTTTTACTGCATTTGTCAATGTGAAATGTGTGGGTATTGCACAGGAACAAAAAAGCAGTTAAACATAACTTCTTACCAGAATTTGCTTGTGGATTACATACTACAGTGATTTCAAAGAGGTGAAATCCAGCATCCGGTACGGTCCTTTGCTTTTCAAACTAAAATACAACTGTTTAACTTGTAGTAATAAAAATGCAACCTCAATGTAAAGCCTCTCAGCTTTCTGACACTTGATGATTGCACATAGCCTACATTCAAAGCTTTCGACATTTAAGTAAATGGCAGACTAAATACCAGAAAATTGGAGTGTGACGTGAATTCTAAAATGTCTTCCATGGCTCCCAAGAGTCCAGAGAGGGCTTCCAGATAAACCATTTTCTTACCTATACAAAACAAAAATGTCAACTAGGACAAACGGAAAAGGAATAATGCAACAATTAAAATGCTGAAATTGTTCTATTTACCTTAATTTAGTGTTTTCCTAAAATTGATGAATAAAGGCCTTCTATGTTCTTCAAGGTTCTCCTAATGGAATCCATTCTTGATAGAAAATCCAAAATGTCCTCAAGATGCCACATTTAGCTGACACCACTATTTTAACGATGGTAGAAACGTCCTAATGTTCTTCTAAAAAGTGCCTGAATCATGCCATGGCCCATACAATACGCAAGTAGTTTACACCCCAAGCTCTATGTATGCACATCATTTCACAACAATGTAGTAAAAGCGAGTCTTTGAGAAGAGCTCTTACTGCATTTGTCATTGTAAAATGTGTGGGTATTGCATAGGATCAAAAAGAAGCTGAACATAAATTCTTACCATAATTTACCTGTACAAATTACAATGATTTCAAAGAAGTAAATTCCAGAATCCGGTACGGTCCTTTGCTTTTCCATCTAAAATACAACTGTTTAACTTGTAGTAATAAAAATGCAATCTCAATGTAATACCTCTCAGCTTTCTGACACTTGATGATTGCACATGGCCTACATTCAAAGCTTTTGACATTTAAGTAAATGGCAAACTAAATACCAGAAAATTGGAGTATGACGTCTATTCTAAAATGTATTCCATGGCTCCCAAGAGTCCAGAAAGGGCTTCCAGATAAACCATTTTCTTACCTATACAAAACAAAAATGTCAGCTAGGACAAATGGAAAAGAAAGAATGCAACAAATGAAATGTTGAAATTGTTCTATTTACCTTCAATTAGTGTTTTCCTAAAATTGATGAATAAAGGCCTTCTTGTTCTTCAAGGTTCTCCTAATGGTAACCATTCTTGATAGAAGGTCCAAAATGTCCTCAAGATGCAACATTTAGCTGATGCTACTTTGTCAACGATGGTAGAAACATAATACCGTTCTACTAAAAAGTGCATGAATCATGCCATGACCCATAGAATACTCAGGTAGTTTACACCCTAAGCGCTGTGTATGCACATTATTTCACAACAATGTAGTAAAATCGAGTCTTTGACAAGAGCTTTTACTGTATTTATCATTGTGAAATTTCTGTGTATGGCACAGGAACAACCAAGCAGTTGAACACAAATTTCTCACCGTAATTGGCCTGAAGAAAACAAACTTTAGCTACTGTAATAAAGAAATCATATGGATTAAGGATGGTCTTTCCTTTTTTTTTAACTGAAACACAATAGAATAGTTTGTAGTAATGCAAAATCCTATCTCAATGTAAAGGCTCTTGGCTTTCTGACACTTGATGATTGTAAATTGTCTGCGAATAAAGCTTTGAAAATATGATAGAAAGGTGAAGTAAATGCTTACCATCCATTTGGAGTATTAACCAAATTCGACAATGTCTACCATGGATTCCAATTGTCCAAAAAATGATTCCAAATATGGATTGTTCTGACCTTCAAAGAAAGCAAAACCAAAACATGTATCAATTAGGACAGAGTAGATTAGATCCAAATAATGAAATGAAATAATAAAGTTGCTCCACTTACTTTGATATGGTGTTTTGCAAAAAAACATAAATAAAAGCCAAACATCTTCAATGTTCTTCTGATATAATTTAAAGTTTCCATTTGTCAAAGATGCTCATGCAATGAGCAAAAGGCCATAGTTCTGAGCATGCACATCATTTTACCAAAATGCAGTAAAACCAATCGTAAGACAAGAGCTTTTACTGCATTTGTCAATGTGAAATGTGTGGGTATTGCACAGGAACAAAAAAGCAGTTAAACATAACTTCTTACCAGAATTTGCTTGTGGATTACATACTACAGTGATTTCAAAGAGGTGAAATCCAGCATCCGGTACGGTCCTTTGCTTTTCAAACTAAAATACAACTGTTTAACTTGTAGTTATAAATAATGCAACCTCAATGTAAAGCCTCTCAGCTTTCTGACACTTGATGATTGCACATAGCCTACATTCAAAGCTTTCGACATTTAAGTAAATGGCGGACTAAATACCAGAAAATTGGAGTGTGACGTGAATTCTAAAATGTCTTCCATGGCTCCCAAGAGTCCAGAGAGGGCTTCCAGATAAACCATTTTCTTACCTATACAAAACAAAAATGTCAACTAGGACAAACGGAAAAAGGAATAATGTAACAATTAAAATGCTGAAATTGTTCTATTTACCTTAATTTAGTGTTTTCCTAAAATTGATGAATAAAGGCCTTCCATTTTCTTCAAGGTTCTCCTAATGGAATCCATTCTTGATAGAAAATCCAAAATGTCCTCAAGATGCCACATTTAGCTGACACCACTATTTTAACGATGGTAGAAACGTCCTAATGTTCTTCTAAAAAGTGCCTGAATCATGCCATGGCCCATACAATACGCAAGTAGTTTACACCCCAAGCTCTATGTATGCACATCATTTCACAACAATGTAGTAAAAGCGAGTCTTTGAGAAGAGCTCTTACTGCATTTGTCATTGTAAAATGTGTGGGTATTGCATAGGATCAAAAAGAAGCTGAACATAACTTCTTACCATAATTTACCTGTACATATTACAATGATTTCAAAGAAGTAAATTCCAGAATCCGGTACGGTCCTTTGCTTTTCCATGTAAAATACAACTGTTTAACTTGTAGTAATAAAAATGCAATCTCAATGTAATGCCTCTCAGCTTTCTGACACTTGATGATTGCACATGGCCTACATTCAAAGCTTTTGACATTTAAGTAAATGGCAAACTAAATACCAGAAAATTGGAGTATGATGTAAATTCTAAAATGTCTTCCATGGCTCCCAAGAGTCCAGAAAGGGCTTCCAGATAAACCATTTTCTTACCTATACAAAACAAAAATGTCAGCTAGGACAAATGGAAAAGAAAGAATGCAACAAATGAAATGTTGAAATTGTTCTATTTACCTTCAATTAGTGTTTTCCTAAAATTGATGAATAAAGGCCTTCTTGTTCTTCAAGGTTCTCCTAATGGAAACCATTCTTGATAGAAGGTCCAAAATGACCTCAAGATGCAACATTTAGCTGATGCTACTTTGTCAACGATGGTAGAAACATAATACCGTTCTACTAAAAAGTGCATGAATCATGCCATGACCCATAGAATACTCAGGTAGTTTACACCCTAAGCGCTGTGTATGCACATTATTTCACAACAATGTGGTAAAATCGAGTCTTTGACAAGAGCTTTTACTGTATTTATCATTGTGAAATTTCTGTGTATGGCACAGGAACAACCAAGCAGTTGAACACAAATTTCTCACCGTAATTGGCCTGAAGAAAACATACTTTAGCTACTGTAATAAAGAAATCATATGGATTAAGGGTGGTCTTTCCTTTTTTTTTAACTGAAACACAATAGAATATAGTAATGCAAAATACTATCTCAATGTAAAGGCTCTTGGCTTTCTGACACTTGATGATTGTAAATTGTCTGTGAATAAAGCTTTGAAAATATGATAGAAAGGTGAAGTAAATGCTTACCATCCATTTGGAGTATTAACCAAATTCGACAATGTCTACCATGGATTCCAAGGGTCCAAGAAATGATTCCAAATATGGATTGTTCTGACCTTCAAAGAAAGCAAAACCAAAAAATGTATCAATTAGCACAGAGTAGATTAGATCCAAATAATGAAATGAAATAATAAAGTTGCTCCACTTACTTTGATATGGTGTTTTGCAAAAAAAATAAATAAAAGCCACACATCTTCAATGTTCTTCTGATTTAATTTAAAGTTTCCATTTGTCAAAGATGCTCATGCAATGAGCAAAAGGCCATAGTTCTGAGCATGCACATCAATTTACCAAAATGCAGTAAAACCAATTGTAAGACAAGAGCTTTTACTGCATTTGTCAATGTGAAATGTGTGGGTATTGCACAGGAACAAAAAAGCAGTTAAACATAACTTCTTACCAGAATTTGCTTGTGGATTACATACTACAGTGATTTCAAAGAGGTGAAATCCAGCATCCGGTACGGTCCTTTGCTTTTCAAACTAAAATACAACTGTTTAACTTGTAGTAATAAAAATGCAACCTCAATGTAAAGCCTCTCAGCTTTCTGACACTTGATGATTGCACATAGCCTACATTCAAAGCTTTCGACATTTAAGTAAATGGCGGACTAAATACCAGAAAATTGGAGTGTGACGTGAATTCTAAAATGTCTTCCATGGCTCCCAAGAGTCCAGAGAGGGCTTCCAGATAAACCATTTTCTTACCTATACAAAACAAAAATGTCAACTAGGACAAACGGAAAAGGAATAATGCAACAATTAAAATGCTGAAATTGTTCTATTTACCTTAATTTAGTGTTTTCCTAAAATTGATGAATAAAGGCCTTCTATGTTCTTCAAGGTTCTCCTAATGGAATCCATTCTTGATAGAAAATCCAAAATGTCCTCAAGATGCCACATTTAGCTGACACCACTATTTTAACGATGGTAGAAACGTCCTAATGTTCTTCTAAAAAGTGCCTGAATCATGCCATGGCCCATACAATACGCAAGTAGTTTACACCCCAAGCTCTATGTATGCACATCATTTCACAACAATGTAGTAAAAGCGAGTCTTTGAGAAGAGCTCTTACTGCATTTGTCATTGTAAAATGTGTGGGTATTGCATAGGATCAAAAAGAAGCTGAACATAACTTCTTACCATAATTTACCTGTACATATTACAATGATTTCAAAGAAGTAAATTCCAGAATCCGGTACGGTCCTTTGCTTTTCCATGTAAAATACAACTGTTTAACTTGTAGTAATAAAAATGCAGTCTCAATGTAATGCCTCTCAGCTTTCTGACACTTGATGATTGCACATGGCCTACATTCAAAGCTTTTGACATTTAAGTAAATGGCAAACTAAATACCAGAAAATTGGAGTATGATGTAAATTCTAAAATGTCTTCCATGGCTCCCAAGAGTCCAGAAAGGGCTTCCAGATAAACCATTTTCTTACCTATACAAAACAAAAATGTCAGCTAGGACAAATGGAAAAGAAAGAATGCAACAAATGAAATGTTGAAATTGTTCTATTTACCTTCAATTAGTGTTTTCCTAAAATTGATGAATAAAGGCCTTCTTGTTCTTCAAGGTTCTCCTAATGGAAACCATTCTTGATAGAAGGTCCAAAATGTCCTCAAGATGCAAAATTTAGCTGATGCTACTTTGTCAACGATGGTAGAAACATAATACCGTTCTACTAAAAAGTGCATGAATCATGCCATGACCCATAGAATACTCAGGTAGTTTACACCCTAAGCGCTGTGTATGCACATTATTTCACAACAATGTAGTAAAATCGAGTCTTTGACAAGAGCTTTTACTGTATTTATCATTGTGAAATTTCTGTATATGGCACAGGAACAACCAAGCAGTTGAACACAAATTTCTCACCGTAATTGGCCTGAAGAAAACATACTTTAGCTACTGTAATAAAGAAATCATATGGATTAAGGGTGGTCTTTCCTTTTTTTTTAACTGAAACACAATAGAATAGTTTGTAGTAATGCAAAATCCTATCTCAATGTAAAGGCTCTTGGCTTTCTGACACTTGATGATTGTAAATTGTCTGCGAATAAAGCTTTGAAAATATGATAGAAAGGTGAAGTAAATGCTTACCATCCATTTGGAGTATTAACCAAATTCGACAATGTCTACCATGGATTCCAAGGGTCCAAAAAATGATTCCAAATATGGATTGTTCTGACCTTCAAAGAAAGCAAAACCAAAAAATGTATCAATTAGCACAGAGTAGATTAGATCCAAATAATGAAATGAAATAATAAAGTTGCTCCACTTACTTTGATATGGTGTTTTGCAAAAAAACATAAATAAAAGCCAAACATCTTCAATGTTCTTCTGATATAATTTAAAGTTTCCATTTGTCAAAGATGCTCATGCAATGAGCAAAAGGCCATAGTTCTGAGCATGCACATAATTTTACCAAAATGCAGCAAAACCAATCGTAAGACAAGAGCTTTTACTGCATTTGTCAATGTGAAATGTGTGGGTATTGCACAGGAACAAAAAAGCAGTTAAACATAACTTCTTACCAGAATTTGCTTGTGGATTACATACTACAGTGATTTCAAAGAGGTGAAATCCAGCATCCGGTACGGTCCTTTGCTTTTCAAACTAAAATACAACTGTTTAACTTGTAGTAATAAAAATGCAACCTCAATGTAAAGCATCTCAGCTTTCTGACACTTGATGATTGCACATAGCCTACATTCAAAGCTTTCGACATTTAAGTAAATGGCGGACTAAATACCAGAAAATTGGAGTGTGACGTGAATTCTAAAATGTCTTCCATGGCTCCCAAGAGTCCAGAGAGGGCTTCCAGATAAACCATTTTCTTACCTATACAAAACAAAAATGTCAACTAGGACAAACGGAAAAGAAATAATGCAACAATTAAAATGCTGAAATTGTTCTATTTACCTTAATTTAGTGTTTTCCAAAAATTGATGAATAAAGGCCTTCCATGTTCTTCAAGGTTCTCCTAATGGAATCCATTCTTGATAGAAAATCCAAAATGTCCTCAAGATGCCACATTTAGCTGACACCACTATTTTAACGATGGTAGAAACGTCCTAATGTTCTTCTAAAAAGTGCCTGAATCATGCCATGGCCCATACAATACGCAAGTAGTTTACACCCCAAGCTCTATGTATGCACATCATTTCACAACAATGTAGTAAAAGCGAGTCTTTGAGAAGAGCTCTTACTGCATTTGTCATTGTAAAATGTGTGGGTATTGCATAGGATCAAAAAGAAGCTGAACATAACTTCTTACCATAATTTACCTGTACATATTACAATGATTTCAAAGAAGTAAATTCCAGAATCCGGTACGGTCCTTTGCTTTTCCATGTAAAATACAACTGTTTAACTTGTAGTAATAAAAATGCAATCTCAATGTAATGCCTCTCAGCTTTCTGACACTTGATGATTGCACATGGCCTACATTCAAAGCTTTTGACATTTAAGTAAATGGCAAACTAAATACCAGAAAATTGGATTATGTAAATTCTAAAATGTCTTCCATGGCTCCCAAGAGTCCAGAAAGGGCTTCCAGATAAACCATTTTCTTACCTATACAAAACAAAAATGTCAGCTAGGACAAATGGAAAAGAAAGAATGCAACAAATGAAATGTTGAAATTGTTCTACTTACCTTCAATTAGTGTTTTCCTAAAATTGATGAATAAAGGCCTTCTTGTTCTTCAAGGTTCTCCTAATGGAAACCATTCTTGATAGAAGGTCCAAAATGTCCTCAAGATGCAACATTTAGCTGATGCTACTTTGTCAACAATGGTAGAAACATAATACCGTTCTACTAAAAAGTGCATGAATCATGCCATGACCCATAGAATACTCAGGTAGTTTACACCCTAAGCGCTGTGTATGCACATTATTTCACAACAATGTAGTAAAATCGAGTCTTTGACAAGAGCTTTTACTGTATTTATCATTGTGAAATTTCTGTGTATGGCACAGGAACAACCAAGCAGTTGAACACAAATTTCTCACCGTAATTGGCCTGAAGAAAACATAATTTAGCTACTGTAATAAAGAAATCATATGGATTAAAGGTGGTCTTTCCTTTTTTTTTAACTGAAACACAATAGAATAGTTTGTAGTAATGCAAAATCCTATCTCAATGTAAAGGCTCTTGGCTTTCTGACACTTGATGATTGTAAATTGTCTGCAAATAAAGCTTTGAAAATATGATAGAAAGGTGAAGTAAATGCTTACCATCCATTTGGAGTATTAACCAAATTCGACAATGTCTACCATGGATTCCAAGGGTCCAAAAAATGATTCCAAATATGGATTGTTCTGACCTTCAAAGAAAGCAAAACCAAAAAATGTATCAATTAGCACAGAGTAGATTAGATCCAAATAATGAAATGAAATAATAAAGTTGCTCCACTTACTTTGATATGGTGTTTTGCAAAAAAACATAAATAAAAGCCAAACATCTTCAATGTTCTTCTGATATAATTTAAAGTTTCCATTTGTCAAAGATGCTCATGCAATGAGCAAAAGGCCATAGTTCTGAGCATGCACATCATTTTACCAAAATGCAGTAAAACCAATCGTAAGACAAGAGCTTTTACTGCATTTGTCAATGTGAAATGTGTGGGTATTGCACAGGAACAAAAAAGCAGTTAAACATAACTTCTTACCAGAATTTGCTTGTGGATTACATACTACAGTGATTTCAAAGAGATGAAATCCAGCATCCGGTACGGTCCTTTGCTTTTCAAACTAAAATACAACTGTTTAACTTGTAGTAATAAAAATGCAACCTCAATGTAAAGCCTCTCAGCTTTCTGACACTTGATGATTGCACATAGCCTACATTCAAAGCTTTCGACATTTAAGTAAATGGCGGACTAAATACCAGAAAATTGGAGTGTGACGTGAATTCTAAAATGTCTTCCATGGCTCCCAAGAGTCCAGAGAGGGCTTCCAGATAAACCATTTTCTTACCTATACAAAACAAAAATGTCAACTAGGACAAACGGAAAAGGAATAATGCAACAATTAAAATGCTGAAATTGTTCTATTTACCTTAATTTAGTGTTTTCCTAAAATTGATGAATAAAGGCCTTCTATGTTCTTCAAGGTTCTCCTAATGGAATCCATTCTTGATAGAAAATCCAAAATGTCCTCAAGACGCCACATTTAGCTGACACCACTATTTTAACGATGGTAGAAACGTCCTAATGTTCTTCTAAAAAGTGCCTGAATCATGCCATGGCCCATACAATACGCAAGTAGTTTACACCCCAAGCTCTATGTATGCACATCATTTCACAACAATGTAGTAAAAGCGAGTCTTTGAGAAGAGCTCTTACTGCATTTGTCATTGTAAAATGTGTGGGTATTGCATAGGATCAAAAAGAAGCTGAACATAACTTCTTACCATAATTTACCTGTACATATTACAATGATTTCAAAGAAGTAAATTCCAGAATCCGGTACGGTCCTTTGCTTTTCCATCTAAAATACAACTGTTTAACTTGTAGTAATAAAAATGCAATCTCAATGTAATATCTCTCAGCTTTCTGACACTTGATGATTGCACATGGCCTACATTCAAAGCTTTTGACATTTAAGTAAATGGCAAACTAAATACCAGAAAATTGGAGTATGACGTAAATTCTAAAATGTATTCCATGGCTCCCAAGAGTCCAGAAAGGGCTTCCAGATAAACCATTTTCTTACCTATACAAAACAAAAATGTCAGCTAGGACAAATGGAAAAGAAAGAATGCAACAAATGAAATGTTGAAATTGTTCTATTTACCTTCAATTAGTGTTTTCCTAAAATTGATGAATAAAGGCCTTCTTGTTCTTCAAGGTTCTCCTAATGGAAACCATTCTTGATAGAAGGTCCAAAATGTCCTCAAGATGCAACATTTAGCTGATGCTACTTTGTCAACGATGGTAGAAACATAATACCGTTCTACTAAAAAGTGCATGAATCATGCCATGACCCATAGAATACTCAGGTAGTTTACACCCTAAGCGCTGTGTATGCACATTATTTCACAACAATGTAGTAAAATCGAGTCTTTGACAAGAGCTTTTACTGTATTTATCATTGTGAAATTTCTGTGTATGGCACAGGAACAACCAAGCAGTTGAACACAAATTTCTCACCGTAATTGGCCTGAAGAAAACAAACTTTAGCTACTGTAATAAAGAAATCATATGGAATAAGGATGGTCTTTCCTTTTTTTTTAACTGAAACACAATAGAATAGTTTGTAGTAATGCAAAATCCTATCTCAATGTAAAGGCTCTTGGCTTTCTGACACTTGATGATTGTAAATTGTCTGCGAATAAAGCTTTGAAAATATGATAGAAAGGTGAAGTAAATGCTTACCATCCATTTGGAGTATTAACCAAATTCGACAATGTCTACCATGGATTCCAAGGGTCCAAGAAATGATTCCAAATATGGATTGTTCTGACCTTCAAAGAAAGCAAAACCAAAAAATGTATCAATTAGCACAGAGTAGATTAGATCCAAATAATGAAATGAAATAATAAAGTTGCTCCACTTACTTTGATATGGTGTTTTGCAAAAAAAATAAATAAAAGCCACACATCTTCAATGTTCTTCTGATTTAATTTAAAGTTTCCATTTGTCAAAGATGCTCATGCAATGAGCAAAAGGCCATAGTTCTGAGCATGCACATCATTTTACCAAAATGCAGTAAAACCAATCGTAAGACAAGAGTTTTTACTGCATTTGTCAATGTGAAATGTGTGGGTATTGCACAGGAACAAAAAAGCAGTTAAACATAACTTCTTACCAGAATTTGCTTGTGGATTACATACTACAGTGATTTCAAAGAGGTGAAATCCAGCATCCGGTACGGTCCTTTGCTTTTCAAACTAAAATACAACTGTTTAACTTGTAGTAATAAAAATGCAACCTCAATGTAAAGCCTCTCAGCTTTCTGACACTTGATGATTGCACATAGCCTACATTCAAAGCTTTCGACATTTAAGTAAATGGCGGACTAAATACCAGAAAATTGGAGTGTGACGTGAATTCTAAAATGTCTTCCATGGCTCCCAAGAGTCCAGAGAGGGCTTCCAGATAAACCATTTTCTTACCTATACAAAACAAAAATGTCAACTAGGACAAACGGAAAAGGAATAATGCAACAATTAAAATGCTGAAATTGTTCTATTTACCTTAATTTAGTGTTTTCCTAAAATTGATGAATAAAGGCCTTCCATGTTCTTCAAGGTTCTCCTAATGGAATCCATTCTTGATAGAAAATCCAAAATGTCCTCAAGATGCCACATTTAGCTGACACCACTATTTTAACGATGGTAGAAACGTCCTAATGTTCTTCTAAAAAGTGCCTGAATCATGCCATGGCCCATACAATACGCAAGTAGTTTACACCCCAAGCTCTATGTATGCACATCATTTCACAACAATGTAGTAAAAGCGAGTCTTTGAGAAGAGCTCTTACTGCATTTGTCATTGTAAAATGTGTGGGTATTGCATAGGATCAAAAAGAAGCTGAACATAACTTCTTACCATAATTTACCTGTACATATTACAATGATTTCAAAGAAGTAAATTCCAGAATCCGGTACAGTCCTTTGCTTTTCCATGTAAAATACAACTGTTTAACTTGTAGTAATAAAAATGCAATCTCAATGTAATGCCTCTCAGCTTTCTGACACTTGATGATTGCACATGGCCTACATTCAAAGCTTTTGACATTTAAGTAAATGGCAAACTAAATACCAGAAAATTGGAGTATGATGTAAATTCTAAAATGTCTTCCATGGCTCCCAAGAGTCCAGAAAGGGCTTCCAGATAAACCATTTTCTTACCTATACAAAACAAAAATGTCAGCTAGGACAAATGGAAAAGAAAGAATGCAACAAATGAAATGTTGAAATTGTTCTATTTACCTTCAATTAGTGTTTTCCTAAAATTGATGAATAAAGGCCTTCTTGTTCTTCAAGGTTCTCCTAATGGAAACCATTCTTGATAGAAGGTCCAAAATGTCCTCAAGATGCAACATTTAGCTGATGCTACTTTGTCAACGATGGTAGAAACATAATACCGTTCTACTAAAAAGTGCATGAATCATGCCATGACCCATAGAATACTCAGGTAGTTTACACCCTAAGCGCTGTGTATGCACATTATTTCACAACAATGTAGTAAAATCGAGTCTTTGACAAGAGCTTTTACTGTATTTATCATTGTGAAATTTCTGTGTATGGCACAGGAACAACCAAGCAGTTGAACACAAATTTCTCACCGTAATTTGCCTAAAGAAAACATACTTTAGCTACTGTAATAAAGAAATCATATGGATTAAAGGTGGTCTTTCCTTTTTTTTTAACTGAAACACAATAGAATAGTTTGTAGTAATGCAAAATCCTATCTCAATGTAAAGGCTCTTGGCTTTCTGACACTTGATGATTGTAAATTGTCTGCGAATAAAGCTTTGAAAATATGATAGAAAGGTGAAGTAAATGCTTACCATCCATTTGGAGTATTAACCAAATTCGACAATGTCTACCATGGATTCCAAGGGTCCAAGAAATGATTCCAAATATGGATTGTTCTGACCTTCAAAGAAAGCAAAACCAAAAAATGTATCAATTAGCACAGAGTAGATTAGATCCAAATAATGAAATGAAATAATAAAGTTGCTCCACTTACTTTGATATGGTGTTTTGCAAAAAAACATAAATAAAAGCCAAACATCTTCAATGTTCTTCTGATATAATTTAAAGTTTCCATTTGTCAAAGATGCTCATGCAATGAGCAAAAGGCCATAGTTCTGAGCATGCACATCATTTTACCAAAATGCAGTAAAACCAATCGTAAGACAAGAGCTTTTACTGCATTTGTCAATGTGAAATGTGTGGGTATTGCACAGGAACAAAAAAGCAGTTAAACATAACTTCTTACCAGAATTTGCTTGTGGATTACATACTACAGTGATTTCAAAGTGGTAAAATCCAGCATCCGGTACGGTCCTTTGCTTTTCAAACTAAAATACAACTGTTTAACTTGTAGTAATAAAAATGCAACCTCAATGTAAAGCCTCTCAGCTTTCTGACACTTGATGATTGCACATAGCCTACATTCAAAGCATTCGACATTTAAGTAAATGGCGGACTAAATACCAGAAAATTGGAGTGTGACGTGAATTCTAAAATGTCTTCCATGGCTCCCAAGAGTCCAGAGAGGGCTTCCAGATAAACCATTTTCTTACCTGTACAAAACAAAAATGTCAACTAGGACAAACGGAAAAGGAATAATGCAAGAATTAAAATGCTGAAATTGTTCTATTTACCTTAATTTAGTGTTTTCCTAAAATTGATGAATAAAGGCCTTCTATGTTCTTCAAGGTTCTCCTAATGGAATCCATTCTTGATAGAAAATCCAAAATGTCCTCAAGATGCCACATTTAGCTGACACCACTATTTTAACGATGGTAGAAACGTCCTAATGTTCTTCTAAAAAGTGCCTGAATCATGCCATGGCCCATACAATACGCAAGTAGTTTACACCCCAAGCTCTATGTATGCACATCATTTCACAACAATGTAGTAAAAGCGAGTCTTTGAGAAGAGCTCTTATTGCATTTGTCATTGTAAAATGTGTGGGTATTGCATAGGATCAAAAAGAAGCTGAACATAACTTCTTACCATAATTTACCTGTACATATTACAATGATTTCAAAGAAGTAAATTCCAGAATCCGGTACGGTCCTTTGCTTTTCCATCTAAAATACAACTGTTTAACTTGTAGTAATAAAAATGCAATCTCAATGTAATACCTCTCAGCTTTCTGACACTTGATGATTGCACATGGCCTACATTCAAAGCTTTTGACATTTAAGTAAATGGCAAACTAAATACCAGAAAATTGGAGTATGACGTAAATTCTAAAATGTATTCCATGGCTCCCAAGAGTCCAGAAAGGGCTTCCAGATAAACCATTTTCTTACCTATACAAAACAAAAATGTCAGCTAGGACAAATGGAAAAGAAAGAATGCAACAAATGAAATGTTGAAATTGTTCTATTTACCTTCAATTAGTGTTTTCCTAAAATTGATGAATAAAGGCCTTCTTGTTCTTCAAGGTTCTCCTAATGGAAACCATTCTTGATAGAAGGTCCAAAATGTCCTCAAGATGCAACATTTAGCTGATGCTACTTTGTCAACGATGGTAGAAACATAATACCGTTCTACTAAAAAGTGCATGAATCATGCCATGACCCATAGAATACTCAGGTAGTTTACACCCTAAGCGCTGTGTATGCACATTATTTCACAACAATGTAGTAAAATCGAGTCTTTGACAAGAGCTTTTACTGTATTTATCATTGTGAAATTTCTGTGTATGGCACAGGAACAACCAAGCAGTTGAACACAAATTTCTCACCGTAATTGGCCTGAAGAAAACATACTTTAGCTACTGTAATAAAGAAATCATATGGATTAAGGATGGTCTTTCCTTTTTTTTAACTGAAACACAATAGAATAGTTTGTAGTAATGCAAAATCCTATCTCAATGTAAAGGCTCTTGGCTTTCTGACACTTGATGATTGTAAATTGTCTGCGAATAAAGCTTTGAAAATATGATAGAAAGGTGAAGTAAATGCTTACCATCCATTTGGAGTATTAACCAAATTCGACAATGTCTACCATGGATTCCAAGGGTCCAAAAAATGATTCCAAATATGGATTGTTCTGACCTTCAAAGAAAGCAAAACCAAAAAATGTATCAATTAGCACAGAGTAGATTAGATCCAAATAATGAAATGAAATAATAAAGTTGCTCCACTTACTTTGATATGGTGTTTTGCAAAAAAACATAAATAAAAGCAAAACATCTTCAATGTTCTTCTGATATAATTTAAAGTTTCCATTTGTCAAAGATGCTCATGCAATGAGCAAAAGGCCATAGTTCTGAGCATGCACATCATTTTACCAAAATGCAGTAAAACCAATCGTAAGACAAGAGCTTTTACTGCATTTGTCAATGTGAAATGTGTGGGTATTGCACAGGAACAAAAAAGCAGTTAAACATAACTTCTTACCAGAATTTGCTTGTGGATTACATACTTCAGTGATTTCAAAGAGGTGAAATCCAGCATCCGGTACGGTCCTTTGCTTTTCAAACTAAAATACAACTGTTTAACTTGTAGTAATAAAAATGCAACCTCAATGTAAAGCCTCTCAGCTTTCTGACACTTGATGATTGCACATAGCCTACATTCAAAGCTTTCGACATTTAAGTAAATGGCGGACTAAATACCAGAAAATTGGAGTGTGACGTGAATTCTAAAATGTCTTCCATGGCTCCCAAGAGTCCAGAGAGGGCTTCCAGATAAACCATTTTCTTACCTATACAAAACAAAAATGTCAACTAGGACAAACGGAAAAGGAATAATGCAACAATTAAAATGCTGAAATTGTTCTATTTACCTTAATTTAGTGTTTTCCTAAAATTGATGAATAAAGGCCTTCTATGTTCTTCAAGGTTCTCCTAATGGAATCCATTCTTGATAGAAAATCCAAAATGTCCTCAAGATGCCACATTTAGCTGACACCACTATTTTAACGATGGTAGAAACGTCCTAATGTTCTTCTAAAAAGTGCCTGAATCATGCCATGGCCCATACAATACGCAAGTAGTTTACACCCCAAGCTCTATGTATGCACATCATTTCACAACAATGTAGTAAAAGCGAGTCTTTGAGAAGAGCTCTTACTGCATTTGTCATTGTAAAATGTGTGGGTATTGCATAGGATCAAAAAGAAGCTGAACATAACTTCTTACCATAATTTACCTGTACATATTACAATGATTTCAAAGAAGTAAATTCCAGAATCCGGTACGGTCCTTTGCTTTTCCATCTAAAATACAACTGTTTAACTTGTAGTAATAAAAATGCAATCTCAATGTAATACCTCTCAGCTTTCTGACACTTGATGATTGCACATGGCCTACATTCAAAGCTTTTGACATTTAAGTAAATGGCAAACTAAATACCAGAAAATTGGAGTATGACGTAAATTCTAAAATGTATTCCATGGCTCCCAAGAGTCCAGAAAGGGCTTCCAGATAAAACATTTTCTTACCTATACAAAACAAAAATGTCAGCTAGGACAAATGGAAAAGAAAGAATGCAACAAATGAAATGTTGAAATTGTTCTATTTACCTTCAATTAGTGTTTTCCTAAAATTGATGAATAAAGGCCTTCTTGTTCTTCAAGGTTCTCCTAATGGAAACCATTCTTGATAGAAGGTCCAAAATGTCCTCAAGATGCAACATTTAGCTGATGCTACTTTGTCAACGATGGTAGAAACATAATACCGTTCTACTAAAAAGTGCATGAATCATGCCATGACCCATAGAATACTCAGGTAGTTTACACCCTAAGCGCTGTGTATGCACATTATTTCACAACAATGTAGTAAAATCGAGTCTTTGACAAGAGCTTTTACTGTATTTATCATTGTGAAATTTCTGTGTATGGCACAGGAACAACCAAGCAGTTGAACACAAATTTCTCACCGTAATTGGCCTGAAGAAAACAAACTTTAGCTACTGTAATAAAGAAATCATATGGATTAAGGATGGTCTTTCCTTTTTTTTTTAACTGAAACACAATAGAATAGTTTGTAGTAATGCAAAATCCTATCTCAATGTAAAGGCTCTTGGCTTTCTGACACTTGATGATTGTAAATTGTCTGCGAATAAAGCTTTGAAAATATGATAGAAAGGTGAAGTAAATGCTTACCATCCATTTGGAGTATTAACCAAATTCGACAATGTCTACCATGGATTCCAAGGGTCCAAGAAATGATTCCAAATATGGATTGTTCTGACCTTCAAAGAAAGCAAAACCAAAAAATGTATCAATTAGCACAGAGTAGATTAGATCCAAATAATGAAATGAAATAATAAAGTTTCTCCACTTACTTTGATATGGTGTTTTGCAAAAAAAATAAATAAAAGCCACACATCTTCAATGTTCTTCTGATTTAATTTAAAGTTTCCATTTGTCAAAGATGCTCATGCAATGAGCAAAAGGCCATAGTTCTGAGCATGCACATCAATTTACCAAAATGCAGTAAAACCAATCGTAAGACAAGAGCTTTTACTGCATTTGTCAATATGAAATGTGTGGGTATTGCACAGGAACAAAAAAGCAGTTAAACATAACTTCTTACCAGAATTTGCTTGTGGATTACATACTACAGTGATTTCAAAGAGGTGAAATCCAGCATCCGGTACGGTCCTTTGCTTTTCAAACTAAAATACAACTGTTTAACTTGTAGTTATAAATAATGCAACCTCAATGTAAAGCCTCT
This sequence comes from Dendrobates tinctorius, assembly GCF_039654945.1. Classification (NCBI taxonomy): domain Eukaryota; kingdom Metazoa; phylum Chordata; class Amphibia; order Anura; family Dendrobatidae; genus Dendrobates; species Dendrobates tinctorius. Next base: position 12,127,535 of record NW_027361866.1, read on the forward strand.
CAGCTTTCTGACACTTGATGATTGCACATAGCCTACATTCAAAGCTTTCGACATTTAAGTAAATGGCGGACTAAATACCAGAAAATTGGAGTGTGACGTGAATTCTAAAATGTCTTCCATGGCTCCCAAGAGTCCAGAGAGGGCTTCCAGATAAACCATTTTCTTACCTATACAAAACAAAAATGTCAACTAGGACAAACGGAAAAGGAATAATGCAACAATTAAAATGCTGAAATTGTTCTATTTACCTTAATTTAGTGTTTTCCTAAAATTGATGAATAAAAGCCTTCCATGTTCTTCAAGGTTCTCCTAATGGAATCCATTCTTGATAGAAAATCCAAAATGTCCTCAAGATGCCACATTTAGCTGACACCACTATTTTAACGATGGTAGAAACGTCCTAATGTTCTTCTAAAAAGTGCCTGAATCATGCCATGGCCCATACAATACGCAAGTAGTTTACACCCCAAGCTCTATGTATGCACATCATTTCACAACAATGTAGTAAAAGCGAGTCTTTGAGAAGAGCTCTTACTGCATTTGTCATTGTAAAATGTGTGGGTATTGCATAGGATCAAAAAGAAGCTGAACATAACTTCTTACCATAATTTACCTGTACATATTACAATGATTTCAAAGAAGTAAATTCCAGAATCCGGTACGGTCCTTTGCTTTTCCATCTAAAATACAACTGTTTAACTTGTAGTAATAAAAATGCAATCTCAATGTAATACCTCTCAGCTTTCTGACACTTGATGATTGCACATGGCCTACATTCAAAGCTTTTGACATTTAAGTAAATGGCAAACTAAATACCAGAAAATTGGAGTATGACGTAAATTCTAAAATGTCTTCCATGGCTCCCAAGAGTCCAGAAAGGGCTTCCAGATAAACCATTTTCTTACCTATACAAAACAAAAATGTCAGCTAGGACAAATGGAAAAGAAAGAATGCAACAAATGAAATGTTGAAATTGTTCTATTTACCTTCAATTAGTGTTTTCCTAAAATTGATGAATAAAGGCCTTCTTGTTCTTCAAGGTTCTCCTAATGGAAACCATTCTTGATAGAAGGTCCAAAATGTCCTCAAGATGCAACATTTAGCTGATGCTACTTTGTCAACGATGGTAGAAACATAATACCGTTCTACTAAAAAGTGCATGAATCATGCCATGACCCATAGAATACTCAGGTAGTTTACACCCTAAGCGCTGTGTATGCACATTATTTCACAACAATGTAGTAAAATCGAGTCTTTGACAAGAGCTTTTACTGTATTTATCATTGTGAAATTTCTGTGTATGGCACAGGAACAACCAAGCAGTTGAACACAAATTTCTAACCGTAATTGGCCTGAAGAAAACAAACTTTACCTACTGTAATAAAGAAATCATATGGATTAAGGATGGTCTTTCCTTTTTTTTTAACTGAAACACAATAGAATAGTTTGTAGTAATGCAAAATCCTATCTCAATGTAAAGGCTCTTGGCTTTCTGACACTTGATGATTGTAAATTGTCTGCGAATAAAGCTTTGAAAATATGATAGAAAGGTGAAGTAAATGCTTACCATCCATTTGGAGTATTAACCAAATTCGACAATGTCTACCATGGATTCCAAGGGTCCAAAAAATGATTCCAAATATGGATTGTTCTGACCTTCAAAGAAAGCAAAACCAAAAAATGTATCAATTAGCACAGAGTAGATTAGATCCAAATAATGAAATGAAATAATAATGTTGCTCCACTTACTTTGATATGGTGTTTTGCAAAAAAACATAAATAAAAGCCACACATCTTCAATGTTCTTCTGATATAATTTAAAGTTTCCATTTGTCAAAGATGCTCATGCAATGAGCAAAAGGCCATAGTTCTGAGCATGCACATCATTTTACCAAAATGCAGTAAAACCAATCGTAAGACAAGAGCTTTTACTGCATTTGTCAATGTGAAATGTGTGGGTATTGCACAAGAACAAAAAAGCAGTTAAACATAACTTCTTACCAGAATTTGCTTGTGGATTACATACTACAGTGATTTCAAAGAGGTGAAATCCAGCATCCGGGTACGGTCCTTTGCTTTTCAAACTAAAACACAACTGTTTAACTTGTAGTAATAAAAATGCAATCTCAATGTAAAGCCTCTCAGCTTTCTGACACTTGATGATTGCACATAGCCTACATTCAAAGCTTTCGACATTTAAGTGAATGGCGGACTAAATACCAGAAAATTGGAGTGTGACGTGAATTCTAAAATGTCTTCCATGGCTCCCAAGAGTCCAGAGAGGGCTTCCAGATAAACCATTTTCTTACCTATACAAAACAAAAATGTCAACTAGGACAAACGGAAAAGGAATAATGCAACAATTAAAATGCTGAAATTGTTCTATTTAACTTAATTTAGTGTTTTCCTAAAATTGATGAATAAAGGCCTTCTATGTTCTTCAAGGTTCTCCTAATGGAATCCATTCTTGATAGAAAATCCAAAATGTCCTCAAGATGCCACATTTAGCTGACACCACTATTTTAACGATGGTAGAAACGTCCTAATGTTCTTCTAAAAAGTGCCTGAATCATGCCATGGCCCACACAATACGCAAGTAGTTTACACCCCAAGCTCTATGTATGCACATCATTTCACAACAATGTTGTAAAAGCGAGTCTTTGACAAGAGCTCTTACTGCATTTGTCATTGTAAAATGTGTGGGTATTGCATAGGAACAAAAAGAAGCTGAACATAACTTCTTACCATAATTTACCTGTACATATTACAATGATTTCAAAGAAGTAAATTCCAGAATCCGGTACGGTCCTTTGCTTTTCCATCTAAAATACAACTGTTTAACTTGTAGTAATAAAAATGCAATCTCAATGTAATGCCTCTCAGCTTTCTGACACTTGATGATTGCACATGGCCTACATTCAAAGCTTTTGACATTTAAGTAAATGGCAAACTAAATACCAGAAAATTGGAGTATGATGTAAATTCTAAAATGTCTTCCATGGCTCCCAAGAGTCCAGAAAGGGCTTCCAGATAAACCATTTTCTTACCTATACAAAACAAAAATGTCAGCTAGGACAAATGGAAAAGAAAGAATGCAACAAATGAAATGTTGAAATTGTTCTATTTACCTTCAATTAGTGTTTTCCTAAAATTGATGAATAAAGGCCTTCTTGTTCTTCAAGGTTCTCCTAATGGAAACCATTCTTGATAGAAGGTCCAAAATGTCCTCAAGATGCAACATTTAGCTGATGCTACTTTGTCAACGATGGTAGAAACATAATACCGTTCTACTAAAAAGTGCATGAATCATGCCATGACCCATAGAATACTCAGGTAGTTTACACCCTAAGCGCTGTGTATGCACATTATTTCACAACAATGTAGTAAAATCGAGTCTTTGACAAGAGCTTTTACTGTATTTATCATTGTGAAATTTCTGTGTATGGCACAGGAACAACCAAGCAGTTGAACACAAATTTCTCACCGTAATTGGCCTGAAGAAAACATACTTTAGCTACTGTAATAAAGAAATCATATGGATTAAGGGTGGTCTTTCCTTTTTTTTTAACTGAAACACAATAGAATAGTTTGTAGTAATGCAAAATCCTATCTCAATGTAAAGGCTCTTGGCTTTCTGACACTTGATGATTGTAAATTGTCTGCGAATAAAGCTTTGAAAATATGATAGAAAGGTGAAGTAAATGCTTACCATCCATTTGGAGTATTAACCAAATTCGACAATGTCTACCATGGATTCCAAGGGTCCAAAAAATGATTCCAAATATGGATTGTTCTGACCTTCAAAGAAAGCAAAACCAAAAAATGTATCAATTAGCACAGAGTAGATTAGATCCAAATAATGAAATGAAATAATAAAGTTGCTCCACTTACTTTGATATGGTGTTTTGCAAAAAAACATAAATAAAAGCCAAACATCTTCAATGTTCTTCTGATATAATTTAAAGTTTCCATTTGTCAAAGATGCTCATGCAATGAGCAAAAGGCCATAGTTCTGAGCATGCACATCATTTTACCAAAATGCAGTAAAACCAATCGTAAGACAAGAGCTTTTACTGCATTTGTCAATGTGAAATGTGTGGGTATTGCACAGGAACAAAAAAGCAGTTAAACATAACTTCTTACCAGAATTTGCTTGTGGATTACATACTACAGTGATTTCAAAGAGGTGAAATCCAGCATCCGGTACGGTCCTTTGCTTTTCAAACTAAAATACAACTGTTTAACTTGTAGTAATAAAAATGCAACCTCAATGTAAAGCCTCTCAGCTTTCTGACACTTGATGATTGCACATAGCCTACATTCAAAGCTTTCGACATTTAAGTAAATGGCGGACTAAATACCAGAAAATTGGAGTGTGACGTGAATTCTAAAATGTCTTCCATGGCTCCCAAGAGTCCAGAGAGGGCTTCCAGATAAACCATTTTCTTACCTATACAAAACAAAAATGTCAACTAGGACAAACGGAAAAGGAATAATGCAACAATTAAAATGCTGAAATTGTTCTATTTACCTTAATTTAGTGTTTTCCTAAAATTGATGAATAAAGGCCTTCTATGTTCTTCAAGGTTCTCCTAATGGAATCCATTCTTGATAGAAAATCCAAAATGTCCTCAAGATGCCACATTTAGCTGACACCACTATTTTAACGATGGTAGAAACGTCCTAATGTTCTTCTAAAAATGCCTGAATCATGCCATGGCCCATACAATACGCAAGTAGTTTACACCCCAAGCTCTATGTATGCACATCATTTCACAACAATGTAGTAAAAGCGAGTCTTTGAGAAGAGCTCTTATTGCATTTGTCATTGTAAAATGTGTGGGTATTGCATAGGATCAAAAAGAAGCTGAACATAACTTCTTACCATAATTTACCTGTACATATTACAATGATTTCAAAGAAGTAAATTCCAGAATCCGGTACGGTCCTTTGCTTTTCCATCTAAAATACAACTGTTTAACTTGTAGTAATAAAAATGCAATCTCAATGTAATACCTCTCAGCTTTCTGACACTTGATGATTGCACATGGCCTACATTCAAAGCTTTTGACATTTAAGTAAATGGCAAACTAAATACCAGAAAATTGGAGTATGACGTAAATTCTAAAATGTCTTCCATGGCTCCCAAGAGTCCAGAAAGGGCTTCCAGATAAACCATTTTCTTACCTATACAAAACAAAAATGTCAGCTAGGACAAATGGAAAAGAAAGAATGCAACAAATGAAATGTTGAAATTGTTCTATTTACCTTCAATTAGTGTTTTCCTAAAATTGATGAATAAAGGCCTTCTTGTTCTTCAAGGTTCTCCTAATGGAAACCATTCTTGATAGAAGGTCCAAAATGTCCTCAAGATGCAACATTTAGCTGATGCTACTTTGTCAACGATGGTAGAAACATAATACCGTTCTACTAAAAAGTGCATGAATCATGCCATGACCCATAGAATACTCAGGTAGTTTACACCCTAAGCGCTGTGTAAGCACATTATTTCACAACAATGTAGTAAAATCGAGTCTTTGACAAGAGCTTTTACTGTATTTATCATTGTGAAATTTCTGTGTATGGCACAGGAACAACCAAGCAGTTGAACACAAATTTCTCACCGTAATTGGCCTGAAGAAAACAAACTTTAGCTACTGTAATAAAGAAATCATATGGATTAAGGATGGTCTTTCCTTTTTTTTTAACTGAAACACAATAGAATAGTTTGTAGTAATGCAAAATCCTATCTCAATGTAAAGGCTCTTGGCTTTCTGACACTTGATGATTGTAAATTGTCTGCGAATAAAGCTTTGAAAATATGATAGAAAGGTGAAGTAAATGCTTACCATCCATTTGGAGTATTAACCAAATTCGACAATGTCTACCATGGATTCCAAGGGTTCAAGAAATGATTCCAAATATGGATTGTTCTGACCTTCAAAGAAAGCAAAACCAAAAAATGTATCAATTAGCACAGAGTAGATTAGATCCAAATAATGAAATGAAATAATAAAGTTGCTCCACTTACTTTGATATGGTGTTTTGCAAAAAAAATAAATAAAAGCCACACATCTTCAATGTTCTTCTGATTTAATTTAAAGTTTCCATTTGTCAAAGATGCTCATGCAATGAGCAAAAGGCCATAGTTATGAGCATTCACATCATTTTACCAAAATGCAGTAAAACCAATCGTAAGACAAGAGCTTTTACTGCATTTGTCAATGTGAAATGTGTGGGTATTGCACAGGAACAAAAAAGCAGTTAAACATAACTTCTTACCAGAATTTGCTTGTGGATTACATACTACAGTGATTTCAAAGAGGTGAAATCCAGCATCCGGTACGGTCCTTTGCTTTTCAAACTAAAATACAACTGTTTAACTTGTAGTAATAAAAATGCAACCTCAATGTAAAGCCTCTCAGCTTTCTGACACTTTATGATTGCACATAGCCTACATTCAAAGCTTTCGACATTTAAGTAAATGGCGGACTAAATACCAGAATATTGGAGTGTGACGTGAATTCTAAAATGTCTTCCATGGCTCCCAAGAGTCCAGAGAGGGCTTCCAGATAAACCATTTTCTTACCTATACAAAACAAAAAATGTCAACTAGGACAAACGGAAAAGGAATAATGCAACAATTAAAATGCTGAAATTGTTCTATTTACCTTAATTTAGTGTTTTCCTAAAATTGATGAATAAAGGCCTTCCATGTTCTTCAAGGTTCTCCTAATGGAATCCATTCTTGATAGAAAATCCAAAATGTCCTCAAGATGCCACATTTAGCTGACACCACTATTTTAACGATGGTAGAAACGTCCTAATGTTCTTCTAAAAAGTGCCTGAATCATGCCATGGCCCGTACAATACGCAAGTAGTTTACACCCCAAGCTCTATGTATGCACATCATTTCACAACAATGTAGTAAAAGCGAGTCTTTGAGAAGAGCTCTTACTGCATTTGTCATTGTAAAATGTGTGGGTATTGCATAGGATCAAAAAGAAGCTGAACATAACTTCTTACCATAATTTACCTGTACATATTACAATGATTTCAAAGAAGTAAATTCCAGAATCCGGTACGGTCCTTTGCTTTTCCATCTAAAATGCAACTGTTTAACTTGTAGTAATAAAAATGCAATCTCAATGTAATACCTCTCAGCTTTCTGACACTTGATGATTGCACATGGCCTACATTCAAAGCTTTTGACATTTAAGTAAATGGCAAACTAAATACCAGAAAATTGGAGTATGACGTAAATTCTAAAATGTATTCCATGGCTCCCAAGAGTCCAGAAAGGGCTTCCAGATAAACCATTTTCTTACCTATACAAAACAAAAATGTCAGCTAGGACAAATGGAAAAGAAAGAATGCAACAAATGAAATGTTGAAATTGTTCTATTTACCTTCAATTAGTGTTTTCCTAAAATTGATGAATAAAGGCCTTCTTGTTCTTCAAGGTTCTCCTAATGGAAACCATTCTTGATAGAAGGTCCAAAATGTCCTCAAGATGCAACATTTAGCTGATGCTACTTTGTCAACGATGGTAGAAACATAATACCGTTCTACTAAAAAGTGCATGAATCATGCCATGACCCATAGAATACTCAGGTAGTTTACACCCTAAGCGCTGTGTATGCACATTATTTCACAACAATGTAGTAAAATCGAGTCTTTGACAAGAGCTTTTACTGTATTTATCATTGTGAAATTTCTGTGTATGGCACAGGAACAACCAAGCAGTTGAACACAAATTTCTCACCGTAATTGGCCTGAAGAAAACATACTTTAGCTACTGTAATAAAGAAATCATATGGACTAAGGGTGGTCTTTCCTTTTTTTTAACTGAAACACAATAGAATAGTTTGTAGTAATGCAAAATCCTATCTCAATGTAAAGGCTCTTGGCTTTCTGACACTTGATGATTGTAAATTGTCTGCGAATAAAGCTTTGAAAATATGATAGAAAGGTGAAGTAAATGCTTACCATCCATTTGGAGTATTAACCAAATTCGACAATGTCTACCATGGATTCCAAGGGTCCAAGAAATGATTCCAAATATGGATTGTTCTGACCTTCAAAGAAAGCAAAACCAAAAAATGTATCAATTAGCACAGAGTAGATTAGATCCAAATAATGAAATGAAATAATAAAGTTGCTCCACTTACTTTGATATGGTGTTTTGCAAAAAAACATACATAAAAGCCAAACATCTTCAATGTTCTTCTGATATAATTTAAAGTTTCCATTTGTCAAAGATGCTCATGCAATGAGCAAAAGGCCATAGTTCTGAGCATGCACATCATTTTACCAAAATGCAGTAAAACCAATCGTAAGACAAGAGCTTTTACTGCATTTGTCAATGTGAAATGTGTGGGTATTGCACAGGAACAAAAAAGCAGTTAAACATAACTTCTTACCAGAATTTGCTTGTGGATTACATACTACAGTGATTTCAAAGAGGTGAAATCCAGCATCCGGTACGGTCCTTTGCTTTTCAAACTAAAATACAACTGTTTAACTTGTAGTAATAAAAATGCAACCTCAATGTAAAGCCTCTCAGCTTTCTGACACTTGATGATTGCACATAGCCTACATTCAAAGCTTTCGACATTTAAGTAAATGGCGGACTAAATACCAGAAAATTGGAGTGTGACGTGAATTCTAAAATGTCTTCCATGGCTCCCAAGAGTCCAGAGAGGGCTTCCAGATAAACCATTTTCTTACCTATACAAAACAAAAATGTCAACTAGGACAAACGGAAAAGGAATAATGCAACAATTAAAATGCTGAAATTGTTCTATTTACCTTAATTTAGTGTTTTCCTAAAATTGATGAATAAAGGCCTTCTATGTTCTTCAAGGTTCTCCTAATGGAATCCATTCTTGATAGAAAATCCAAAATGTCCTCAAGATGCCACATTTAGCTGACACCACTATTTTAACGATGGTAGAAACGTCCTAATGTTCTTCTAAAAAGTGCCTGAATCATGCCATGGCCCATACAATACGCAAGTAGTTTACACCCCAAGCTCTATGTATGCACATCATTTCACAACAATGTAGTAAAAGCGAGTCTTTGAGAAGAGCTCTTACTGCATTTGTCATTGTAAAATGTGTGGGTATTGCATAGGATCAAAAAGAAGCTGAACATAACTTCTTACCATAATTTACCTGTACATATTACAATGATTTCAAAGAAGTAAATTCCAGAATCCGGTACGGTCCTTTGCTTTTCCATCTAAAATACAACTGTTTAACTTGTAGTAATAAAAATGCAATCTCAATGTAATACCTCTCAGCTTTCTGACACTTGATGATTGCACATGGCCTACATTCAAAGCTTTTGACATTTAAGTAAATGGCAAACTAAATACCAGAAAATTGGAGTATGACGTAAATTCTAAAATGTATTCCATGGCTCCCAAGAGTCCAGAAAGGGCTTCCAGATAAAACATTTTCTTACCTATACAAAACAAAAATGTCAGCTAGGACAAATGGAAAAGAAAGAATGCAACAAATGAAATGTTGAAATTGTTCTATTTACCTTCAATTAGTGTTTTCCTAAAATTGATGAATAAAGGCCTTCTTGTTCTTCAAGGTTCTCCTAATGGAAACCATTCTTGATAGAAGGTCCAAAATGTCCTCAAGATGCAACATTTAGCTGATGCTACTTTGTCAACGATGGTAGAAACATAATACCGTTCTACTAAAAAGTGCATGAATCATGCCATGACCCATAGAATACTCAGGTAGTTTACACCCTAAGCGCTGTGTATGCACATTATTTCACAACAATGTAGTAAAATCGAGTCTTTGACAAGAGCTTTTACTGTATTTATCATTGTGAAATTTCTGTGTATGGCACAGGAACAACCAAGCAGTTGAACACAAATTTCTCACCGTAATTGGCCTGAAGAAAACAAACTTTAGCTACTGTAATAAAGAAATCATATGGATTAAG